>NC_083552.1:5000-636250 GCF_018135715.1 Danaus plexippus | reverse complement strand
AGCATTCCCGTCTGACTAACAGCGGGTTGTGGCGGTAGACCAGTTTGTCCGAAAAAGTTATTTTGTTGAGAATTTGGTGGCATACCAGAATTTTGACCTTGTTGCACAGGCGCAGATTGATTACCAGGCTGACTTGTAATCGGAGCTTGAGGTTGTGAAGGTAAATTTGGCATTTGCCCTGGTCCTGATGACATTCCGAAATGCCCTGGCTGGGCATGCATTTGCGGAGGTCCAGGTTGAGGTGGCATACCAGGTTGACTTGAAGGAGGGGCGTTTGACCCTTGATTATTCCCTAATTGAGGTTGCGGTCCTGACTGAGATGATATCTGTAGATTTTGAAAACCTGGGAGTGCACCAGATTGAGGTGGTAAGCCTTGTACCGATTGATCTGGAACAGATCTTCCCATAGACGTTGGCGGATAATGTTGAGAATTTGGAGGTCCTTGAGAATGAGGCTGTGGTTTGGGGGGTGCCTGCATAGCTGAAGGGTGGTTAGGGCCCGGCGTTGACGACGGCGGCAGATAATTATGATTCATAGGTGGAAGTTGTTGACTATTACTGACGGGGGGCCTGGCCTGTTGAGAAGGAGGTTTTACACCAGGAGGCAGTTGGCTGCTATAGTTAGACGTAGGAGGAAAATTTGAAGGAAACTGCCCGGGTGGTAATTGAGATGTAGGAATACTGGACATGGGTTGTGGACCATTTAGGTTTAAGTTCTGCATTTTTTGGGACATGTCCGTTTGAGGTCCGTTTGGTGGCATTTGGCTGTAGATATTGGCATTATGGACACCATTGAAGTCTTGGCTTTGTGAGAAACTCAGTGGATTGTTCGGTGCATTGTTGTTTCCTGGAGGTGGATACTGTGGATTCATCATGGTGTTGAAGCCAAGTACTCTGGAATAGTAAAGTATATAACGATAAGTAAATCATTATCCTTTATGTAAAGTCATCATTCAATATCAATACATATTATAAAACAAAGTCCCTCGCCGCGTCTGTCTGTCTGTTCGCGATGAACGGGAAAACTACTGCACCGATTATCAAACAGTTATCACCACACGATAGCGTGATTCTTGATGAAGGTTTTAGTATGCAATTTGTTAAGTTTTTGTATTTACTTGAGTGTACATAAACGATATTTGTTGAAAATGTCAGGAAAACATGAGCCGTCTGAGAGCTTTTAACGAAAACGCTGCCTAAAGACTTTGAGATATAACAAAATAATATATGGTGGAATTGTGTATCTTATATAGGTCTACAGAAAAGTCCGCGGTGGTATATGTCTATACTTTAAGGACAACATACTATATCCATTTTACAACTTTTAAAAATTGGCATTCCTAAAGCGTTTATTGGAGAGCTATTTACATAAATACGGTATTAATCCTTATCAAAATAAATAACTTCGTCTTCAAACCTACATCACTATCTGTAAATTACTTTTGAAATTATTGAACTCGGGCGTAGCATTTGAAAGTTATCATAATATAAGTTTAATAACTCTCAAAATAAAATAGGCTATTTTATATTTTTATTAAAATACCCTATTTTATTTTGAGAGTTTTAGAGAGGCTATTATATAAACTTTTTCCTTATTATGATTATAGTTATTTGAAATTTTATATACAATTGAAATATCCATTGCCAGTACGCCAGTACTATGACAAGTTTGCAATGACAGAAAAATATGTAATTTATAATTTTATATAGATACAGAATATTTTGATCTCTATAGTAATTAAGATAATATATTTTCAACTGGTTCAGGTAACTCCGTAAGAAGTGCATAACTCATTCCCCTATATAATAATAATCTTATAATACGAATGACCGTGTTGACAGTATTATGATAGTTTATAAGAGAGTTATATAATCTGTGTACTTATAACACAGAAGCTTCATGTTGTAAGTTGAATGCAAATTTATATACATTTTATGGATAAATACATTCATTTAAATGAGATTATTACATTTAAATGTTCTTACTCCTAACTTTTTTAGTTTTCGATTTAGTTTACCTCAGAATTATCTTAATTTCAATGAATATTTATCTTCAAACGAATTTTTTTTAAACATAACATTGTAATGTAGCAATTCAGGTGATTGTTTTTACAATAGAAAGAATGTACAGTTAATTGGCTTCCTATAAAACTTAATGAAATCATATACGGAGAGGAATAATAATATCTGCCGATTCATAACTGTACTACATTCATATTCGCAGTGTCACCTAATGAAATAATAATTTTAAGTAGCAGGTTAATATTTTTTTGTAATCATTCTCACAGAACATATTAGGTGGAATTTTAACATTTGAAACTGATTTTATAGTGAAAAATATGTTCAAATAAGCCTCTTAAAGTAAAATTAAAAAAAAATGGATCTATATAAGTAAATGAGAGAATATTTTAGATATACTCAACACCTTACAGGTATAATAGAATATTTATATAAATGTTCTGATACACATTACATTAACCACAGTGCATTAAAATTGTTTGCTTCTGTGCTGATTCATAAAAACATGATTCCAAACTAATCAAATTTTAACAAACTTATAAATGTGACAATCACATTATTACATTAGAATACTTTTAAATGGGGTATGTCATTTATTAACTTATTACTGTAATTATCTAATATTACTCGTAATATTCAGATTATTGATGTAAACTTTCTTATAAGACAATTCCATGTAGATCGTAGACAAAACTTAAATTACTCATATGACAGTCTTACAATAACATACTATTACAATTATTTTAAGAACAAAACAAGGAAACGTAATTAAAATTACACTCAAAAACTTTATCAAAATTATGTTACTTAGTTTGACAGCTGCTGTGTCATTTTAATCACAAATTTTACGATCAAAAACAATAATACGAACTACGAAATTAAAATAAATGGAAGAAATTTTAATAGACATGATGTACTTACGGCTCCCTTCGTGTTCCTTTGAGGATTTCAACAATAAAAAATATAAACAATACACATCAATCGCACAGAACCACGGGCCACGTATTCTGAGTTCCGATGTTGCCAACTAAATACAGCTTATGTGGAACTTTTCAAAATTTATATTAATTGCGTCAAACGGAGCGTAGTTTCATCCTTTACAACAAAACCATAGCCTAAAATATATGCCTTCGTTTAAATACAGTTAATTTTAATTATTTATATACAAAATTCATGCAATTTTCATTTAGATTTTTTTTAGTTAAAGAGTATGTAAAAATGTATATGTCTTTAAAGGGATGCTTGTAACGAAATTCAATATGTGCAATGGCAAATTTGAATTCGATATGTCAAATAAAAATTGTAAGTTATTGAAAATTAGACTGTAATGCATTACAAAAAAGTATAGAATCATAAAATTTTAGAGAAATTATACTTCTCTTCTAGAATACATAGTGTATTCTTTCCTAGTTTCTATAGTCTTATCATTATTTTTAAACACAAATATTTTTATAGACCATTGATCTCTAAAATTTAGGAACTTTAAAAAAAATTTAATAATCTCAATTGTTACCTTTACTGAGAGTAAATAATTCTATTATGCTCCAAAAATATTGTATTGATTGAATATTAATCATTCAATTAATGTAATATTTTTGGAGCATGTTAAAACTTTCATTGATTGCATTGCATTTATATTCATACACGATGGTCGGTTACTATGCAATATTTGATCAAATGTTGGTGTAAGTGACCAATGTTTACCGACTCAAAAGACACGCCCCGTGTTCTGGGCATGCGCGACCATTCAATGTCTAGTGATGTACCACCCATATAGCTATATTTAAACTAAAAGTTTATTTTAATACCATAAATATCGCTATAAAAATATTTTCGACGATTTACTGAAGTTGGAGGTATTACAGTAAGAATGTTTATTTTGTTTTTTATTTTTAAATTCATATTTATTTAAAAAATGACATAACATATCTTGTACGGAGTACCTAATGTTTAATTTTTCAGAGAAATTGCATTTCACAATTATTTTTTTGTAACTGGAATTATATTTAATATTGTAATTATTCTGCAAATTATTCGAAGATAGAATAAATTCATCTATACAATACATTAACATCACTATACCAGAAACTTACCCTCTATCGATTCGCCCCGGTAAAGCCTAATTTCGTATGTTTGCTCGCGTTTGCTTTATTTCAGAATCGTATATAACAGTCGGGGTATTTAAAAATAAGTACTATTTATATTATTATAATAACCATTTTTACTTGTTAATCAGAACCACTTACGACATTTGTTTCCTGTTGGGATTAGTTTAGGAGCATCACGCGAAACAATACTATGTGCTCTATGATTGTGTAATAAGGTTTACTGTTGGTTGTGTTTCATTACTGGAGTATTCAGAACTTGCGAAGAGCTGTAAAGGTTTCAGTGAGGTGTCCAAGTATGATATCGACGCTCCGTATATTTTCTTGTCTTTTATTTTTGATGGTTTTGTGACGAAAATAGTGTTTTACTTGTGGTTTTTCAAAGAAACAGGTTAGTGGAATAGTTTATACAGCTTGGTACATTGTAGGCTTTATAATTCCAGTAGTATTTATTATTATGGCATAAAATGGAATATTTTCAAATAATACCTCTATCTACATATTTTTAAGAACTAAATGTAATTAAATCTCATTTACAGGGAAACCTTTTTTAACTTATAACTAAAAAAATCGTCAGACTGATTAAATATATAAAAAATGCATATAGTGAAGCAATCAATAATGTGAACTCGATAAATGTCGAGAACACAAACGAAATGACAGAAATGAGGTTACGAAAAAAAGGTTTTAATTATTTAATAATATTTTTTTATTCGTGTGACGAAGAAAAATTATATTATTAATCGTATTATTGAAATAATAAAAAAATCACAAATTAAATAAAAAAATATATATTGATTTATAATTATAATAAAGTAAAATTATCCTTCGTATTGTTTAAAAGAAAAATACAAATTAAATAAAAAGAAATATATAATAATTTTATATTTATAATTAAGTAGATGAGATATTTTAAACTTTTTGCAGACTACGATATAAATGGAATCTATGAGGCAGTTATTTTCGTTTTTGTTTTTTTTTAAATCTTGATATTCCAATCTGTTGCTTTTACTATCTTTAGCTGTGACGGAATGTAAATAATCCTAGACATTCGTTTATATATATATATATATATATATATATATATATATATATATATATATATATATAAAACTTTATATCGTCCTGTAGAATAAATTTGTTTGTAAAAACTATAGATTCCTTATATTTGAATAATGAAACTGAAAGTTTTAAAATTAAAATGACATTTAAAACCTTTTATATGTCATCAATATTGATATATATTTTTTTTAATATAAGACATTTACATTTGAATGTTCGATATTCTGAAAACTAACATTTTGTTTCATTCATTTAAATGAAATTTAACCAACGGCTTCTTTTTTAATAAATTTTCCGTCACACACTGCTACAATACTTTATAGAGTTTATAGTATTTTTCGTCCTTAATTCTTTTATATAAAATAAAATAAATACTAGTTAGGAATAAAATGTATCCAATTAGTTGCATGATAATATGTACCTAGTTAATTTTATTATAGGTTTTTTTTTAATAACCGAAAATGCTCTTAATGTACCGTTTCACGTAATAGGGAAAATATGAAAATTACTGTACAAATATATAATCCGTAAAACAAGTGTGTAATTAATAAGTAACTTATAAAATTATTTTTGTCAGTATATCTTTTATTTGTATGTTAATAACATAGAATACAGCAAGAATAAAACAAAAGAATAATAATAAAAAAACTATCTATGTATAGAAAAGTAAGTGTCTTTTGACATAGTTAATAAGCCCACCATATTGTTCGCAATTCTTGACTTTATGTTTGTTGAGTCACACGCCAAGCGGTTAAGTAAATTTTCCTTTTATTTTTCATATATAAATGAAATAAATCTTTTAAACGGCTAACCAAAAACCTTCAATATATTTTAAATTTAATTTTAAAAACAGTTTATTTATTCTGTACTTATCGTTATTATAGAGAACCATTGACGATTAGTGACAAACAGATCGACAGTATAGTAAGTCGCAATAATAACATAAAAATATCTTTGTAAATATGTACTTCCAACATTTTTTATTCATGTATTACCAAAAATGATTCTGCGGATATACTACGCGTGCTTTATTTTTGAAAAAAACTACATACTCCCGATGTTTCGGCTACTTTGCAGCAACCGTTTTCACGGGCAGATGAGATGTGAATGTCTGTCAGTTGGTCCTGTTATTTATCATCTCCCGCCATCGAACCTCGGTATATATTTGTCTTCACAAGCGAGGATTTGTGGTTCATCAAACCGAATGTAGTGGCCTGGTTTGTCCAATGTGTGTTCACACACTGCTGACTTGAGTCGCGCCTATTTTTGATATCTGAGATGTGTTCTTTAACTCTTGTACCGATGCTCCTCTTCGTCTGTCCAATATATGACAAGCCTTAGTCACAATCAAGTTCTTATACATCCGCTTGTTGCAAAGGAATAGTAGTCTTTATCAGTCTCAACAATTCAAACTCTTATGTGATTTGTAAATAGTCTTGATCGAAACCTTCTTCAAGATGTTGCCTATTCTGTCAGTAACTCCCTTCACATATGGTAGTATCGCAGGTTGTCGCTTAACTGTGGGTGGCTTCAAGTGGTTCTTGCGATGCTGGCGAGGCACGGGCAGGTTGTTGATGGTGAGAGCATGTTTTACATGCTGCAGCTCGGCCTCTAGGTGGTCAACATCACAAGATGCTAGGCTCTCTGTAACAAAGATTTGCCAATGGTAGCTAACTGGATAGGGTGGTGATGTTATGTGAGTTACCATTTAGATACCTATCCGTATGTGTGGGTTACCTATAAACAGTATGTCCCAAATTATTGTCAGGATTCTAACGAAAAGTATATCAAGGAAAGCTAAAGAATTATATGCCTCTAATTCTATAGTAAACTGAATCTTTCTATTTAAGTTTAGAATTAAGGTGGTTCAGAAAAGCAGATGTTTCATTTTTATTTAAAGTTGTGAAGGTATCATCTACATACCGTTTATATATTAAAGGTCTTATTGGAGGAGAGCAAAGGGCTCGCGCCTCGAAGTCTTTCATTTCAACTTGTTATATTTGATTCCGGCCTTTTAGACTTTAGTCTCCACAAAAAATGTAAACAATATAAAAAAAAAAATATATATTAATAATAGCTTTCTGAATAAAAGATTCACTTGTTAAAAAAAATGCAAGAATTATCTCATTTGCCGCAATTAACAAAATGCAAATAGTAAACGCTTTATCTTACGTTACAAGTAATAAACTTTTTCATTATGTTCTGTTCTTTTCTGTTCTGTATACCAGAAAAGTAATTAAAACACAATATTTTTAAGTAAAAAGTAGCTGTCAACTCTTTCACTACAATCACTTTCGAGTAAAAAACTACAATATCAACTGTTATACTACAATAAATACAATTAAATTATACTATATTTCATGCCATTTTTGTTTCAATAGGAAGATGAATATTATGTTTAAATTCCTTACCTATATGTCTAAATGTTACCTGCCAGTGGACATTTACCTTTATCATATAAAACCTTCATTCCATGTTTCTTTCAGTCATCATGTCGCTGGTGATGGTCCTGTTGATGGCTGGTCTGGTCACAGGAGTGCCCCAGAAACCCAACCTGGACGCCATCTTGAATCGGCGGACGGACGTTTACATAGCTGGTTTCTTCCCTTTCGGCAAGGGGGTGGAAAATTCAAACACTGGTATCTTTAGATAATACCTTGTCACATCTTATGGGCTATTAACGGTTACTTAATGTCGTAGCCGGATAGTTAAGCTTTATTTCCAAATAATATTAAGGAAGATGTTGCATAATTTTTCTCCATTAAATTTATGTATTATAGATAATACCTAATTAATATATTCTTAGAAACAAGATCAGAATTGACTTTTTAAAAAATAATATTCAATACAATTTCTCTGTTAATTTATTAAATTTACACAAAACTAGAAGCAATTTTAAATTAATAGCTTTCAATTTAAACTTATTGTGAATTAAATCTACGATCGATTAATCTATCACACCAACGCGTGTTACAAACAAAAAAAGTCCTGATCTCACGGACAACTGCTTATATGTCGTTCGCCCCTCTCCTACCCTCTCATATTCCTACAATATGTTATTTAAATTGGCAATCAAATTTATCTTTCATAACGTGTAAGAGCTGAGTACCAAAGCTATGCTAAAACCGCTGTAGGTCGAGGTGTGATGCCGAGCGTGAAGCTGGCTCTGGACCATGTTAATGAACACGAATCAGTGTTGAGGAACTACAGGCTTCATATGTGGTGGAATGACACAGAGGTAACTCCTTCGTCAAAACTATATAAACCTTTGGGTAACATATTTTTATTTTGAGTAGAAATTAATTATCTAACAGATTCGTGCTTCTCGTTGAATTATTTACCGGAGCAATACATATGTTTAGTGCCAGTTCCTTATTTACATCTAAGAAGAATAGATTTCAAGCAGGTATCAGAGTTACGATCGAAATTTAATTTAGCCACATCTAATGGAAAAATATCTTAAACAATAAAACTTCTCATGATGAACTGATTATATGTATCTGGTGACTCATATATTGAACTGTTTATATTAGTGTAACGCAGCTGTCGGTGTGAAGTCCTTCTTCGACATGATGCACAGTGGACCACACAAGTTGATGCTGTTCGGAGCTGCTTGTACTCACGTTACCGACCCTATAGCAAAGGCGTCTAAGCACTGGCATCTTACACAGGTATGTACAAAACATAACTGCACCTTTTTTTACAGAGGAAAACTCCGGCAAGCCGTCACTCGAACTCCATACGAATCCACTAAAACACCCTGCGTTGGTAGGTAGACGATCAGGAGTAGGCGGATACGCTACTGTGCTCCCGTCAGTTGGTGGTGAGGCCGATTGCAGTGCCGACCCGGGTGTCCCCAAACCTAGAGCGGACGGTCCACCACCCGGAAGGGCGGTGAGTCGGAGGTAGTTCCTCCTCGCACGCATCCTTCTTTACTTGCGGAGTGACAAAGCAAGAGAGTCGTGCTCCCACTTTTTCTCTGTCTACCTTTTTTGCGTGATGACATTCTCGCAGAAGGCATGAAATCCCACCTAGGCCTCCACTCTTCCAAGCATCGCGTCGATGATGGGACCCACCATTGGGACCCACCACACCCCCATCATATGCTCCATTGAGTTAAAAACCGCTCCACAGTGTGGGTACGACGAAGACTCTTTCCGACCGATTTGATGTGAGTACTTCCGGAACAGCCATGTAAGGAATGTATCTGCACCAGGCGATACGTCAGCTATCCATGTTTGCGATCGACCCACCTATCCAAGTGCGGCCCAATCGTATTCAAGACTCTTCGACCCGACCAATTGTGGCACAGGGACTAACGCGTCTCTCTCGGAAAGGAGAATATAACTACACATACAAAACACATTAAATTAAACTTAACTACACCTAAACCTCTTAAACTATTAACAATAATATAATGCATTGAAATAAACCAAAATTTTTATAAGTGCTTATTAAATTTCAGCTCTCATACGCCGATACACATCCGATGTTCACAAAAGAAGCATTTCCGAACTTTTTTCGCATTGTGCCATCAGAGAACGCGTTCAATATGCCTCGGATCAGGTTACTGGAGCATTTCAATTGGACCAGAGTTGGCACCATTTACCAGAATGAACCCAGATATGCTCTGGTGAGACCAAAATAAATACCATAGAAAATACTCTATAAACAAAAACTAGTAAAAGAATTTGGAATCCTATTTCAAAGAAACTGTATATAGTTATTGATAAAATTTTACAGAATTTATAGCAAGTTATTGACTTAATTGCAGGCCCACAATCGCCTTTTAGCTGAGCTAGATGCCGCGAAATTTATAGTTGACGAATCACAGAGCTTCGCGACAGAAGTGAAGACCGCGCTGACGAAACTTAAGGAGAAGGACATCAGGATCATTTTGGGAAACTTCAATGAAACTTGGGCTTTGAAAATATTCTGCGAGGCCTATAAGTAAGTTATCTTAAGATACAGTGACTATAAAATCTCTTTCTCCTTTGGCTTGGACTATTGAAGTCATGAAGTTAAGTCCCACATACAACAGTCTGGACCATTTTTATTTATTTATTTATTTAAATAGGAAGCCAACGTTGTATACAATTTTAGTTCTTAGTCTTAATTAACACTAAATAATTTAATTTGTTACATGCATTAATTGTACACCCCACTTATAGGCTAACTCGACATTATCATGTGCGAAAATAACATTCTTTGCATGTTCACTCACGAACAAAAAAAAATAGTAATAATAATAAAAATCTAATAATAATCTTAAACAATAGCAAATGTGAAACAGTTGAAAGCAACAATTGGTAAAAAATGAGGTACAAATAAAGTAAAACAATTACAAGCACTGACTTAAGGAAAAAGTAACGAGAACCAAAAAAAGAAAAAGTGTGATCACAAATCATAATCAAAACGCAATAATAATACTGGGCTGATAATAGAGTAGTAATTAAAAATTATGATAATATTAAGCCCAAAAACCAAGACATTCTTGCGCAGTATATTCCACAGAGACCTTACTTCGTAGAATTACTGAGACTAACCTCAAGTAGTCAGATAGCCTTTTGCTAGTCTTTTGAAAGGTAAACGAGAATGCTTGAAAATATCTAACCCAGCTCCTTTAAATACGTTATTATAAGTTAGAATCATTCTGTTGATGGGAGCATTACGGCCGATGTTAGTCCTAGCAAACCTTTTCAGAGTTCTGCCTAATTCTTTCTGATCTAATAACTTCCAATATTCTCTAAAACTTTATGTAGTAAAAAAATCCTTTTTTATTTTCAATCTTTTTTTCAAATCTGCATCAACATTTATTTATTTGTCTACATCATTGTAAACCACGTTACAAAAGGCAATTGATACTACGTTGCATCTCCTCTCTGTTGTGCTCTCCTTCAACAGGCTGGAAATGTATGGTCGCGCGTACACGTGGCTACTGTTGGGCACGTACAGTGGTCGGTGGTGGACGCGCCGGGCTCCTTGTGACCGCACCGAGCTCAGGGCTGCCCTTGACACTGCCATCCTCGCCGATCTCCTACCACTGTCAACCACCGGGGAGACAACAGTGTCTGGCATCGTTAGTATGGATATGGATGTAAAAACTTATCTGATTGATGACTCTTAATCTTGGCCCATGCGTGTATTCATAACTCTGAGGCGACTAAGCAAAATAAGTTCGCGTAACTAAACGCAGTACAAGATCAGACTATTTTGTGTGAGAGCGTGCCCTGTGCATATGAACCGCAAGCCTACATCCGGTCTCTAGCAATAATTGAGTTTACGCCACCTTATTTGTCATGGCGCCTGCGCATCTTTTGTCTGCGCTAATGACTGGGCGGAGACTTCCTAGTCGAACGGTCAAGTTCGACAACTAATTATATTATCACGTATTTGCTTGTATACATGTCGATGAATTTGTCTTAATAAATTAATTATGTGTGTACTCGCTTTTAAAAGAACTCTGCCCTTGTCGCTAAAATATTTCTTTTCTTATTTTTATCGCTTTATTGCTTGAGTGTTTATTCACTTTTATATTATATACATATATTACGTATTAGTCGAAGTCCGTTCTACTTCAACTCGAACTACTGTTGAGAAACTGCCTTTAATCAAACTGCAATTAGTAACCTTTTTCAGACGGCCAAAGACTATCAAGTCGAATACGATAGAAGGAGAGGAATCGAATATTCTAGATTCCATGGATATACTTACGATGGTATATGCTTTCATCTGATACAAAGTGGATCAATTTCTTTGGATACCATATTAAAAACGCTTTTCTATTACAGGTATATGGGCAATGGCATTAGCAATCCAGACAGTTGCTCATAGAGTTAAGTTAAAATATAAAGAGAAGACAGTCCAGGATTTCAGATATCGAGATAAGGAATGGGAGCAGCTATTTTTAGATGCATTGAGCAATGTTACGTTTGAAGGTGTTACGGTAGGCGATAAAGTTTTAAATTGTATCAAACTCACTAGCTACATAGAAGTTTTATATTACTTTATTCTAAAAATCACGAAATGCTTTCATTTTTCTGATGAACCTTGAACCCACAATCATATCAAGCCTTGCAATTATATTAGAACATTGAAATCCATGCAACAAATAGGGTCCGGTCCGTTTCTATGACAACGAGCGCAAGGCTTCCATCCTGCTGAAGCAGTTTCAGGGAGAAGCTGGGGAAGTGAAAGTCGGCGAGTACTGCGCCGAAAGAGATAGGCTCGATCTTGCAGGGGATGCTTTTAAATGGGTCGGCAAGTAAGTACCATGAGGATAATGTAATGTAAAAAAGTGTCTATTCAATTCAGTCACAATTCTGCTTCCCACATCTGCCACCTCTTGTCACGAGTCAACCGAAGCGGTTTTTCCTTAACTTGAGCATCGCATCACATTTCCAGAAATCCTCCCAAAGATCGTACGTTGCGTCTGATCGAACACACTCAAGTCAACATCACTATTTACGCGGTGTTGGTGTCGTGTTCCGTGCTCGGCATCCTGTTAGCTACAGGCTTCTTGGCTATGAATATACATTATAGAAATCAACGGTACGTTCCCGGAAATATGTACATACGAATAACTTATTTCTATGCACCTAAACCTTTAGATACTGTCTGATCTAATTTAATGTAACCCCAAACCTATTAATGGAAGTCTTTCTAAACGTGGTCTGCTTGTTAGTTAAAAAAGTTTATGTATATTCTCATTGACATGAATTGCAGGTACATAAAAATGTCATCTCCTCACCTGAACAACCTCATCATAGTGGGCTGTATGCTCACCTACATGAGTGTCATCTTCCTGGGCCTGGACTCCAGCCTCAGCAGCATTGGTACGTCGCCTCGCACAGCGTACATGTCGTTTATATCATTCATAATATATGTGTTCTCTCTATCTTAATCGGATCGAAAGGTAACATACTTAAAATTGACATAAAATAAATTATTAATATAAAATAGATAAAATGGCACTTTCGATTCGCATGACGCTGGCACACCGTCATAATCATGGTCTCATCATGTTCATTAATTCTTAGGTCTTTCTCAGGACGTACCACGTGGAGGTAATAGCTTGCTACAACCCCAGCTTGAGCTTCGTCCCCGGGCAGAATGGAACCCGCTAACCAAATTTTGGGAACTCCCCTTTTTTCTCGTAGAGTGATTCTGAGAAAGACCTAGGCCGTTCTCTAGGTCATCGGAGTCGACAGCATGTTTCCAATCTTTGGTTTATTTTCCTTCTTTCCATAGCTTTCGGTGGTATGTTAAACTTGTGTTTTCATAGCTTTGCCCTCCAGTGTTTGTAAGTACGACGTCAATGCTTATATTGTTTCGTGTATCATAAAGCACTTACATCACAATCACCATAAATCATGGCGAAATTGCTTAGAACCAATGCATGTTTAAACAGTTACTAAATCAAAACGAATATAATACTTAAACCTATTAACATCCTAATTCATTATTGTTCTATTTTCGACCTTTCCACAATTTACATAGAAGTTAACTAGTTTTACCCCCCAGCCGCGTTCCCCTACATCTGCACGGCTCGCGCTTGGCTCCTCATGGCGGGGTTCAGTCTCGCTTTCGGTGCGATGTTCTCCAAGACTTGGCGCGTTCACTCAATCTTCACGGACGTCAAACTTAACAAGAAGGTAAATTTTGAAACTATACCCTCAAAATAAATTTCTCTACATAAATTTATTTTAAAATTTTCTATTTTACTAACGCTTTCAAAATGTTTTCAGGTTATCAAAGACTACCAACTGTTCATGGTGGTGGGCGTGTTGCTGTGCATCGATTTAGCCATCATGACCACGTGGCAAATATCTGACCCATTTTACCGAGCAACGAAACAGATGGAGGCCTATGTTAGTCAAACAAACGAAGATTATGTTAGCATTAATATGTTCTTCTCTGATTGTTGCTAATTGCTATAACCCTTTTTAAAATATTAAAGAGCAAAAATCTCTAAAATAATACTTTTGTCTGAGAACCCAACGATATATTTAAAAAAAAAACATCCAAATCAAACATGTATTACATGAATGGTAAAAATATAAATATTGCGAACATGCAAGCAATTAATTTCAGATTGAATTCTAAAAACTTGAAACCCAGATGGCTTTTCAAATTTTTAGTTTTTTTTTGTATTTTTCTCTGACAAGTAATCTATTATATACATTGCAGCCTCATCCGACCAGCGAGGACATAGTCATAGTACAAGAGAATGAGTACTGCCAGTCGGAGCGGATGCCTATATTCATTGGCATCATATATGCTTATAAAGGACTTTTACTGGTAAGGAATCAATTGTTCGGAAATGTGTGGAAAGACATTCCTCTCTGATTACCGCGAAGGGGTATGGGAAGTGTAGAGAAATTAGAAAAAGCTAAACTAAAGATACCTACTAATTTTCATTGTATTTCCGTTCAAACAGATATTCGGAGCGTTCCTGGCGTGGGAAACAAGACACGTCTCAATCCCAGCTTTGAACGACTCCAAACACATCGGTCTGTCCGTGTACAATGTGCTCATCATGTGTATCATGGGTGCTCCCATAGCTTTAGTAAGTAACCGTCGCTAAGAAAACACCCCATATACTTTACCTATACTTTAAGTTAATGACCGGTATTAAAATATATGATTCACATGACCAAAGTAAATTCTAACTAAAGGGAAAAAGGGATGACTAATCCGAAATAAAATGGTAGTTAATATTGCCATATTTACCATATATATGCCGAAGACAAACAAGAAATTAAAACTGTTAGAAAGTTCTCAAAAAGTTTTGTTTCATCGATATTTTTCAAATAAAATGAAGGAAAATTTTTTGTTATTTTTTAAAAATGTCTTCAGAAACCCGATATATAAATCCTTTCGTTTCTTTTCACAGGTACTGGCAGACCATAAGGACGCTCTATTCGTACTGATTGCAATTTTTATAATTTTTTGCACGACAGGAACTCTATGCTTAGTATTTGTACCCAAAGTAAGTTATTTTTTAGGAAAAAAATTATGACTTAATTTTATTTAGATCATTGGGAAATGCCTAATATGTACTAAAACAAATTTTAAGTCCCACTTAGTCCATTATGCACGAAAAATGAACATTTTAATAATCGATTTCTCGTCCTTCTATTGTATTTCAGTTGGTAGAGCTTCGCCGTAACGGTCAAGGCGGGACGGGCGGCGCTCGCATCCGCGCCACGCTCCGCCCAGCCGCCCCACACGACTGCCGATCACCAGGTCCCGAGCTGGAGAGACGGCTCAAAGAACTGCGACAGTACAACACGAGATACAGACGAACCTTGCAAGCCAAGGAGAACGAACTACAGGTAGAAAATTTAAAATAACCTTTATTTAACCATTAGTCTGTTTTCTACATAACTGTGTATATCTAACCAAAATGCACTTTACAGACTCCTGTTGGACGATTTTTAATAGATAAAATGTTAAATGATGTACTTGTTACTTGTTTTATAGATGCTCTTGAGCAAACTTGGAAGCGACGCCAGTTCAGAATCATCGATTCGGGATTCAAAATCACCTTCGTCTACACGAACTCGGTTACCGGTACCGAGAGAAAATATAAGTCATCCAGGTATAGAAATTAAACTTCTAATTTGAAATACCCTTTTAATATTCTATATTAATTAAAATATTAAATTATAAAACTTATATGCTCATACATCAACAGAGACAAGTGATATTACATCGGTGTGTAGTCTCAGTGCTTCAGCCGGAGCGGAAACTGAGTTTATCGGTATGCAGACTCAAATGTCCACTGAAAAGTGAGTAAAAAATATTTAAACGAACTATTTTATTTGTCAATTTGTAAGTACTAATAATTACTATTCATTGACTTATGCAAAAATAACCTTTCTCCATAACATAAATATAATTTTCAGACTGAAGCCATCGGCGCCACCGGAACCTATAAAGGAAGTAAAAGAACCGAAGAAAGAACAAACAAAGGCGGTCTCTTTCAAGAACCACTTGGACTACACGAGTCCGCCTTCATCAAAAGCTGTTCCTGAGAAGGATCAACTCGCCAAGCTTCCTTACGGATGGTCTTCTGAGGTTTGAGCAACTTTGTTAGGAATTCCATCTCCTGTAATAAAGTCTATAAAAGATTTTCAGAAGATTAATATAATCTGCAACTAAAGTAATTTTATTTCCATCTGTATTCTTTGTAAAAGATCCTTAATTAAAATATGGGGACTTTATAATTTATATGTTTGTCTATATAATTATTTCATTTAAGCACACTCACTTCGATAGCAGCTTAGGTAGTATTAAAAAATGTTAGAAATAAAATATTCGAGAAATATAACGAATTTGCTTTCATCTAAGGAACAAGACGCACCGAAAGCAAGGGTATCAGAGCCGGTGAAGGCAGAAGCGAAGACTATTCCAGCGCTGAAAGCAAGCGACACTCCGGTCGCGAAATCCATGCCCGCTAAAGTTCAGGAACCTATGTACACTAAAGCTGCGTCTAAAATATTAAAGGTACTATCGAATGGACAATTCTACTGTTGATGAGACAAAGTCGTTCTTCACAATTTTTTAGAATCTTTTAAGAAATAACTTTTTTTAATATATTGTAATACAAATTGTCGTAGACTCCCGAACAACAGAGACAGCCGAAACCAGACAAGCCGTATAAATCGGGTCCTCGAACACATCGCCGCGTGTCTAGCGTCGCGGCCGGACTCAGAGAGCTGTTAGAACCACCGCCCGGACTTGAGAGGACCGTCATAGGTAAGAAAATACCTTACCGAGTGAACCGGGGACTGAGCTCATATAGTTTGGTCTGTCAGTCTCAAAATATTAATCGTTTGATGAATTTCTCGTCTTAGAGCTGCAAAAGACAATAGTGACAAACGAGAATCTGCTAGGATCTTTACATTGCGAAAGAATTCTTTCCACTATTACTCTATCAGCATTAAATTTATTTAGTTAAAAATTTTCAGTAGATATTTTATTGTGTACAGAAAAACTTATGGTAAGGTTATAGAACATTTACAAATCAAGAATGTTATGACGCTTGAAGAAGGGAATAGACTAACAATTTACTTGTGAATTGATAGCAAATATACTTATGATAAAGACTTGCCCGACAGAGTGTATTTTATTTAGACATTTATTCTGTAGTAGCAGATAACATATCATATAAAACATTTTCAGGGCAAGAACGCGATCCGCCCCCAGCGGTGAGAACTAAACAGGAACCGGAAGATATTTTGGACATCGAACACGACTATTCATCGACGGAAAGAAGAAAGACATGTGAGTATAATATATATTTCATAAAAATCTGCATTAATATTGACAAACAAATGCATTACGTTTACGGTTTGGTTTATTTGGCATCAAATGGCTACGTTTGTGGATGTTACAGAAGAAATATGTAGATCAGAGGATTACAGGGTGTAACTAAAGATTTTAGGATATTGAACATATATAGATTGGCATCTAATTTTTTAAAATTTTAATTATTATGGTTGATTATACTTCGTTTTATAAAAACAGTAGGCTAAGTACGACGGTTTTGTCATAAATTAGTTGCTAGGCAGATTAGTATGATGATTGTTTTTAATGTGGACGGTACAAGATAATACCATCATTAATCTTTATACGATGAATGAGAGAGCCAGTTGCCCTTTCCCTTTTCCCACCCTTTCCTGCACTTTCCCACCTTTTCCTCTCCCTCTTCCCCAATCAAGTGTGGCAAAATATCCGCAAATCTACGTTGCGGATGTCCATGGGCTACGGTACTACCTCCATCAGGTATGCCGTCATCGCGGTTGCCCCCTTTAGCATAAAAAAATATAATTGCATAAATCTAAATCGGTTACACTCTTAATCTTTTTCTAATATTGTAGTAAATTATACTGACATTTTCAATATTAACTTCATCTTCTCATTATTTACTCAGGCCAAAGAAGAGATTCAGAAAAAAGGAAGAAAGAGTTCATAGTAGTACAAAGCGACTTGTGGGACACGAACACTTTCCAATATACTTGTCAGAAAACGCCTCCAAGTAAGTGAATGTACATGATATAATATGTTTAATCCTGAAACGAAAGAGGAATTCCAGAGAAAGTGAGCTATTAGTTTAGTCATATATGATGAATAGGTAACTAAACACTTTGATAACAATCGTAACTCCTTAATAAATCTATTTAAGGCCACCCTCATACACCAATGCAGAGGAGCGTCTCCGAGAAGAGTAGACAACAATCTTCGCCGCATCATCACAGGTATAACAAACAATTCAACAAACCATTACAACTATCTGTAATAACATCTCTTTAACTCCGATATATTGATGTGACAAAAAACAATTATTAACCATGAGACGCTATGAATAATAAAATATAAAATATTTAACTTACCAACATTTTTGACGATTACGACTGCCAAGGAAATTATGTCTAGACGGAAATGTTAGTCTAGAACTATGATATAATATTAATATTCACATCTCTGCCCGTGATCAAGGCTGCTGCAAAGTAACTGAAACTTCTAAAGTACAATGTTAAAACAATTATATCTTAAATCTTAAATCTCATTATATTATATGATATTATTTGGTAAATGATTTTAGCAACATCAGTGGAATAAATACATTTTCAGGGAACCAGAAACCCGAAGTACAGAGCGTAGAGCTTCGAACGCGTCCATCAACCACGGTATGGCTAAAATTATCATTATTCTCTTAATTACAACGGAATTTGGTCATACGGTGACTTAAATGTTTCATTATTGTTTCTTTTCATACAGTTGGTGCTCCAAGAGTTGGAACCCCAGAAGGATATAGAGAAGCCGAAACCCTTCGCATGAGCGACCGTATTTCGAAAGTATGGATTACTTATAATAAACTAAACTTAAAAGTAATGTATTAAACATTTTTTAATTTTTTCAGAGACGTGGTTCTGAATTTCCACAGCCGGTGAGCACACCGCCTCACCAGATACAATCCAAACGAAGGCAATCAGCTGCTGTGGTATGACATTGAAAGTAAATTCTTAGCATTCAAATGGAAAGACTTTTCATATAAATAATATTTTAGGTGCGATCGTACCAGGAAGAGAGAGGCGATAAAAATGAGATACAAAGGATATTAAACGATATTCCAAAAGATATAATAGAAGCAATCCCACCTCCTGAAACTGTGGAAATTCCAGACAGGAAACCAGATCCCGACATAATACGAGTGTCCAAAAAGCCAGAATCTCCAGTTAAAAGAATCCAAGACCCGGATACGATAAGGGTCACGAAGGGTCAGGATTCACCCTCAAGGAGACTGAGACAGGAAGCGGAACCACTGAAGAGAGCGAAAGGTGCTGGCGATTCGCCAAGACTAACTCAGGCAGCACAGGCGAGACCTGACCATCACAAAAGCAGCCCCAATGTTGCTTCCAGACACAAAGCTGGTAGGTGCATGAAGAATAGGTCTGATGATCTTCGGAGTTTTACTTTTATTATTAAAAAATATACTTAAGAATTTTTAGGTTCTTCTAATAGTTAAACAATGTCAACAAAAAATCATTGGAACAAGTCTAATTCGTCAAAATTTTCTGAAATATGTCTCTATGAGTTAACAGTTCAGTTCATATGATATCTTTAAAATGTCAATTTAATTCCAGAATCTCCAAAATCACGAGAAGAGCGTAAGTCCGCGACCTACTCCCGTTCAGATTCCAAACGTCAGGAATCAGCGGAACGCAAGATGTACACAGCTAGTTCAGAGTCTGAATTATTCGAGTGCGCCATTTTACCTATCTTCCACAAACTACTAACCGAACGACACAAGAGTCAACCGCACGGCCTCAACCTAACATACGGTGTCAGCTGTCCTAACATCTCTATTAAATGCGATATTGTTGAATATTTATAAATAAATACCATTCAGAATACTTTCACCTAAAACGGAACACCATTTATATTCGGTACTGAATCTAGTTTTAGGATTTTCTAGGATAATTAATACTTATGATTTACGATGGTTGGATTTTTCCTATAGAATTCTGTTCAAAACATTAATATTAAAATGACGATAGTTTAGTGTTAGGTAGGTAAATGAGCTTGGTTCACACACCGGCTAGAATTTATGCTAAAATCAATTATGTACATAAATTATATCAATAAGTACTAAAGGGTAGAATTAGATTTAAATTATATGTTAATAGCGCTACCTGTACCACGGTCTAAAAATGCAATGTTCTATTATTATAGTGTTCTTGTTACAAATAGTTAAAATCTTTGTACGCGAATTTCTTTTTCTAAGACACATTTTTAGTAATGGCAACATTTGAATTTAACGATTGCTTCAGTTGTTTACCTATTTAGATTTAATTATGACTGTTGTTTTTAGCTGTAATTATATATTACATCAGTTACTGTTTCGAAACCTGTATATTTCAAACAGAATACATAAATAAGTTAATCAATGGAAGTTTTTTGTTACATAAATGTTCTAGTTAGTAAGTTTTAAAGCTTTTCAAAAGGATTTAGAATATTAAGTATAAATAAGTAAAAAAATTACAAGTTCGTTTACGGGTATTTTGAAGTTACCACAATATAATTAATAGTGAAATATTCTAAACTAATAATAAAAGTCATCTTCGGTAGTCGTAGTTAATAAAGTGATACACGAAATATTTGTTGTTATATATTATAAGTCATATTATTATTAGATATAATTACTTATTTGTATATTTTCGACTTACGCTCACTGTTACTATAAATTATGTTGTTTATTCAAATTCTCCTATACTTGGTGTTGTGTTAATTATCTGTAAGTCCTATGTATAAAATCTATTTAAATTTGGTATTTTTACTATTTAACTTTTATTTAATGCACATAATAAAGACTTGATAGAAAATATTTGACTTAATTCTAAGATTATTAATAAAATATTTGAATATGTCCATTTTTGTTTTTTACTTCCCTTTATTGTAATGAATATTTAAAAAGCCTTAGTTGGGCTATGAGAAGTAATAAGTTTAAATAAATATTCTTATGCTTTTTCTGGTAGCGGTTGCTTGGTAATGCAATCTGAGGAAGACTCCTTCACTGGCGCGCGCAATTAGTGAGCTAGCCACTCTAAATAGGTTGCTCGCCAACTTTGTATAATCGCAGACTGAGGCGGTATGAGAGAACCCGATGGTGACCTCTGAGGAGACGGTTAAGGCGTCCCCAGGGTGTCCAGATCAAGCATCGAGTGGCACAGCAGTCTGACTGTTATAAGCATAGGCCTTGTTCAACTTTCACCATTCATATCCTTTTTTCTATTCTCTTATCCATGAGTAAATTGGACAGCGGCTTGCACTACCTCCTTTTAAAACAATACCTCACAAACACTTTCCAGTTCACCAAAACCTACAGGCTAGTAAGAAGTTACGTTTTTGACAGAAACGCGGCTTATTGTAAGATTCCGGGTTACACTCTCGAGTATAACTTTCTTCTGCGCCGGGGTAAGTGCGTTTATCGCAATAACATCTGCTGTCAGCGTCTCCGTCACCTTGAATACCCCAAATTTCCTAACCTCTGGATACTGGTAGACAAAATAGTTTATGCTGATGTTTACCGATTGTACTCGGTTATTAAAATACTTCAGTAAGGCTGCTGATGTTATTCTATGGTCCCCTTAAACGGAGCTGGTTTTTAGGAGATTTTAATGCCCTCCGTAGAGTGGCTTTTTTGTCTCCTAAGGTGGTTTATAAAAACCACCTTAGGAGAAAAGAAAAAAAAATTCATCTTGTAAATTTATTCCAGCTGGTAAAAAAGCTACCAAATTGCTTAATGATGAGACTGAAAACCCAAGCATTCGGCGTATTATTATTTTTTGAGTTGATGCTCAAAACTGCAAAATTTCAGAAATTATGTTCAAAAAGAAAGTCTTAACAAGCCACCAAATCCTGCGAATAGGCGTTAGAGAAGCCTTGTTCTGGCTGCTATTCCAACTAAAGTGCCGAAACATATACATCTGAGTCGTCTTTTGTTCTGATACGATTGTAGTGCCTCTCTTTAATTACCTTTACAGTGCCTATATTTTGGAACTTTCCTATAAATTTTCCCAAAAAGGAAGTCGTGAAGACCTCCGAAACTATGGCCCGATTACTATATATCTATATTGAATGGGACCTACATTTATTACTTATATTTATTCCAACAATTGACCCTCCACATTTATGGGGGAGAGTTCTTAAGAAGAAAGGTGAAACTCTTGCAGTTTCACCTGAAATCTCGTAAACTTCAGAGTCTGGCACGGTAACCTTATTGATAAGCTTTCTAACTGTGGCGTATTCCATGTTACGATTGCCTCGATTTCGGACTTACTGAGAGACTGTGCTCTACAAGTTTGTTATTGTTAAAAACTGTTTCTCATGGGGCCTGCCCTATTCGCAACTCTAATTTTGATGCAAATTAACGATCTGCTTTTACCAGGCTTTTTTAGTTACGCTGATGACAGCACAATTGAGAAGTGGCAACAAGCCAACTCTGTGAGCAATTTGGATCAATTAGAGTAAGAAATACAGACCATGGTAGACAGTGTTAATTTCACATTTCAAACTGACTCTAAACAGGGCAATAAAAATCTTTTGAAATTTAAATTTATCAAATAAAGTGAGTCCGTTCACTTTGACTTCGACTCTTCACAATCTGTCCTTGCGATACACCGATCGCCTTCAGTTATTAGGTTTTGCTCAGCCCTTAAATTACCTTCCCCTTTTTACTATAGGCTAACTAGATACACAGTTGGCGTCAAAATTTTTCTTTGTAGACCTTTCTCGCATCCGGACGAAGTAGAACATTTCGTCCTTGCTAAACACCACAGCAAAAGATTAGAGAACTTTGCCTGTGTCTATGTTGCTTTAGAATTATAATTTGGCACCTTTCAAAAAAGGGTGAATAAGTTACTGAGATAAATCGTTTACTCCTTACGACTTCATTTTCACTTATCAACAGAAAAAACAACAGTCAAGTACCATCCAGTCAAAATTTAAAACAATAACATATTGTGCAATAAAATATTATGTTTACATCTCTAATTTTATGATTATTACGATGCTAAACATTTTTGGTAAAGATTTAAATAACATAATTCATACACAAAACTTTTAAAATATTTAATCATATTATATTACCAAAGGTATTAGTTGTTATGGCAACCCAACTTGTTACTGTCGACGTGACGTTATTTCAGACATATGTCAGAACAAGTCATCTGGCAATTGAATAGGTATAGGTAATAGTTTTTAAAGTTGACATTTGAATTTTGACACAGTATTTTTCTGTACTCCATACGGTTTGGTTGTGTTTCATTTATTTTTATTTAGTAATTAATTACGTGCGACGTGTTGTGTATAATTTCTAATGTTATTCGATAACTAAGCCCGTTTAAAATGCCTGTTTTCCATACAAAGATCATAGAGAGCATCCTTGAGCCGGTGGCTCAACAGGTGAGTAATGCCTTAACTATTTTTAGAAGTTCCAACTGTCGATCTCGTTCCAATTTACCCTTTAAACCAATATTTCGTACTTTCTAACATGAATTCACTCTTAATTTCACTTAATATACGTGTAAGAAAAATAAAAACAATCAAAAAGTCAATCTTAATTCCAATCAGAACGCGTCGACATAATTTTGTTTCGGACTGAGTATGAATTTAACACTTTTTTTTTTTGTCTTACTTTTGTTGTTATCCTTATTAATATATCAGAAGATCAAGATATTTAGTTCAGTGTCAAAACTCAAGTGGTAGGTGTAGAATGTTGTTTACATTACTTTACATTACAACAAAGATTATGTCATCGCATTAATTATCTCGAGGCAGGCGCCAAAATACCTATATTTGAAGTTTACCTCATTGTCACATTTTTAAATTGTTCGAAGTTTTAAATTAAGAATTTTGTTGAATCTTATCAACTTCTCATATGGTGTAAGTTCGAAAATTACGAAAATTACTGGCATTCATAACAGCAAGAATTAAACTTCAATAACAAAATTTATATAGACATATATTATTTTCAAGATTTAGATATAGACATAAATTACCTTCAATTAATCTTAAATAAGAAAATTATTAAATTATATTTTAAAATGATAATATGAATACAAAACAATGTTTTATATGAGATAGTCTCAGTGCAATATTAAATATTCACAAGTTCCGATATCTATTTAAAGATGTCAGTTCAATGACATTGGTACTTCGTTACAGTATTAAGTGTAAATCAGATTCTCTTCACAGCTCAATGTTTTATTGAAGACCATGAAGGTTTATACATATTTCCTAAACGACTTTTTTATATAAAAAAAAATTACAATTTTTTTTCGTGTTTTTAGTTACATTTTAAAAGAATGTGCAACCGAGTTTGCGCATATATTTTTATTTTTGAGAAATCTATAACATGTCTCTCATAGTCATTGCACTGAACCAAATTTAGTGAATATTTTTATGAAAATAGATAGGAGCTTAGAGAAGAATATAGACTTATAGGCTTAATCCACATC
The DNA here is from genome assembly GCF_018135715.1 of Danaus plexippus. Taxonomy (NCBI): domain Eukaryota; kingdom Metazoa; phylum Arthropoda; class Insecta; order Lepidoptera; family Nymphalidae; genus Danaus; species Danaus plexippus. Next base: position 611,535 of record NC_083552.1, on the reverse strand, counting down.
AATGCTGAAGAAGACGAATGAAAATGCTAGACAAAAAAAAAATTTAGATAAAAATTTGTATATCGTAACAATATTTTAAAATATATTCAAAGTGTAACATACACTATCACTTTTGCTTAAAACAGATGGCCGATTGTTTGATGTACCAACACCAGTAGTCTGTGTGAAAAATGTCATTGTGTTGTAATAATGGAGCTTAAAGTTCGGTAGGTAATACAAGACAATCACAGTAAAAGCTTTTCATAACTGCAACAATATTAACTCAATTCTAAAAATTCTACTAATATTGTAAGAACTTAGTACCAACAAATCCCGATGCATTTATTTCAAGTACCCTAACCACGTTTGTATCTTTAACTAAGTACAGACTGTATGTAGTTTTTTCACATACTTGCGTATTTGCTTTGACACTATCATGTGATGATTTTTGAACGTAAAACTGAAATGTCCTTGTTTAGTTCAATGAGTTGTATGAACAAAAATAATTAATTTAAGAATTCACTAATAAAGTTAGAGAAAGTATATTGCGTGTAATGTTATTAAAAGAGACGGCTTGATGTCTGCGCCGGAAATTATAACAGATGTACGCCAGTGAAGACTTACAACGAACAATCGTTTGTACTTGAATGTATGTTACAAGAGGCGCCATGCGTGCTCAACGAATTACTATATACTATTATACTTAGAATTATTTTTATGATTGACTATAATTAATTATTATACTGAAGTATTGTAATTTTTTAATGTTTTAAGTATCAACGTTTAAGTGTCAACCCGTATTTGAAAACTATAAATACTGGCTTCAGCTATTTCGTAGGACATTACTGAAAGTAACGCTGGACATTGAAGAACAAATCTGAAACTGTACCTCGAACGTGTATGCTTTGTGCAACTTCGCATTACTATAAATATAATATATAAACACACAAAATACCACCGTAAGATCAATACAAGATTGTAATTAATTGATTTTTTGAAGTCTTTATTACAATGGAAACGTCATTGTGCTTGACGTTTGATGACAATTCAACATTGAAAAATCTTGACGAATGACGTATTATACGTGTGATGTTTATTTTAAATAATTTAACGTTGAATAATAATAATAATTATTATTATTAAAACGCCTTTATTCGACAAATTCCTTCGTGTTTCCTCCGCACAGTACTCAAGATTTTACATTCAACAAATGAAAAAGTTACAATGGCAAGTTCCAGTGCGTATTGAGCGTAGCATAGTATTAAAAAAACAAATAATAATTTAACGTATTTTTGTTCATTTTTTTTTATTCCTGTATTTCTATTCTATAAACTTTGATTGTGATAAATTCTGTGTTCGTACCTCACTCGATTCGAAAAAGCGATACAATATTTTCTTTTCACAGATTCATATTATCATAATACATATTCTTAGTCAAATACACGAATAAAAACAGAATTCAACATATTTATGTTTGGAGTTTTTTTTTATATTCATTATTGTTTTCAGTATCGTAAGTAGGAATTTCTCAAGTAGACCCCACAACCGATGGTTGTTATTAATTATTATATAGGGTTAGTTTATTATTTTTAAACGTTATTACAATTTTTTAATCTATCGTGATCAACCTGGAAAGTAAAAAAAAATTGAAATATATATTTTTTCGTTTTCTTTTCCGGCAATTAGATGAATACAGTATACACAAATTGGTCAAGCTAGTTCAGAGGTGTAGATTTTGTACTTAAGCTTTTGAACTTTTGTCTTCAGTGTTACCATATTTAACTGAATAGTGACAACGGAAATCAAGAAAAATTTAATTATACATATATTCATAATTTATATTCGCTTTGTGTAGAAATTCCCCTTACATGAACTTAAATCAGATGTTATTATTACTTCAATATCCATATACCCCTAGTATGATTTTTGATCTACTTAAATACCAACAGTGGATGTTACTCATTCATAAATATATTCTTTTTTTTAATAAGATACGATGAAACTATACGTGTTGGGTTAAACATTAAAACTCGTCGTAAGATATATGTTATATATAACGTTAGTATATTATTACGTAATGAACTCAGTTTCCAAGTCGCGGTAATTATGACAAAAACAAAAGCCAACATCCGCTTATGCAACGCTATCTATTATTAAAGTTAGTTAAACTCAAAGAAAATTGTGGGATAAAAGATGATATGAAAATATTGTACCTATTGTTTATAGGAAACAAAATATATGGCGCAAACACGCTAATTCCTACAATAAGAAACATAGTAATATGTAAGTAAACATAACGAAACTTTTTTGGCGTCACTGTCATGCGTATTAAGATATTGACTTCATTGTATTAAGAAAAAAAAAAGAAAATTCGTTCCAATTATAAATTGGTATGGCAATTACATCATTGTGCTTATAAATCTGGCATAAATTTTATCTAACACATTTCATATAAAACAATTAAATGTGAAATCAATTTACATATTTGGATTTGTAAACAAACAAGTGTGTGTTATTTGTGATGAATTAAACAAATACCATAGTAACAAATTGTTGAAACAATAACAACATGTTCATAATCAAACGTTATATTTAAGACGTGAGTCACAACGCTCACCCGCCATTTTGCGAGCGTCCAGTGGAGCCCGAATTTAAAAATGGAATCGTAAACTTTCGTAACCTCTTTCGATGATTTTTTCCCACGTTGCTTGAGGCTAAAATAATACTGCTTGTATCTATAGGTAATATAACAATAATTATATTAGTAAAAAATAATAATTTTGATAATGAGTAACATTTTTTTACTTTTTATATTAAATTGAAGTAGTATAGAATATATTATAATAATAGTTTATTGTTTCAATATCATTTTGTTTACAATGTGAGTGACCAAAACTTCATTTTAAGCAGAAAGTGCTTGTGTTAGGACACCAATTTCTTCCATTATATTTAACTATACTTTTGAAACACTTTATGAGCTGCTGATACATATATGTACATTCTTAAATATTTCTAAAATGCACATTTAATATCAACACTACGAAGGAGGTAGGTAATTTTTTTTTAATCAAAGTTTTAATCAAAATGTACATGACCTAAAAGCGGACGTCACAGGTTTAAAACCAGTTAAGATTCCAGCTGTAAACCTAGTTATCTAGACTGGTCATCAGCTCCAGATACAATTATGCTGATTGCCGCCAACCGGTTCACTCCAACGGGATAGAGATAAGAATAGAAATGCCTCAGTTACGTGTATGCGACAGATTAAATGAATTAAAGGTACTTGGTATGTAAAGCTATTACAGAAGTATTTCACAGTACTAGATAAGGTTAAAAATCATATTATTTTAAATAAAATATATGGTATTTGAATTAATAGTTTATAAAAAGTATTTTTATTTTTAATTTTTGAATGCAACCTCTTTTGTAATAATTTATATTTGAAATTTTATTATATTGCAACACAGTATTTTTTATATCCCTCGCACCATATGGTGGTCTTATCCCACGCTTTCGCCATAAGCTTGTAAAACCTTCATCGATTTTGTAATAATCAATATATATTCTCATATAATCCAAGATATCAAATCGACCGCCGATAATAGAATAAAATATTATAATAAATATAGTATTTAAAAAAAATATTAAGATAGGGTTGTCAAAAAACATACTGGACGAAATATTTTTTATATTTTTTTTTTCGAAAGAGCAAAAAAGTTTTACGTTAGTAAATAATATTTTCATTAATTACATGACGTTCTTATACGTTGAGTTACAATACTTTACTATACAGACATGGAATGAGATCAAATGTATGGGTTTTGAGACCAAATATGAAAGGTCGAAAATATTTTTATTCTTATACCTAATGATTATATGGCCTCGGATGGATTTTGAGGCTTTTATTTATGTATTGTTGCAAACAATAATTTAAGTACATAATAGTGTTCTTAATTTTTATAATGACAAACAAATTAGCTGATATATCATACCTAACATATGTATGGATGGGAATTTTTTGCGTTTATTTTAGAAACAACTAAGAATTATAGAATTTAATATCACAAGAAGTAATTAAATACTAATTAAGCATAATGTTTTGGCAAAGAACGAAAGAAATTTCGGTAAACCTTTGCATTCGTCGACCTTGATGTTTTAAATTTGACCTTGGCCTAAAAAAATAATGTTTTAAAGAAATTTTAAATAAGTATAATGTAGCTTTAGATAATTTTTCTGCAATTATAGTTTAGAAGCAAATAACATTCACCCCAAATACTCGCCGTTGAATTAAAGAAATAGTTTCTATAATAAATGTAAATAATAAAATTACTTTATCAATACGAGTTTCATACATTAATCGGAAATATATATCAATATATATATATATATATATATATATATATATATATATAAATGTTTACTTGGTTTGTTTATGCTTCAAAAACTCAATATGTTCTGCACCGGCTCAGCTGAAATTTTGACATGATATGCATCACGCTTCATCTATTTTTCACGATAATAACATACCCCTAAGTGAGGGGTTCACCAGCCAAAACTCTGCAACGGCACACGACTCGCAGTTAAAAAAATTCGTGAACAAAATAGTGAAAGCAACGATTTTAATGGAGACTTTCAAAGGTGAAGATGTCCTCATTCTTCGAATTCCCATGATCCCGACTGATGCACCATTTCAATTTCAAAGATTGCAATTTCCAATTCTTTTATCGTTCGCAGTCACAATTAACAAAGGTCAAGGTCAACCTTTAGAACCGTGTGGTCTGATTTGGATGTGGATTGCTTTTCACATGGACAAGCTTATGTTGCGTGTTCCCGTGTTGGAAAACCACATAGCCCCTGAAGCTACACAAACAATGAGAAAACAAAAAATATTGTATACCCACAATTATTAAAAATTTAATTTCATTAAAACATATACTGTCTTTTGTTGTTCACAGCGAAGAGTTCCAGGGCACAGCTAGTATATATATATATATGCATAATTAACGCCTGCTCTCGATTTCGTCCGCATGCATTTTAGAAGAAACAGAAAAAGAGTAACAAAGTACAGAAACTAATAAAAAAATAAGTACTTAAAAAACCGTTATGCTATTAATTTGCATTAACATTTGGGTTATATAAAATACAGCTCGGAGTCGTTTTCCCTCGGGAAGTACTTTACTTTAGGGATTATTTACACATTACATAGTTATATATTATTTTTATATTTTAATCATATTACTAGTAAATGTGTTTTAGATTTTTCTTTTCGTTTGATTCCTGCTTAGTACAATAATCTATCACAGACATTTAGCTGTTTCGTTATTTGAGCTCTTCTGGGAATTTATTTCCTGGACCACGAGTCGTCCATTGACCACTCTATCTTTTCTTTTGGGAAACGCTTTATTAGATTTGGAACACTGTTCCTTCTCAGTCTTGTGTAAATAATACTTCCAGATACAGTTAGCCTAGCAGCTAGATCATTATCATGACTTGTTTATTTTTGTTGGTATTCTAGGCTACGTGCAATCTCTTGCTTCACTGTATCAACACCCAGATCCTGCAGGATTTATTTGTTATGGATGCATTTAGGAATGTTGAACATGAATTTCATAGCTTTAAGTAATTTACACTCTCGAGCGAATATATATACCGTCACCTCGTGCATCGGCTCGCGACTCGTACGCGAGTGTAAATCCCGGGTAACAATTTCGCTCTCGTTTCATTTCGTATGTATTTGAAATTAAAATCATTTGTACCGTACGTTTCAATCTAATACAACTAAGTCTTTATGTCAGACATCGGAAATGTTAATGTCTGGACCATTAGGGGAAATGCCGCGCCCTTTGGACCCACCTTCGCCAGGTTTGAAGGGCAGATATGGGGTATTAGATCCTTACTGAGGGCAGGTCAAGGGTGCTCACTCTCATATATTTTGGTCGTTTAAGTATTGTTTACTCTACTATTTAGTCAAAGTCATTGATTAAATTTATTTTTCTTAGTTAAATTTACTTATTTTTTTATTAATACTATAAAACTGAGGCATGTTTGTTTGCATGCACTGAATTTGAAATATATAGTCGGATATGAAAAAATATATTAGTGATGGTAAATTAATTAAAAACTGCTATCAGCGTTTCATATTATGTTACTAAGAAAACTCGGTTCCTTTAGGATTTACTTTAACCAGTTAATATGAAAATTTCTTATATAGAGATTACAATTTTTTTCTAACGATCTGTTCGTTTAAACGTAAGTATATTTGTTAATTGTATTTTTCGTCCGTAAATCTTTACACGTGATAATATATAATCTATATTGTGTTTGAAACACGGGTACCTGCCCGTGTCAAGTTTGACGTAGTTAACTATAGCCTAGGTATGAGTATGCCTAGTACGAGTAATGATGATGCATCGTAACACTTAATATATTCGCGATTAACCAATACACATATATGTGGGAAGAGGGTTTGAGTTTTGAAGTTTTTTTTAAATTATTTTCTACCACTTAGAATTTTCATAAGTTAACCACAAGTTTACTGTGGCAACACTGATGAAATGTCAATACATAAAAAAAGACAATGTGAAGACAATTTTTGTTTTTGACAAATAAAACTTATTGTAAGATTTTGTATTTTCAACCATTCTTTGTTATCTGTACCTCCCACGCCTATATAATAAGTAGAAATAATATTTAAATTAATGGATATTTTGCAAGTTATTGACTTTAAACATTCCCACTTGAGATTAATGAGAACTCGTCGTCATTGTATATTTATCGCACGAATATTGCTTCAAAATATTGTTGAATGTCACACAAATAATACAACAATGAAGCCTTAATATTCAGATCAAAAACTAACGACGTCTAGGTTCTACTTACAGAAAATCCTATATCCTATACACATCTATTAAAAGATTCTTCGGTTATACAAAGTTTCATCAAGATCGATGCAGGACAAAATATTAAGACACACACGTGACATCACTCACACTAACTAAAATGCAGCTTTACAATCACAAACAGACAATACGATCATTATATATATTCGGAAACGGTTCAGTAAAATATATTTTTTAATATTGGTTTTAAAATATAATCCTTAGTAGACTTATAACCTTGTAAGCTCTGGCGGGATTCCTTTCGTTACTCCCTCTTCTTATCAGTTAAATGCCATCCACATAACAAGGTGTCCAACCGAGCACGGCTTGCTGGGATCCAAGCTAAGGATATATATATATCGAGAAGAATTCAAACTTGGGGTAGTAATATAAATTCTATTGGAATATAAATAAAGATTAATTTCCTATGTATGTATTAAGAGTTGGAATTCACTTAGCAATTATATATAATAAAATAAATAAATATGTATGTCCATAAAATCATATATAAATATCATGAGATACCTTCTCAATTTAAGTCAAAGTCCACTCTATAGAGTATACATAATAATAATAAATAAATACTGCAAAGAGATTTTAGGCTCCACATAAACTATTTAGAGGCCACATTTTCAATTCTATGTTTAAAATTTAAAAATAATTTACGATTAACAAAGAATTGTATTATTACCATGAGTCTGCATAATCGTAGTTAATACAGAGCATAGTAATCGTGTCACATGAATATAAAACTCGAAACAGTTCGTAATGAGCTCGATGCGGGCATGGTAAGGTCAACACAACTTAATGAGCCATTGAGACTACCAACAATGCACGTTTATCTTTTACTACATCTTGAACACGCGCTGAGATGAGAAGCTGAGAGGAAATTTGCAGCTTGGATGGCAGCTATAGACAGGGTTTGGACGATATATGTAAACTAAATACTATCAAAACAAATGAAGTGATGTATGTCGCGAGTATTCGTTTAAATAAAAGTAATATTTTTGGATTTATTACGAGGATTTTATTATTTTAAGTACATACTCCCGACGTTACGGTTACTTTGCAGCAACCGTGATCACGGACAGACGAGATGAAAATGACTTTTATTAGATTATGTAGCTTAAAATGAAAAAAAAGCATAGTAAATCCGAAAATATTGGTTTTATTTAAAATGAAAATAATGTATTGCAAATAGAGGCACTGGAACGAACATAGTCGCAGGTAATATATATAGGGTTTTCCATTAAGGGCGCTTGATCTTTGAAATGCAAAAAAAAATACATGTAGGAAAGATATTTGCGAATTTTTTTTTTATTTGGAAGGTCTATCGACCCCATTATGTATGGAATATGACATCATTCAAATGACCGCCACGGCTTCGGTTGGTGGCGCGCACACGAAAGGTCCAATTTTCGATGACTCTGGCGCACAAATCGGGCTGTATTTGATCGATGGCGTGGCGTATGTTGACTTTGAGGGCATCGGTGGTTTGCGGCTTGTTGGCATAGACCTGCGACTTAAGAAAACCCCACAAGAAAAAGTCCAGCGGGGTCAAATCGCACGATCTCGGTGGCCAGTTCACGTCGCCTCCGCGCGAGATGACCATGTCCAGAAATTGCTCGTGCAGAACTTCCATCGTAGCGTGTGCTGTGTGGCACGTAGCGCCGTCCTGTTGAAACCACATGTTGTCCAGATCCATATCCTCGATTTCAGGCCAAAAGAAGTTGGTTATCATCGACCGGTATCGCTCACCATTGACGGTGACGGCCACACCATTATCGTTTTCGAAAAAATACGGACCAATCACGCCTCCGGCCCAAAATCCGCACCAAACAGTCACTTTCTGCGGGTGCATTGCCACTTGGTGAACCTCGTGTGGATTGGTCTCGTCCCAAATACGGCAATTTTGCTTGTTGACATAGCCATTCATCCAAAAATGCGCCTCGTCGCTGAAGATGATTTTTTTGCCAAAATCGGCGTCAACTTCCAACTGCTCTAATGCCCAGTCAGCGAACACACGGCGCTGTCTATGGTCATTAACCTTGAGCTCTTGGGTCAGCTGGATCTTGTACGGGTGCAGGCTCAAGTCACAACGCAAAATTCGCCAAGTTGTCGTCTGCGAAAGGCCGAGTTCCTGTGCGCGACGCGGAATTGACTGCCGCGGGTTTTCGAGGACACTGTCGCGCACAGCGGCGATATTCTCGGCAGATCTCGCGTTACGTTGACGCACGGGAACCGGCTGATTGTTAACTGACCCGGTTGACTCGAATTTGTCCACCAATCGACGGATAGTCGACTCGGCAGGACGATCATCGCGACCGTAAAACGGGCGAAGTGCGCGGAACGTTGCTCGAACTGAAGACCCATTTTCATAAAACAATTTTATGATTTGCACGTGCTGCTCGACACTGTAACCTGCCATGGTGATTTGGGAGGACGGAATGAATATAACACACTGCATTTGACAGCTGTCACTCAAACAACATGGCCGCAATCAGCTGTCAAAGTTCAAGCGTCCCTATTGGAAAACCCCATAGTTGCTCTATTTTTATAATATTTCTCATGACATAAAAATATACTATAAAATACAAAAGAAACAACACTTATCAATATAAACGTAAAAGGCGACGTAATTCTTACGTTATCTGTACGGGAAGGCGTAATGCGAACGTGTCGCTATGAGAGGCGACACAAAAAACTATGAATGAATAAAGGTTGCGTGGTCGACCCTTATACGGTGCGGACACGACACTCCTTGTACAAGACACGTGGGCTGGCTATATGAATATGTAGAGCATATTATTGACACTAGTTATACTGAGACTGGCTTTGGACCGCGGCTTCTTTCGCTATTTGATAAGAATCTTTTAGTAAGAAATGGACTTTCGAACTTCAGGTTGAGATAGTGGTTTATTCAGTTTTGGTAACTGTTTTGTTGACGCTACGCTTCTAAGTCGTGGTATGATTGACTATGGACATTGTAAGAATTTTTATTGATATAGTTCGTGGGATTAGTTCAAACAAACATACACTCTTCAGGTTTATATGAACTTTATTATATAGATGTTAAGCAATCTTCCGATCCCAATCCAATGTTGCAATCCCTCATTAAAAGGATTCCTCATCAAATCTGATGGAGAGATAAATAACAGGCCCTAAGGAAAAAATTATATGACCCTATTAAATATATATATGTCTCGTAATGTGAATGACACAATCAATTAAAAGGTTACTAAACTTCTCTGTAATAAATATTTTATTGTTAGTTTTGCAAAGGTTAAAATCTATTCAATTTATATTAATGATACCAATATCAGAATTTAAATAAATATGGCTTATTTGACAAATTCTCTTCTTGCCAATAGTTTCTTTATACGTTATAAATATTAAAATAAACCACAGATAATACACAACATTGGGTGTTTGTTTATGACACGGGAATAAAACTATATTTCTCTACACATATATATTTTCTTGGGCGCTATGAAGTCCAAAAAAGGGTTCTCCTTTTGTATATTATTGACGTAGTTTAATGACTCAATACCTATCAATACATGGCGCCATGACGTCACTTCCCAACCTGTCTGTCTGTGTGCACCATATATCTCGAGAACCTTAATTAGTATTCACGATATCCGCATAAAATGTAGATTAGCCTTTGCCATACATAAATATTATCATTTAATTACATAAATTAATATATTATTTTTATTTATTTATTACATTAATCGATTTTATTTAAAGGAAAGTTTCTTGAAATTATTTTGCGCGTATATTTCTTTCTAACATCGAAAAATCATCAGCAAATAAACTTATATTAACTCGGTTCGGAAAAAAATTTACACGGATACATTTACCACGTGTTTATACCAACAAACTGAACGTATACCGTATGCAGGGTATTATTAATAAATCTTCGCTCGTCATAATTTGTAGGCGTGTGTATAAGAAACTTGAAACTGTAGTTAAGTCGTGCAAACAAGTATTAAGGATACGTAATCAATCATATTTCGTATGTCATTTTTAAATTTAAATAAAACTTCGTACGTATTTTTTTAAATATCCTATAATTTTAATGACACATACATTAACAAAGATAAGATAAAATAAAGATATCTTTTCTTAGTTTATCTGAATATTTATTATATTTTTTTACAAATCGCTTATAGTATAATAAAATTGTTAAACCAGTAAGACGCTTAACGTACGCTACCGTCGCATTGCAGTTAGATGCCTATGAAACGCTCGCTTACCATAAGTTAGTCTGTCAAACTATATACTAAACGTCTCTCGTATCGTATTAAGTATAACATAAATGATTCGTAAATAAAATACGTTAAACTTATCTTTGTAATTTGTAATTAAAACTTATATAATTTAACTAAAGAAAAATTAAAATTAGATACTGCAAACGTTTATATTGTGTCATAATACAAATGATAAACATACTTTTTATAGTGTACTAGATATAGTCAATTGAATAAAGTTTTAAACATGGGAAATGATTTTGAAAATACAATCGGCTTCATGTTTCAGATCAAACACACGTCATAATATATATATATATATATATATATATATATATATATATATATATATATATATATATATATTTTAAATAATAGATATATTTTCATAATTTATTGAGCATATATATGTATGAGACAAGTAAATCCGCGGGTAAATGTCTAGTCTAATTAAATCCTTTTCCCGTTACAATCTATCACTATATATATTAGAATTGTTTATTCGTTTTCCTAGAACAAACGATAAAAGGTTCATCTAGAAATGACTCAGACGGCAGAGAAATATGACGTCACAGATCTTAATGAAGTCTGAGTTAATGAGTGTGTTTATATACATAAATAATGATAAATATTATAAATCAAATGAGGCGTGTTATGTATAACAATTCAGATATGTACCAGCTATTTATTAAATACAAATGTAGAAATATAATGAAAAATTCATAAGCACGATCAGGATTCGAACTTGCGACCTCTCGAGGACCGTGGTCCGATTGCTTTTCCATTTAAGGTAGCACTAACTCATCCACTGATGTTATATTCGATGTACGAATTCTAATTTAAACATTTTGTCAATGTTATAATGTTAGTAACAATTTTATAGGACATCAGAATATTATAAAAAAGTTGCTTGTAAAACCGAATCAAAAATATTATATATTACTAATTACTTTTTTTTATTACAAGACAATTATGTTTGTTTTGGTTAGCTGGCATCAAATCGTTGAAAACAAGTTCGTATAATAATTGGTGAGATTTATTTGTAATGAAAGTGTTTGTCGCTATGTACAGTATGTAATGTCTGTTTAATGTTGAAGGTATCTCGTCTCGTCATACTCCATGAGGAAGCTGAGGATGGGAACGCCATGCCGGACCTGGCCAGGCCGGTACAGGCCGTCTCACTGGCCGTCAACAACCTCGTTAAGGTGAATTAAATATATAATTAACTTGCGAAATGCATCTCTGGATTTCGTTTTAATAGCAATTTTAGATAAAACTCTTCATATTTGAAAATGACACACCAGACAACAGACAAAACACGAGTAAACTTATAGAATTCGTGTCGTAACGGAAACTATTGTTCATAGATTTAGTTTCTTCCTAGTGATAATAGATGGCGCTACGTGTTCTAAGCAAAAAACATTCAACGCTTGTCAATATCGGATCATGTGTTTACCCGCAATTATTAATTTTAAGTCTTACTCCGATACATTGTGTGCATTTTATTATTTCTAGTATAAAAAGTGAAGTACAAAACCCTTCCTGCAATGTATTTAATATATTATATATGGTCTATTAATTATGGAAGGGTAATATCGTCCTTAACCTGCATTAGGTCGTCATATTTTTAAAGCACTTTACGACTCTTGGGATTACACTTGTGTCATTTGTATTTCCATTTATGTTTATTAAGTCTAATAGAGCTCCAGCGGATTAGTTTTCTTTCTGTGTTCTGTAATATTTCTCCCGATCAGGACAATGAAGACAATTTGCGTGTTCGTTCAATATGATATTCAAGACTTACTAAGTTTTTATATTATAATCGCACGGGTGTGAGCTGATCGTTACAAAGATGAGGAATATCGATGAGGGTCTCAGATTATTCAGATTATGACGGTTTCCACAAAGTGAACTTAAAGACTTATTATCAATGCATTTAAAACACAGAAAATAATGAGCTCTATTATGTTTATTTTAAAACTATAACGACACCTGTTTTTAGCCCAGGTTTGACAAATTTTTCGGCATGTGCCACATTATTTTATGTGCCACATCGGACTTATGTCTTCATACACTTAGAGTTCCAATGGAATTTACATTAACATACAAAAGAAACAAAATGCATCCAGTGCAATTGCTATAATTATTCATTGTACTTAAATTGGTTCTAGAATTAAAATCAATACATCGAAAACCGGACTCTATTAAACCAATGTATGATCATTTTACGATAATGCGAACTAAATAATACATGAACACTCAGGTGGGTCACGAGACCATAGAGTCAGCTGATGACAATTTACTCCGGGCCGACATGCCGGGGGCTCTGCACAGGGTCGAGGGGGCGGCCACGCTACTGCAACAGGCCTCTGACATGCTCAGAGGAGACCCTTACTCAGGACCCGCCAGGTGAGGACCACTGGACGAAAAAGACGAACACGTGGATATTGTACCTGTCGTTAAAGTTTATAATCTTGTCATAGTTAAATGGTTCTTGCAGTATGATTATAAAATTTGTCATAATAAACGCTAGTTTGTACCCAATATTCGTCTATGGCATAGACTGTATGAGATACAGCCCCTGCAACCTTTTGCTTTGTGATTAATGTTAGTGAATCATAGGAATTTGTATGAAAAATGTTTGGTAAAATTTGTCCTTTATAGGAAAAAGCTCATCGAAGGCTCACGGGGTATCCTCCAAGGCACTTCAGCTTTGCTTCTTTGCTTCGACGAGTCCGAAGTTAGGAAAATTGTCAAGGAGTGTAAAAAGGTAGGCGACTGATGGACTTGAATACCAACAGGTTTATATCTGTAGTCCTCTTTTATTTAGCAGCGGATTGTATACGCCTGATGATGATGAACTTTACTTTCCAGGTGTTAGACTATCTAGGTGTTGCAGAAGTGATCGATACCATGGAGGACCTCGCCCAGTTCCTGCGAGATATCTCACCAGCTCTATCCAAAGCAGCGAGGGAGGTATGTAGATTAACAATTACTGTTTTTATATTATGTTAGCGATAAGATGAAGTGTATAGAAATGTGTTGGCCTTGTTTTAATTCTATGTCAGTCTTAAATACATAGTTTGCTTAACGTGTAAGCAAAAAACAACTATATAATTTGCCCTATTATCTTCATTAGGGAAAAAAATTTGGGGATATGACTTTACTAATAGGACTTATAAATATATGAAAATAATCTCATGATATTTGGTTTTGTATAGAGGTTTTCTTACAAAACTGAGAATATATTTCCTAGCCTTCGAGGACTAAAACTGCGGAAAATCTGTTTTACGAGTTAAAATTGATTTGTTCTTTATCATTCATCGTTTAACAGGTTAATCTTTGCTGAAAGTGATACATTTACTAAAATGTTGTATCAAATATACAAGAGTATATAAATTATTGCATCACCCACCACACCAGGTGGCGGCGCGTGCAGCTGAACTGACCCACCCTCCGCACGCGGAGACCCTCGCCCGTTGTCTGGAGAGCGTCAAGCGACTGGCCCCAGTACTCATCTGCGCCATGAAGACATACATACACATACTGTCAGAAGGTAACAAGGAAAGTGATTTAGATAGGGTCGCAATAGTTTCCGTTTAATAAGACTGTTAATGTGAATAATTATATGAAAAGAAAATGCCCGTCCTCCACAATCACGGTCGGCAAGGCATCTACAACATCCCTTGCGTTGCAGATGCGTTGCCGACCTTGATTTGTGAGCTTGATCGTGGTCTTGTTTGCCGCCCTTGGATCATATAAAAAAAAGTTTATTTTAATGGCACAGAATCTCATTGATGATGATACAATTTAAGCCCACGTACCTGATCTCTAGAGTCAGGCTTGAAACGGCGGGCTGGCTATACAAGTCCTAATAAATCCAGTAAATCAAAGCCATATCACACAATAGTGTCTCCTGTCGACTCACTTGATTACAAAGTTGGTGGATTAAAAAAAATATAGTGCAGCAGTTCAGTCACATCCATCGATAATAATTGACGACGCGACTTAGATGACAATAGCGCCATCTGCATATCCGGGGGCGAATTACGTCAGGCCAGCACGAGGCGGGCGCTGCTCGTTAAAAATCTGTAAATCGGCGACGGAAAACATTAGACTTGACATTGATCAGTAACTTTATAAAAATTCTAAATTATTTTACGCGGGAAAATCTTATTAGAATTTTAAGTAATATATATAATATCAATTAAAAAGGCGTCGACGCTTCGCCAGCCTAAATAAAAACATTGCTTTTGTCTGTTTGAAAATCAAATGATTGGACAATTAATATATATATCACTACATGTGTTTTATAAGACAAAGTACACAAGCCACAAGGGATACTATTGTTTTTCAGTTACCTTGACGCGTCCGTTGGTCAGTTTCAATCAGTATCTGATCCCCGCCTCGTCGCTGTATGTTTATTTCGCTAATCATTAAACGCGCATCGCTTACTCTGATTCTCAGGAGGCAAAGGCATTGAAGATGCGGCGGAGAACAGGAACTACCTGGCCCAGAGGATGGCGGACGAGATACATGAAATCATCAGGTACCTTCACTTTTAATATAGGATTCAGAGACACTCATATTGTATGGAAATAACATGTATGGTACAAACCGACAGCGCCATCTATCGCCAGTGCCGCGGGACCACGTGTTGTTCTCTCGCGAATTATTCGTAGTTCAGTACCAGAAAAATGCCGCGGGGTCTCGATGGATACGTCACACTCCATATGTTATTCCAATGAACGATCTATATTGTTGTAGAGTTTTATTAAAATCCGCTCCGCAGTTTCTGCTGCACGCGGTAACAGGCGCTCGTCCCTGCATGCACATACACGTCGGGTGCTTATAATATTATTAATACTTTCACGGCTTCGACTGAGTTCATTAAGGTAGCTGTGGCCGGTGCTGATGTCATGTGAGTGTACTTCATGTCGTGTGTACAGGGTGTTACAATTGACGTCGTACGTGGAGGACGGCGGCGAGAAAGACAACATCGCCGTGTTGAAGGCCTTACAGAGTCTGGTGCATAGTAAAGTGCTCGCCGCTAATGAGTTTCTTGATGTAAGTTCACTTCAATTGATATTTCGATTTATATCCAAGCCTTATACGGCCTTTTTAGGTTTGAATTTCTTTACAACTTTTAGAATTAAATATCTTAGCTCGCTTTCTTGGAAGATAATCAAGTTCTTAAATCAGAAATATAATAATATCGTGTTTCGTGGTCGCCGTCCCGTTCCTCGTCATCTTAAATGTATTTGGAACTCAAAATTATGTTCTGCGACTCAGAATTATGTCTTATGACCAAAATTGTGTATATACACTACGTTCTCGTACTCTCTCTCTCTCTCTCTCTCTCAATACCAATGATAGTAATCTTTCTTCATATTATATTTGTTATATTTTCCATATAGGACCCTGAGGCTCAGCGGACCAGCGCCGGCGAGAGAGCTCTACGAGCAGCGCTCACGGCCGCTGCGCGAGCCGCCGAACACACTGACACACACCTCGCTGATAGACTGCGACGAGCTGCCAGGTACACACACACACGCACACACACATACACACACACACACACACACACACACACTGGGAGAGATACACCTACACGTACAGGTAATATGGTACAACCCACTCATAAACACACGCTATAGGAACTCACACGCACTCAATCGCCCGGACACACACGAGCGGACACGCACACGCAACACTGTACATGAACGTAGCCAAAAACAAAAAAATATGCTTTTATCATCATACCGTGTAATTATTTAATATAAACCCAATTAGTTATTTGGATTATTTTTAGGAACGGCGGCATCAACGCGGACCTGCTGTGCGATGAGCGGCAGTACGGACGAGGGAGGGAGCAGAAGGTAGGACAGTGCTAGCGAAATATACGATTATACGAGAGGCACGTACTGACCCCGACCTCCTCACAGGCGCTGACCCTGGCCGCGGAGCTGAAGGCGCAGCTGAGGGACATACAAGGAACCGTGAACGAGGGAGTGCGAGCCGCGGAGAAGATACAAGGAGGGAAGACCATAGCCGCCAGGTACGTGCACCTTACTATATACAAAATTGCAATGATATATAATATTGAGGTGTTCCCAAAGGAGACAATCAGGATCCAGTTTATTCCTTATTGACATTGTTGGTGATCTAATGTTGATGTTTCCAGATTGGAAACCGCCCACAAGTGGCTGGTGCACCCCGCGTGTGATCCCACCACCAGGGTCGAGGGACAGAAGGCTATCAACAGTATCGTGTCGCAGGGACAGAGGGTGAGCTCATAGTATATACAAGAGTGGCCGTACCGCTAGAGATGAACTCAGAAAATGAGTTCGCGCCCGGGGAGGGTGGATTAGGAGGGGGTAGAGGACGGGGGAGGGGGGAAAAATGTCTAAAGATAAAAGATAAAGGTCAAAATACAATAGTGCCTTTGTAAAGATATATTTTAAATATATGAAATGTATATAACGATAATTAAAACCATATCATCTTCACACATTCACAGATAGCTGACAACCTCCATGGGCGGGAGAAAGCCGAGGTGATGCAGCTGTGCTCCGAGGTACAAAGGCTGGCCGACCAGCTCGCTGACCTCTGTATGACTGGAGACGGCGACCAGGAGGAGGCCAGGACGCTCACACGGTTGGTCACGGAAACTGGTGACTTTGTGATGATGATCATGATCATGATGATAGGGTGTCATATCCCGCAGCCAGCTGACCGGCAAGCTGCACGAGTTGAAGCGCGCCATGGAGCGAGCGGTGGTCAACAGAGTGGTGGAGGACTTCATAGATGTGGCCGCTCCTCTCAGACACTTCACTGACGCTGTGAACGCGCCTGAAGGTTACACGATGTTTCAATATAAAGTTAAATCTGGCTAAAGAACTCTTAAAAATCTACAAAATTACACAAAACCTAGCTGCGCTTAGGCGAGTACAGCTCGAACACGGGCTGGCTCACCGGGGAAGTACCGCCCTATCACAGAAGGTCGGCGTGAAGTAATCTTAAATGGCTGCGTTTCATCCAATGAGTGAGAGAAACGGTTGGCCTCGTCCTTTCCCCAACCTTTTCCTCTCCCGAGGACTTGACCTTCGGTTCTGCATGAACCTAAGTTTTTTTTGAGGTGTTGTGCGTGATTCATGGGCAGGAGATTCAGAGAGACCCTGCAATTGCGGGCCGGATTGGGGGCCCTTCCATACTCTGTACCAGCAACACAAAAAACTCAACTCTCAGTTCAGACAAAAGGCAATGCTCTTTGTCAGGATGGTTAATGGACATTCCGTCATTCCCTTCACCTTAAGGTCGGCACCGCGTCCGCTCCACCACGTTGTAGACGTGACGGTGATTACCTCCCGCCAGGCAGCCCGTGCGCTTGTTTAACCACTTTACCATTATATAAGTTCTGTTAAGTTGACAAAACCTCGGCTCAGCGCAAAATATCAAAGTGTTCTGTTCGGAATCACATAGTTTATTCAAATGTGTACCCTCGAGATGATGAAAGACATGCGGTGTTCAAGGATTTTGGTGGATGGACTAAATATATATATGTATCCTACGTGGCCAGGTACACCGAACCGCGAGGGTAACTTCCACGACAA
Organism: Danaus plexippus; assembly: GCF_018135715.1. Lineage (NCBI taxonomy): Eukaryota > Metazoa > Arthropoda > Insecta > Lepidoptera > Nymphalidae > Danaus > Danaus plexippus. The sequence continues at coordinate 592,812 of NC_083552.1, read as the reverse complement.
GGCCTCGTCCCTGGCCAGCTTCAGCTCCCGGGCCGCGGCCGCCGCCGCCATGGTCGCCGCAGACATCACACACGACAAGAGACTCGTCGACCAGCTGCTGCAACACGCGCAGGAGGTCAGACGACACACACGCACACACACGACACACACACACACACACACACACGACCCACAAACACACACTTGACACGACAGATTAATACACTGTGTATAGAGAAAAGCAACATTGTGACAACAACTCTTTGATATATTTTTTTGACATAATTTTTCACGAGTCATGCCACGACGCGCCCGGTGGGTGTTGTGTTAAGGGCGGTTGCGTTACGTTGAAATGACTGTTGCAGGTGGAGAAGTTATCGCCTCAGCTGATCTGCGCCGGCAAGATCCGTCTGCACTACCCAGAAAGCAAAGTAAGTGAAACACATGAAGGGGAAATGAAATATGTTTGCTTAGAACAAACGCCGTTTGTATGAGATAGACGATCGTTTATTTAACCGCTCGTGTCAACCGTCTCTATGTCCAGGTGGCCGAGGAACACTTCAACAACCTGAAGTCTCAATACTCCGACGCCGTTCTTCGCTGTCGCGACCTCTGCGACCAGGCGGTCGACCCGCTGGAGTTCGTCCGCACCGCTGGTAATATATAATAATAAGTACTTAACGTTGTCCGCGACTTCACTCGCGACAACTTCCGGCTCGGAGTCAGAGCAACGAAGAATGCGTTTAAAATAATGTATGATGCAACGATCAGCGACATCTGTGTGTTGTTTTAGGAACTGTCACACTATGATCCCTTGGCCGTTAACTAATTAGGAAATCATTCATAGTCCAAACGGCTTTCCGATCTCTAGACTACATAGTGTCGGAAAGTAGCATCAGATTCAAATGACATTCTCGCAAGAATAGAAAAGCTATGCAAACAAGCCACTTCCATGTTAACAGAAGCGTCGTTGGGAGCTCCCGTATGTGAATATTAATTACGTTGCAGGTGAACTCATTCAGAAGCACACGTATCTGTGCGAGGACGCCATAAGGAACAACGACTCGCAGAAGATGGTGGACAACACATCGGCCATCGCCAGGTGAACTATTATTAGTCACATGATCCGCAGTCAACACCGGAGGCTGTGGTGGGGGTGGGGGGGGAGTGTTCTCAAAAACTTAACGGCACTTTATTCAAGTCGTCGCGTGTTTAGAGTGGAGATCAATAGTTCAATAGTTTTTCATGTCATGATATACTGCTCACCCCGGCTAATGATGGAGACTAGATAGATATTATAAACATGTTCGCGCGGATCAGGTTGGCGAACCGCGTGTTGCTGGTGGCTGGTCGCGAGCGGGATAACACAGAAGACGGAGCCTTCAGCGCCGCCCTGGGGACAGCCCAGAGCAGGCTGCAGGCGGCGCTAGCGCCCGCCGTCCGAGCCGCCAAGAGTGTCGCCCTCGGGCAACCCGGCGCCCCCCCACACTGGAGAACCGCTAACGGAGAGGTAGGCACTGTGTAGGTTAGGGCTCGAGAGTTAAGATGTAGAGTAAACCTTTTAAAGTACATCTTATGATATAGTTTTGGGGCCTTGAGGGCCTGAAAGAAGGTTGGAATAAAACAGACGTTGCTGGGAACATTAGTTATGATTACACTTAATCTTTTATGTCTGTATCTGAACACCCGACCTCGGAGAGGAAATCTGGTGGAAAAATCCTGTTTATGCATCCATAGAGTGTAAATAAATCTACTGGACAGTTTCACAACGATACTCGTAGATATAATCCGCTGTTGACAGTTGTTGGATGATTCAAGGTTCAGTTTGAGCTGATGTCTACCATCACAATACACATATGCACTCCATATCACCCACAGATCATCCAAGCCATCAGCGGTGTGGAGGAGGCCCTCTCCCGTCACTACGCCCCTCCCCCTCCGTCCCCCCCTCCGCCGCCGTCGCTCCCCCCTCTCTCCTCCCTCCACTTGTCGTCGCCGGCCCCGCCCCGCCCCCCGCCCCCGTCCATGTCGGCGCCCCCTCGCCCGCCGCCGCCGGACACAGACGACGAGGGTGAAGACATCTTCAGAAGACAGCCTCACCCGAGCCAGCCTATCTTGGTGAGTTCCCTTCTGTCTCGCCGTTCGTTTTGTTTGTAACGCGTGATTATTCACAAAGGTACATCACTAGTTTTTCTTCGGAATTGAGCTCAGAGCGAAATGTGTAAAACGTGGTCAAACTATATACAGCGACACCTACAGCACGTGTCGCATGACTTTCCAACCGATCATCCGGATGTAAGGTGTAGCTCACATATTATTCCGCTCAGCTTCAGTTCAGCTCAATTCTGTTCACTATATTCGAGTGCGTGAGCAGCGAAACTTCCTTTCGCCGTCACAAAGTTCTCCGTATATAATATCGCTGGCGTCCTAACGCGCTGTGGCGACGGCAGGTGGCGGCCCACAACCTGCACAAGGCGGTCCGCGAGTGGTCCTCCAAGGACAACGAGATCATCGCGGCCGCCAAGCGGATGGCCATACTCATGGCGCGCCTGTCCGACCTCGTGCGCTCCGACTCCAAGGGTAGGTACACACGACGCCCCCATGATAACTACATATAAATGTATATACATATATATATTGGCTTTATCATTGAAACATTTTATTCGAATATATCATTATCGTCGGAGTAAAGAGCTTCTATACTCTGTATAACTCGCTCCGATCACGCCTTAACATTAGACGCAAGTTATCCCATACTACAAGTTCCTGTTTGTGGTAACAATAATCATAACCTTCGCCAAGCTCTCACAATACATTCCACGGGATACAGTAAATACATAGATATATATTCAAACATCTAAACTGATAAGTAGAAGATGATGGGAGGGGGGGAGGGGGGTATATAAGGCTGCATCTGCAGCTTCCTAGATCATTGTTTAGTCACATCAGCTGACTGATAGTGATAGTCTTCACTAATAAATTAATTGAGATCGTCTAAACTTGTCTTGTACTTCGGTGTAATTGTTTTTTTATTTTTCTAATACACAATATAAAGCTGTAAACACACTTGTATATACTAGCACTAGTATCACGGTTACATCAATTTAAATTTTTAATATATCAGCATTTCCTTAAATAGGCAGTTTATTTCATTACTATCTAATGTTACCATTATAAAAAATGTACGAACGTTGGCAACACTACAGTAATGCATCATTCAGTAATGAATCCTCCATTATTGTTTGATAATAAAATAATTTAGACAACAGTTGATATATAGTGAGCTATTTAACTATACAATCAGTTAGAACATGAATTTGTTTAGTATATTTTATCCTAGAACTATACCCAGTTATTTCTTATTACATCAGCTATCTGTCAGTGAATGTTCCATCAATTTCGGTCCAGAAATTTCATTGAAATCTCTGACCGACGGACATACATACAGAAAATAGTAGTATCGTATAAAGAAACATCAATAATAAGCTAAGAAAGTGGCCGCTTGTGTTTGTATATATCTAATGCTTCATGTATAACATACCACGCTTGTTTGTTGTCGCTTCACGGATAGAGGTGGCTTTGAACCTTAACGGTAAGTGGCTGTGTATAATTATATTCCTTTATTTCGGACGTCGTCGGATAAATTTTTTTTTGGTAGATATTTTTAATTAAACGTTATGAAAACGCTTATATTTATTTTTTATTACATATAAAAAATATATTCCTGATTTATGTTATAAAATTTTAAATTGAGTGTATTATTTAATTTGAATTAATATTTTTTTTTATACTTAATCTGTCTGGCGATGACGGTTATGACAGAAAAATCACTATTTTTTCTATGGCAACCTTATACATATTAAAAAAGTTGATTTCCAAATAAGGCAAAGTAAGCATGTAGTTACTGATATAGAAGACATCACTGCACCTAATATTGTTGTTAATTTTAAAACTCTCGCATCTAATGTTATTATTATGCTTTAATATAAAAAAGCCGAATTAAAATAGTCATAGGTTTATGTCAATAATTTAATAAATTTTCATGTATATCCATTAATAATTCACAGGAAGTAAGCGTGAGTTGATAGCTACTGCGAAGGCTATAGCTGAGGCTTCAGAGGAAGTGACTCGCCTCGCTAAGAAACTGGCTCTGGAGTGTACTGATAAGAGAATCAGAACTGTGAGTAAAAATCAATATATAGGCTTTTATAGAATAAATTTAATTGCTCTATTTCTCCATCTCCTTACAAAAAAATATAGCAATGTTACTTTTATACAATTTTGCTCTGTCAACTAGAAAAACTTTATTTTAATTACGATAATTTCATAGCCTCATTATCAAACATGGCAAGCTGAATTAGTCGAAATTAAGTATTCTGTTCCATGCAAAAAAAATTCTTAACTCGATATACTAGTTGTTCTTTGATACTATACATATATAATTATTTATTTTCCTTAAATGTCTGTTATATTTATTAATCTATAATAATAACCCTTTAATCGTCCTCTCTCGACAGAACCTTCTCCAGGTGTGTGAACGTATCCCCACCATCGGCACTCAACTCAAGATACTGTCAACTGTCAAGGCCACTATGCTCGGAGCCCAGGGTAAGCAGTTACTATGTACTTAGAAACTTAAATACATTCTTTTACTGATATATATTTATTATCTAAAAGTTTTTAACATTACATATGTCCTTAATTGCTTTATAGTCTACACCATGCTTAATATTTAAAACATAAGCCACTAGTGTCCCTTAGAATTAGTTAACAGTTTTATATTAAAATTGAAATTTGAATATAATCTAGAATGAAAAATTCATTTAAACGATCAGGGATGAACCGGATAGAGAAACGCTCTGCAAAACATATAGACGGCGTCTCAGTCCTCATATGACGACTACCTAGTGCCTTAATATATATATACTTAGACACTAGATCAGAATCGAGTTTTTTTAAAATAATATTCGATACAATTTCACTATTAATTTATTAAATTACACAAAACTAAAAAACAATTTTCAATTAATAACTTTCAACCGTCTCGATTTAAACTTATCGTGAGATGAAATCTGAATAACACAAACGAAAGATTTAAACACTCCGAAAATCTACGATCGATTAATCTGTCACACCAACGCGCGTTATGACAGTCCTGATCTCCTCTGACAACTGCGTGTATACCGTCCGCCCCTCCCCTACCCTCTCCTATATTTACCACCAACGCGAGACAGAACACAGCTTAGTTGGTGGACCACGTTCCTCTATGTTCCGGAGGACACAGGTTCAATACCAGCTCGTGCCAGTGAATTTTTCATTTTATATTTATGCTAATTTATATATATCATCAAAAATCGCTTAAACGCTTTAAGAATATTTACACGACTGATATTTTTAATAACAAAATATTTCAGTACTCCTGAAATAACAAAAGTAACAATAATTTAATTATTTTATATGTGTCTCATATGAGCTATATATATTTATGTCTGTGCTTGTTCTCCGCTAACGCCACCTATCTTTGTATATCGCAGTCGGGATGCCAGATTATAAAGGTACTGCTTTCGCTTATTTATTAAAATCAGAAGCTTAACGATTACATTTGTATGTAATTTTATAATTTTAACTTCATCCAATTAAATACTAAAATGGCTGAAACGATTTCGGTGTAATTTTACATGGAGATTGATCATAGATTAAAAATAATATATATATTGTACATTTAATTTATAAGCACACAATTTGGTTAATGTCTCTTTGGACACTGAAACTGTGCTGTAATGTTTTACCTTTATTTGTTCAGCAATTGATTGTATTATATGTTTAACAGGTAGCGAAGAAGATCAAGAGGCAACCGAGATGTTGGTCGGCAACGCTCAAAACTTGATGCAGAGTGTAAGTATATTGATATAGCAGCTGTGGCCGCTGATTTTTCCGCGGGGAATACAGACCCCGATCATTATTTGTCCTCATAAATAACATGTCAATAACAAAAGTAGCCCAAGTGAGTCATTCAACCAGCTATCTGCTAATGAGAGCGCATCAAAATTCGGGCAGAGGTTTCAGAGGTTACCAGAAACAAACGGACAGGCAGATTAAATTTGCAAACAAAAAAATTTAGTTTATGAACTGTGTGCTAAAAATTTATATATATATATATATATATATATATATATAAACGCATCAAAATCTCTTGCGTAGTTTTAAAGATTTAAGCATACATAGGGACATACGGACAGAGAAAGCGACTTTTTAGATACTTTGTACTGATATATATAAATATTCAGATACACTGTATCCATTAAATCCTGTAAAGTGATTTTTATATATATATATATATATATATACATATATAGATATATACTCTAAATAATGTTATTTTATTACATAAATGTTATTCCACAGTTTTATAATAACTAATGTATTAAATTCAGGTTAAGGAAACTGTGAAGGCCGCGGAGGGAGCCTCCATCAAGATACGGACGGAGCAAGGAGCTTATAGACTGCGTTGGGTGCGACGCTCGCCCTGGTACCAGATATAGAGGGACAGACAAACGTACACACAACTAGACAACCAGTCAATAGAGCGTATAACCTTATATAGAGAATGTGTCTCTGACTTACAAATAGTTGTGCCCATAAAACTTCAACAGATTTGAAAACAACCATTTTGGAGACCCCTAGATATAATATATCATTATATATACCTTAACTAGCGTCATATAACAAATACATTAGATTATACCACGGTGCCTAATTAGTTATATATATAACCTCTTTGCACTAATTTACACTTAAAACTATTTGGTCGGAATTAAAAACTAAATCACAAATCATCTAACACCCATATTATGGTATATATTTAATAATTTTTCAAAATTTTTGTGAATTAATATAATTTAGCAACGAAATTATCTATAATTTTAACAGTTATGTGCCATCAAGGAACCATTTATGACACTATAGTTAATAGTTTAAAGTATTGTTGTGACGATACTGTGTGTTGATGATATGTGAACCCCGATAAGATATGGTAGCTATGTTTAGATGAAAAATGTATTTAATATGAGAAAATAACGAAAACCAATAATTTAAAAGCAATACATCATGTATAGTTAGTGTGTGAAGATAGGAATGGTTAGAGATTTTTGTTTGAAATGAGAAATATCTATAGAAATTGTATTGGAATGATATTAAATTACTAAATATGATTTTTATATTAGAATATTAAAGAAATTGTATTTTTCAATATACATATATATATTTTTATATTAATAACTAGTTAGTAATTCTCATGCTATCAGTAACTTGCCTTTTCGTTTTTTATTTTGCATATATTATAATTCTTTAATTGTATTAATAAAGCTTTTATTTAAATCCTGTTTTTTTTTTTCTTAAAGATTCTTTTCGATATTAATTTTTGGATTGATTCGTTTTTGTTTTAATTTATAAAATTTTTGTATATATATTATCCTACAGCACATAAACCCGTCGAATATAGCTTTACAGTTGGTATAAATAATAAAAATACAGTGACTATACACTAATGTTGATATTTCCAACTTTCTAACCTGGTATGAGCTTGTAGCAACAGGTGTCGCCTAAAACATTATAAAATAAATATATATTTTTCAAAAGTACTTTCATTTCACTCGCTTCTGATTAAAGTTCTTTCAACAATACTATCATACTAAATATAGTATAGAATACTATAAAAGACATAAAATCACAACAAAAACCATTTATCGTAAAACATATTTAAAAAATCAACGAACGTCAAACGTGTAAACGTCAGTGTGAACGTCAGGTGTCAGATGTATTTTGAGAATGGCAACACTAAGTCGTGAGTCGTGACACGGATCGATCGCCGACGATCGCTGGACGACGCGTCCGACGCGCCATGTTGTTCCACGAGAAGCTGGACATCAAGCTGATCCGGCTGGTGAGAGAGAATCCCGTGCTCTACGACCACAACAATGTTAAATACATGGACTTCAACGCCAGGGAGGTCGCCTGGCAGAAGATAGGCGACGAGCTCAAGAGATCCGGTCAGTTACATGCCTGCTTTTATAAATTACGACGTTCGGTTGCACCTACTATGATAACTCACTTGCTTATCACTTGTGTTTATTTTCGTTCGAGAATAATTTTATATATAAATATAATCATTCGAATATTGTTCATGTTATTGTAATGAATTGTTTCAGCCGCCGACTGTAAGGTGAGGTGGATTAATATAAGAGATGTGTACAGGAGAATTTTAAGGAAAAATCTGGAACCGACCGGATTGAGGCCGAAAATGTATAAATATGAAAATGAGGTATCGTTTTTAAGACCGTTCTTCAAGGATGTGTCGATACAGAACGAGGAGTACGACACGGATGAGAGAAGTAACGACCAAGGAAACGACGATTGCGGCGACGAACCGCCCATGGACAGCGACAACTCCGAGGGGCCCATACACAAAGCGAAAATAAAGAGATCCTGTAAATCTAGTTCCAAGAAGAAGAAGAAGAAGAAAACGTTTGAGGAAGTGGATCCGATGTCCGCTGCAACCTTCGCTGATGGCGCTCCTCCATCAGAATTCGATGCCTCCGACCCTGTCGACGCGTTTTTGTTGAGCATCGGCGCCACTTTGAAGACATTCTCGCCATATCATTTAAATCTCGCCAAAAGCAAGATCTTCTCAGTGGTCCAAGAACACGACCTTCAGCAAATAGTGCAAAAACAACAGCACAATGACGTGTCACCGCACGATATTAAGATTTCCGCGTCGGAAGCGATTTACATGCAGTAATATTCATTTAACTTATTTAAACCTGTATTATGAACTTGTAACGTTATTGTTTTTTAGTTTTATTATTAGGTTATTATCCTTAAGTACTGTTATTTATCTATAGTAAAAAAATAAATCATAAACAATAAATTATATTATTGTATTATTAATACATTCTCACTCCCTGGAATTGAATCGAAAAAAAAAATCGAGAGACACATGATAGGGGCCATACGTCATGTACGTTGGGTGGCGATACGACTGCGTCGATCGATATCGCTAGACTTAAGTTTCTCAATAAAATATTCAGTGTTTTCTTTAAATAAAGTAAAAAAAGTCTGTAATTATTATTTACTGTTTTAATTACTAACAATATTAACTGTGTAATAACATACATTTTTTTGCCTCAAAAATGTGTCAATAATATATAATGCAATTAGTTTCTTTATTTTTAAATAGATGGCATTGATTTAAATTAAAAAAAAAACATTAACTTCTAATAGATGCGATGTCCATTATCGTTTAATGAAGAGCTTACTGTGTATCTTTAAACATGAGGGTATCAATAAAAAAATATTGATTTTATTTTTGTTTATGAAAATTAAAAAAAAAAATCGAAATATTGTATTAAAATAATACTATTTAATTGAGATTAGATTATTTATACAAATTTAATTTCGGGATCAAAATTACGAATAGGAAATAAATTCATAGAATCCTGAACATAAAATCTAATAGTAAATAGCTGTGGAATGTTGACATTGCTACGATTACAATACGTGAGCGTTACGGAACCGATTTCACATTTTTTTTTATAAAAAAATACATTTCTATTTATTGTATAGTATTAAAACAACTAGTTATATAATTATGATAAGGATATACCTACCGTTGCGTTACTCCGATACTGTTATCAACGAGATGCATAATATTGGAGTTTAGATAAATACTATTTATTACATATACGTGTCGCTGTCGGAGAGTCGCTTAGACGCGACGTTGCCGTCTCGTGCAGTTCTCGTATCGGAACGGTGTTGCCCACTTTGGATGAGAATGTTACAAAAGGAGGTAATATGTAATAAACATTGATATTATGTTCAAGTCTTGTAAATGTCACATGTAGTTAACAGAATTAAATTATTATTCTTTTTATAATAAATGCAAAAAAAATTACCTTATTTTAAGATTTTTGATTCTATGGGCTTGTTATATTGCAAACTTTTGTTAAATTTTATTCAAACAATTGGTATGCCTCAGTCCTTGTCGCTTGATATATATAATTGTTTTTCTAGATACCACATAATTAAAATATCGAAAACAACTTCACTACCTTAGTAAAAAAAAATATATATATATAAAATAAAACAATATGCGGAATCGATGAAATATAATATAGTAAAAAAATAATGTGGGTATTTGTAGAGTTTAAGTATAGTAACACATCAAATCGCAGTCGTTCCAGTACCAGACGCGTTCCGGAGCCGGTACGATGCCGTTGCCCTTCAACAAGACTTTGGATTTAAAGTTATTGAAACTGGTCAAAGAAAATCCCATCATTTATAACAAGAAGCACTCGAAATATTTAGATTTTGACTCGAGGGAGGTGGTGTGGCAAAAAATCGGTGATATTTTAAACAGGCCAGGTGAGTCCACGTTAAATTAAACGCGCCATATTTGTAAATATTATATTTTGAGATGTTCTACTTACATAGATTTTAACATGTATTTAATACGAGTTTAATTTTAAAGTTGAGTTTATTTTTAAATTTAATAAAACTATATATATAACAAGATTTGGGTATAATGTTTTTTTGTACATGTGGTTATATCGACAAATAGTTAATTACAAATAATAATAATTATAGTTATTTAAGATTAGAAAATTTCAACCTATTTGTAAACAGACCTGTGATCTCGGATGTGTTAATTTAATCAATATGAATTCCTACCGATGTTTCAATTATTTGTAAGGTTTAAAGTTTATTTTTAATTTTTATAATATTTTTTGTTATAAACATTCACGTTACGATATTTTTTATTAATTTGTTTTTAACTAACAATGCATTATAAGTCTTTTTAAGACAATTTAAGTTCATGAGGAAGTAATTTCTAAAACTAACGCAACGTAGAGTTATGAACGGCAAATTGTTAACTCCTTGTCGTTACGAACTTGGACTGAGCATACCCGAGGAACTCATTATAAAATAAACAAGTGCATCTCATTATAATTTAAAATTCCAGTTACTGTATTAATTATATTGAAATTAAATAGTAACTGTGAGTTATATACATCATCTGTAACTTCGTACGTCACGACAGACATACGCGATTGAAAGACAATATCCAAATCAATAGAAAATATCTTTAATTGATACGCTGTGACGTCGCGTCGCTCGTCTGGTGTGAGCCTAATTTGTTTCGTCACTACCCTCAAGTGAATTTAATAAACGGTAACATTATTTCCCGTTTATATTAAAATAAAATAAAATTTTATGACTTGTTAGAAAAAAAAATAAATGGTATATTTTTGAATTATATAGTATTTATATAATATTAATATATATTATATTCCCTTGAAGAATGCTGAAGTTTATTTATTAAATGACGTTGAGCTTGTTCAATTGTATTGTATTTGTGTATTACGTACTATATATTAGGACAGCCCCCTCCCCCGTCGCTGCGACACACAAAGTGCAAATGCAAATGTATGTCAGAGATCAACATCGTTCAAGTATCGCATAATTATTACACCGACAGACAAAACAAAGCATTTTAATAGAAACTTTTACACACAAGTAACATATATAGAATAATTTTATTAATAACATACATAAAAAACAATGTTGCTTTTAAATTACTCGACTGTGACGGAAATAAAGGAAGTTATTGTTGAACCTTTTCGCATCTACTTACTTAACATTACTTATAATTTTTGTTTCGTCCTTATTTGTTATAAAAATCTAGAAGTATTTAATATAACCCGTTAATTTGAAATTCTGCTCTGAACATTACATTCAATGGTTTCATTCAGTCATGATTTTCTTTGGTCCTCATTTGCAGCACAGATCTGTAAATCTAGATGGATTAATATACGGGACATGATGCGTCGGAAGATCAGGGACCGGCTCAGGAACCCGAGCCACAGAAGTTACAACTATAAATACGAAGACCAGCTGTCTTTTATGATGCCATACTTCACCGAGGGCGCTACCAGCGACGAGTTCAATGATTTCTTACAGGAAACTAACTGCGAAGTGGAACTACCAGATTACAGCCAAGACTTCGGACACGAGAGGGAAGTCAAACCCAGCGTGGGCTTCAGGAAGCGGCAGGAAGACTACCTGCCAAACGACTTCCAAGAACTAAACCCGTCTGACCCATTGGACGTGTTCCTTATAACAGTGGGTTCAACCTTAAGAAAGTTCAGCCCATACTATTTGAATCAAGCTAAGAGCAAAATCTTCCAAGTGGTCCAAGACTACGAGCTACAGCAGATCGTTAACAAAGACGAGCAACCAGAAAACAGTGACGCAAACAGGTGAACGGACTAGTTGTCGGGGTTGCTGTTACAGTAGTGACCCTTGACCTTACACTGATGGCCATATTTTTTTTGGTCGTAACGTCAAAGGTCATGTTTCATAAAGGGTGCTATAAATATCGTTATATATAATTAAAACAGTGTCGCTCAAAGTCGTCTAAGAATTGTATTAAGACTAGGTTTAAGATTTTGTAAATAAACATTTTATATATCGTTGATAGGTTTGTTTTATTTGGGCATCATATAATACAAAGATTGAAAAATTTAAGATTTCTTAGTAACAGAATTATTTAAATGGAAAAATTAGATTAACCGGCAAATGGCAAGTAAATGTTTGTATTCGAACAGTTTTCTCTAAAACGATAAAAAATATATCCTAGACACGTTAGCGAACATGGAAACAGAAAACTACGCGTTAATGATACTATATGCAAAAATTATGAAAGAGATACTACAAACTATCTGTGTTTAGTTTCACTGAGGAAACTTGTGGTTAGGTACAGGTATGAGGAGCAGATCTTGTGCGTGCGAGTTACACAGTCTTCCGTGATCTTCGAATTGTTCTTTCCTAATGCTGCTATTTAAAACACTTTCGCGTGTTGATAAAGAATATTTAGTAATATTTTAGCGAGAAATTGAAAATTTAACGAACATCGCTGGGGCAATAACATTGTATGTAAAATACTATGTATGTGTAGAAGAGTCCAGATCACCATCATCATCATCATCACCAGTCTCTCCGAGCCCGCTGCTGAGCAAAGGCCTCTTCTCATACGGAGAAGGTAAAAGCATTAACCACCATCCTTGCTCAAGGCGGGTTGACGATTACAAACTTATAATTTGATATTATAAGACCAGGTTTCCTCACGATGTTTTAGTTCATCGTCCGTCAGTGATGTCTAAACACTCTTAGAAAGTACATGTGACTCGGAAGAGATCATATTGGTACTTGCCAGGAGTCGAACCCGCGCCCGCTCCCTCACGTGTGAGAGGCGGGCCTTTAAAGTTGATACCTTCCTTTAACTAAATTATAACTCGTTCTTTATAGACATCATTTCATATATATATGTATATATAAGGTATAAAGCTATCTTCTGACATTCCACGCATGATCAACTAGATATAAGTTTTTACTTATATTATGATTTCTTCCACCTGATTTTTTAATAAAATATAATTAAGTAATTGAAGAAAAATATTTTTTTTAATTTTATTTTATAGATTATGTTCAGTAAATTCACGTTTCTTGATATATTGATTTATATTATCTGCTATAACACTAGCTAGGAGAATTATATATATGATTTATTTATATCTATGAAGTGAAAGAATAACCGTGTGTATAAGATATGGATCTTGGAAAACATTTGTTAGACGTAATCCCTTCAGTTAAACTTGAACGCAAAGAAAAAACACGAGGCTAGTAGAATTCATGAGAGGTAGGTAACAGAACTAACTTTCGCGAGTATTCTTTTAAATAAAACTTAATATATTAGAGATTTCGACGTTTGGGTTACTTGGAAAAAATCTCGTCTCGTCTGCCCGTGATCACGGTTGATGCAGAGTAACCGACACGTCGGGAGTGTGTACTTAAAATAATAAAGTAACGTAGTTAGTCCGAAAATATAGGTTTTATTTTACATAGAAATGGAAGGTGCGAGAACCAACATACACTTAGAAATACGAAACTTATAAGAGCAATACGATTGATTTATCGACCTACCAAAAATCTATATTTTAGGGTCACGAAGAGAAAAAGATTTCTATATAAACTCGATTAAACATTTTTTTGTTTCAAATTCCAGTATTGCATATTATTGTTCTTGTGAAATTTATTATCGTAAATAAACATCGTATATTGTAATATATACCGACATTTTGTTGCTTACTTATATATTAATATGTATTTCAAATGGAGAGTAAATAATAGAAGAAATCTTCGAAAAAGATTTGTCTAAAAATTATATTTTTCAAAAGGTAACATTATTATTTTGTGCCAGCACCCCTTCTCTCTGTCGAGCTGTCAAACTGACAAAGCTGTCAAAGCTGACAGCAATAGTCAAAACAATATTAAAATGACATTTCTTAGATAAGTGTCCTGAATGTTATTCAGATATATAACGAATGAGATTTTAAATCTACAAATTGTTCTGAAGTATGATAATTACAAAATTTTTGTTTGATTTATAGATTATTTATTTATACAACCACTATTAAAAATAAATAAAAATACTATTTTATTATTTTCTTCTTATAAGTAACAAATTAATGGATATGAGGAATTTTAATTGAAAAACCTTTTTGACCATAAAATTTACTATAAAATAAAACAAAGAAGTATGTAATCTATTATATTATCAATAGTATTTTAGTGACGTTTCAAATGTCATTCTGACTCAAAAATATGACATGAATGAATTAAAGTAACATATTTCTTAAGAAACAATATATAACATCATTGTTACATTATAATTCTACTATGATAGTAGAAAATAATTGTTGCTCAAATTCAATAATAATTCCTCTGGACCCACTTCATTCGGAAGCCTCTTTGAGACGACATTATCTTCACTGAGGCACTCTCAGCCGCGCTAACCACTTCCTGGATCTGAAGAATATAATTTAAAATTTTCTTTATTAATGAGTTTATTATTTTAATGTTGCAATGCAAAATGAATCTGGTATTCGTTCGTTAGCTTATTTCTTTCATTAAATTTTTCTTCTTTCTTCGTATTTGATGCTATTTGTTTTTGTATACCTATGAAAGTTTTTAAAAAACCATATGAAGATGTATGGTTTAAATTTTCTGCTTTAATATTCATAAGAAAACTTTAAATGTACCCATTAAAAAAAATCATCCTTATATGAAGGTAATAAGTTTATATTTTGAATAAAACTAAAAATAAAAATCAACATAATATTAAAATTGTAAACAGCGCCATCTGTTAGTGAACAGCTGTATTACGTAGTCGTAAAACGAGTTAATCTCTATGTTCGTATAAATTATGTTACTCACACTTATCATGAGGTTCTGTGCGTTACCGACCAGCATATTCATGGCTTCTTTGTCTTCAGCGGTTCCTGTTGTATCATAATAGTATACTAAACATGTATTTAATATATTAATTTGATCTTTTTGGTCCCCAAGATGTGATAAAACTGGATAATCAGTGCAGCTGGTAGCTCTTAATTGCGTTTAAGGTACGGTTTGGCGACTACATAATTTGTATGTATTTTTATTTCAATAGATCAAATAATACTATGTCTTGTTCATAATATTATTGAGCTTTCAAGCGATTATTAAATTTCTATCAACGGATACGAAAAATTGTGAACGTTAGATAATAATCAACAATTGACATAACGAAGAAGTTTGCTTTCATTTTCTTTATTTGTATTGATCAATTCTGATAAACCACATCAAGGAACCGATTAGTCAATTCGTTTCTAATTATTAATTTATAAAATTTAAATCCTCTGTCGCTTCCTCTTATTTTAATGTGTTGGTCTTGTCACTATACAACTATTATACTCGTAAGTGGACTGATTGTGCATAACTTTTTCTTTTCTATTGATTAGCCTTTTATATACATTCATATATTAATAAATTAAATAATTACTTTAGAATAAGCAGCTAGATAGTGTATAATTGTCGGCTTTAATAATAAATTTCATGTGACTAACCCTGTTGTCCTAGCGAGGCGCCTTTCACTGTTGTCAGCATCTTCAACTGTCCGCTGATGGTAGGTATTCTTTCACAAACTTGTAACAGATTCTATGAGAAAAATATTTATACAAAATTTGGCTAAAAAAATATTACATATTACAAATCATGAACCATAGTTATTTAATTCTGATATATAATTACAAGGTAATGTTTCGTCAGCTATCACTTGAAAACTTAGCCTACCCTCGTATTTAAAGTAAAAGATCAATCAAGGTCAACTAAGCTACACCTAAACAGTCTGGATATTCTGATGTAGATTATTGTTGTACCTGTATATTGAGTGTAATTAAGAAATATAATTAAAATGTCGTCATTATCAATGAGTTTAAACGATTAATAAGGGGATTCGGAATCTAGTAATATAACCGATATTTACTGTTCGTATTCTCATGTCCGTACACTCCAACGCTAACTTTCTGGCGATAATGACGATCTCGCGGGATCTCTCAACGATCGACTTCGATGTGGCGATCAGCTCCTTCGTGTTATCTGAAGGTTAAACAAACATTGTAATGATAATAATGAAATGATATACAAAGAAAAATACGCTAACGGCAAAAAAAACTACTTTTCATGTCATTAATTTATCAA
The DNA here is from genome assembly GCF_018135715.1 of Danaus plexippus. NCBI lineage: Eukaryota > Metazoa > Arthropoda > Insecta > Lepidoptera > Nymphalidae > Danaus > Danaus plexippus. Next base: position 576,201 of record NC_083552.1, on the reverse strand, counting down.
TAAATTAATTTACGTACACTGTTTAAACTGTTTTACATTGTTCTGTTTGAATGAAAAATAATATATAAAAAAATTCTTATGAAACCGAAAAGTAATTATTTGTTTGAAGTGTTATTTTAGGGAAATATGTATGTAATGATATGTCACCGGTGTCCATGTAGTGGGAGAGCCGCGCCATCAGCACCGCCAGTAACTTGGCGCCATCTACGACGTCATTTTGGCGCGCGCTCCAACCACGGACAGCCGCGTGGAGTTGAAGAGCTGCAGTCTGAACAAAAATTTATTAAAATTATATATATATTAATGTAAAAGCTATGCTGGTGCCTGTTCTTAGCCTAGCTATACTAAAACTATAATTATATAGGCATAGAGGATGTTCTTTCAAGATTTTTCATAGAAATATCACGATTTTATCTCGAAATACTAAAAGTTGTTACAATATTGAAGTTAACATTACCTTTCCAATTACCATTAAACTCTTATTGGCCTTTAACTAGTTTGTATATGTAAGGGATATAATTGCCTCTCTTAAACAAAATATAAGAGTCTTAATTATTTTGTTATTTGAATCTGTTTAGTTAAAATCTCGCAATTAATTTCCACAGCCATATGCAGTTAGAAGTAGCTATTAAATAAAGTTTTCAACTGATGTTCCTTTGATGATTTTTACGAACAATCGTCCTAATACTTAAGAATTATCGTTGGAGAGTATACTTCATATTTTGAGTTATTACATCAACACCGTCTCTAATACAAGTGTAATGAGTCATGCTTACATAAATAGGTTGATCTGATTCTGGCTCCTTCTGGAATATGTTCTCTCCACCCAGAACAGACTCCACTTCACCAGTTTTTTTCAATACCTGTATTAAATATTAACCAAAACATTATAAACCATTCTGTAAAGCGTAACGTGGGTCAAAAAATAACAAATCTAGATAGTGTGATCATCATTATCATCAGCCTAGCCCACTGCCAAGCAAAGACCCTTTCTCACGTAGAAAAGGTTAGAGCACTAATCACGACGCTTGCTCAAGGGGATTGGATTTCAAACTTATATTTTGAAATTATAAGTCCAGGCGGCAGATTTCCTCACGATGTTTTCCTTCACCATGTGTCAGTGGTGTCTCATAGAAAGTACATATATATTCGTAAAAAACACACATGGGCACTTGCTAGGTTTCGAATCCGCACCATCATGCATGAGACACGAGCTTTTAACCTCTAGGCCACCACCACTTTGATTTCATACATTGAAAGACATTTTTATGTCGCAATACTATAAAGGTAATAATATAATGGTTCTTAACATATTATATTTAGTACTTTAAGTAATCAAAATATCTAGGTAAAAGGTAGAAATAGTTGGAGCTAGTTCCTAAAATTTTTATTCAATTGAAGGTGATGTGATCGGCATATTATAACGAGACTAACTTCAGTAGCCACTTGTTTCCAATTGGTATGATGTTCCAAGGCAGCACGGTCTAGGGACTCTTTGATATTAGCGAGCGTACGTTGAAGTTCAACGTCCTTCTTCACAAGAGATGCCTGCATACCAGCTTCCACGACACGCTCACCTAACCTGTGTTAAATATCATATAAATCTATCATATGTAAATATCAATGCATGCTTAAAAACATGCATGCATATGTATCTGAATCATGGAACTTACATTTGTATTACATGCTAAATTAAGGATTGTTACTTGGACGATAATTTAACGATCGATAACGGTAGATAAATCTATAGAAATTATAAATGTTAGCATAAAATGTCTCGCAACTTACTTTCTAATAACAGTGGAAGTGTAGACGCTTCTCTGGGGATCCTTGCTGTTCTCCTCTGTGATGCGGTGCATTGTTTCTCCTGAAAAAATATATTTCACGAACGTTTAGGACCCTACGACACTCAATATATTATATATATATAGCTTTTAATAATTTTTAGACATCACTAAACTAAAAAAGGACGCATCGTTACAAGAGTATTTGGACATGATGTTTTCTTTGCAATTTTGAAACACTGACTAAAATATATATTTGAGGTAAAGTAGCTTAGAATATCTTTTGTTAAATATAGCACTAGCTACCAAGCTAATATCCTGAATTTACGTCGGTTTCTTATCTGATAGAAAATAAACACCATACAAAATATACGCTTCTTTCTTTTTTATTGATTTAATTAATATAGGGTTTTCCATTAAGGGCGCTTGATCTTTGAAATGCAAAAAAAAAAATACATGTAGGAAAGATATTTGCGAAATTTTTTTTTATTTGGAAGGTCTATCGACCCCATTATGTATGGAATATGACATCATTCAAATGACCGCCACGGCTTCGGTTGGTGGCGCGCACACGAAAGGTCCAATTTTCGATGACTCTGGCGCACAAATCGGGCTGTATTTGATCGATGGCGTGGCGTATGTTGACTTTGAGGGCATCGGTGGTTTTCGGCTTGTTGGCATAGACCTGCGACTTAAGAAAACCCCACAAGAAAAAGTCCAGCGGGGTCAAATCGCACGATCTCGGTGGCCAGTTCACGTCACCTCCGCGCGAGATGACCATGTCCAGAAATTGCTCGTGCAGAACTTCCATCGTAGCGTGTGCTGTGTGGCACGTAGCGCCGTCCTGTTGAAACCACATGTTGTCCAGATCCATATTCTCGATTTCAGGCCAAAAGAAGTTGGTTATCATCGACCGGTATCGCTCACCATTGACGGTGACGGCCACACCATTATCGTTTTCGAAAAAATACGGACCAATCACGCCTCCGGCCCAAAATCCGCACCAAACAGTCACTTTCTGCGGGTGCATTGCCACTTGGTGAACCTCGTGTGGATTGGTCTCGTCCCAAATACGGCAATTTTGCTTGTTGACATAGCCATTCATCCAAAAATGCGCCTCGTCGCTGAAGATGATTTTTTTGCCAAAATCGGCGTCAACTTCCAACTGCTCTAATGCCCAGTCAGCGAACACACGGCGCTGTCTATGGTCATTAACCTTGAGCTCTTGGGTCAGCTGGATCTTGTACGGGTGCAGGCTCAAGTCACAACGCAAAATTCGCCAAGTTGTCGTCTGCGAAAGGCCGAGTTCCTGTGCGCGACGCGGAATTGACTGCCGCGGGTTTTCGAGGACACTGTCGCGCACAGCGGCGATATTCTCGGCAGATCTCGCGTTACGTTGACGCACGGGAACCGGCTGATTGTTAACTGACCCGGTTGACTCGAATTTGTCCACCAATCGACGGATAATCGACTCGGCAGGACGATCATCGCGACCGTAAAACGGGCGAAGTGCGCGGAACGTTGCTCGAACTGAAGACCCATTTTCATAAAACAATATTATGATTTGCACGTGCTGCTCGACACTGTAACCTGCCATGGTGGTTTGGGAGGACGGAATGAATATAACACACTGCATTTGACAGCTGTCACTCAAACAACATGGCCGCAATCAGCTGTCAAAGTTCAAGCGTCCCTATTGGAAAACCCTATATATGTTATGTAGTGTTCCAGCTATATTACAGCAAAGTTACATCAAAATCCGTTAAGTAGTTTTAGTGTGACAGGGTAGCAAACATCTATATCCCCTCACAAATTTTCACATGTAATAGGGTAGGATATTTTTACCAGCCGCTCGCGAGAAGTCGATAGGGTCTACGGAGCGGTCGCACAGCTCGCGAATCTTTGTCAAGGATTCCGCGTAATTTGCCAGCAGTTCCTGATAGTGTGCTATGGCAGCCTGTGAGAGACAACGGTAATATGAATAGCGATTGCTCACACATGTTATAAGATTTTTTAATATACACTCGTGGGCATGTTCACAAATATATAATGTACTTTTTCTATTGATTTATCTTTCTGCACGACGTTATCCTTATTCTACAATGTTATTATAACAAATTCACTCACAACTATAACATGTAAATATAAAGTAATGTATTTTTATTTACCTCATCATTTGGATGCTGGATTCTCTTCTCTGCAGCTTTTACTAGCGCAGGTGCCAAGAGTTCAGCCTGAGGATAAAAAAAAATGTGTCACAAATAATACATTTTTGAAATATTCCTTTGCTAGCATTTGATGAATAATTAATAATGAATATTAAGGAGGTAGAGCCTAGCTGTGGTCAAGTAACTACAGCTCGAACATGGGCTGGCTCGACTGGCGAAGTACCACCCTCTCACAGAAGATCGGCGTGAAGTAGTCTTTAATGGCTGCGTATCGTCCGATACGTGAGAAAGTCGGATGCCTTTTCCCTATTTCCACCCTTTTCTGCTATCTCCACATTCCCACCCCTCCCTCTTCCCCAAAAACCAAGGTTGGCAACGCATGCGCAACATAATATCTTGGGAAGTGTCCTAGGGCGACGGCGACTACTGCCCATCAAGTAGGCCGTTTGCTCCTTTGCCACTTTTCTCATTAAAAAAAATTAGAAAGATTTGATAGAAGGCAGGATATAAACCAATAGAATTTACATACCTGGTCAGTTTTGTTCATAAGAATTTGTCGCGGGGCTAAGCCGGTGTCGGCTACAAAACGTGCTGTCTTGGAGACACTAGCCAAGTGTGTCAGCAGCTCCGCTATTTTCCTCTCAAGAAGGAATTTCCTCTTATTTTCATCTGAAAGTAAAAATTAAAACATCAATATTTATCATAAATTTGCTTAAAGGCTTACTGCATGCAAAATACTTGTAATGAAAGGCAACAGCTCATATCTATCACCGTAATTTTGTTATGACAGAAAATAATGTTTGGTACAACTATATTCCGAGTTTAGTTAACTTGTTACAGTTAAATTTATAACCTCCTATTGATATTTTTAATTTCCACAACTCATTAAAACAATAATTTTGATATTTAATGATCTAATTTATTACTATTACGTGTATACATTGTAGTGTGGTTATTAATTAAATTATATTTTGGCATAACCAAAAGGATTGTTCCCGTACCCCTGGTGGGACTCGAACCCACAATCCCCGGCTTAGGAGGCCGATGCCTTATCCATTAGGCCACAGGGGCTGTTGCTTATTGATATAAAATTCTTTGGAATAAATTGTAATTTTCATGAACTACATTTTAGTGCACATCCGTTCCCAAATAAAATTATTATAAATTAAATAATTGTTATAGAAAAAAATATATTAGAAATGAGGTTTTATATGTGTTAGTAACTTTCACTATTACAATATTTCACAATATATCTTTATTTGTACAATTAATTTACACTGTTAAAAGTAAAATTTTACCAGCATTGTCAATTCTGAACTTTTTTACGAGGATTCTGTGTTAATATTTCATTCATCTACACATTCTAATAAAATTCCTTGTGTTTTCTCACCTGGTTCCTGTGTAACTTGATCCAGATCATGTTGCGGCTCCATCAGGAAGGTTTCCACCACTCGTGTGACAGCACCACGCTCGCACAGCTTACGAATATCTTGGAGACGCTCACGTAGCTGGCTGTAAGGTACACATTAGTGGTACGGTGGTTATAATGATAGTCTTTGATGAAGTTTTGGGTCTATTCCCGACCTTATGTGAGAATATTTTTTAGTTTTAACTTAACAGTACTCCACTATTTCTCATAAGAAGTAGTTTATTTGTTAGTTGCCAAAGGAAAAAAAACTGTTTGCCAATATAAAAACTTTCTTCACTTTTTATAAATTGAAACTTAAACTTAGTCTACTGTCAGAAATATATAAGAAAAATTCATTTCATGTTTTTATTAAAACAATGTGGCTACTGTTGTATACTATGAGTTCAATATACCTACATACAAACGTGTATACATATACATATATCATATATATATATGATATATGTATATATATGTCGTCTTTGTTGAAAGACGACACTGGCAGTGTATGTATTTACCTTGCTTTATCGCTATTGTAGTTGTTAGAGCATTCTTTAAGAAGTTGTTTGGTATCAATAATCAGATGTTTCAGCTCTTCTTTCTCACCGCCGCTGAGATCTTCGCACATCTAAAGCGTGTTAGAATAATTAATTTTAGTAGTTATTCAATTCATCAACTGGACACTGGTGGATTTGTACCTTTTCAGCTAATTCCAATAAAGACTCCGCAGCTTCTACGCCAGCGACTTTGTCGTCTTTGGACGCGGGCTTTCTTAGCCATGTGTTAGCCAAATCAACTCTGCAAAATAATATTATGTTTTATATTCATGTTTAATTTTCATGAGTAGCATAGATTTATTTATCAAAATTACTTACTGGGTTTGAACATAACTCTTTGAGGGTATATCTTGTTCCTGGAAAATTAATTTGGTTTTAAAAAAATATATGGTATTTAATCTGCCATTGTTTTTATTAATACAATACCTCTGGTTCCATAAGGCCAGCTTCAACTCCTCTTTTTCTGAAAAATATATAAAAAAGATTTAGTATCTCTTAAGGACTACTTACTACAACCTAAATCGTATTAAATGGGTTGTCACAAAAGCATCTTATTTGTGTTATAAATGAATATTTATATTCTTACTTAATGCACGAGATCAATGCTTCGAGAGCCTGAATGACGTCATTTCCGCCGATATTTGCCCAAGTGATGTTGTCCTCAACACTGCAACTTGCTTTTTTGACCATTGTCGAAGCATTGCTTATTAATTTTCTGGAGGATAATTATTTATTCTTAGCTATTTTCAAATGATGTTAAATGATGAACAGATTTCTGATTGTTACCTGACATTTTCTTTGACTTCTCTTGATATCTCTTTTTTCTTGAAGCTTTCATCGATTTTGGGTCGGGGAATTCTTTCAATCTGACTGTTTAGTTTTCTGATGGCATCCATTAATTTAAAAGAATGTGACGTTATTTCTTTCTCCTAGAACACAAGCAATTCTGATTATATGACTGTATTAAGTGTAATTTCTATTTGACTATTTTTATATCACCTTAAAATTTGTGGAATTTAATGTATCTTGAAGTTTTTTGAAACTTTCATGGATTGCTTCATTGTTTTTTACTATTTCGTTTCTATATTCGTCATTCACCTTGGCAGTCGTATCATCTACCAATTCTTGTAGTTGATTAATTTGTTTATTAAGTCCATTCCCTAACTCCTTCGCCTGTAGTTAAGTAAGCTGTCAGTAAAAGTCACGCTTTATAATTTATTATAAAGAGTCATAGGATGTATCTGTCACCTGTTCTGGGTTTCTAGAACAAATAATTTGAAGACATGTTTCTTGAATAGCCTCCGACGATTTACTTATTTTATAATCATCAACAACACCAAGCCGAGCCACGTTTTTATCTTCATCAGACAAGGACAACTTTAAAAAAAAGGGGATATTAGTATTGGAGTTTTGAAATTGTAGGTGGGTAAATGAACTATTTACCAAGAAAGCAGATTGTGTTCCGAATTCAGCACTGTTACAGACAGCGGATGTTACGTGACGTAGTTGATTTCGATAATTTTTAGCCATATCGTCGGACGAACGTAGTATGTCTGGAAATTTGGTTAAAATCAAAATAACGTTTCTTAATATAATGTTTTTAACCCTAGTTTTATTATGCTATACTAAAAAAAGGTCCTTACTCATGACTTCCAACTGACTGTGCAGTTGGTCCGCGCAATCAGTGAGTGATGCTGATATAGGAGCAGTCTCGTGCTGTACAAGCTGTGTCACAAGCTTCAGGTCGCGCTGTAGTTCTATGCAGACGTCTGAATCGGCACATGAGATTCGAGCCTAAATTAAAAACGTTTGTTAAGTTTTTTGTTTAAGGCATTGGAGTAAGTTGACTAAGTTGTTATTTTAGACACTCTTGAGTACATACCAGTTTGTTCAACGCGTCATTTAAATTTTTACACGCCTCTAGCAACTTTCGTTTTGAACCAGGAACTGGGGACTGAAAATATTATATCGCATTAAATTAATTATTCGTTCGTGTAAGAACATAACTAACATTTTATGTTACCTGACATAATGATTCTGAAGTCTTTATAACATCATATGTAGCCATATTGACTTCTTGGGACGCTTCATCAATTTTTTTACTTTGCAGTAAATCCTGTAAGGAGTCGAGAAAGTTGCTATCTGAGCCGCTTTTAAAATTTATTAAATTTATAACATATATTAGATTTACCTTTCCTTTTAGTGCTTTTGACAGAGAAGTTATATTTTCCGTAGTTTCTAAAGCCATATGAAGACTTTTAGACAGCATATCAGGTTTTTGGAACGATTGCATTATTGTTTCTGTTATTGAGGCCATTTTGTCTACTTGTTTGTTTAACTTATGCTTTAGACCTCTGAAAACACAGTGTAACTTATTAGACTGTTACTGTGTGATATAAAATAAAGTGTAGCCGTATAATTATTATAATTAACTTACTCTTTGTCTCCTTCCGCTGGTGGTGTATTCGATATCAATAGTCTTCTAATATCATTGTTGGATATTAAACTAGCTTCCGAAACATTTCCTTCTGTATGTGGACTTTTTATATCACGTATATAGGATTCAAGTTCCTTGAAATTACAAATGAAATCAAGAAAAGTGATAAAGACGAAGTTGGCCGGAATAAAAATTACTACGTATACTCGTACAATTTAAAGTTTATGTATATATTCTGTCAGTATGATTTCCCATACGTTACCTCTAAAATTTTCTCTCTTATAGTATTATTACTATCCACATCTTGCCACGTTGCTATTCTATGGCTCCTTGTGATTGTTTGCAATTTAAGGAGATCCAATAATTTTTGCAGGTGTTCTTTTAGTCTTAAAGGAGATAATAGTAATGAAATATTATATTAAGTTGAATTTAAATATGTTTTAAAAAGCGTACCTTCTATTATCCCCCTCATTGCTTTGAATGGCGACCGCATACCGAGTCAGCTCCTTTGGAAGATGACACTCATTTCCTGCCAGGATCGCAGCAGTCAGCTTCGTTTGGGCAACTTGCACATCTTGTTTTGAGGGATTCTGTGATATTTTGGTCGAAAAATAAAACGTAAACACATATACTAAAAGAAACCAAATTTTTCGGAAGCACCGCGTGTTTTAATTATTAATTATTTTATATGTACATGATCTCTACGTTTTAGTTCCTTTACAGCAACCGTGATCACAAGCAGACGAGATGAAGGTGTCTTTTAGTCTTGTTATTTGTCATCTGATGACCAATAACAAGTATCCGAAAAATTTTGTTTCATTTAAATGAATACACGGAACAATCTTAAATATCATTATATAGTAATAGTATTAATTGTTAATTTATTAGAACTCAATTTTTGTATTTATTTTACCAAACATATTGCAGTATAGTAAATATTATTACATCAGATTTTTGTAATCCTTCGTTTATCTCCAATATGTTTTCAATGTTACTAGCGACGCTTTCAAGGTTTTGAATATTATCCTCAAATTCCACACTTGCGGCACTGGATATACTGCTTTTGGTAGCAAACCTAATAACATACGACGAAATAAAAATGTTGAATTTTGATAATGTATACTTAATTTTCATACAAACTTTAATAGGTCGCAGCATTCTGTTAAATTATCAACTTTTTCCTTCAGAATATTTCTTGCGGATTCTGAGTCTATGTTAGGAATAATTTTTGCCATTTCTTGGATTTGTTCATCGCAGTCCTAAAAGTATGTATGTTATAGCACAACAGATTAAATTTTGATTTTACCGCAAATGATTTTATTACGATTGTTTGTTTACCTTCGCGAATTGATCAACCAGTGTCATATTGTCAATAATGCCTCCTTGAGTTTCAAGCGATTCAGAATTCTGTAACACTCGTTCATTTTCTTGTATTCTATTACAATGTTCTTTCAATATCTGTAATTTTAAACGATATTAATTTTTGTTGGACCAAACTGTACAAAAAATTCTGATCAGCTTTCAATTTACCTTCAAAGATTCATTTCCTTTATCAGATGTGAGGTGAAGATTATCAGCAACTTCCAAAACAACGTTTGCTGCTGATGTAACATTATTAACGTAATCCTGAAAGCATTGTTTTAACTCATTCTAATTAAAGTTCATAAGATCAAATACAATCAGCAGTTCCAAGGAACGGATAAACCAATTTTACCGTCAAGTCTACAATGTTGTTTGACGAATTTCCACGTCTTGAGAGTAGGCATATTTGTTGTAAGTCCATAATTGCAAGTTCTAAATCTTGATGTTTTTTGGAATCCTTAAAAATAAATAAGTGTTAGTAATATTCGTCCTACTTTTATAAAAAATTTGGTTTATACTTGATCTAAATAGTGTTTTTTCATCATTGTTTTATAGTTTTTCTGATGTACTCACAAGAGGTTTGTTTACACATTTAGCATAACATAAATCCAAGGTATTCAATGCAGCGGATAAATTCTCAGAAAAACGTTCTAAGTCCTTGTGCTCTGGCTGTTTCAGTTTGTCTGACTTAAGTTTCATCTATAAAAAGGGAGTAAAATTTTAAGTTTTATGCTATGAAGAAATATGTGAGTATATCACTTGATTCACCTTAGTCAACTCTAGTATCTTCAGCGCCAACTGTCTTAAAGGCGTGTTAACTACAACCAGCGGTTCGTTCGTGCCTTTCTCACTGCTGTCTATTTTACTATCATTTGGTAAACAGTCTTGGAAATTCCCGACATTTGATTGCTGCAAGTGTTGAACAGGTACATGACATTTTGGCAGTAAAGTTTTTAATATGTTGTTATTTAGCAATTGTTAATAATATACAAACCGATTCCAATTGTAATTCCTTTGTTAATGGTACATTATTTTGGTAATGCAAATTAATATAATCATGGTCTGAAAAAATAAAGCAACGAATTATATTTGCTCAATAAATGATGAAGAGATTTGAAGTTGTTATTCAATTTCAAATTAGTTATAATAGCCTAGTCATCTCAAGGTAAAGTTAAAGACATTTGATGTCGCCGACAGAAGAGAAAGTCACGACAAAAATTTAAGTCCTTACATTTTTGCTAATTTTGATATTTATATAGCGAGCATATTATGAATAAAATTTTAGTACCTAAATTATCTTGACAGGTATCTTTTAAGTCCAGTAAGTCTTTGTCTAGCAAATTAAGATCTCTTTGAAGTTGAGCAATAATTTCTTTTGATTCAGTATTCTGACTTAAAGGCTGCCAAAGTCCCTTAATATCTTGAGCCAAGCCTGACAGTCTCTCCGTAGACGATAATAAAACTGCCTTACAATTTTTCTCATTGATGGATGGAGCCGTAATCTAACGACCAAAACCAATTTAATATACATGGAATCGGAAATGAAGACCGCTGAGGGGTACTAAAGGAGTAACATTTATTGATTTATTGCCTATCGTCCTCAAACTGTCATTCATATACCTGAGCATTAGTAAGGAGAGCATGGGCAGCGTTAGCGACTGTAATTCCAGCGGCTTCTAATTTTTGTCCCTTGTCCTCTAGGTTCTCTGTACCCTGAGATGCACCAGCCAACCGGGATAGACGCGACAGCATTAGTGACGTCCTCTCGCACGCGTTGCGACTCAGATCCAGTATCTATATGGTTGGTGAATCATACATTTAACTTATTATATATACTGCGATTCTAAGGTTAAGTTTCTTTATAAATGTAAAACAACAATTTAGAAAATTTAAAATTATAGCGGATAGCATGGGAATCGTAATCATCAGTGTGATCCAAACTTAGCTGTTATAAAGTTAAAGGCTCAAAAAATTGCTGCAAATAAATATTTCCATATCATCTGCATTCTATGCGTTTTGGTGCAATATAATCTCCATATTTGCATAGATCAAAGCTATAAATTAAAGAATTGCTTTGAAGAAGTAATTCAGGTTTAAAAATAAAATGTAAAGAAATTCCCTTTACCTTTCTCTCCTTATTGGGGTGGCTATGCGGATTTGTTATGTGGATTAATTTTGCTGAAGATTGTGCGTACTTTGAAGCTTCTTGTAGGAGTTCCTAAAGTATGTGAAAAGTTTTTAATAGGAAGTTTCAAATTTCTACATTTTGAATTTCTACACGAAGAAATAAAAATAGGTTCTGTATTTGGACACATTAAACATTATTCAAATAAAGGTATAAAAGATTTGTGATATTTAGTATGAGCTGTTTTAAAAGTAAAAAAAAAATATCTGTCTTACCTCCAAATTATTGTTTTCTATACTGCTACAAACCGACTGGTTAGTTTTACACAATGATTTTGCCTCCTCGAACATGGTTTGTCGAGAATCATCGTCTAATTTGTTTTGAAGGCACATAATATCTATAAAATATTACAAGAATATTAGTTCTAGTGCAAGTTTTTTACTCAGAATTTTCTTTCTTTTTCTCATTTTTGTTTTAAGTAAGAAGCCTTTAAAAATATTTTAATACTTACCTTTAATTATAGCCGGAGATAAATTGGAAATATTTGTCAGAGATTCTTCGATTGTTTTAAACTCTGGGTTTTTGCGATCTGTAATTGGAATAAATTTTTTAATATAGCATTTGTGTAAAAAAGAATCGTCATTAAGGTTTCAAATCAAATTATCATTACCTAACATCGCTAGTATCAAACGAGCCACGGCTTCATTGAGTAGTGTTATTTTTTCAGACAGCATCTTTCTTTGGTCCAAAAGCGGTTTTTCATTTCTATCTACTTCCAACGCAATTTTTTCCTCAGAAAGAAGTTTTTCTGCGTCTTTAAGTATTTCTTTCACTTCACATATTTTTATTTTTTCTAGTTTCTCTTGGATATCTAAGTTTTCTGGATCATCTATACAAAAAGATTGGGTGATGTATGAATGGTACCATGTAAAAGTGAATATATGTGTTCGTTACTAAATAGAGCATAAAATGTGATATAAATATCTGTACTGGATAAGTTTGAAAGTAGGTATGAAAGAATTAAGCTCAGTCATTAATAAATTTTATACGCAATAAATGAAAAATATACGACGTGTTACCTAAACATGTGGTCTTTATCTTGTTGAGGGAGCCGTTAACCATATCAAAATTTTGGTTAAGTTGATGTTTGATATCATTATTATTCTGAGTATGAACTAATGGTTCCCAAGTCTCCTTCAAATTTTGAAGAAGTTGTTTGAGATGATCAACCGAAGACATAAGGACTTCTTTACAATCAGGGTTATCAATGGTAGACGCTGTTATCTGAAAGTATGATCAATTAAATGTCAACGTATTAACTTCCTCACGATTAAAGACCTTGTATACCTGAGCTGTACTATCGCATTTTTTATTATTTAAACTACATACTCCTTACTTTGCAGCAACTGTGATTACAGGCAGACGAAATGAGAATGTCTGTCAGTTGATTTGTCGTATAAATTAAGAGATCGTTGGCTTTAAATGACAAATAACAAGAACAAGTTTGGGTTTATGTAGTTTAAAATAGCAATAGAACATCCGATAATATTAGTTTTACATAATGAATATAGCGAAAGTGTTAGATATTATTATACCTGAGCTGTTTTTAGGAATTGTTTCGCTCCATCCACAACCACAACGCCCCTCTGATCTAAATTTGTGCCTTCAATCCCACCAACACATTTTACTAGATTGTACACATGTGGGAGCAATAAAGATATCTGCTCAACGGTTGTTCTCGATAGATGTTGTATCTGAAATTGTTTATGAACATTTGATTTGAATCATAAATTCAATTGTAATAATGGATGAAGAAAACTGATTCGGAAAATAGTGTTCCACAATTAAAATATTGTCAGATATTTTTTAGTTAAAGAGTTTTAAAAATGATTTTTTTACTATCTTCTAGAATATTAGATGTTAAATTGCAGACACAAGCTCGTCTGAAAATGATCTAAACATATTTTTAGTGTAAGTATTCAGTCACCTGGCTCTCTTTCCTAGTATTAGCGCGTTGGTTGCAAACAGAATTTAGTGTAGATAAGGAATTCATGACGACGCCAGAAGCAGAATCGACTTCCTGAAATTTTGTAACACGTTACTATAACTTAAGTCTGGAGGTACGTTGTTAGTTGATATAGTTATTTGATATCCTACCTCCGGATCTTCTAAGCTATTATAGATGACCTCTGAACCATCAATAATTTGTTTGAGATTGTCCAATATAACTGACCATGTGTGCGGGTCAACAGAGCCGTTGATAAGTTCCACATCTAATTTATGGACAGAAAATTTTGAAAGGATTTTATAATATATACATGGAATACTTAAAAAAAACAACCACAAAAATTTTAATTATAGCTATAGCGAAAATTAACAATTATTATCCTATTTATACCTTTAATTACATCTGATAGCCGGTCGGAGAAATTATTTATTGCTGGTATTTTTCGGCTTGAGTCTGAATCTAGAAACAAATACATTCATATCGTATTATTAAATAAAATTTCATTACATCAGGCTATTTTTTCTATAAGACTTTACCTCTACTGTCATTTAAAAGCGACGCAAGGGCGGCATTTAGTTGAGCTAGTCTTTTTGCCAAACTTTCCGTTGATGTGGCGTGTTTTATTTTTGATTTTGTGGGCTGAAACAGAAAAAATAATAAAAAAGTGAAAACATACTGCATATTTCTTTAGAGTTTGTCGCCAGTAGTGTAGTAAATAATAGTCAAGTTCTATAAATACTTACATTTACTGACATAATATGTTTTAATTCCTTCATTGACTTAGCTAAATTCTTCTTGGCTTCTTCTAAAGTTTCATTGAGTTCATACGATTCTTTATTTTGGGGATGGTCATGAACTATTAAACAAGGAAGAGCAAGTTACAGGAATGCGCAAAGTTTACCAGATATATAAATTAATCTTTGTATGAATGAGACAATCCTTTTTAATTACTTACGGAACTCGTTAATGTATTTTGCTAATTTAAGTTTATTTGTGTCAATAATCTTCATACTGTCTTCAAGTTCTTTTTTATTTTGTATACAATTGGGTTCTAGTAAGAAAGGTTCCCAAGAGTCCAGAAATTGTTTCTCTCTATTAGACATCTCGTTGATTGAGGATACCAGTAAGTCTTGGCTTTGGGCGTTTCTAAGACTTGGTACAGTTAGCTGGTGAGTAATAAAAAATTTAAAGGCAACTAAGTTACAGTAATCATTTTATATGTTTCGATAAAAATAAAAGGTAAATTTGTGTTCATACAACCTCAACGATTTTGTGCAATCGTTGCACAGAATCTGTCAGTTCATTTCCCAATTTATAAAGTCTACTACGATGTTCCCCTCCGACGTCATCGGCTAATTTTGACATTTTAGGTAACATTCTTGAACTTTCATCCAAGATAGATTTTGCTAAATCTCTCACCTGCAACGAATGACAGAACAGCAAGTTATCAAATAATCAATTTGGTTGAAAGATAAAGAAATATAATAAATATGTAATTCTATATGTATCATACAGACCCCATGAACATAGGGAAAAAATACCTTTTCTTCCTGAGAATTCTTGCGAGGATTAAAAATAAATCGTAATTTATTAGACGAATTTGCTAGTTTAGAAGCAGCGCGATATAAATCCTAATAATGAAATAATTTTAAATTAGAATTTGTTGGTAAATTGCAATTTATAATGAAACAAAATAAAAAATACTTTATCGTTTGATTCCTTTGTGTTGGTACAGATATCTTTAGTTGCTTCAAGCATATCTACGAGGTTATCGCTTATATTTTTCCATGTTTGTTCGTCGAGTTGTCCTTGTAATTGCTTGGAATCTAAAAATAAACAGACAGTAAAGCTTGTAACTGATTATTATTACCTTTTGCCCTCTTTAATAAGTATACTCATAATTCTATCATTTCCTACCTTTAACTATAGCCGGAGCAAGTTCCCTAATGACGTCCATCGCTGCTTCCACCTCTTCATATCTAGGATTATTTGAACCTATGACAAGAGCACATTATTATCAATGGATATATATTTTTAAGTTTGAATATTTAAAACCATACCTGTTGTAGCTTGCAATAGAGCTGCGATTGCGGCGTTGAGGTTAGAGAGTTTTTTAGATAAATCATTTTGTAATTTTGGACTTTCATATCTGATCTCTCCTTTTGGTACCTATGATATTGAGAAAAAAATAAAATAAAATACTTCATCGCAACTTAATTACAGTTCTTTTTTATTATGTTTTAACCGTTAACTACGGTACCTGAGGAACAGTTATTTGTTGGAGCTCTTCATAAGCTCCGTTTAAAGCATCTTCAGCAGCTGATATGGAAGCAATGCATTTGCGTTCGCCCATTTCTTCAACATCTAAGAAAATAATTTATATCGTATTAGAATTTTTTGGCAGAACAAGAAACAAGTTAATTGACAATACGGAATTTTCTTACCATCGGATGCTGTGCATGCATTTCTCAATAAATTTAAACTGTTTTCGATAGTCTTTAAGCTATTATCAAGTTGGTTTCTTGATATATTATATGAAGGTGATTGAAGTATTGGTTTCCAAGTATTCGTTAAATTTTTAATTTCACCAGAAACCTGATCAATTGCACATAACAGTGATGTCTGGCATTTTGGTTCGTGTATATTTGGTGCAGTGATCTGACGGTCCAAGCAAAGATAGAAAAATGTTATCAAAATAAACACATAAAAAAGAAGAATTTAAAAACATTTTTTTGCATAATCCTCCATATGAAATTCTAATACCTCGGCCACTTTAAGCATTCTTTGCGCAGGTCCAACAACTTTAACACCAGCGTTGTCAAGCAAATCTCCGTCACTTCTATCAACTTTTTCAACTAGATCATAGACCTGGGTCAGCATCTGACTTATCTGATCAACCGCAGACTTAGCCAAATCCAATATCTATAAAAAGTATGAATAGTTAGTAATAATTTAAAATTTTCCATGTCTTATAATAATTATTATTGGATTTTTTTTTGTTTTTTATTCCAATAAACAAACGGGATTTGGCCTGAGATTAAGCGAATAACGTAACTTTGCTTTGATCTAACTTGTGTAGAACATCGTTGTTTATTAAATATATATGAAAATATGTAAAAACAATTTTTACCTGGTCTTCCTTCGTAAATCTTTTTCTTGGGATATAAATATAAGTCAAGTGGCCAGATGCTTTAGCAAATCTAGTCGCAGCGTCATTTAACGTCTAAAATAAGTACAATAGTTACATATAACATACGATGCTTTGCATAATTAATATATCGTATACATATTTCCAATATTCGTTTTCTTGTAGGTCAAATAAAGAAAAATATACATAAATATTGAATCTGACAGTATTGACGTATTTTTTTTTGTAAAATATTTAATATACTATTTAATAAATCTTACATCGTTATTAGTTTCATCGGCATTAGCACAAATGTCTTGAGTAGCTTCAAGGAGTTCCTTTAGATTTTCTTTTATATTATTCCAAGAGTTTTCGTCAACTTGTCCATTCAATTCTTTGGAATCTGTTGACAGAGGATTTTTTAAACAAAATTTAAACTAAAGCAGGTTATTAGCAAAAATATATTTTTGTTATATATACCTTTTATAATATTTGGAACTGATTTCTTGATGAACTGCATGGCATTTTCTGCTTTATCATAATCAAAATGATTGGGTACTTAAAGGAAATAAATAAGTAATTGTGAGTTATTTAGAAATGAACACCTTTGTAGCCGATAAGACATTTTCTTACCACTCGTTGACTGCAAAAGATCTGCTATAGCAGCATTTAGTTGTCCAAGACTTTGAGATAATTTAGCTCGTAATTCCGGATCATTGTTTCTGGTTAGCCTTTTACCTTCCTAGAAATTGTAATAGTATGCATGTGGAATTAGACATAATTTGAAATTTATCTCAGGGGCACATTATGTTTTATATTGTATTAAATATAAAGCTTAAATTTTTGACCATAAATTATGGGTCTTTTTAAAACAAAAATGTTTTATTTTATGTAATAAGTTCGCAAAACATTGTTCAAATATCGAGATGAATGGTAGGTTAATCAGCAAGACAGGAAAAAATATATGTAAAGCCTTATATCAGATTAATATCATAAACTTACTTTAGAGTTATTTATTTCAAGTTCTTTGCTTGCTTCTGTTAATGCTCTATCAACAGCAGACGTCGCAGATAAATAATTTTGTTTATTCAGATTTTCGTCACCTATGAGATGATCGTTAAATTAATTACGATGGGAACAAAAATCCTTTATATTATTGTGTAAAAAATTGTTTTACCATTGCTACTAGTGCAGGCTTCTCTTAACTTATTAAGTTTTTCTTGTACAAGCTGCACGCTATTGTCGAGTTGATTGTGGGTGTCTTTATATATTTCAGATTGGATTATAGGTGTCCAAGTATCTCTCAGACTCTGGATTTCATTAGATACAAGATCTATTGCTGAGAGAAGTGTCTCTTGGCATCTAGCTTCATTAATATTTGGTGCTGTTAACTAAAATTTTATGAAAATGCAAATAATATCAAGAGATATACATATATATGTATATATATATATATCTTGATATTATTTATATATATTTATGAAAAAATTACTAAATGTAATACAATATTGTTTCACTTTAAACATTGTGTAATAAACAGATTGAAATTGATAGAAAATATTTAATATTTGATTTCATAGTGTAATTGCTTTTGAAGTGTTAAGCACAATGCCGTTATTAAACTAAATTCTATTACCTCGGCCACTTTAAGCATTCTTTGCGCAGGTCCAACAACTTTAACACCGGCGTTGTCAAGCAAATCTCCGTCACTTCTATCAACTTTTTCAACTAGATCATAGACCTGGGTCAGCATCTGACTTATTTGATCAACCGCAGATTTAGCCAAATCAAGAATCTTAAATGAAATGTAGTTTGGTTTGAATTTTATTGATTCTTAGTATTTTAATCGAATATCAGTTGCTTTTAGATATAAATGTATGAATGTACTGAATTCTTAAGTATTTACTGATTAAAATATATATATTTAAAAAATTTATGATACAGACAGACGTTTCCCAGACAATAATCATTGCTAAAACTTTACTTTTTTTTAATAATTTATATGAAAACTTACCAAAAGTCTGAGAAAAAAAAACAGATATTTCTTACCTGGTCTTCTTGTTCATATTTCTTCCTTGGGTTGTAAATGTAAGTCAGTTGGCCCGAAGCTTTGGCAAATTTAGACGCAGCTTTGTTTCGAGCCTAAAATTAAAAATAGAGTGATAAATATATTTTAAGTCCAAATATCACTTACCAAAGAACTTTACCCTCGTTCTTACATAGACTTTATTCAGTGACTAAAGTTAATTTTCATAAAATTAAATAAGAATTTATATAAAAAATGTTTTAAATAATTATGTGATAATATAAATTTACATCTTCGTTTATTTCTTCAGCATTTGAACACATATCTCTTGTAGCTTCAAGCATCTCTTTGAGATATTCTGTTATTTTCTTCCACGTGGCCTCATCAACTTGTCCATTTAAAGATCTGGAATCTATAAATTAATTTATTACAAATTAACTTATTTAGTACAAATGATTAGAATTAATATATTTTAATATTAAAATTGTAACCTTGAATAATATCGGGAGTCAATTTGCTGATGATATCTACAGCAGTTTCTGCGTTATCGTAATCAGCGTTATTAGGATCTGTAAAGAAGACATATTATAAGAAATTTACCACATTAATGAGGTATTAATTAGAAAAATATCAACGAGTTACTGCCTGTGGCCTGTAGTAGTGCTGCAACAGCTGCATTGAGGTGTGCCAGTTTTTGCGATAAATTATTTTGTAATCCTGGATGGTCATTTTTGACATTTTTGGGCATCTGTTAAGAAATACACGTTGAAATAGGAATCTGTATGCACAGCGATGGTGTTGTCTTAAGTAACACTTTGTTCGATGGCGCTTATATATTTTTAGCAAAAAAGTTCTTGCTTAAAATAAAAGTGATATTGTGTGGTACTTACCATCGCAACAGGCAAGTCACTCAACTTTTGCAGCTCTATGTTAGAGTTACTCATAACTTTATCGGCTGATCTCGCCGTGGCAATGAATTTCAAACGTTTCATTTCTGGTTCTTGATCTGGAACTAGAAGTCCAATCATAAGTTTCCAATATACAAGTATAATTTATGATTGGTTACATTTGATAGATTAGTGCTAGTTGCAAGTATTTATTAAACTGAATGTACTTATGAATGAAAATTTACATTGTATATTTACATACAATATTATTTAAAATTAAACGTTCATCCCAGAGCAATATGGTTGTTATAATGAAATATTATATTACGAGCGACGTTGTTGACTTGCTCTTTGAAACGGACACCTGGCCTCGTTAGCCAGAATTTTGATGGTACAGCTGAAGCAATGGAATGACATTGCTATCGTAACTTCGGGGCAATGATGAAGTCGTTGGTATAAGTTATAAGTTTTACTATATAATTCTTACTATAATATATATATATATAGATAGGTAAGTGTTGTAGTTTTATATAATAGATGCAAAATAAGATTTACCTGGGATGTTTGTAAATGCATTTTTCAGTTTATCTAATGCTTTAGCCAATTCAAAGGTACCGTTTGCTAATTGTTTAGCGAACGACTTCCGGTCGGGTTTTTCAGACAAGGGTTTCCACAATAAAGCCATTCTTTGGGCTGATGACGCAAGATTTTCAGTTGCAGCTGTTAATGCACTCTGACTGTGAGGTTCACGGATGGACGACGAAGTCAACTGGACAGAGACAACGTGAATTTTAAATAGACACATAGATTAGACAATGTACAAAAATGTATGACTAGAATGAGTGTGAGAGGATGATTAATTATACTCTGGGTATAATTACTTAAATAGAGGAGTGATTGAATTTGCTTAAAATTAAAAGCAGTACTAGTTTTGCGACTGTAGAAGGTTCTAATAGAAATGTAATGTCGACTTACTCTAGCACAAGCTAATAGGCCCTCGGTGGCATCAGTGCATTTGATGGCTGCGGCGTCCAATTCGGTGGCTCGGGGGTCAGAGGCTTCCAATTTTGTCAGTTCACTAGTACCCATTAGTAGCAACTGAACCTTGTTCCCCACATTTTGGACCAGTTTAATGAACTTTTACGTGAAAAGAAGTAATTTAACCGTTAACATATGAATTGATCATAAAATTATTATATATTATTTTTGAAAATGCTTTTAGGACTTAATGGAATTATAATTATATAATAGAAGTCTTGTTAAACAACTTACTTCTTCATTTTTATCGAATGTGTCAGGTGATTTGAGTATTTCAGTGATTTTTGTGCTAACGTAGGCATAATCGTTTCCGACGTCGTACATTTTCTATAAAAAAAAAATTAACAAAAAAATCTCTTAATTATAACAATTTTTATAGAACTGATTTTAGTGTTGGTTTGTGTTAAAACAACTTACGTTAACATTATCTGAGCCAGTCAGCATGCACATAGCTCGGGTACAATCAAGCAGTTGTTTCACATATTCCTTCAGGTCTTTTCCATTTACTTTATTTTCATCATTTGTTAGAGCTTTTACATCTGAACAGAGAAATGAGACCGATATTAATAAGGTATAAAATGTTTTTTTAAAGCATCTTAGCAATAGTTATTGCTCTTTTTACATATAAAATAATTTGGTTAAATATGCAATACACAAAGTATATCAATATCTTTTCACCTTGGACAAAACTGGGTATCAGTTCAGAAAGTGTTTTCATAGACATAACAGCGCTTTCATAATCTATATTAGATGGATCTGTAAAATACAACAAGGAACACATAAAGAATATAACGGTTATTATAATTACATTTACATAATGATCTAAATAAGTAAGCATTCTCAAAATTTTAATTGAGGTCATTTTTCAATACAGCGTTACGAATTGTAAACAATAAAGTCCTTTATTTATATAACTTATAATTAATTAATGACCTAGTATTAAAATTAATATGAATTGTAATCAAGAAGAAATTAAAGCACTTAGGATAAATCTCCTGCTTTTGCTTACAAATAGAGAATGAAGAAATGAGATGATAACTACGGACAAGTATAATAAGATCATTGCGTTAATAATGGCAGTCTTTTTATGTTCTTTTTACCTGCGTGCGAATTCAGTATCATTGCAATCGTGGCTTGCAGTTTGCCCAAATGTTTTTCAGACTTTAACGCCAAATATTGGCATTCCTCACTACTGAGAGGACTTTCATTGGGCTGGAAATGTTTTAATAATAGACAATTAATTATAATTGAATAGATCCAGGCAATTTAATCTTATTTCATTTAATAAGATAGGCTGCTACTAAGTTTTAATTTATGTTTAGTATATAGCACTACGTTCTCGTAGTTTACGCACCTCATCTAAATAGTGAGCTGCATTTTCTACAGTAGTCCAAGCATTGTCGGTTGCTGTCAGGAAAGAAGCGCGTCGCAAAGATGCTTCTGTCTTTTCGTCCTGTATAAAACTATGGCGAGAACGCTGGAATATAGAAAAGGTTAAAATAGGATTTCAAATACTCGTTGTTATTTGGAAAAATATTTTATTTAAAGTTTGGGTTTTCTTTTAGGTAAATATGAGCAAGATACTTAAATTTGTGAAATTATGAATGTGAGCGAAGAAAGAGAAGAAAGAAAGCTGGATACGTGCATATTTTTGGGGGATCTTTAAGGTAGTAAGTTCACATTGTATTCAAGCAGAGAGGCGGGATAGCTCTACAATATTCTACGCTCAAACTACACGTAATTGTAATAGTAGTCCCTGTGTAAATAAGCGTTATTGTAAGAAATATAGGTAGAATTGGAACGCAATCGGAGTAGTTCCAATTATTGCCGCTTCACGGCGCCACTTCTCTCTATCGTGTGCAATGACAAAATGACTGATATGTTTCGTAATTAACTTCTTGTACAATTATTATTTTTCAATACAGTAACTTAAGTACTAATATCAGTGCCTTATTTCCAAAACCTCCTACAGTTATATAGCCTTATTTTGGGCTAAAAAATAGACTACTTTTTAAAATGTATTGTGTCACAAAAAATATAAAACTGTACCATAAGAATTTTGCTCCGTCTCTTGGTATTTGGATCCAAAGATAGGTGCATTTGCGTTGATAAATCTGCTAACTTGTTCGCGGCATCCAGAGCCTTAGTAAGGTTTTCTTCATTTGTCTATAAGCACGGGTGTTTATAAGCCTCTGGTATAGTAATCATGGAAATCTTTTGTTTTTTGCTTGAAGTACTTACCAGATCATTATTTTTTGCTTCAGACGATAAACTGTCCAAATAGAAACAAAGGTCGTTAAGGTTATTTAGAAGCATTTTAGCTTTTAATGGACTTGAGTTAGCAGCAGTTTCGTTCACACCTGGAAGAACACAATTCATGTCATTCTTAACACATTCTCGATTAAACGAATGCAATTTTTCGTAAAAAACAATGAATTTATGAAGCTTATCATATAATGTTGGTATGTTATTTGCAAATTGATGAAGTGTTAAAATTTGTCTCCGAAGTTTTTCGTTATAGAAGATTCATTAATAAATAAGAAAACGATTGAAGAACCGAGGTTAAGAAAAGATCTGAGAAAAAAAATCAGGATAACGTGTTAAGTTTAAAATTCAGTTCTCAATACAGACATACATACCTTCTTTTAACTCGGGCAATGCAGCTTCCATAAAAGCTACAACTTTTCTTGCTTCTTTTATATTGAGTTCTGTGGGATCTAAAAAAAATATTTGTTGTGTTATTTTAGTATTTTTATCATTTATTTTATGCTGGCTTGCTATGAGATAGGTCTCGGTCCAGTTTTGGGTTGATTTCGGCTTATGATGAGATAGGGTCTGTCTCTACACAAATAATAATCAAATTTTTTACCTGATAGATACACTACACTTGTTACACATTTGGAGTTGAAGGTCTTCATTTTATTTTCAATCCCATTCGAAATGTGGTGTTTAGGGGGTTCCACCTAAATATAAAAAGGTTATATGCTTTAAACACTCTAGTGTTCTATCTATTCTCCTGATCTATCAGGAGATCTAAAGATGATAAAAAATTAATGAATAACGCATATTTTTTATATTGTCATGCTCTATATTTATCTATAATTTTTACTGCAATTCATTCGCATATCAAACATCATACTGACTAAAAGATAACTCTTATTAATAATAATTAGATGTATAATGTGATTTCAATATGTGTCATTGTGAATTGAAATTAATTATAGAAAAAAATAAAATATTTATTTCTTACTTTTGCGCCATGGGTCGTGATTGGTTGCTGGCTTTTACTGCCTATGTTGGTCTTCATCAATTCGTTCACCGTAACAATTTGAGTGCCCTCTTTGAATTGTTGTCCTAAAAAGGAATAATCGAGTTACTTCATATATTTTGTATTGAATAGAATTTTTAGTTTAATGGTGGACAAAATCTTACCTTGTTCCACCGATATTATTTGGCTTGGTCCAACAAGGGAATGTTCTACTGCCTTCTTTGCTGCATAATTCACAAAGGTTGTGCCTCTGCAATAGAGAATTGAATAATTTTATATTCAAAAGAACATTTTATTAATTTTTAAATTTCTAATACAAGTACTTGTACCTTGACATTTCAACATTATCCTCAAATATGGCTTCCCCTTCAATAAAATTAACTTTTCTAGGACCAGCAAGACTTCGCTTTATAATGTCGATGTAGCCTTCCAGAATGTCTTTAATGCGATAGCCTTCATTGGTCTTGACCACATATTCTTTTTCACTAAATTTTTTGTACAATACGTATATTATAAATGTATACAAAAATTTCATTAATAATATTATTTGAAAATAAAAACACAACTATACTAGAGCCAAAAACTATGAACACTTAAGCGAACTTTTTCAAAACATTAGTTTTGGAATATTCTAAACTTGTATAAAAAAGCATCTAATATATACTAGTCACCTGTAATCTCCGAAATTTAGAGCGAAAGACTCGTAATCAGCCCTATAACTTTTTACTTGAGTCAGTAGCCAAACTTGTATGATTTCCTTCGTCTCTTCGTCGAGACGTAGAATAGAATTTGCATTTATTCCTAATAGACGGGGTACTAGCTTCTTCTTTTTTAATTGCTTTTCCTGAACAGATCCAAAAAATTGAGTTCTTGTTATCATTTATCCAAAAGATCACATATTTTTTGTCATATCATATATATGTAAAGTTCTTGTAGTCACAAATTTATTTTACCTTTACTAGGAAGAAGGTGACTCCGTAAGTGGGCAACTCACGCGCCATCCTTGTGTACATTTGTTTGGCTTCTATCTCAGGAAGTCCGATATGCGTTTTGTGTTCTCTGATAACCTTTTTCTCGGCGCCCCAAGTCACGTATTGTTCTGGGAGAAATTCTTTTAAACTGAAATAATATTTATTGTTGTCTAAACTTTTAATATAATCTATCATCGTATTAAATTCATATCAGGCTACTACAGAATGTGGATTAAGTAACATACTTTTGAATAAATCCTGGTTTGTGTTTGTCCTCGTCGTAATCACCGTACTGTATATGACATTGTAAGCCGGCAAATTCAAGCGCTGCAAGAATCAATAAAGTAGCGCACTATGTATCATCAATAAATTTAAACGCGATTTTCCTTATAAATCACTAATATTACCTTTAGACTCAGTGACGACCTGTTTTCCTTCTAAAATTCCGTCTCTCGTTTGAACATAAAGCAGGTTGAGCTGAACCGGGTCTCGGGAGTCGACATTGCGATCAGAGTAAAAAAGCTTCCGTTTAAACAACAACGTCTCGTGTGGATCTACTTGCAGCTCTCTTAAAGTCTTATGCTGGTCCAACCACTCCACTGAAATTATATATTTTTTCATTCTGTTTTGTCCAATTTCCATCGATTGTAATCTTATTAGATTTATTGAAGGGATAATATGTAAAACAATAGTATTTGCAAATATTTGATGAGTATATAAAAATTTACCAAGGTCATCAGTTTTGAGTTTCTTGCTCAGTTGCTCGAGTTTAGCGTCCTTTTCTCTCTGCACGGTTTTCTTCCTTAACGTCAAAGTCCCCATTGCATTGACCTTTGGATCATCAAGAGACTCTTTCTCTTCTCGACACTGATGATGATGGAAAACATATTTGGTTGAAATGACGTATTGTGAGATATTAAAAAGATTACAACTAATAAAATTGTATTTTAAATTTAAAAATAGACGAGTTAACTTTTAGCACTAAACTTGTTGAGCGTATTTATTATGTATTAATTTAAATATTTAAAAAAACTAGTTAATAATTTAAGTTCTACAAATATATTTTTTTTATATATATACATTTTGACTTTTAAAAGTAACCGACCAGTCCATATTCTTCTGAATTACTAATCCGCAGTTTTTCGCAGATGTAGACCATCAAATCGCCAACCTTCTTGGATTCATCGAGTTGAAGGGTTTTCACAGCACCTGTCAATTAATTTTTCATTAGAATTTTAATCATTGATTGTTATTGGCCCTTTATAATCTAAGAAGAAAAATTGTTAGAAATAAAATATAATTCTTATAAAATTTCAATTTTAACGGATCGAGGAACTGCTAAAGGTTTGCAAGGCTGATTGAGACACTCCACAATGAGGTGTCATTATATAAGGACTTTTTATGTAAATTAATATAAGTACCATCCAACATTCGAAGTCTCATATTTCTTATCTTGGGGAGGTAATGCAGGGAGTCACCCTCTCTCAGCATGTAGTACTCCAGAGTTTTGCCACCGTCTTCCAACCATACTCCCGAATACTCATTGTCAGCCGACGGAAGGAAGAAACCGTACTCTATAAAATACATAGGGAATAGTGAGGAAATTATCGAATATAGTTTTAGGAACCGAAGTATTTGGTAAATTTTAAGAAATAGTTAAGGACCATTTCATGTTAGTTTATTGTATAAATAATGTTGTATACCCTCAAACATCATCAAATTTATTATTACTTATACAACTAAAATTAATATAATGATTGTCTACACGCTTTTATCTCAGGAACTAGCAACTGGACTTTATGTCGTTGTTTTGTTTTTGTACAGAAACACGAAATAGTTAACTTAAAAATTTCGTAGAAGGAAGAAGTATAAGATTCATCATTACAAGTTAAAACGTTAGTTAAAATATTAAGCTATTGCTAATACCTCTGTTAGGTTCTAAAGCCAGGATCTTGTCTTTCACTATCACATGAGCTTCTTTCACTGTAGTTTTTGTATCAAACATGAGAGTTCGCGTAACTGCACCTTCCCCCAAAATTATCTTCAACGACAGTGGTGCCATTGTCTGAAATGTTGATTTTTATTAATTTGATTTAATATAGCAGAATATAGCAGACTAACGTAATCAAAATAAAAATGCATAATCTACTCATTACGAAACATTGATCAAATTTTAATATGCCACAGAATAAATTATCTTTTTAAATAATATAACAATCATCTAAGCTGTAAAAATTTGTTGGTTAAGGAATAATAAAGTATTTATATCTAAAGTCAGCAGGAAACTATTAGTATCAGTTTATGTCACGCACTCAATATTATTTTGATGGATTTTCCTTTTATTTTAATGTCACTATTTATATTTATAAAGCACATATGTCATAAATAACGTTCCCGATACGTCTGTGTGAAAACAGTTCAATGCATTGTCTTCTTTATTTGTACGATAAAGATTATAAGGTAGCATGCAATAATTTATTCATTAAGACATGAATATTATGTTAGTATAGGAAAATCAAATAAAAACATGTATTAGAGAAACAAAAAACAAAAAATACACCCGCATACACCTTATTTCCCCAAACGGTTTAAGTTCCGTGCATAAACATAGTTGCCGTTATATTTATAACATAAAAAAAAATGTTATTACAATAATTTTAACTAAAATTAAAACACATTTAAAATCAAACTTACGTTAAGCTATAAATTATTATGTTACAAGTAAGATTTACTTGCTAAAATATAAATAAGTATATAGTATCAATATTTACTATTAATAATTAATATCGTACGTACGTGTCAGTGTTGTTTGCGTCCGTCAATATTTCAAACTGACTAGCTATTATCCTTCTCACAAACGTAAGTTGACTCACACTGATATGCTCTTATCGTATATATATTTAATGCTAAATTAATTTATTATTATTTTAAATTTATTTATTTAATAAAAATGATTGATTTTATAAGTATTACGAACATTTTTACTGTGTTAACTGAATAAGTGGGTAGTTTCATTGAACAATAAATATTTTATTTAAAAAACTGTTCATTCAATGATTAACCAACAGATTTGCCAATTAATTCGGAAGATTATTGCAAACAATTGAATAGAAAGTAAGGTACATATGGGTCTGTAAATCCCAGTTTAAGTCTTAGTTAACAAAAATGTTAATGTCATAAATTTTAGGCTTCGGTTTATTTTTAAAAAACGTCATTTCAGAAATTTCTTTCTTACAACAAAGTTGGTTAATTTTTGAAAATGGGCGCCAACACATTTTTGTTTAAGACGAATAACAAAATTATTACATTACATGAATTATAACTCATATTTCATACATTTTTTGGTCAGGATCAACATAAAAATAAAAAATTCTCACATTCGTCTTTTCTTTGAATAAATACTCGTACTGTTCATCTTTAAATACTTCATTCATTTTAAGTATAGAGCCTTAAAAATAACTATCCCGAGCGGACGAAGTCACGGTCATAGCTAGTGCGAAATTGATATAAAGCATAAAATCTCTATCAAGACCAAACACAAACCACGCAAGGAAGTGAGCCAATTACTGAGACCAATTACGAGTGTTAATCCTTTACAACTAGCGGGTGTATACAAGTTTGATTAAGACTGGCTCGTCATACATTGGACAGACAAAGAGGAGCTTCGGTACAAGGGTGAAGAAACATGGCTCAGACGTTAAAAATAGGCGCGCGTCGAAGTCAGCGGTGTGTGAACACAATTGACAAACCGAGCCACTACGTTCAGTTTGACAAACCACAGATGCTTGCTCGTGATGACAGGTATATACCGAGACTCAGTCGCGAGGCTATTGAAATTAAAAAACATCCTCACTTCAACGACAAAATCTAAAGGCCACAAAACGCAATAACCGGTTTCGCCATGTATCCAGAGCGGTACGATAGGAAATAAAGAAGTCGTGGGCTGTAGATGAAATGTAACAAGACCAAGTGACAAAAAATTTCATTTCGTCTGCCCGTGATCACGGTTGCTGCAATGTTGCCGAAATGTCGTGAGTATGTAGTTTAAAATATTAAAAAACGCGTAGTATATTAGTTTTATTTAAATGAATTCTTACAAAAATGTTGGGAAACATTAGAACTGTCGCTATCCAGTTACCAGTTTGGTGCTTTTGATAGTATTGTTGTTACAAAAACTTAACCAGTTTAATTGTTTCTTATTTTGAGTATTTTCGTAAATTTGACCGTTACAGTTTTCGGTTTAGTTGGTTCATAAAGTTGTATTATTTTAGTAACAAGACAACTAACTTCTCAAAGAGAATAATTAACAACTGAACAAGTTATTCGTAAATCATTTGTTTATTCTCAATTTCCACAGAATATAATGATGAATTGTATCTAAATATTCTCTTTAAAATCACTTTTCCCTCCACTCCTCTGCCCACCACGAAACCTCATACCACTTCAAGCCTCGCCCACCGCACTGATGTATCCCTTAGTCAATACAGCATCTCTTTATTTTTGTTCAGTGGATTAATAACACGAAAATACTTCATGAAAACACTCTGTATCAAAAAATAATATTACGTATAAATATTAATTATGTAAGTAAAATTTTCTGTCCACTTTTAAGGAAATGTACTTAAAAACGGATCTACATATATACTTTTTATTAGTTTTTTTTTTAATTCTATCACATATTTTTTTAATAGATGTTATCAAAGACGGAAGGTATTCAGGATATATATGGAATGACATGAAGTAATTTCGGTAAAAATTTGCCTCAATACTATTCCAGAGTGCGACACTTTTTTAGGCGAGTGGTCAGTGAGTTCTTCAGATTAACAAATGTTAAACATTAAGTGTCAGGAGAGCTTTGTAAAGCTTATTAAGTAAGTTATTGTCTTATACTAATTTGTCGTGGGAGTTAAATTTAGATTGTACAGTTTTATTTCATTTTCTAGTTATGTTATTTAAAAAAAAAGTCGTGGTGGCCTGGAGATTAAAGGTGCGCCTTGTATACGTGAAGGCGCGGGTTCGGAACCTGGCAAGCACCAATGTGATCTTTTTCAAATCATATGTACTTTCTAATTGTAAGAGTATTTAGACATGACTGACAGACGGTGAAGGAAAACATAGTGAGGAAACCTGGTCTTATAATTTCAAATTATGAGATTGAAATCGCCAACCCGCCTTGAGCAAGCGTGCTGATTAATGCTCTAACCTTGTCCATGTGAGAAGAGGCCTTTGCTCAACAATGGGCACCGATAGGCTGATGATGTTGATACTGATGTTATTGAATGATCCAATATTCACTTTGGCTCCAAGCGACAAGGGGGAGTAGAGCAAACAATAATGGTAGCAATTAATATCCACGATATCTTTTTGTCATCATGAGACATTGAGAGAAGAAGGCAGATATCGTACCATAGTAGGTAGTCGTATGTACCATACTAGCCAGTGTACCATGCACTTCAACGTATCCGGATCTAATGCGTACTGAAGAACTGATTGCAAGGTGTTATATAGTGAGGGGAAGTCTGGTGGGGATGACAGTGGGAAGGGATGATTGTTCGGTGCACATTCCACTGGCGTCCGTAAAGCCCTGTCTCTGTCAAACTTGACAGTCGCCGTCATATGACCATATTTGTATACTGTTGTTTCCTCATACAATTTTCACAAAACATTCTAATTGTAACTAGTGACTCTGTATCTTGTTTAGATGTATTATTTTTATTCTTGCTTATCGAGGGTGATTGCGATAACATTGTTTGTTATAGCTAATTATAATATTCCTGTCATTGATATACCATTTCAATTTTTAATTCTTTTTTTGTATGGAATTACCAGAAGATGGCCAGACAACTACTACACTCGTATTTGAAATCGTGTTTTTATTTGTAAAAATATATAACTCACTCGACTGTGAATTGCATCTTTCTAACACATAAAGAGATGGACTCTTAATATATTTTCAATGCGATAAGGTAAACGTGTGGTTATTTTTATGAAATAAAACTAGTTAATTAAATAATATATTTCTTTATTACACTTCGTTTTTATTGATAAAGACCATAATTGATGGGGTTTTATAAATAGTTCTATTTTATGTGACAGAAGTGACTAATATATTAAATGGACTCTTCATATAACATTTAAACTATAAATGAAACAAATAATTTCAAACCTTCTGTAAACCACATTAAATATACTATTATATTTCATTTAAAATTTAAATACATATATGTTTATCATTGAAAGAGCCCTTACGTAAGACTAACGGTTATTTATGAGTTTTATCGATATTCTTCTTACTTTCGTCTGCGTGCCTGAAAAAAAAAATTTACTTACTTCTGGGTTTAAATGACTTATATTTAGGTGTTTGATTTACACCAATAAAGTTATTTTTATATGTTATATAATTTATAAATGAAAGGGATTTTTCTTTGTTCTTACCGCTTCCTTCCTATCTTTAGTGACGCAGACGGAGCGAACCCTGAAGGGGTCGGAATAGGTGCATGTGCAGGTTTGGACCAGGTTCTGTTGTGTGAGGCGAGAGATCACTGCAGCTGCCGCTGTCTGCAGCCACTGCTTCTGCTGTCCAGGGTTGCAGGCGCGGAATGTGCTCGCTGAGAACGTGTAGCCGCCAGTCTGGGGGAAGATTATAATTTAGGTGTCAATTAAGTTTGAGGTCTTTAAGCTGTGAGGTAAATCAGATGTCCTGTTTAGCTAGCTGTCTAAACATGTGAAAATTAGAACGTTCATCAATGTTCCGTCAAGAATTTTAGAAATATCATAGTTATGGCGTTATCAAAAATATAAGATTTGAGTTTAGTAAATAAAATAATCTTGTAACACTTACTTCTTGTGCGAAATCAACGCAACCATCTTCATTTTCCAACTCAAGAGTTTCTCTCAAGGCTTCGGTGTCCTTTTGTTTTTTGTCTCCCAACAGCAGAACGGAGTGTTCTGAGAAACCTATACAAAAGAAATAGCACGTTACAATTTTTTTTCTGGGAGCTATTAAGTAACGGGTCCTTCGTGTGGCGATAAAAATACATACCGACTACTTGGTTGACAGATTTACCGCCTCCAATCTTAAGGTCCGGAGTGTTAGCTACGAGCGAGTGCGTCAAACCGATGTTTTCAAACATTTCTTCGTAAACAGCAGAACGAAGGACGGTCAGCTGCACAAAATAAATTTATTAAGGATATTCCCTGTTTACTGTGTTCATTTTGATTCTCCTGAAAAATATTTGTAAGTATCATTCTTACCAGGAAGTCCTGAGGAATGCACTTGTCTCCAACGGAGCTGATGTAGTGTTTTACAGCCGTTGGCCTCAAAGGCAGGTCGAAGATGGATTGATATGAAGCCATAACATTGGTGATACCTTTGAAATAAAATATTTAGTAACATATTCTAATGAAGGAATTTGACGGATAGATAACTAACTATATTCATTAACTAAAAAAATATGATAATTGAAAACGGTTTTGCTAATAGACTTTAATCTACTATTTTCTTTCCAACAATAAAGTTTATGATATATTATAATTAATATAAAAAAGTACTTACCAAGTTTATTCTTGATCATGTTCACGAGAGAAACAAGTTGGTCTACAGCCTTGTCGACCTGATCGTGGTGTACTCGAATCGGTTTGATGTCATTGTAGCGACTTTCGTCATCGAATTGAATCTTCGCGGTCTTTAGTTTCACTATAAAATAAATATTTGTTAGAAATATGATAAAAACTTGTTTGCATTGTTATTATTATCAATTATTATTATTACTTACTGTCGGTATCATACAGAATTGGGTACGGCATCTTGGAAGTAATTCCGACGAGGTAAACCTTAACGTCGGTAATACGTTTAGCCTTAAGACCTTCAATGATATGACCAACCAGGGGCACGACGATATCCTTGTAGTTGTTTTCGTTGGACTATAAAAAAAATATTAATTAATTTAACAGTTCTGAGAATGTAGTTATTCATCTATGAATATTATTTTAAAAATAAAAAAAAATTTGGGGAGGTTTCAAAATTTATTTATATTTTTACTGGCCCTTCAAATTTTAAAATATGGTCAACACTACTTTTTGATGGATAGTAACAAATTAAAATAATACCTTAGTGACTTCTACGGTGATAATAATATCAGCCTGTTTTTCGGGAATCTTGACTTCATAGATGTCACCGACTTCTTTTTTGACGCCAGAATCCATACACGAGACGCAAGCGGAAGGCAGAACGGCTGGTAGTAGACCGGTTAGAGCAAGAGCTGCGTAACCTCGACCCAGGTCGCATGCTTGGACCATAGGGTCTGACGCTCCTTGTACCGCGTGGATACAAGCTTGTCTGTTGACGTTTAATTTACGTTAGGAATATGATACTTTATATTTTTTTATATTCTAACACAAAAATATATAAATAATCGAGTATAAACATCTTATTTATTTAAAGACTGATGTTGGTGTTTGAAAGTCGATACTGAAAATATCAGATGATCTTACATTTTTTTCAGAGTACAAGTTAACCCCATCACGCTTAGCATTTTCTCTATTCTTTTATAATTGAAAACAAAATATCAGTGAAGAATGAAACTACATCGTAGGATGACAACATTGAAAGAATAAAAAATTCTTATCAATAACATTAGCTAACTAGGAACCACGCAGAGTAGAAGACTATATATGAGCTAACGTTAGTATGCAAAAGTTAAGCTAGACCTAATTCTATCACAACTATTTATATATTACTCACTTGGTACTTGGCGAATAATATAACTTAAATATACAAAGTGAAATCTTATAGTAGAACTCACCGGAATGGTGCAATGTCGAGCATGAGAGACAGCGGTCTCAAAGGTGAAATTCCTCCGAAAACCTCTTCACAAGCAGCAGGCAGAGCCTCGTGCATTTGATGGTGCGAGTGTTCCGGACACTTGGCTGCTGGACAGCTACTGGCCATTTTGTATGCGTTTCCGAATTCGCTTTCCGAATGAGCAATCTATAATTCAATAGGAAGAACATAAATTCAAGTCTATTATTTATTTCATGTCTTATAAGTAAGACGAGTAATGGACGAACCTTTCCGTTGGGCAGCCTGAAGTCATCGTAGGGTTCATTGTTACCATCTCCAAGGAGGCCGCGTAGTTTACCGAGATAGAAGCCAGAAACTTCAATGTAGCACACCTGATTGGAGATAAAAGTATATTAAATATGTGATTGGGATGTCAAAATTTTTGAATTGAATCCAGATTCATAGACAACATAGACACCTACCTCAAGTTTGCTGGTACAGAAAGCCATTAGTCCGTATAAGGAGCCCATACCGATACGTCCATTCGCCTGTCTAAACGCAAAAACTTCCTTTTCAATCACAGGGTAACCATGGGCAGCGCCATTTACAGCAACCTTAATACAAAGAACGTTTAGATTAAAACATTTATAAATACCAAATATTGAAATAAGCGCAAGATTTTGACAAACCTGTCCATTCTCCTTAAGTTCAATCGTCATGCCGTGTTTGTCTTCAAGGATAAGTGCTTTTGGACTGCCGTTAGCAAGTTGGATCAACAAAGTGAAATTTCTGTCAACATGGTCGTGTGCAAGGACATAGCGACAGGAGCCCGGGAACGTAAGGTGACGGCCGTCGAATGTGAAGATGTGTTGGCCATTGACGACTACAGCTCTCACTGCGAAGGTAATATTTTTTTTAAAAAAACAACTGAGCAGAAATTAAAATGTTTTGCTTTGTAAGCCATTGAAGTTTTACTAACTTTTGGATGGTACTTCGTCGAGTGGGTTCAAGCTGCGTGGACGGTATGTCTTGATCAAGGTCCAGGGGTCTGGAATGTCACCACGTATTAACTGAGAGAGCACACTCAGGGCAGCCGAGCCTCGGAACGATGGCATTGATACTGGAGAGGATCCCCACATACGGGCCTGTAAAATAAAAAAAATATATTAATACTCATCTGATTACATGTTTACTGAAAATATACTTGTTTAGTGTAAAATATATAAATAACACATATTATATGATTTAAATCAATATAAATTAAAAGAAATTACGATTAATAATATTTCGTAAATGTGTTTATTTATAAATATTTTTTCGTTGCAAAGTGCGTCTTTCAGTGTTCTGCCTTAAAATTTGTTTGTATTATAAAATGTTGTCACGTGACAAATGTTGTCAATTTAAATGTGGTATAAATTGTTTAATCTCAATAGTACTCACATCTGTAATATCGATATATTGTCCAAGACCAACTTGTCCAAGATGGCCTCTCACGAAGTTCACTAATGAAGTCACAGCGGAGACGAATTTGTCGAAAATGGCCCTCAACTCCGCGCTCTCATTGCAGGGCTTGTTGTTAATTTTCTGTAAACATTTTGAGAGTTATTTAAAATATCAAATTATAGGACTAGATGTGTTGAATAATTTTATAAAAAACATTATGTTTGTAATTGTTTTAAATTAAATACTTTATTATATTTCTATTAATTTAATTTCTGAATTATATTTTCTTAATAAAATTATTCATTATTCAAGTTAAGGAACTTGCATATGTTATAGGTGTATCAAGAGTTATTCTTTTTGTAACAAAGATACAGCATATACAAAAAATATATAGAAATACTTCTATATTAATAACCTTTTCAGCGTACTGCAGGAGTGCATCTAGGAACTGCTTCATCTCTTCGGTGGGTAGAACCGAGCGTATGGTCCCGTGGACTCCGTGTAATACGTTTACCATCTTCACTGGCACCTCCAACTCCTTCCACTGAATTATCCACATTATTACTAGTTTTTACTTCTTCGTAAAAAACCTATTTCTACTATATTAAGTCTTCGTTACTAACAACTGATTCCATGTAAAGTAATGCTTATGACAACTAACTTTTAAGGTCTGATAGTTTTTATCGTCAAAAATTTATAATAATATTTTGACTTGTATTTCAAAATAAACTAAATCTGGGTATCAGTGGAGTATAATACTATTGATTTTTATTTTTATTACCTTTTCACTAATAATGTTAAGGATTGGCATTTCTTTCAACTGCTGACTGAGTTCGCTGAAGAACTGCGATGACTTGGCACGCCATTCTTTCAGTTGAACCACGATGATGCGGGTTAAGTCTAAAGAGATAATTATAGTCTTTACATATATTCGAAATAAGTTTTGTTCAAAATTGGGGATGCCAAAAAGAAAAGAAAGTTAATAAAAGATATAAAATAACAAACAAATAAGGGCAAAGTTTATGAATTTTTCACTTTACCTTTGAAGATTTCTGTGAAAATATTAGCAAGTTCCTGAAGTTCGGGCTTGTGACGTTCGAAGAAGTCGATGACGATGGCAGAGAAATGAGCAGCCGCGTCGATTACTCCGCTCAAATACTCCTCCAGTAAATGACTTACAGCTTTGGCCAGCTGTTTCAGTTGTGGTTCGATCTAGTTAAAAATATTATTAATATATAAACTTATATATTGTGTATTTTATACAATAACATATTCAATACTTATCCTATTAAAGGACCTACCTGTTTTTCGTAAATGTCAGCAATATTTTTGGAAATATCGGTGATAGTCTCGACAACTTTGTCCACCATGGGCTTGAAGACGGTGATTGTGTCATCAATCATCTTAGCTACGAGTTTCACAATGACGTGCCTAAAATAATGAACAGGCATTTAATTAAGAAAAATAGGAGTTTAAAACGGTACTGATGATAACTAAGCTTAGTTAATTATATTATATAGTTATAATTTATAGATTATAGTACAAGCTTTCAAACTATATTTGTAGCTTAGATAAGAATGCAAATAGAAAATAAAGAACGAAGTATTCATCGACTCGAGATATTTTCTAACATAAAATCCTCCGGAATATCACGTTCCAGTTGTTTTTCAAAATTTCTCTTTGTTTCTCTTATTTTAGTAATATATTAAAATCATTATTGAATGTATTTATAACTTTATTCTTTTTAATAAAAAAAATAACTTACAAGCTTTCCATAATTTCCTTCAATGATTTGTCATTTTCAATTTCCTTAATCATCTTTTCGACATCTTGTTTGTATTGCTGTTCGATTTCCTTGTACGTTGGCTCTACTTTCTTTAAAATCTTCTTGAAATCTTCATTAGCCTTATCTCCGATTCCTTGAATCCGAGATTTCAGGTTTGCCAAATCTTTTTTCAATGCGTTCTGAAAGTAAATTTAAATGTAATATTACTTTCGTATTCTTTTTTTGCTTATAGGTAATTTTTATTGATGATAAATGAAATGTAATAGTTAATAATATATATTAAATCTTATCTACTCACCACGAAGTAGTTAAAGTTGTCTTGGGATAGCCCGTAGTCGCTTTTAACGAGATTATCTTGTAAGTACAAAGCTCCTTGAACAATGTTCTTCTTTTGTCCGGGAACAACAATGTCCACAGAGATGTCAACACGTTTCTCAGGGTTCAAATGGCTGACGATAGAGAGTTTTCGTTCTGATTCATCTGAAAGATATTTAAATTGTCACATTAATTCCTAATAATGAGGAAATATTATAAAATATTATTCGACCCATCACAAAAAACCTACCACTGTATCCTGTAGTGAATTCGTAATATTCGAAATCTTTGACAACAGCATACACTGTTACTGGTTTTCCTTGAAGCAGACTGAATCTAAGGTCAGCTTGTTGTAAATTCTCCTTAACTGTCGCCGATCCTTCTAAATCAATTACTTTAACTAACGGGGTGTCGAGCTGAAAGTGTTACATAAAAATGTTATGTAAATTATTGCAATACCAAAAAAAAAAATACTTATTTTACGTGTTTTCTATATGGAGTGCTGTTAGAGTCGGAATGTAAACAATACGTACCATTAACTTGATGTGCACCGGGTTTACTTCCAAATAAAATTTAGCTTCACGGTCCTAAAAGAAAGAGTAGTAAGATGAATTTTTTTTATTCTGTGTGATTTAATAATTTCTTTTAAATGATGTTTGTATTTTATTATATTTTTTATACTCACGCTTCCTAGGATAGAGCAAGAGACGACGCTTGATGTTTCAATTTTTAAAGCGTTCTCAGCAGGCCTCTTCATTGATCCACGGAATTTGATTAACGCTTCCTACAAGTGTACGGTAATGCTTTAGTAAACAAATATAAATTAGTGGAAATAAGGATAGTTGTTGAGTAAATAAAGGTACATGCCTTTCCAAGTCTTGGGTGGCTAAAACCAATAAGTGAAATAATTTGTCCTTGTTCATTATAATTTCCTTGGACATCAAAGCTGAACCTGGCAGCGGTCTTGGTTTGTGGCTTATTTTTGTCCGGGTACAAACATAGCTCTCCGCTAACTGGGAATGGTAGGCTCTTGTCTGAGGGATACCGGATAAGAGATTCTAAAGCGATGACTCTCTGGGGGAAGGTCAGAACGATACCAGCAGGGAATCCTGTAAAAGGCGTGGTATTTAAAAAAAAATTACTTAATTTCTATTTGAGTAATCAAATTTATGTTAAAATACTCACGGCCTGGTTCGGGCTGGCTGTAAACATGGAAATGGTATTTATCGTTTTCTTTGTTCACGTGTAAGTTCAGGTTGTACTGGGGAAGTTTCTTTTCAGAGAACTCGTTGGCGATCTGAAGACCGAATTCAGTAGCGAGACCCAGTTTACGAAGGTCAAGTCCAACGTTGAATAGATGCTTGAGAGCACCAGGACCTGAAATAAAAATATAGCAATTGATAGATTTGTGCATTCCTAAAACACTATTGTGATAAAAAAAAACTTCATAAAAATTTGTAAAAAAACTATAACATTCGAAAATATTTATTCCTTTTATTTATAATTCTCTTATAATTTTTCTTCTATGTATGTAAAAAAAAAACACAAAATAGAAATCACAAGCTTTATCTGCACGTGTATCCATTACCTAACACATAATTTTTGTTTAATTGCACAGATCGTTAAAAAAGAAAGAAAATAATTTAACCAGGCATTACTCTACTAACCTGTAACGAACTTGGAGTTCAGTTCAGCGTGGGCGCATTGTTTCTTCTCTTCGCAGTATACGTAAGAGGTCTTGTATTCGATGTTGGTGATGCGAGTTTCAACAACGTGGTTGCGGTCACCAAAAGCAAGGTTGATAAAGGTCTGTAAGAAATGTTATTTATTAATTACTATATATCCAACCGAAATACCATGTTCTTGTCGATGATTTATTAATTCTATTTCTAACTTTATCTTCAATGTAAAAATATGAATGTATAATTTTTACCTCTATTCCTTGTTCATTGCCTTCAGTAAGGATGGTTCGGATGTATTTAAAGTTGGCTGGTTTCTGTTCATCTTTGATCTTTACAGTTCCTGATCCTTCGATAATGGTCTTCTGACCTTCCTGTTTGCTGATGTATGATGTGCTATAAAGAAACACCATATTCATTATTTGTTGCTTAGTTGATAAATTTGGATTAAAGTTCAGATTTTTAAATTTTATATGTAAATGAAGTATGTAATATAATATTCTAGTATATTATAAAGTAATATTCTAGATTTATGTATGATTCTTACCTTCCACTTAGCACATTCTTGTTGTCGTTTACAGCGTGGAATTCAAGGCGTTTGCCGCTACCCGAATCCTTGCTTGAGATGTCAATTTTGTAATTCTTCAGGCCTAATTTCTCAGAGTTTCCAAGGAATTTGACGTACAGATCCTTCTCTAAGTTAGCTTCTAACGTTGACTCCAAATTGAAGTCCTTGATGTTTTCTATCTTCATTTCAAGGCGGCCTTCCTTTGAACGGATCGATATTCC
Source organism: Danaus plexippus (assembly GCF_018135715.1). Taxonomy (NCBI): domain Eukaryota; kingdom Metazoa; phylum Arthropoda; class Insecta; order Lepidoptera; family Nymphalidae; genus Danaus; species Danaus plexippus. The sequence continues at coordinate 536,241 of NC_083552.1, read as the reverse complement.
CTTGAAGTAAATTCTGTAACAGACAATTTGTTAAGGAATATGTTTTGTTTAAAATATATATTACTTTTATATAGAATTAATCATTTACCTTGAGCTCTTAGGGTTTGAAGGGCTTGTATATTTAATGTCAACAACAGGTTGTGTGTTGGAGTACACAACGAAGCTCTCACTTCTGTACGAGCGACCATCTGCATCAACTGTGATGAGAGCGCTATATGTGTCGGGGGATGGACTCTGTGAAAAATTAAATTCTTATAACGGCCAACTTTATTTATTTTACTGGAGTTCAAAGTCTGTTATGGTGCTAAATACTTTCGTTGACTAAACTTTACCAAAAGAATGTAAGAGCCTTTGAAAACAAAATTTTAAAAACTTTAAAGATCTTTATTTACCTTAGCTTGTAAGAAGAGTTCAATCTTTTTGGCCATTTCACTGCTTGGGCAGTTTGATACAAACTTAAGTTCAACTTCTCTAGGGGAGGATGAGCCGTAAATTTTGTAGTTGGAAACTTTGCCTTTGCCATATTGAGCTTTCAAATCAATGTCAGCGGTGGATTTTTCTTCTGTAACACGCATTAAAAGGTAATTGTTTATTTCTAAGCATATTTTGTTGTTTTATTTTATTTATATTATTGTAAGTTAACATACTCGATTCATGAATTTTGTAGTCGCTGTCCAAGATAACGGGTTCATAATGAGGCACGATGAACTTGAGTTTGGTGTTGCCGTTCTTAGGACCGTATTTTCCACTTGATTCCAATTTATAAACATCAGCGTTGACTTGGAATACTTCAACGAGTGTTACCTGGGAATGAGCATTAATAATAAGTTATAGATATGCCTAATTACTTTATTTCAACATCTTTAATGTTAAAGGGGACTAAAAAGAATTAAATAATATTTCAAGAACATCATCATCATCATCATCATCATCAGCCTATCGGAAGCCCACTGCTGAGCATAAGCCTCTTCTCGCATGGAGAAGGTTTGAGCATTAATCGCCACGCTTGTTCAAGACGGGTTGGCGATTTCAAACTTATAATTTGAAATTATAAGTCCAGGTTTCCTCACGATGTTTTCCTTCACCGTCCGTCAGTGGTGTCTAAATACTCTTAGAAAGTACATATGACTATGAAAAATCACATTGGTACTTGCCAGGTTTCGAACCCGCGCCCTCACGCATGAGAGGCGGTCCTTTAACCTCCAGGCCACCACGACATTTCAAGAACATTTCCCATAAATATTAAACTAGGAATTAACAAACAAGGATGGCGTGACATAGTTTATTATAAGTGTAAATTTAACTATTATCAAACATTTATATTGCTGTTGCTGATCTCACCTCTACAGCCTTGTTTTCTGGTTCCAAATACATAAATGATGAAACCCATTTCATATCATGCGCCTTTTCGAATGGAAGACGAACATTGACCGTGAAGTCGTCGACGAATCTTAAAGTGAAGCGTAAAAGTTTTAGGAACATCCAAAATAAGGTGTCATTAAGAAATGTATTATTTTTGACTTTTATCATTTGTAAGGTGTATAATATATCATTTAGTGAAGCTTCTTATTCGCAATATACTAACTTCTTGTCTCCTTTATCAGGAACGATGATTTGATTGACCCCATTTAGTTCAAAACCGATGTCGTCTCCATAACTGGCTTTCACTCTGTAGGTGTCATCGGTGTTAGATAATTCCGAAGTATATACCGAACCGGCGTCAATAAGAAGTTTCTTGGGCATCATGTTTCCTGAGATTTCATTCTGCGATAGAAAATGTATACAATAAGTTTAGACGATAAAATTCATCTATTGTTAATATTGTTTAGGATTTCTCCTGTCTTAGCCAAATTTTTTTTTATGTATAATACTTTTCTATTAAAAATATAAACATATTAAGCTTACTCTGAATGCGACGTCGTATTTATCTCCCTTAGGAACATTCTTGAATGAGAACGAATCCACGAGATTCTTGCCGTCGCTCAAAACCATTTCGATCTGACCGTCATAGTCGATGCTGAACTTGTCAAAATTGGTATTGACAAGTTTGGCTTGGTATTTTATTGAAGAACCGGCTTGACCATTAGGCGTGTCCGACAAAACCGCTTCAGCGTGTCCATTGTATACCTTGAGTAAGAAAAAAATATGATCTATTAATATCCATATAGAAAGATACAATGATCAGGACAATGATATAAAAATCCAAATTTTCTGAATTATACCCTATGTTAATAAAATTATCTTACATCATTATTCAATGAAAGCTCTCTGTCAGCTTTGAGCGTGATGCATCTTTTATCTGGCAGCACTAGTTTCAGGTTGAATTGTCCTTTACCAACACCGTATATAACACCATCTCTTAGAACGTTTACTTCGAAGCCCTTTCCGCAATATTCGAATTTATTGCTATAAAATATTATTATTATTATTATTTTCATCATTTATATATTTAATTAATCACTGTTGAATTTTATACTAACTTGCTGTTCCATTGTTTTTCCGATACTTTGCTGTTTGTGCTGAAATGTAGTTTTTCATCCTTGTTTTTATCAAAGTTCAGGTAAAGATCAACATCAGCATTATAAACAGGCTCCTTCACTTGGAATTTCACGTCTCCTTTGATAATGCGTTCCACCTAAAAACAAATAAAATAAATAATTGTACTAACACATATAAAAATTCTGATCGTCTAACAGAGATTTTAATTGTCCTTAGAATTAGAATATTTTTTTTTCTTTTACCTTTTTGAAATGCACCATAATATTTCCGTTACCCTTTCCGTCCTTGTCAGTGACTTGGTATTGACCATTTGCAGTTACGGCATCTTTTAAGTTAAATTTCAGTTGTCCGTTAGCGTTAGCTCCACAGTTTATCTTAAGCAAAAAGTCCAACATTGGGCCCTTGCTGTTGGAAATGGTTGCGTGGCTTGAATATAGATTCGCATTTTCAACGGCACCAACGTCAAACCTGCAAAAACGTTGATTTTACCATATTTGTCTTTTTTAGTTCATAAGGTTATTAAAAAATAATCACATACTTTATGTCTTCTTCCTTGCCACCACCTGATACTTTAAGGTGACCGATAGCACCAACATTTACGTTGTTTGTTTTCACTCTATGTAAAACGACACCTGACAGTTCATATTTGAAGAAGTTCTTGAATTCAATATAGTTTTCTAAGTTTGATTTATCAGCAGACACGATATCCCTCTTCATCAAAGCTTCTACAGATTGTTTGTCTAGGTCCAAATTAAATTTAACACTGTAGTCCCCAACTTTTTTAATTTGAGTACGGGCCTCAAGATCTAAGTTAGCTTTCTTTTCAAAATAAACTCCACCCATTTCTAAGTCAAACTTCTTAGGATCCATTTCTAGGTCCAGATTTACTTTGATGGGCAGTGCGCAGAGCTCAACTGGAATTAAATTGATAAATCTCGTAAGTCTCATATAGGAGTCAAATAAACGTCACAAATATAATATAAGTTACGAACATTTATTTTTAGTCATGACGTTAAAACCATCAGCCGACTGGTGTCGTTTGTATAGCTGATTGAAAATGACGCGGTTACGTTGATCACGGAGGTCGCCGCCGTAGTACAGATCGATGTCATTGTGAATCATCTGAAAAAAATTATTATGGTGAATATTGGATCGAGACTTTAATATCATGAGTAAATGTTTAATTTTAAGAACTTACGTTTTGAGTGTTCTCAAAGTGACCATTAAGTTTGAAGTTAACGAATGGATTGAGAGTGTTTTGTAATTCAAGTTTAACGTCATAGCCCTTTAAAGATCCGCTCAACAGGACGTTCTGAGCTCCTAGTCTTCCCTTCAAGTCCATCTCAACACCCTTAGGATCTTGATTCAGATGACCTTCAATATTCATCTCGTTTTGCTCAGAAAGTAAAACCTGAAATCAGAATTTATTTCATATATTTACTATAATTGCTATAAAAAATATTAGATTAAGAAGTTTAGATATTTATAGTTGGAACAGACCTTAACATTTTCGAGGGTGTATTTGACAGATGGTCCATTTGATTCCTTAACGATTTGTCCATCGACCTTGAGGCTCTTCTTTTCATTTTGTCCTGGCATTTCGTATTCTATTACGGGTTTCCATACAGATCTTTGTTCGTTGCCTTGAATATCAAGTCCAATGCGACCATAGTATTTATTTTGATCCAGTTTCATAAGCGCCATAAGGGCATATTCGTTGGATTTCGTGACGAGTGAATATTTGGCTACTATAGTCTTAATAGGGGATTCGAGTTCAATGTTCACAGATTTTTCTTCGGCATTATAAATAGCATCAGCGTTGATTTGAGTTCGACGGTTTTGAGATCCTATAAAAGCAAATAATTATATTTAAAAAACATTATGATTGTGTATCAATAAAAATTCTTTAACTTCAGTAACAAAAAATAAGGTAATGTACCTTCAGCGTCGAATAACAATCCAAGCCCGTATTTGCCCTTAGGGTCAGATCTTACAACACCCTTGATGTGGTAACCTTTTAGGTCGTTCTTCTCCAAAACAAGTTTTACTTTAGACGATCCTAGTAACGGCAATGCTCCTGGGAATTGTGCGTAGGAAACTTTTCCGCACAATGTCAGACCTAGTACTCCAGATAATTGATCGAAACATCCAGAATATTCCTTCTTTTCACCTTTATTAACACAGGCCTTTTCTTTTTCAAGCTGACCTTTTTCTGCTGTTACAAATACTACATCACTGGAAGCTGTGATGATTTCTTGTTTATCTATTGGCAAGCCCCATTGTAAATCAAATCCTTTGCCATTTTCAATAACTTTTGCGATAACGTGACTTCCAGTAGAAGAGTGCAGATTAGTCATTACTTTAAGACCAGTAGATACTGAATCTGCGTCTACTGACATGATAAGGGCTATCTCAACATCAGAACTTGGGACTAACTTGATGTCAATCTTTGCAGATTCTGGGTTACGTAGACATTGGCGGATATCAACAGCAGAGGAGACATCAAGACGACCAGTAGCAGCACCAACAGCATCTAATTTAAGAGGAAGACCAGTGGATGTTGGGTAGGCAAGCTCGGCGTCCATAAAGAGGAAGTGTCCACGAAGTTCTTGCTATAAAAGAGAAGAAAAACATTCCATAAATCGTAAATATACTTTTATCGGTCCTTTTTGCTCCTTGTAAATTTAATCTCTAATTTCATGTCATATTTACCTGGAAGTGCTTCATTTTGTTAAAACCGCCGTTCACAAAGGATAGAGAGGCGTCTAGGAATTTGTTGAAATCGAATCCTTTGTCATCTCCAAGCGATAAGAAGACAGCATCGGTACCGAAGAGTTTAATGTAAATATCTAGATCTAGTTCATTGTTGTATTGTATTGATTCAGCTTTCACCTAAAATAAAAATAAAAAAGAAACAATATTTTAGGTTAGTCATAATAAAAATATACAGAAACATATTGTTCATTATAAAAAATATATTCATAATTAAAGGTTGCCCAATAAACAAAACGACAAAGGTATATGGCATCATGTAAACTTATAGAAATACTTAGAAATATAGCTTACGTGTTTATCAAAATTGTCCACTTCACTCTTGATGGAACGGCGACCACGGACACTACCTTCAACTTTGTGATAGGACTCTTCGAATTTTTTCTTCAGGTTGTCATAAATTTCCTGAGGTTCTTGTGTGCGAAGGAAGCTTCTTGGTCCAAGAAAATGTTCAATCACACGGTCCAAATTACCTTGACGACCTCCGACCTTTCGAAATAAATAGTACGTATGTTACTTAAAATATCTATGTACATATATATAAGTTTCTTAGCTATTTTTGAATAGATGTCATAAGCAGGGTATGTGTGTTTCATTTTCAATATTTTTAAATAAAGCTTACCTCGAGAATATTAACACTGTGACCAAAAACTTCAGCAGTCAGGTTAAGGCTAGCTGACCTTGGCAAAAATGAGTCTTGCGAGTATATAACAGTTTGCTCCATGTTACCGCCGACTCCGATAGCATCGACATTGTAGCTTAATTCACGGTAGAATGAAAACTTTCTAAAAAGTTTAAAATTAATTTAGATTTTGATACTTGATTTTAAACCAAATATATATTTTTTACATAAGTCCAAATTCTAAGTATATATTTTTGACATATTATCATGAGAAATATCACAATCAAAATTTTGTCTAAAATATTGGAAGTAAAATTATACCTGTCGTCAACTTTGAATTTGTTTGGGGTGCTGATAAGTCCGTAATGTTGGCGAGCCAGAAGTTTGTCAGGGTTGGCAGAGGAACGAATGTGACGAAGTGATGTTGTGATGAACCGTCCGACTATAACGATACATACAAATTAATAATTATTTTAAGGATTAAAGGATACGTTTTTCATTATATCTTGAGGATTAAATTGCTAACCTTGGTGTACTGGTTCGGTTTCAAGTAAGTGCTTGATTTCGTTAGCGGATTTACCACAAGGACAGTCTATAACAGCCAGATATGCCTTGATGCGAATCTCGGAGTCCAGGTTACGGTTTTTCATAATATCCAAAGCAGTTTTCTTGAGCTATGTTGGACATGAGAAGATTTATATTAAGTATGCTGAAACGAATTAACAAACATTTATCTCATTTTATTATTTCTACAAACCTTGGCAGCACAAGGATCAGCGGAGAATGCTTCAAGAGCGCTCACTCGAACTCTTGCTTTAACGTTATTATCAGAAGCGCACGAAGCGAGTTTGTCGATTAAGTTATTTTCCAAGTGTCTTATATTTCTAATACCTTTCAGAATCGCAACTACCTGTAATAAATATATCAAAATTAATACGATGACATTTTTACTTTGTTAAATTCTTAAATGTGGCAAAATAAAGAAATAACTTACATGATCTTCTTCTTCTTTAGATTTTGGTTTACAGTTTCCTAACTTCGCAACAAATTTTTTACTCAATTCAGATATTCCAGCGGATGGGTCGCTATGACAGTTGTGATCTCGGCAGTAGACACCAGCAAGAGCTCCAACTCCAAGGTAAACTCCATTCGGTAGGTGAGCATGATCGAGGAGATCCTGTGTATTACATAAATGTTATTTTCATTTAGGTTAAGCTTACTTAGTCAAAAAAGTTATAATTTTAAACTATTCTGGTCGAAGATCTAAAGGAAAATGAAAAACACGAAAATACTTACAGCAGCAGCCTTAATAGCATCGCTGTTAACATGTCTGGCATTGCCTAATGATAGGAGGATAATCGTTTCTTCTAATGTAGACAGTTCTTTGTTTTTCAAAATCTGGATAGAAGCGTCAATACTGTAGCCTGTTCCAGCACGAAGTAAAGCATCTAGAAACACGCGCCTGTAAAAAAGTAATTGTGAAGTTACGAAGTGGATTTCAGTTTTTCTCTCAATTATGAATAAAAATTGTGGTTAAACAAAAAAAATGATGTCTTTGTTCACTGTCTAATTAAAATGAGATAATTTACTCTAGGATATATTTAAAATAGTTTTAATTTTAAAGTAGAAGTGCTTACTTTTCTAAGCTATTGCCTTTGACTTGTGCAAACGCTTGTAGTAGGTCTTCCTTCTTGGCCGTACGGAAAATCTAATAAAAGAAAGAAGTTAGATAATGTACTAAAAGGAATAATCAGTTTTCTGTAAACTATAGATAAAGATAGTTACCCTGACAAGTTGAGCGAATGCTCCTGCTGACTTAAAGCCAGCTTCACTTCCGAGATTTTTGCTGGTTTCCTTCACAGCACTCAAAACATTCCTGGCATCACTGTGTTCCGCTTTACCTTGGTGTGGGTTTTCGAATATGATGGACCGACGCTTATTGCAAATTCCTGGAAATAATTTTGTTAATTATTATTAGTGGAAGCCTTAGGATGACTGCTCATATTATATATATTTATATATATAGGTTACCAGCAATGCCGCCAGCGTTGGTTCCTGATAGTGTCAATTTTGTGTTAACTTCAGCCTTTGCACCATTGTCTCCCACCGAGAATGGTTTGTACAGGTATTGTTCCACGGCAGATATTTTTTCAGGTACACCATTATTGACTTTGGATTCTACATTCAGAGTCGATTGAAGAAGCTGAGTGCTCTTAATTTCCTTTGAATTAGAGAAATATTTCCAATTTTGTTATCGTTTAGAGGTTAAAAAATAAAGAATTAAAAGAGTAAGTGAAAGTTAGAAACTACTTACAGAACTGGGGTTGTACACAGCGGTAACAAGGTCGTTTTTGCTTTGTTCCCGGTAGGCGCATCTGCTTAAGTCACGGGTTCTGTGGAGCAACACTGAAGCACCTTCTTTTGATGATGAAACATCCGTCGGACATGATCCAAAAACATCAATCTGTAAGGATGATTTAAACAGATTGAAAATTGTTACAAATAGAAATAAATATGAAACGTGAGTTTAAAATATGTATTTGCGTATTTATGTACCTGCGTAGACGATTTCTGTTCAGTTTGTAATAATGAAATGATAGCCCTCTTGATGTTAAGAGAAGCTCGGCTATCCACTTCTTCAGCGCAGATTTCTGGACCTACTCGACCATCTTGAAGACTGAATCGGACAACCTTCTCAATGCCCTTCGGAGCTGGGTATTTCTGCATTTGGGGTAATCCAAATAATTAAAAAATTTAGTAATTATATCGATTTTGTCATAAAGATGTTAAAGTTGTGACTTGGGCTCGCGCTATTCGCTGATCCGCCAGCTTTAGTCAGAGACTGTTGTAGATTAAGATAATAGCTTTATGAGTATTTAAATACCTTGCCATCGGGTCCAGCAATTGTCAAAGATTTAACCATAAGTGATAACTCGCAGTTATCATTCGGTGAAACTGAGACCTGTCCCGATATCTTCACGCTAGTCTCCTGTTTGTCGGCCCCGCTCAGGTAAATTGAAACGACTCCATCAACTCCATAGTTGTAAACTTTTCCTTGTAAAAAGCTGGGTCCGTTTGCTAAACACAAAAAGCAATGATCATGACCCAATTTCGTTAAAAAAATTTACTAGTACTATAATGATAATGAAATATGATTCAAAAAGTAATATTTTTAGTGAAAATAAAATTAATGATTTAAGATATCTTTTATTTCTAATGTGATAATACATTTATTACTATTATGGACTTACATCCTTTGCAAGACAATTCGCATTTATCTGAAACAAACAATATGCATTCATTAGTAATTTATTGTATCGTAATTAGAAGCTGATAATATAAAAATATACAAACACAAAATTCAATAGACTTAAAAATGCAGACTTTAATTATTATTAAAACCCTTAGTAACAGTATTATTTTTATGAGATACATTTAAATATAATATTTTAAATACGCTCTTGGCGCATTTTGTTTCCTCAGCGGAGGGTGGTAGGCTTTGAGCTTACGGACAAAAAAAATTACTCAAGTCACATGTCAGTTAAATCATAATTGGAATCCAGATTTAAAAGTAAACAATCCAATAATGCTTATTTGTTTCATAATAATATAATTAGATAATTAAGTGAACTTAATGATATCTTTATCTATTGTAAACATATTACTGTAAACAAGGTTCAAGGTTCAATACTAAGTAAGAGTTCCGTGAGATATCGGGTCAGTCCGCGCAAACATGTGATTCATATTTATCTAAGTTTGAATAAAGTTCAAAAGGTCCTGGCACTTTTCCTTTGCACCAGGATCTATGTCATCAAAATGTTTACTATGTGTTTAAAACATTGTTTTATTAGAAACAATCATTTGATAAAATCTCGATCTTGACATAAAATATAAAAGCTATAAGCAGGCGCTTTATATTTTTGAATGAATTATTACGAGTTTCCCCTTGGTGTCCTAGTTAAAAACCTCGTTTTTGACTTTATTTTAACCATTTAACGAATCCAAACCAGGCCAGCCATAAACTTATAAAAATGTATATTTTAAAGAGAAGACGTTTTCAAAATAACTAAATATTGAAGGAAAGCACTATGTTCTGTCCCAACAAATGTGCGCAATTTCAAGTGGGGCCCAAATAAAGCTATAAAGATAATCGGGTCCCCCAACAATTTGAGCACATTAAGTAATTGATCTGAAGTACTGGATGCGTCCAACCGCTACTGAGTGTCTGTTGACTTTCTTTTCATTTTATCGTCTCTTAGAAAAAGTTGGGAAAGACTGTGTATAAACAAGAAAAAATATTTGTTACAAAAATTGCTTGAATCCCTGTGGACTTCACATAATCCAAATAATCGTACAATTCAACTCATTTTTAATGTTCATATTATTGATACAAGAATATCATTAAAGGAAACCTATCACTAGCTCTATTTGACGCCAAATATTATTCAGCTAATATTTTACAATGAAACATTGCAGTAATATAAACGAATTTTCTAGTATGTTCCAATATGTCTTTCAGACCACTTGTGTACGGATGCCATCGTTTAGCAGATGACATCGAATCAACTGCCACGCCATCCGTATTGACATACAACGTGGGAATGCGTTTGTTATCATACAATATTACATTAAGAAAGTTACTTTGACCGTGGTTAACTTTTATCTTGGTCGATTTTCGACCACACAGAAGACCATTTAAAAAAAAACAAGTGTATTATCTAAAGCTATAAATATATATAATTATAATAACGATGTTTGTGTTATTTAAAAATTCGTTGTTTAAGACAAAGAAACTATTGATAATGTGTTTATCAACAATTTGCAAGAGGTTGTAAGGTTATCAAATGAACGTTCACAGTCAAGGCGTTTTGTGTTCGAAACGAGCTTTTCATTGAACTTGACACAAGGTTATAATTAACTGAATTGTGAATAGAAATGCTGTCTACGAGGGATTCAACTTTTGGATGTCATTTTTTTTTTTACAGTTTATACCCTACAGTTTTTATGTATGAGCTGATAGAAGTAAAATATTAAGGTAAACTAGGCTGACAAAAAAGCTTCTGATTTTTACGAAATCTTGTTTGTATTCTTTATAAATTTCTTGATTTCTACACAGTACATTACTTGCTTTTACTTTTTATTCGTAACACAACCTGCTAATAAATTTTAACTATAAATTTAGATAGCAATTTGTACGCCCTCCATTCCTCTGTATGGGATAATATTCTTTTGCACCCTCTGTATTGATATTGAAATCTTTTAAACAATAAAGATGTTTTTTATTGAAGCATTACTTATAGATGGTTTATGTCATTGTTGCTACGGATGATAAAACAGAATAATTGGCACTGTTTAATGATAAGGTCCCCTTTGAACTGTGATATCATTTATCATATCATTGCCAAGTTTGTACCTTGCAATTAATATACAGCGATAAGTAAGTATTGTGACGTAGCAATTAACCTACGAACAAAATAAAGGAGTACATTTTTTGTGTGCGTTTTTTATGATAGTGAAGATCTTTAGTGATATAAAAGTCCAAGCATATTATAATACAATTTAAAATAATTAGCTCAAGGTTACACGATTCAACGATTTTTACTGTTTATTTTGAAGTTGATTAAATTCTTTCATACGTCTCATTTTAAAAATGGAAAGAGCAGTTTTAAAACAAATGTAGCTCGTGTTTTAAATATAAGAGTAAATACTATAATTGTTAATAAATGAACTCATGGTACAGAAGTAACCGTTCCTTACTTATTTATTTTTATGTTTTAGTCTAGTGAAGGGAAAGAAAATTACGTAAACAACAGATTATTATTAATAATAATTATGTTGTCCTAGAATTATGTTCCCATGACGTAGACCGTGTTTTAAAGGAATTTTTAACAGCTGTATGAATTAAGTATAAAAATATTTTATAAAAAAAATTTAACACGACATAAAAATATTTGAGATATTACTTGTGTGCAATGAAAATTTAACTTTATCTTTCGGTTATTTTGCTCGTGATAGTGTTGTATCTTTCATGTTGTCTGTCCGTGATCACGGTTGCTGTTAAGTCAACGCAACGTCGGGAAGAAGTAACATAAAATAATAAAATTTCCTATTTATAACCAAAACATATAGTTAAATTATTAACAAAGAGTAAATATTATTTTCTTTTTGTTACTTTATCGTTTTTGTAAGGGGAAAAAGTTGATATAACAGCTACTGTAACATGATTTGGGACAGTTATTTGGGTTTATTTTTAACAAAGTTAATAAGTATAAATTTATTTAAACTGGTCTTCTTTGAACTATCGTAATAATGATTTGTTGTGAAAATTAAACTTTTAGATTGACATAAAATATAAATATTTATCTTCTTAAAACCTAGCTTTCTTTGGCAGTAAGTATAGTTCATGAATATTGTAAAATTCGTGACTTGAATTTAAAATCATAAATTGAATGCCAAGAAATATTTTGTACTATTAAATAGGGACGCCTCTTTTTATTAATTATTTATGGGAATTTTTTTTTATTGTACTACTATGTACTGTTCGGTATTTATTGAAATTTATAATAACGTGTTTTACATAACAGAATAAAGTTCATATATATTTAGAAAACAACTAATTCTATACATAAGTAATAAAATTTATCTTCATCTTTTCCTTTAATGAAGAACGTTTAATTATTTTATTCGTAAAGGACATGAAATAAATTGAAGTGATTTAACAGCGAATTATTTTTTTAATTTGAATATTTTTTCCTTAAATATACAAAATATTATAAGCGTTGTTTGACGAAATGCAGAGTTTAGAAATAATAAAGCATTTAAATGAATAAAACTCGCGAAAGTCTTAGATGTCGTTATAAAAAAAAGCAACTAAAAATTACAAAAGTTCAAAATGAAGATTGAGACCTCGAACTTTTAAATATTTTTTTTGATATGGAAGATAGCTGATTCCTCGAAATCATTTGCTGTTTGGAGAAAACCACATCAACACCATCACACATGACATACTTATTGATTTTTTATTATTTAATTCACATACTTATAACATTTCAGTATTTTTATTAAGTATAATTGAACAGGTTAATAATAATTTCTGTATCCAAATATATCTCATTGCAAAATCTTTTCTATTTAAAAAATACAATTAAGTTCATAAGTTACTTTAGCGTTACTTTAAGTTACAGAAAATAACTTACCATTTGAGTAAGCTGGCGTCCATAAAACAGAAAGGTATAATATAACACTAAAAATGCTTAAACTTAGTCTATATGTCCCCATGTTGGCGGGGTAAGTGTCACTACGGTGTCAGTCTGATAACTTATTCTAAGAATACTTCGAACGACTCGCTACCACCACGTCTGGATGGTAAGTGCACGGGTTCGCGCCCCTCTACCCATTATATAGATGCAGCGCCCTCTATTAACCAATCAGAACAATTCGAATTTTAATTTTATAAGAATGTTTACACACGATAAATGGACATTTAGGCGTAGCAAAGGTCATCTCTACGTTGGTTTTATTCCAATAGATAAATTTTTAGAAAGTTAAGAATTCATGTGTATAAGCCACTGATATGTCTGATAGATGCAGATTTTTAGTTAATATCATACTGCATGTAGGTAAAAGTATTTTGTTTAACAAGATACATACTTTTTTTATAAAAAAATTATTACTTATCTTTTTAAGGGCTGAATTACTGAATTGCTTTGTCATATCAAAAATTTATATAAGAGCTTTTTTGTTTGTTAACTTTGAGTAATATTTTGGAAATGAATTAAGAATAATAATGAATAAACTTCTTGATAAGGAAGTCTTTGCCATAAACAATGCGATGAAATTCAAATAATTCGTTTTAATATTGCAGCAACGTTGCTCTAATACTTAAATTAAAAATATCAATATATTTTATGCGACATTTTTAACGATTCATTATCGAGGCCTGCTCGTATTTTTCATTATATATTTTCTATTTAAAATGTTAATGTAAATATTATAAAATTACAAAATACTGTAGAGAACCTAAAAGTAATTTAGATATCTTTTTTAAATTATATTTAGGTCAATATTCAATCAAAGTTAAGATGCAGCCATCTGCATCTGAACAAGTAATAATTAAGAATTATTGCCTAACCTATTTCTTAAAATTAAAAAAAAAACACATTTATTACTTTCCTGTTAGATAAGTGAACTATTATTTAGAACAATCGCCGTTGTAATCAACAGACGTTGCTAATACCAAATCAGCTTTAAGGATTACTTCTCAGAAGAAATACTTATTTACTGTTTGAATACAATCAAAACAAACAATTGTTATCTTGTAATTAGTTAACAGGAAATGTTTAGATGTTTATAGCTAACTGGTGTTTCAGTTAAACCTTAGAATTATTTATTATAGTTTTGAGAAATTCTTAAATAGTGTTAAAACTTATTATTATTCTATTTTATATAATGAAAACGTTAATGTACCTCATGCTACGGAATGTTTGGTAGCTACAGTTTTAATATGCAAGTTTTACCACCCCAGGCTGTTTAGGCCCGAATTTAACGGGTCCGTCGGACCACCCACCTCAACCTTTAGCGCATAAAAAATGCAAGTTTAGTTTTGGGGAGTGAAAAGCTTGGTAATTTTATAATTTTTTTTATAAAGTGAAATTTGAATGACTTTAAACTATTACATTGTATTAATTAGGATATTTTCAGGTTGTTTAATTGTGAACTATTATTACAAATTAGATAGATAGATGGATAGAGACAGAGAGAGACAGAGAGAGAGAGAGAGAGAGAGATAATACTCTTGATATACGATTTTTTTTGTTTTTATTGTTCAATAGTGTTATTGAAAGAGAATACTCTTAATAGTCCTACCTACCTTACCTTACCTAGTCAAACTAGTGAACTATGATATTGGAAGTTTAATATTCCATTTCATAAAAGAACACGAGTTATTGATTTGTGCTGGTTTTTGTTTCAATATTTGTTCAATAAATGTTCTCGAAATTTTTATTCTTTCCTCTGTGATCTGTTTATATGTTTTAAACTATACTTTGGCAAAAAAAGTTTAGACATAAAGTATTTTTAACGTATCTAAAATAATATTCATACCTAACTGTAGGATATTTTATTTAATAGATTTGTTGAGTGAAAATTGATGAGTTTGTGCGTGATGTGATGTGATGTGATGTGATGTGATTATGTTTAGAATGATATCATTAAAATCATTTAACTTTCTAATGTCATATAAAAAGTAAGTCAATTTTATTTGTTACTTTGTGGGAATATGATTAATATTTTATTAACATTTGAAATCATACAAACAAAAATATGGTGAAAAGGTTCCTGTGTTAAAATTATCTTAAAAAAAAGATCAATTTAATTTTTCATAGAATCTTTTGTTTGTGATTTTTCAATGAAAATCATTATTATGAAGGAAGCAACACGAAGAGTGTTAAAATTAATTATACTTACTAACTTCAAAGGTTAGCCGAGTACCATTTATATGAAAATTTCGAAAATTATCCCTGCGAGTATAAAAGTTGCAATAGGTTTGTTTTGGAGACAATGACAGATAAGATATTAAAGAGCTTTACATACTCCATTAAATACATGTTACATTGAGATAATGGCAAATAGCGCTCGTATAATAATATTGTGCTATGTTTATGAAATAATTGGATGATATAGTCGAGAATAACTTTCTATTTAACTTAAATAATTAAATATAAATGAAGCTCTGTTTTTCGGTTACTAGGCGTTTTTTTTATCCCGATCCCGAAGCTTCGAGACCTTTACAGCAACCGTGATCACGGACAGATGAGATGAAAGTGTCTGTCAGTTAGTCTTGTTATTTGTCGTCAACCGCCCACGATTTCTTAATATCCTAGCGCCCCGCTCTGGATGCACTCGGAATGAGCTTACTGTGTTTGAGCTCTTGAAGATGTTAAATAATAAAAACGCGTATTCTAAAAACTTAATTCCATTTACATGTAAACGCAAAATTCTTACGTATATCATATTATCAATAAATACATATAAGATTTTTTTTTTTGTTTAAGTATAAACAGTCCGTCAAGTTACTTTTGAATTTATAGGAATTTATCATAAACTTAAATTATATATCAAAGTGAAGTCACTTGTAATGAAAGCAATATAAAATTATAACAGAATTCTTAATCAAGATGTTTTGTTTGAGAAAAAATATATATCGATAAAACCAAAAGTTATTTAATTAGTGACATATGTTAGGTGAAATAGAATCACAAATCGCTTGTACTCAACATTATACATTGATAAATATATTATGACAAAAGTACGTTGACCTCGCGACATAGACCTCGACGTAACTGTCTAAAAATATATAATATAATCTCGAATGTCATCTGTTACTTCATATAACTGTAAAGATGAATTAAATTAACCGACTATTAATATTGCCAAATACAAGAGACACAACCTCTCAGCGTTCCATGGATTCACCGTGCTGGTGCCTGGTCCATCGTTGCAGGGAGAGCAGCTTCAACGGCGCCTGGGACTTGCGACCCAAGTGTAGGTTTAAGGGGCCCAATCTAACGCGCGTTAAACGCTCGCCTCCACTCTCTAAGCTCCTCATTTTATTCTGAGTTCGAACACGAAAGGTGTTTTCGTTTTAAAGTTTTCCATAAATATTGATAGATAATTTAAAAAGATAGTTGATCTTGATCTTTATAAAAAGATAGTTTTTATTAGAATTGAGTGGTGCTTGGATGTTAGAGAAAAATGGTAAGTTAAAATGTAGCCGTAGTTAATAAGAGCACTATCTTACTCAGTCATTTCTATTGTAGAAAATTATCTTTAAAGTTTGAATTACATAAACAAATTGTGTGAAGCTAAAGGTTCAATATAGATAAAGATTGCACAATACGATGTGGCATTGTGTTAAGGAAACATTAGTAAAAATTCTTAAGATAATGTTTCCTTGACGAAGGTTCCGTTCCCCATCTTCTTTTCAGCTGTCCTAAAGTCCTTCAACTCCTATATGACGTCCTCCCCGTCAACATTCCCCGTCCTTTAAATACCGAATTTTGATGTCGTTGGTGTTTCGTCCCTTTAGTAAATATATTAAAATGAATAGAATTATTATTATATTTTTCATACAATATATTATATCTCCTATGTTTGAATCTTATTGAATTTGTGTTGTCTTAGATCTACTAACAAAGTTCCTAACTGTGACTCCATACGAAGCTGTTAAATTTTATTCCATTCTGCACGACACTGGCAGAATATACTGTGCACGACCTCCAACGGATGAAGGCCGCATAACCAACCAAATCCTTAAGATTAAAATTTGACAATACCGTACAAAAATAGTAAATAATAAACAAGTGTATAGTAACAAAAATGTGTGTATATCTAAATCACTTCAATAGTTACATAATCTTTATAATTCCTTAACGTATTATCTAATATAATTGAATCAATTAAATTAAAACACTTATTATAAATAAAGCACTTCTTCCCCATGTTGTGTGATTCATGCAATACAATATATTTTATTGACACGTGCAAGATAGTGTTGTATCCGCTATGGCTTGAGATAAAATGTTGCAGAGTTTGCATTTAAAATGTTTTTCTTAGCTATTATGTGTGATTATTTATAATGAATAAAGATATCTGGAGGATTGTGAAACGTGAAATAAAAATATATCACCTATATATTATCCAACGGTTGTCCGAAATTTAAAATTAGCTTGGCCTTAGCGTTGGTCTTGGATAATTTTTAAGTTGTAATAATGCTTATTTTTATTACAATTAACAATGAAATAAAACTATCGTTATACGTAAATGTATAGTTTATTAAAAATATACATTTTGTACATAACATATATAAATAAGTAATATATTACGTTGTTTGAAATACGTTTCATAATTATAAAAGAGTTAACTTAAGAAAGCTTAATGCCTTCAAGAGAAATGTTGTTTAAAAAATAGTTCATAAAAAATATTGATTCAACAAATTTTAATAATACATTTATATTTTTAATAAAAATATACTATTTTATTAATAAGAATAAAGTTATCTTCAAGAATAATTTCCTAAAGTGTATGGAAAATTTAGAAAAAAGTTGTTATTGGCGATCCAAATTAATCATTGCATGGAATATTTAACAAAAAACATTAAACGTTAATTTAAGTTTAAGTCTTCGTGACAATTCGACAGTTCAAATAATAACTTAATTTCTAAGGCTTTAGATTTGAGCATTTACAATAACTATGATATATGTTTTAAGAAAACGGTCGCAGTCATCGGGTCACATATGACGGCATCTGAAACAAAAGTCAAATAAAATAATTAATTTCAGAAATTTTCTAATAAAAATATGTTTTTTAAATTAAAATTTATCATTTTAGAATAAAACAGGTCCCATTGAACATTAGAATATGATTCGTTGATTGAGAGGGAAACGTCCAAATCAATTCAATCTTATTCCACGTTGCCTCTACTTTTATGTACGTCTTTTGATATATAGATATATAAATATGTTATTATAAGGTGTCTCTATTTCTATATACATGAAAATGTTAGTTTTTCAACAGAAGTTTCTTAGTCTGGACGAATATATAGTTTTTCTTATATTTGAAATATTATTTTACTAATATTTAAAAAAATGCAATTAAATGCAACTATTGTTTTTAATATTAAAGATATATTTAGCTAATATTTATGAGGATTTCATTGACACGAGCTGAATTTGAACCTGTAACCTCCGGGATAGCTGATTTCACTTGTTTTTCACTTTAAGCTATCGCGTCCTAACTCGAGTCGATGAATCAATCATTCTATATAATATTTTTAAAACCTAAATGAGTTTTCTGAACTTTTTTTTCAATAAGAAAATTTATATATATACAGCCAAAGTCACCTTAATATATATATACATATAGAATATACAAAATTAAATATACATTTTTATATATATCATCTTCTAGCTGTTTCCGCGAATACAGTTTAATGTTCGCAAATAAATAAATAATGGCATCACAATCGAGGCGTAATCAGTGTCCGCTATCAGTGCCGTGTAAACATCCAGTACAAATAAAGTAAGTTCAAAGTGTAATTAAGATACGAGGGTGGACGATCTCGAGTCACTCGGGAGTTCATATGAATATAAAATGATCTCTTCAGTTCTACATTTCTGAATTTTCCTCTTTGATTTTAAACTATTTAGTAAAATATTTAATTATACTAATCGATAAAATTTAACTGTCCTTTTGTAATTTTAGCGTGTTTCGTTTCACTCAATTCCTAATGTGACAAATACCTGACAACTACAATATTTTACATTTTTGTCTGCTTGTCCTTTTGTTCGGACTAATCACTGAACCGAATTCGATGGGAATTTCACCCGCATGTAGGTTTTGTCATAAAAAGTGATTTAGGTTACTCTGTGACTGATTTCAAGAAGAGGTAGTTTTGATTTCGACCAAAGTATTACTCATTTTTAAAATTATTTGTTTTTCACAGACAAGGCTTTATTCTGAGTCAGGATCTGATTAAAAGATCTTCGAGAAATTGGATGATACCTCACAAATGATAACGTGGATAAGAGAGTTTTAATATGCGAGCAAAAACGAAGACAACAGCTAGCAGAAAATAAATTGATGTGTCGTTCGGTTGTAACGACTAAAATTGATCTTCTCAAGACACTTCTACGTTATTTATTATTCAATATTAAACGCCAACTGTTTGGTAATAGTTCGCGAAGGTAATAAGAGTCAAATAATTTTGGGTTATCGTAATATATTGGCCATCACGGGGGGATAAGCCAACATGCGAACTTGTGAGCAGGATCATAAACACTATCTATGACGGCCTCCACTTGCCTGTTCCATTCTTGTGTATAAATAATTATAATAATTAAGTATTGTTTATAAATAAAATTGTTTCAACACTGAAACTATAATTTTATAATTTTTTTAATCCAATCCACATAATAAACGTTGGCAACACTGAAAACTATAGGATTTTTTTATAGTTTTATTTGTTAACAAGTGTACAAGATGTTGTGCTATAAAAATACACGTGTTTATTCTAAGTGTTATCAATAATAAACCGGTTAATTAATCCTCATTAACAAAACAACAGTGTTTTATTTGTTGACGAAATGATTTAAACATTAAGGGTTAAGGTTCCTCGTAAAAGCATGCGATAGTGGGAAAACAGACATTTAAAAGAAAGAGTTTTATACTTGATAAGGACGACAAAGGCGATGACTCAGGAGCCATAAATAAAAAAAATAATGTTAAAAATTAAAACTTGGTACTCAATTGCACAAAGCCATACGCACCAAATAAACGTCTTACAATAATTAAAGTGTAAACTAACGATCATGACATTAAAGAAATTTTTGATATCTAAGTTTTTTTTCTTATTATTTTAAGCTACACACTCGTCTGTCCGTGATCACGAAACGTCGGGAGCATGTGGGTAAAATAATAAAAAAGTAGTACATCTGAAAATATTAGTTTTATTTAAGACAAATTTTTATTTAAATTTCAATGAAAGGTCAAACTCCCCGTTTGTGGGAGTCAATACGCCCATTATAGTCCAGGCGAGGAAAACCCGTATCTTCCTTAAATTTACTGCCTTACGCCGGGCCATTTTGAACGGGGAAGGTCTTTAAGAGGCACCAATTTACGATTGCACTACGGATTTATATATTGCAGTGGACGTTGTTAGTTTTGTACTTATATTCAATAAATTGAGATTCCAACTCTACGCTTTTATTTGGAACAAATTTTAATATAAGAAATAAATATAAAAATTATAAAGAAATGTAAATATTGAGCCGATACTTAATTTTAAACTATGTCAAACGGAAAAATCGATGTATTCATTTTATTAAATGAGTTATTAATTTTTTCTTTCTGATAACATATGGCACAACGCGATAAACAAAATATGATAATGATGTAAGAATTACTTTAAAATAATAAATTAAAATTAAAATTGAAGAAATTATTTTAAATATATCTGATAATTCAAGAAACAAATATATTGAAGGATAATTTGACAGATAAAAAAAATTTAACGATTAAGAGAATACATTTAATTACGATACATTTATAACTTTAGTTAGTCACATTTTAATGAAATTAGCGCTAAATATCAGACAGTGTGTCCGTCTGGTCAAACGAAAAGCGATGAAGAAAACGTGAGCAGACCAACCGATTTACGTATAATTTAATTAGGACGTAAAATGCCCAATGGTTGTTATTTATTGAGACTCAAAATATTCTATGCACGGAAGACTGAAATGAACTATCTCATATAGTCTGGAAAAAGCATAACTAAATATTGTTATGCTTTTGTATGGTCATTGTAATGATTAAGCTAAAATTGAGAACTTTTTATGTAAATTATGTGCAGCTAATTTTGTTTATTACTACAATAGTAAGATTTTATTGCTATTAAGGCTACTAGCTCAAATTTTACCTGAGGCCAATATTTTATAGCGAATCCAACGACAACTTTCTATGTTCCTAATTGATTAAAATATGTTATACAACTTTAAAAATTATATGTTTTGGCTAAAGAATGGCGAAAAATATTATATCTATTATAAATAATATATTTTTCTATAATCAGCATTGACTGTCTTAGGAACGCTAGGCCCAAGTTTCTTGCCAATCATGTCATGTCAGGAATTTATAAAGAAGAATAGTTGTTATAAATGAGACTTGAAAATATATATTTAATATAGATGAATTCAAGATGACGTGGACTTTATTTTATATCATGATCATCATCATCATCAGCCTATCGGCCCACTGTTAAGCAAATGCCTCTTCTGACATGAAGAAGGTTAGAGCATTAATCATCACGCTCGCTTAAGACGGGTTGGCGATTTTAATCTTATAATTTGAAATTATAAGACCAGGTTTCCTCACGATGTTTTCCTACACCGTCTGTCAGTGGTGTCTAAATACTCTTAGAAAGTACATATGAAAAGATCACATTGGGACTTGCCAGATTTCGAACCCGCGCCCTGACGTATGAGAGGCGGGCCTGTAACCTCCAGGCCACCACGACTATTTTATATGCATAAAAATAAACAAAACCCAAGTTCTTGAGTCATGCTAAAACTTTTTTAATCCATTCTGCTCAATGAAACTCTTAGTCTTTTTCATTTCGGTTGTTGTATGCCAAGCGCTTAAAAAAATGTCACAGATTATTTACACCTAATAAATAAAGTAATGCCAAGTAGGATGAACTATATACAATAAATATTCGGGTTTTCGAGACGTCTTTTATTTTTTGCTGAAACTTGGCTGCAGTCATAACTCGTAGAAATTTGAATCATTTGACTGAACTATAAGAATATTCAGAGGCATTATAAGTACGCATTCTGTAAAAAGTTTAACATTGCAATTTCTTTTTTCTTAGTGGTCTTAACTACATGTTGTGTAAGATTTGACTGTTTATACATTTCGTGTTTGATTTCTATCAAATGTTTTTAAAACTCATATCTTCATTTTTTTGTCGTAACATAAACTTTTTAAGATATTATACAGAAGCGCGCGCATCGCTGGCGTCTCGCCAAATGTGATGGTTGCACAACTATATCTAGTGTACGTTTAGGGATGTTTCACAAACGTACATCCAACATTCTCGTACAGATGATCATCACGGAGCAATTCTTTATATCATTGGCTGTTTCGTTTTGATGTTAGTCCATCATCAACAGTCCTGTCATCAACAGAAAATCTTTTATGATAATCTTTACCAGGATTACTTCGTATTCGTCCACTCCTAAAGATTGTACTGATAAAGCAAAATAGCTACTTCAGGAGAAAATCAGCGTTGTCGCCATTATAAGACAGATCCTGATTATATAAGACAATTTTTAATTATTCTTTAATTTATATTGGCAGCAAAAATACGATATTTTTTTCAATCAAACGATGTCATATGAAATAAACCAATCAAAAATAATGAAGTTAAAATAAAAAATACTTCAAAGTATTATATATATATATAGTTTTATAATTATAAACATTAATGTTTAATAAAAAAATACGCATTAGACAGCGTGGTAAAAAAAAAATTTGAAGGAAAAACCGGTATTCTAATATGCTAAAAAAACAAATGAGTTATGTCCTTAACTAATTTATTTTTTATACAAGTAAAATATTATAAACGTTAAGTATTACGTAAACTTACAGTCATGTGTAATTTCTTCATCCGGTTATGTAAGCTTTGGTAGTAAAATCCTGAAATTGAAAACGATATTTAAGATTCTTATGCTTCGTATTCCCATTTTGTATAACATTACTTATATTATCTTTCAATTAACTCATAGAACAATAGTTTTTTTTTTAAGTAATTGATGCTATGCCAACACTTTTTAATCAATGTGTATTAATACGCTTTCAACATAGCCGTCTACATCGAGCGATTCAATAGAAAATGTTGGAGATTTATTTTATTTACATTTATGTTTATAAGACATTTATATATTGTTGTTATAATTTGTTGCTTTAATTCATTTTTCTTTCTAATTATATTCTATATAGAATAATGTAAATACTTACATTGTTTACGTTCGGAAACCAGTAATGTCATACCTGAAAAATCGCTTAGCACAAACTTTCAAACAAATACCTTTTATTCAAAATACACAATAAACCAAATTTTTATAATCAGGAAATTAGTCATGAGAAATAGAGTCATTTCGCCTTAAGTAATACTATCTGTAAAATAGTCGTTAATAGAATAAAAACAACACCATGTACAAAATACTTTTCAAAGGGCCTTAATATTTGAGATGAATTACTTAATTTTTTAAATAACAATAATCACCCAACAAATTATCAGCCAATAACTCATTGGGCAATAAAAATAAATTTCAAAATAAATAATTAAGTAATGTGAACTACGTTTCATACAAAATATATGCTTGGATTAGGACGAAGATAACAAAAAAAAAAAAAAAAATAGGTTGTGGCAAATAAAACAGAATTTAATTTTCATGTTTTTGATAATAATGGACTAAGCGTCAATAAAACAAGACAATAAAGCATTATAATACATTTGTTAAAATTCGTCGCTATATTTTTTAATGAGGCTCCGACCTATTGATGAGTCATTGAAACTATCCTACCAAACTTTTGGCCCTTAAAAAGTACTCTGTTTTTATACGTCAAAACAAATTTAATGTGAATATCTCGTGTAAGTAGTACCTCTGTGTGCTATTGCAATAATTTCTCTCATGCTCTGTTCCGGCTCGGGTTGGTGTTCGGGCTGGTCGTCCGCCGCCCTAGCTAATATCTGCCTCACGACGTCACGTGGTGGCGCCCCTAACGGCGTCGGTCGCTCCGCCAAACCCAGCTGCAAGACGAGATTTCTTGAATTGAGTGGCCGTCAATCAAGAAAGTGAGAACTTAATCTCATAGAATTAAAAAAATTGCTGTCAATTTAGAATTTTCATGAATACTTTAAGTGCTACCGCAATTTAAGTGTCACTGCAACTATAGTCCCATGAAAGCCTGGATATTATTTCCGTTTTACCAAAGTTACCTACACGGACTGTGTCCTCCCACCATTATCCAAAAGGCTAGGACAGGTCCCTCTGTAATTTATTAGTTGACCGATTTTTTGTCATATCTTTATAATTATATTTTATTAAACCTCTTTATTGAACTCAAAACAGTAAAATGTAAGTTAATATCAATATATTTCTTGATAATATTTATTACATAAAATATGAAGTCTAAGAAAATCATTCAATTTCATTTTTTCTTGTCGTCTTTTTATTAGTAGATGTGCTTAGTTCGGCCAACATGAAATGTCAATTCAATTGTACACCAAAATAGTGAGAACAGTCCAAAAAAATATTGTAGTAAGTGGTTTAGTATATATGCATATGCATGCAGAGGGTTATATAATGTATGCTTCTGAAATACAGCATGTCCTGAAATCAAAAAAACTTTCGGGCTGCCCATAGGCCTCATTTCCAACTAAACACATGAAGATTTGCCTCCAAATACTGAATAAAATTGTGGTTCATACTATCTATTGAAGGCCCAAATATCTTGGAAGGAGAGTAGATTACAGTTATAGTCCATTAGTTGTTAGTTGTAGTTGGTAGTCCACTTTGATTAGCCATATATACATATTTCAGGGTTTAAGTACACAAAATGTGTCGTACCCAAGATAAGAACAATGCCTACATATATTAAATAAAACCATAAAACTGATCTAGCTCTGGCCCATACATCTTTATCACAATAATTATCAGACCCACTCGTCTATATTACATCGAGGTCTACAAGTGTTTTAGAGCAAACTTTTAAAGAAATCTTATGGAAACGGAATCCTAATCACGTAGAATTGAATTATATGCAAGGAGTTTGTCAACAAAGTCGTGGTCTTCTTTTTCATCGTGGGATAACGCATCATCTCCAATATTTTTAACGGAACATGTTTAATTTTATAATGTGTGCCTTAATAAACAGTCATTACACTAACTCCACACTCGAATGGAAAATAAGTTCTATGGTTGTTTGTCACTAAATTACAAAAACAAATTTAAATATTTTAGATGTTACAGCCTAGAGGTTAATGTTTTAAAAACTTTATTCCAAAACATGATTGCATTACCTTGGCAAGTATTTGTGTTTTGATGTGTTCTAGTCTCGCCGGCTCCTGTATCTCGTGTGAGCCGTGCGTCTCGTGCGTCCCGTGTGTCCCGTGCGTCCCGTGTGTACCGTGTGTCCCGTGTGTCCCGTGTGTGTGCTTGTGCGAGGCGGCGGCGGCGCGCGGCGTGAGCGCGAGCGCCGCACACAGCAGGAGGCAGGCGCGCATGGGCGCCTAGCCGAGCAAGTTCACCCAGCGCCATCGACACCCAGCCCGGTCGACATCTCTTCGCCTGGAATTAGTTACATTTAGCAGATCTTTTATATGATCATGGTGATTATAGTGAAAGACACGTTCAATATGTCATAGTGATTTATAAATATAGTATTACTAATATGGTTATCACCGGTAAGGGTGATGATAGTTGTGACTGAGGGATTGCTTCAGTCAGTTATACTGGATTTGGTATGTAAAAAAAATCTTAATTGAAGGTATAAAATATCTTCAAGAAGTAGTTAATAAACAAACTTTAAAAGATAAAATACTCGTAGTCTTGGATTTATTTCATGTTAAATAACGACGGTCTAAATTGTTCTGTGTAAATTAAAAACATTATAGCATTTTTTCTATTCAAATACGGCCTTAATTTTCTAACTAAAAAGCCAAGAGTAAAATATTGAATGGTCATTTTTAAAATACCCTTCAATTTTTATAAAAGTAGTTCCGTGACAAACCTTCCTACTATTTATACTTATTAGATTCTGCGATCTACTTCCAATGACATTGAACAACTTTTTTATTACAATAATGTTACGTTTTGTTAAAATTATGAAGAAAATATTTGTAGTTAATTTTCCAATATTAATCCGGGTTAAAAACTTCCTGAATATACAAATTTATCTTTTATATTAGGCCCCGGTTTCGATGTTTCTTAGTTGTCATTTCTTTTCTTAATCATGAAAACGACAGACGTTACGACACGTGTTTATTGTAAGACAGTTTAAATGTTTTAATGTTATACACTAATCAGCCGTAATTGACTATAAGTGTGATAATTATATTGCAAAAATAATTAGCGAAAAGTAAATAACTTAAACCTGGTCGAATCAAATGTAAATTGCAGGGGAGACATTTTTAGCTTTGAATAGAATTGTTATATACTTTCATACTTTCTAATACAACTCTTATCACGAAAAGAAGAAACAAATTCAAAAAGATTTAAGCAAAAGTCTGCGACTACTAAAGCTTTGAATATTTCACGCTTTTACTCTCATTAGCCAAGGTACATAATATAATTCCGAAATCCTCCTTCGAATGTTCCGACAGTTTGAATAGTATTGAATGAAATATAATTTTTTAACAATTTCGATTTTTGTTCCTTTACGTATTTTCAACGTGTAAATTTACGAGCTCTGTTTTCTGTTTGAAGCCAACATACTTTGCATCAGATTTTAAAATATCTTTAACTAGAATAACGGCTGTTTCAATATGATTTTTTCAAACAAAATTTAATTAAAAAAAAATTATTCTACCATTCTCATGTTCCCAGAGAAAGAGGTGTATTTTATATATAATTTTTTATACTAAAAAAGTAAATTTATTTTATGTAAAATATATTTATTACTTTACTTCCAATTGTTATTGTTTAAAAATTTTATAAAGTTAACTTTAGTTAAATTAATGAAGAGTAAAATTAATTAAATTATGATAAATATAAAATTAACTTAATGTTATAATTCCATGAAAATATAGACCGCCACACCATTGAGGGCGTGTGGTTATCCTAACTTAATCAGTGCGACGTATCTTAATGTACTCCACACTAAAATCACATTTTAGGATTCAATGCAATTCAAAAAACACATGTCCTTTATTGAATTAAACCGTTACAAAAAAATGTTATAATAAAATAATAATAAATAAGGGAGTTCAACGACAGGTAAACTCACCCTCACGAGTTAAACCCATTACTCAAAGCCCATGAACTGGGCTTAAAGTTCAAAGGCGAAGGGCGAAACAGCGGTGACACGTGATAGGAGAAAAGCGTTTATTTATATGCGACTGTAAACATACTCATAGACAATTATTACTACATGTCTTTTTTATATAGGAGTATGTTATGATAAATTGGTAATGATTATAAAATAAAGCTGTTTCTCAAAATAACTACGAGATTGTATTATTTTATATTCATAATTTTCGGAAATTTCGTCACGTAAATATAGTTACATTTTATAAGTGTTACGCGAAAATCTTACACTTCATAATCATTATATATGGACTAAAAAAGAATTAACGAAACATTAACTAAAGAAGAAACGAAAAAGAAGAATTGATTTTGAAAATGATATTAGTTTCACTGTGAGCGCTAAATTGTGTAAGTATAAATTGTCCGCTGTTGCTCGGACGTTTTAAGTTTCGTAACATTGAACTGAGTTTAGAAAACTGAATTAGAATTATTTCATATTTTCACATACAAAGAGGAAGAAGAGAAATATCCTTCTATGTCAGTTTTATTCTAAGGCTACGTTAATAAAATTTTCAAGGTATTTTTGTACTCATTACATGTAATACACGAATGTGTTAAGCATAATTCATTCTCTTTCTAGTCTTATACAAATATATTTATTCTATACAAATATATTTATTCTTATACAAATATATTTATTCTTATACAAATATACAAATAAGATATTTGATAAAAAAATCCTTCTTCACAATTCATAGTAAAAATAACAGTAAAAATGTATAAATTAAAGAGATATGAAAACGTTCTCGTTTCTTTTTTGGGACAAACATATTATTTGCGGGCTAACTGTTATCTTTAACGGCTGCAGTGACAAATTGTATTTTTATTACGAAGGTAACGGAAGGCCGCTAACATTGCGATACCTTTAATAGAATTACTGTTTTGTGGTTAGCGTGCTTTTCAAGAAAAATATTTCTGACTTCTATGTTTTCTGTGTTTTTATTTTATTTAGAATATTTTTTTGATGTATCCCACTTCTAATTATTATACACGTACAAATATTTTTTATCATTTATTACTAGAAAATTGTTTTTTGTTTTATTTCAAAGGAAAATATGTTTGTAATATTTCGGTTTCGTAAATAAATGTAACTATTAAAAGGCTTGACCTAAATGCAACAATACGTTCGTACTGATGTGACATTTGTGTGTGACGTTCCAGATACAAATGATAGGGAAGAAGGAATGAGAAGGGAATATTTGTGTTTGAAATATTGTTAAAAGAACTATAATAATTTAAGTTCTAAGAGATAGATAAAAGTATTATTTAGGCAAACAGTTTTATTGAAAATCCAATATAATATTTAAGAAATGATGGTTACTATTTTTTATTTACACGGAAATACATTAAATTAATTGCAAATAAACTTATACGTGTGGACTTGATACGCAAGTAATTTTGAAATTCAATCCTATGCTCTGATTACGCTGAAGTGATTTAGTTCACGGATAGACGAAATGAAAATGTCTGGAAACAAAACAACAGACATTTTCTAGAGAACAGATGTACTAAGATTGATTGGATGGGCTATTGGAATTAAAACACTCCTTCAGATAGATTCCTGACGAACATCCAATATCTAGAATAACATTCAGACAATTCTAAATGTCATAGCCCACAACATAATTTTAAACCTCATTAATGAGGAATTAATTAAACAAATGTTTTGGAGGTAGATGTGAAATAAGATGGAAAACTGGTCAACGTTTTATTCTTTTAAACTTTTTGGTAAGCACTATTATTAATGCTAGCTTATTAATAAAAATAGTAACAATTAAAGTTAATAATAATATAAAAGTATGTATGTTTAGGGATGTTAAAATATATTAATTCACATTCCAGTGGCTAACGATCAAAAAATTGTTCAAAATACTTCAATTTCGAGGTGAGAAGATGGAATTTTTTAATTAATTGATAGAATATTCTTAATAAAAACATGTAGTTATTAAGACATTTATAGTTGAAATAAAATGGAATCCGTTAAAATAAAATATAATAAAAATTATTAATCATCTTTAAAATATTCACACGCGTTTGCTGTCGACTCACCTTTTTAAAAACGTTGGATTAAATTTAAAACTCCTCAAGTAATTCCTTATTTTTTATTAAACTATTAAAATAAACGTCAAGTTTTTATATGAGCACCTTAACTAGGGCTGTCCACGATCGGATCTGTTGAAGGAAGTTTGTTAACTGAGAGGTTCCAGCCCTAACGCCCAATATATACCGTTGTCATCCCACACAGTAATACAGCTTTTACCAAAATAATGTTTGATCGATACACGAACAGTCCGTATAGAATATGGAAGTGTCTTTACAAATTAGTAAAAATATAGAGTAATGATGGTTGCTTATTACTGAAGATTATGGTTCGTTGTTGGTGTTTTAAGGCTCAAACGTTTGAAAGTTTTAATTTTTATTTTATTAGGTTATTATATATATTCTTTTTTCCAAACAAATGAACTAATGCCATCAATTATGGATACCTCTAGTCCTTAGTTCCTAGTACAACTATCATACATTTTACATGGTCTTCCATGTATAACTAATTAAAAAAAAATTCAGAGATAATTTATATAACAAGTGTTAATTACTTGTAGTGAACGAAAAAAGAAGTATCTTTTCCTGTATAAAGAATCTACATTTAAATAAAAAAAAAATCTTTAATTAGTAGTAAGTATATATCTTATTGAAGCTAGTTATTTTTAAATACGTTTTCTTGTATTATTTCATTATGGGAAGAATATGAAATAATTCGCTTTATCACAGAAATATCTCCTGAATGTACGCCCACGATCTATCAATAATAATCAAGGGAATTATTATTAAGGTTGGTTGGACATTTATTTTTGGTAACAGCCTTTATAACGAGAGCTTCATTCAGAGCATTTTTAAGTTATTTATTACACTCGGGTTTTCAATGTTAACTTCATTTTAAAACTTCAAGATGGCTATTTATTTGTGTGTTTTAATTTATTTCTCAAGTAAAAATCAACAAGTTTTTTCAAACTCGCCATTTTGTTTTATGACCTCTGCAGCCACTGCGACCCAGTTCAAAACTTTTCACTCAATAAACGAAATAACTCACAACTTCAGTATGTTTTAATGTTAAACTAATGTCATTTAAATTAAAACAATTTATAAATGCGAGGTCAGATGTCCAGTTGAGGATGCTTTTATAAATATCAATTTTAAAGCAATAAAGATGTTATTTAATTAATAACTTCAACAGTGTTTATAAAAACTGTAAAATAACATAATATATACTTTATTATTTCTAAACCGAAGGGAAATCCGTGTAACTAGCATTAGCTTATACCGCGTATCTGCATTAGAAGCAGCTTTACTAATAATTTTCTAAATTTAATGACTTTCAAGGTAATTTTTTACAGAGTAATATACATATATGTTTAATTTATAATCAATGTGAAACAAAAATGATTTTAATGCAACAAGCTCTTTACTGTACTGAAGTTATATAAATAGCAAACTATTGTAATAGTGATATGTCGAGTGAGTTACGAACGGTCTGTTAGAGTAACTTACTTATGAATATGTAGTAAAGTTCCTTATCTTACGTTGAATTAATTTTATTGAAGCTCACGATCTGCTGATCTATATGTATTTTTGATTTTATATATGATGTGATTTCGTTAGATAAATGAGTTCATCTTATTTGATGCTTATGATATCAGACTAATCTATTATTGTTGCATTCTAGTAAAATAAAAGAAGCCATTTAATTTGTTTTTTAACTGGTAATTATTTTACACATTTTCTATAACTGTTTTTCACCTTGAAGTGTTATTACCAAGCGGATTCTGGATCTAATCGTGAAGTCAGGCATACGAAACGATTAATGTGTAAGGAGGTTGATTATAAAAAAAATAATAATAGAGAAGACGACTGGCAAATATTTTAGATATAACATTACTACATTAATACGTATATTCAATACGGTCAAAGTGATCAGCAGGTGACTAAAATTATCGTTTTCCAGATATCACATATGCTGTATAAAAATAATAATAAAATAAAATGACTACCTCAATCCATTCATAACGATACTCTTAAAATTTATAAGTTCTTTGACAGTCCTAAGCATCGGCAGAAATTCACCAATAATAGCTATTCCATCTAAATTTTGTAAGTGGGCAACCACGCTCGAGACAACCCAAACATCAGCTTCAGTCCTTTGACAACACCCACGAATATAACAAAAAATTGATCTAACATCTGTACAAACTAATTATTACAACGGATACTGAAATTTGTATGAAATGAATATGTAAAACAAATAGCAGCTATCGTTGTTTTATCGAAATTTAAATCCAACTTAATACACGTACAATTTAATTTCATGTAAATTATTTCCGATGTTGCTATATTGTATGTTGAATTTAGTATTTAACTATATTATTTGTAGCTTCAGTTGTTATTATTTTATTAATTATATTGAAGTATTCAGATATAAAATCACAATTTCTTAGCAAATTGGAAGAATCCAGATCATTTTAATGACATCTTTCAAGATAAGATAAGATAAGATAAGATGTACTCTGTGTATCTTTCAGTTACAAATGAACATTGAACGTGCATCATGGATTCAAGACTCAATATAACTTTGCCGCGTAACATTTCCTGTTAATGTCCGTATTGATGTGACGGTTACATGTCATACAAAAAACTTACTACATACAATATCCGTGTTCAGCGGAGTTGGATACAGGCTAAAGTTATCCAAAGTTGCTTCACCTATGAATAGCAATTCTGTTCATAATGAAATGTATGTTTCGTAATTTAACAGGCTTTAAACTAGTTGTCAAATACTATCTATATGAAAATATTACAAACACATGTAATACAATCATATTATTTTATTCACAAGGACGCTGTTATTATATATACATATATATTAAATATTTTTCTTTAGTTAGTCTTACATGTTATTACTATTAGTTCCACCTTTCACCTTTAACACTATCACCCACGCGGTATTTACTATAATGGTTCACGGCTATTGAAATCTGACAGACCGGTGTCGGAGTATTATGTGGAGAGTCTAATTTACGTCATGTTAAGGGTAGAATAAATAGGGAATATTAACAAAGGATATTAATGAAATGTTTTAGTTAGATTAATAACGGACTGGAGGGTAGATTTAATATTGTGCTATAAATAGAAAGTAAAGATTAATAAAGAAGCTTTTAAATTACAAATAGGATTAAGAATGTTGTAATTTAGGTTCTGAAATGTCGGAACTTGGAATAGTAACGAGGCATTCAAGACATGTAGGCATCGTAGTAATGTCGCTAGTGAATTTGAATTCCTTAAGCCACAGTCCTGTTGTTGTGAAGTGGTTCCTTATCACTTTTCTTAGAATAATGCTGTTTGTTCCATTTTAAATGTAAAATAACAAGACGAAGTAAACATGTTATGTTTTGGTGTTAAAGGTAATTTACAATGAAAAGAAAGAAAAAATATTATACGCTACCAACGTTTTATATACTGAGGCTCTACACTGAGTTATATTCTGATCTATTCTCTAAAACTGTATTTAAATCCGTCGATTTGCTTGTCTTATTTAGTCATATACTAATACATTTTAGTTCTTTTAAAGATTTTATTATAAAAACCAATAAAATGTTTCGTTTTCATTAACCGCTTCGTGTT
This sequence comes from Danaus plexippus, assembly GCF_018135715.1. Classification (NCBI taxonomy): domain Eukaryota; kingdom Metazoa; phylum Arthropoda; class Insecta; order Lepidoptera; family Nymphalidae; genus Danaus; species Danaus plexippus. The sequence continues at coordinate 503,031 of NC_083552.1, read as the reverse complement.
TTGAGTGGTTTTAAATTTTATTCACTGTGGTTGCTACACGACTGGAATTATTTGCCTTATGAGATACGAAGAGCACCGAGTCGCAACCCGACAGCATCTGTTTAAGAAGCACTTCCTTGCTAGACGCTTCACTATATGAATGTGTCATGATTTTATAAACTTATATCAAAACTTTATAAGTCAGTATAATTACGTAATTGCAATGTTTATACATGTTTGTAAAAAGTATTATATATAACAAAATATAATATGTATTATATGTTTATTAATATAAGAAATTATTTTACGTTGTCATAAAAATTAATTCTAAAAATTGCACGCACACTTTCTATACAAGCCAGGTTGGCTGGTAGAGATTGCTGTTTTAGCCTTAAGCCCACCTTTTGTGTGTTTATCAATTTCATGTGCATGTGGAATTAAGTAAATAATAATCAAAGTAATTAATAATTAGGTTTTATTAATTTTTAGTTGTTAGGTAATGCTATTTTAGTCAATATCAACGTAAAGTTTTTGGAACAGAAGAAAAAAAGTTTAGTTTGTAATCAGCAGTAACAGATAAACCTGAGTGTTCCTTATCTTATAGTTTTATTCTACATCTCCGTATTTCCAAATCTTTCTTAAGAATATTACTCGGCTTAAAGTAATAAGGTAATCAGCTAACTACATTTTTTATGAGATTGGTGGCAAACGAGCGGACGGCCTACTTGATGGGCAGTAGTCACCGTCGCCCATGGACATAAGCAAAATCTCTGTTGTGGATGCGTTGCCAACCTTGGTTTTTAGGAAGAGGGAGGGGTGGTAGTAAGAAAATGACAGGAAAGGGTAGGAACAGGGAAAGGGCAACCGGCTCTCTCACTCATCGGACTACTAAGGTAGTTCACGCCGATCTTCTGTGAGAGGGTGGTACTTCCCCGGTCTGGCCAGCCCATGTTTGAGCTGTAGTTACTTTCCCACAGCTAGGCCCTACCATCTAGAAATACATATGTGGGTATATGATTTTGAAGTGTCGATGAAAATAACTTGGAAGGACAAATACTACGATCTTCATGATATCTACAACTTTCGCGAGTACTCATTTAAATAAAACTAATATTTTCGTACGTACCATTTTTAATTATTTTAAACTACATTCTCCCGACGTTTCGGTTACTTTGCAGCATCCGTGATCACGGACAGACGAGATGAAAAATTTTATTTACTACGATCTTTTGAATTGGAAAGTTTTTTTAAAATTAAATACGATATGCTATTGTTGCATTTAAATAAACAAAGGAGTAAATTATACGTCTAGAGATAAGGAAAATAAACATACATGCTAATACTTAGAAATAATAAAACATTTGGCTCTTTCAATTCTAATTCAAAATTCCAGGACAACAGATATAAAGAATTGTTAAATTAATTAATTAATTAAATAATATTTTATTTTCTTATTAATATTAGTTTCATTATATTTTAAAGCGTTCGACGATATTATTGCTCATATTTTGTAAGGTCATTGCAACAAAACCAGCTAGCTATATGTAAATAGTATTACCACATGCGGGTCGGAGCTGATACATAAATGAACCTCAATCTATAATAACCCACAATTATTCCAATTAATTATATTATTAAATATATTACACAATTTTAATTATTTTTAGGGCAATTGTCGTGCAATGAAGTATAAGAATTTCCTCTAAAGGTGATAAACTTTATTATTGTAAATAAATTTTACGATTAACTTCGAAGGGTTTAAAACAACACAACAGCAGTCGAATAGTTATAGTTTATAAAAGATGATCAAACAGTTATTTTTTTTATTAATTTATAACAAGACTACAAGAAAGAATTTTTTTTATACGCAATTTATGTAAATTCAAACGTATTAAGGAAAAAAAACAGAATTAATTACGAACGGCCTAATGTGGCTAATAATTTGATATTGTCCCTACAACAATAATAACATTTAATGATTTAATTTAATGTTTAAATTTAGTTTTTGTGAAGAAATTTATTTAAAATAAGACCCAATACAAACATTTTCACTTAGTTTTTAAATCATTGAAATTAATAATTGTCTTCACTTGAAAAATATTTTTATTTAACAAACTTCTCCATTAACTATATAACTGTACAGAGTTAGAAAATAATTAAAAAGTTTTGGTAAACTTTCATTTGTTTATTTGTTACTGCTTCGGCTTTCTGATTGATATATTTGTTGTCTATTTTATCGTATCCTTGATAGTTTCTGTTCAGTGTTTAAGTATATCTATGCTTAAACGTAATAGCGAATTAATTATAACTTATTAAATAAAAGAAATAATTTTTATGTAATTAATTTTATAGCCAATTGGTTAAATCGGACGTCAATGAAAAGCTTAGCTTTTTAATTAAACAATACCGTTTAACTGTCTTATGTGAGATTGATATTTAGCCGTTTTCGACAAAATTTAATAAACTGGCTGATAATATGTGAGCCGCTCGTAAAAAAAACAATACATGTTGAGACGTGCATTAGAAATACTTTATTTAATATAATCAAAATACAACATAGTAAGTACTGAGGTCTAAGACTATCGCGAGTTTTATTAATTTAAATGAAACTAATATTTTTCGGATCTACTACGCGTGCTTTATCTTTGTCAAAACTACATGCTCCCGACGTTTCGGATACTTTTCAGCAACCGTGATCACGGCTCACTTCTATTTAAAGCTTTATTCAGAGATCGTCTAATTATTCGATGGAATCAATTGAAATCATAATTTCTATTGCTCGAGTCAGTCACAGCTACATTCACGCCGTGAAGGTCGCCACACTCGATACTGTACTATTTTTCACTTAACTTTGAACGTGCGAGTTAAGTGTATAAATTGTAAATGTTATCGATCCAAGTCATTTGCCTATCTGTTTGATCTATCGGTTATCGTTCAGGCAGCTCTTTACTTTTCTTTGAAGATTTTTCTGTTGATTGGTCGGCTAATTTAGCTATTTGGCTGCGACATATGTACATATATAGGTTAAATGTAATTGGCGGAATATTGATTAAAAATAAGTTTGCTTTGCCAATTTACTTATAATAAAAATTATAATGTGAAATATTTTGAACGCATACTTCATAATATTTGCAGATTGCGTTACAGGCAGGATTTAAGCAAAAGAAGGAGAGTTTCTCCTGTATTATTCTTATTTATTAAATGAAATACACATGAAGCAGCTGATTTATGTCCATCTACATGAGAGAGAGGAGAGAGAGACTTGAATTATAATATTATGAATGAAATTAAATAGCATACAACTATATTATAAAAATTTATTTGTTATAAATATTTTGTTAAAAAAAAAAATAAACACTATGATTTAGTGATATAAATATATGTTGACGCCTATATTATAAATGAAAAGGTTTTCATCTGTGTTTTCCACCAACAAAGCAAATTTCATTCTCATTTCATAAATTAACTTAAAAACCACAAAATCGTGTTTTAATTCGAATAACGCACTCGTTTTAGAAATTTTAATGTATGTAGAGATTGGGTCACATATTTTTGGTTTTTAAAATCATAACAAACGTGAAAACAGACAAACATACTTTCCGAGTGAATTTTTATATAAAATAAATTTAATTGTTATCCCACAGCTTTCAATTACAAGATAATATGAACCAAATTGGAGCGTTTTAAATTAGTTTTATTCAAAAAATACAGGCACATTATACATTTTATCAAAAGAACAAACGAAAGGTTTCTATATGAAGGAGTTATAGCAGAAGTATTTGAGTTCTGTTTTCTTTAGTTCACATTAAGAAAGAAAAATAAAGGAACGAAATTAGGACGAGGGTACTTAAGACTGGTTAATCACTCATCAATAGGTCCTCGATGCTAGTTTTCTCTAAGATGTCTTAACTATAAATTGAGTCTGACCAGATTATAATTCTTGCTCATTAAATTGATCACGGCTAATAAGTTAACTTTTTTAACACCAGCTTCATTCGTATCTCTTTTGCGACTGCTAGGAAGAGCGATGTCTGAGTTACCCGAAAGCTATTTTAATATTGTGAATGATTCAAAGTATGTGATTTTTTAATTAAATATATCAAATAAACACCGAAGGCTGAATGTCATTAAAATGTTAAAATATGAAGTAAATTAACTTTTTAATAAAGTAACATAAATTACTGTACTGTTATGTGTCGATTATTAAATAGTTTTATTTGCTGATGTCTTTGAGTTTTTCTTGTTATTAATCAAAATAAATCATCCCAAAGCACAAAAGTCCTAACTTATAATCAAATTAACGGTAATCAAAGCTTTATCTATATAAATTATCTTAATTACACGCTATCAGGACTCTATTATAGCTTGAAGGAATTACAAGCTATTAAAACGTCACCACGTATTAGGTCCAAGCTATTGATAGTGGAGTCTCAATCGAACTGATGCTATCAAGTGACCTAGAAAACGCAGATTGTTTATTGATCTGTCTGTTAAATTAAGATTTACTCCGATTCTCTACTTTATACAAGTACAAACTACAGTACAGTACTTTACATAAAATTGTTAAGTTGATGTCTTTGATCTGTTTTTTAAAACCTGATTTTGATCAGCATCGCTCAGAAGAAGAAATATTTTTATATACGTACTGAAAAATGACACATAAAGTATGTATAGGTAAATAGTTTTTATTTTTGGACAAGAATCAAATTAATCAAAAACGTAATTTTTATAGTCATGTTAGTAAGAAAAATAATTTTATTGGTGTTGCTTTCTAATGGAAAAGGATAAATCTTAGTTCCGCAAAGCACTCACTTGCATGAAAAAGGGATTAATATTTTTTGGAAACCATTTTTTTTTCTTCCAATTCCAGTCTCTAAGTGTGCATCGATAGTTTAAAGAAAAATATTATCAATAGTTTAATGATATATATTAGTTTCCATGAAAGTATTTCAGTGTAAAAAAATAATGAAAGAAAAAACCTAACATCACTATTAGTTGCGATCAGTATAGACATGGGCCTTTCAAACCTAATTAAAAAGACAAAACAAACTTCTATAATACTCAAAAATTTATGTAATTAATTAGAATAAACCATTAACATCTTTTATAACAATATACGTTAATAATGAACACATTGCAAATAGTTTCTATATTACTAATGAAGTTTATAACACGCCAGTAATATATCAGTTTTATTTCAATACAGAAAAGTTTGGAGGAGATGGAAAAATAACAATTTAAGAGTTATCACAGAACAGGCCAACTTTAGTGTTTATATCTTAGGAGAGTAAGAAAAGATTTTATCAAAGAAAATAGATAAATTCCTGATATCTATTGTTCATGGTCCATAAAAAATCTTTACATAAGAATTGAAGAAACGCTAAGCTGAGTTTGTTACATAATAACGCTTGATAACTCGTTAGTTAATTTCTTTGGAGAGTAATACATATTTGCGTTTTTAAATTTTATATATCTAAAGACGGAAACAAATAGTTTTCTTGTTTATAGCTCAGTGGAATTGTTAATGTAAATTTACTTGTCTCATTGTTTATAATCTCTGTTCAGTATCTGCCAAGCCTGTGAGACAAAACGTATTTTTTCCGTAAAATTTTTATATTACAGAGAGACTTAATTTTGTAAGATTAGTTCTGTGCCTCTTTATTAACACTGATGTTATTTCACCTATTAGACGTGAATGTTCCTCAGAGAAGAATCTTCTTTATTTCAATGAAACTAATATTTTTCGGATTACTACGCGTATTTTATTATTTTAAAAGCTACATAATAGTTACTTTGCAGCAACCGTGATCACGGACAGACGAGATACCCGTGTAGTTTTTAAAATACAAAAATACGCGTAGTATAATCTGAAAAATATTACTTTCATTTTTTGTTCATATGGGCTCACAAAGAAGAATTAAATCCAAAAAATTTATACGATTAAATATGTTTTTTTTTATCTCATTCAAATCCTATTTATTAAATCGTCATTTTAATTTTCTATACAATTAAAAAAGTAATTTTAAAAAAGATTAAAAATAATGTTACCGTTCTTTTCGTTGCTAGTATTTGTAATCAACATACAGGGGCAATACTAATAACTTATATTTGAAACGTCCTCCACGATGTCTGTTGTCACTCGACGTATCGTGATTATAAAAATTATTGTTCTATAGGATATATAACTATATTTTTTTATGTTCGAAAAACTTATAGTTTTCAGTGCATAAGTGCCCTACCACTAACTATCCTAGAACATCGGTAGTGACTATAACATACTGGTGATGTTATATACTAGTTTTTAAAATAAAAAAAACCTTAGGTAATAAATTCTGTGTTGACAAAATTTTGTTTTCTAATTTTACTTTCAAGTTATTTAGAAAAAAATGTGACCTACCTTTTGTTAATGTCGATTTTTTACTGCTAAGTTATGATAAATAAGACTCAAAAACAAGTCTAGGAAAATGGCGCCTTCAATGACATTTTCATCTAGTCTGCCCGTGATCACGGTTGCTGAAAAGTAATCGCAACGTCTTGAACTTGTAAAAATAAAATAATATAAAAACACGCATCCGAAAAACTTAGCTTCATTTAAATATATACACGCAGTACATATAAAGAGAAAAGTATTACAACCAAAAGAGATCTAAGGTGTACAACAAATATTTATCTTATTTTTCCTATACATGTATGATGTATTTTTAGATGGCTGCAATTACTGATACTACAATATCAATCGTCCGATAAAGTCTATTGATTTCTGGTAATTAACTTACACATGGTTTGTTAGTTTTCATCGGTAATTTGCTTTTAGTTGATATTTGAATAACATTCATTAATTAAAGTATATATATTCTTTAATTTTTATAATTATTAAGATATTTTGTACGTAATAGAAGTGGGAGCGAGAGGTCAAACAGTTAAATCTACAACCTACTAAAAGTACAGAACTAACAAAATCTATTCTTAGAACGTGTTTCGAAGGCAGCCCTAGTAGGTTCGTTTCAAATTTTTTTAGGTAGAGTTTGGACGGTATAGGTGAGCATTTAACACGCTTTAGATGGGGTCCCTAAACCTACACCTGGATCGCAAGTCCCAGGCAATGTTGAAGATCCTCTCCCTGCAAGGCGATGGACCCGGCACACGCACGTTGAATCCATGGAATGATGAGAGGATTCGTCTTCGAAATTTCTATTTGGCTAAATCTTTGGCTAAATTGAACATAGAAGTAAAATCGGTAGTAATAGTAAAATTTTAAGTAATCCCATATAGTAAGGTCAATTCTTATTGTAAGCCTCGACCCTTCAAAGGGCATCCGTATATAATTTTCCGATTCCCTTCGGTTGATCCAAACGACCTTGAGTATTTGTGGATGTTCAGACGTATTAGAACCTGGCAGTCCTTAACCTTACTCTGTAGACAGCCTTGGATGGCGCCGCAGTGTCGCGGTGACGCTGAGGGTGGCGGAGTATGAGGTATGTTTGGGTTGGGACTTGGGTGTACAGTTTTATAGAGGTTGATGTCAATATGTTTAAAATACATAATAAAATAATACTAACGACAGACTTAACAACTTTTTTTTATTCATATAATTAAATCTTTGACTTTTTTTGCTAGAATTAAGAAAGTTTCTTTTTTATTAATTCTATGTAAAAAAAATATATGTGAAAAATTGTATTTTAATCACTAACAGTAGTCGCCAATTGTCTTGTTTTTTAGTATCGTAGCAAGTAATATACCATAATGTCTTATGTGTTTATTATCTAAGCATAAACCAAAATTAGAATAGCGAAATATTTCATAAAAAAATTGCAAGTCGTTTTAAAGACCAACACACGTCCGTCAGCACAAACGTTAACGTCTATAATACTTATACGACTATATATTTGAAAGGTAATGATTTTATTCATAAAATAACGAAGAGATTGTCCTGCTAAAATTATACGGAGACATTTAACTACTTTATATTTCTAATTATTTTCCAAATATATATTTAGGTAAAATAATTTCAAGGCATATCTAAGACTATGTTATTAAAATATTTCCATCTTTTAGTAATATTAGGAAGTGAATTTTGTATTTTTATCTTTTTAAATTTAATAGAAACATGCTATCGTTAATGCGATTCTTACAGATTGGCTTATAAATTAACTTTTTTAATAGCCTGTAGAGCTATATAAAAAGTAGGCTGTTCAAAAAGTTATATAAAATAGCTATTAGAAATCAAATTTTAATGAAAAAAAGAAACATTTTATGAATTAGAACAGACGTGGAATAATATTATCTAATAATGGCAAGTTTTTTAGGGTTTTCGCGTTCAATTCATCCGCTGACATCTCGGTTCTGCAGAAAACTCCGTCGTAAGACTACCTCCATACACATTCATGACACAGCCGTAGTCATCTTTTTACTGATTCACATAAAATACGGCATTTTTCTCGTCTAGACTTTGATACTAAAAATTCTATCAATACGTTATGATTTCATGAAAATATTGAGGATCCTTTGTCTATTTTATTGTTATGGCACTTCGGAAGTTATTATAAAAAAGTCAAAAGAATTTTCGCAGGTAATAAATAGTCTTAAAACTATTTAAATACATATATAAAAAAATTTCAATTGAATTCGGATCATATCGGGATGATAGTGCTTTAGATCGTAATATTATAACTGTAAAATAACTAATTTAACGATAAAATAACTAATTTAACGATAAAATAACTAATTTAAAGATAAAATAAATAAATTAAAGATAGATTCAAAGAGACGTTATTATAAAAGTTTTCAAGACTGGAATGGTTCAAAAGGGATATGCCCTCTTAGGACTTCAGTAACCACTTTAATAACTAATATTTAGTTAGATAAATATGGCTTTTATTTTATATTATTACGTATTTTTCTATAAACAAGAGATTTAGCCATCCTTCAGTTCTCCTGAGTATCCTTTATCAACTGGCTAAAACGACCGAAAAATCATCCCATCCAAAAAGTATCAGTACTAAAGAATCTAAATCAAAAAGTATATATACTCCATCATAGTTAAACAAATGCCCAAAGAAAACGTATGTTGCTATATAAATTATTTTGTTCAAGTCTGTAATAAAAATAAAACGAAATATAAAAATAATGTTCCATTGGCAAGAGCAGTCTCATTAATTTGTATCGCTAATAACTGGCCATGTTTAACCTACTTAGTGAAATATTGGTTCTAGATATTCAGAGCAGTCTAGACGATGTTGACCGCCGTTATGGTGTCGAGAGACACCAATGAAACCTAATACTTATTATATAACATATACATATATATAATTAGAAATGTAAAAGTTTGTGAAAGGTTGTTGCTTGTAAAGTTTCTATGTAAAAAGCTACTAATGGTAGTATATTCTCATTGCAAATCAGGGGTTAGTCAGCAATGATCGTGTTCACGAAAAAGAAACGAATTAAATTCATATATATATATATAGGGTTTTCCATTAAGAGCGCTTGATCTTTGAAATGCAAAAAAAAATACATGTAGGAAAGATATTTGCAAATTTTTTTTTTATTTGGAAGGTCTATCGACCCCATTATGTATGGAATATGACATCATTCAAATGACCGCCACGGCTTCGGTTGGTGGCGCGCACACGAAAGGTCCAATTTTCGATGACTCTGGCGCACAAATCGGGCTGTATTTGATCGATGGCGTGGCGTATGTTGACTTTGAGGGCATCGGTGGTTTGCGGCTTGTTGGCATAGACCTGCGACTTAAGAAAACCCCACAAGAAAAAGTCCAGCGGGGTCAAATCGCACGATCTCGGTGGCCAGTTCACGTCGCCTCCGCGCGAGATGACCATGTCCAGAAATTGCTCGTGCAGAACTTCCATCGTAGCGTGTGCTGTGTGGCACGTAGCGCCGTCCTGTTGAAACCACATGTTGTCCAGATCCATATTCTCGATTTCAGGCCAAAAGAAGTTGGTTATCATCGACCGGTATCGCTCACCATTGACGGTGACGGCCACACCATTATCGTTTTCGAAAAAATACGGACCAATCACGCCTCCGGCCCAAAATCCGCACCAAACAGTCACTTTCTGCGGGTGCATTGCCACTTGGTGAACCTCGTGTGGATTGGTATCGTCCCAAATACGGCAATTTTGCTTGTTGACATAGCCATTCATCCAAAAATGCGCCTCGTCGCTGAAGATGATTTTTTTGCCAAAATCGGCGTCAACTTCCAACTGCTCTAATGCCCAGTCAGCGAACACACGGCGCTGTCTATGGTCATTAACCTTGAGCTCTTGGGTCAGCTGGATCTTGTACGGGTGCAGGCTCAAGTCACAACGCAAAATTCGCCAAGTTGTCGTCTGCGAAAGGCCGAGTTCCTGTGCGCGACGCGGAATTGACTGCCGCGGGTTTTCGAGGACACTGTCGCGCACAGCGGCGATATTCTCGGCAGATCTCGCGTTACGTTGACGCACGGGAACCGGCTGATTGTTAACTGACCCGGTTGACTCGAATTTGTCCACCAATCAACGGATAGTCGACTCGGCAGGACGATCATCGCGACCGTAAAACGGGCGAAGTGCGCGGAACGTTGCTCGAACTGAAGACCCATTTTCATAAAACAATTTTATGATTTGCACGTGCTGCTCGACACTGTTACCTGCCATGGTGGTTTGGAAGGACGGAATGAATATAACACACCGCATTTGACAGCTGTCACTCAAACAACATGGCCGCAATCAGCTGTCAAAGTTCAAGCGTCCCTATTGGAAAACCCCATATATATACACGGGTAAACTGCTTGTTTATCTGCTGTTGGACTGTTCTCAGCATGACCGATAGTTTTGCTTTCTTACATATTTTATTATAAACAAAACGGTATTGCACGGTTTTTTGTAAATTTTCTTAGCTGGAAATAAAATGTTGTCCTGAGGATCATAGATAAGCTTCTATTCTTTTAGAAACCGAATATTTTCTGATTCGCCAATTCTCAAGCAACTTTGACTCCAACCGTTACATTATTCAAATGACTATGAGATATGACTTCTGATGGACATAAAGGTGAATCCTGCGAGTGATATTGAAAAGATTTGTCGGATATGTGCGACAAACGGGAAGATATGAATATAATGTTATGCAGACTTAAAACATTTTAACATTTTACTTTTTATGAAGGATGCTTCAGATAATACTTTAAGAAATGGTTGAATTTTCTTGTACTTTATTTGCCAAACTTGTTTTTAAACTAAACTTCAAGTTTAGTCCAAGAAGGTGCGAAAAAATCGGTTACCAATTTAGATCTATTATTTTTTAATCTCAATGTAACTTACCGTGAGGACGGATTATTGAGTATAACAAAATAGTTCCGTCTGAAATGCTTAGTATTTAAATATAGCAAATTATAAATAATTTATTTATAGGAATAATTTAATGTTATGAGCAGATTATCAGATTAAACAGAGAAGATGTTAAAATGGACCTTAAAATTTAGCTTTATTGGCCAAATTTTTAGTAAACTATTGGACAGTATTAATTTGTATTTCACATATATGTATAGTACGTGGTAAAAAAGTGCGTCCTGTTTCCCAAAAACGAATAATATTTAAATAATTTAAAGTAATCTTATTATGGCACACAACAATTAAAAGTTGCCCCTAACTTCTGTGAATAATATTTTTTTCTATTTTTTGCCTTTTGGTAAAGGAATTAAATTATTTGAAAACATTGAAATATAGAATGCATTTATTTCGTTAATTTCAAATCATAAAAGTTTACGGACAAAGATTTTATGTTACATGATAACAAAGTGGGAACTAAAGATGTTGCGTCTAATAACTGGCTGCATAAACATAATATCATCTTTTCATACCTCATTTATGACACTATTTGTCTTTGAGGTTATATGACGTCATCATTTGCAGACGGTATATAAAAAATATCATAAATTGAAATCATAAATACGCCCTAAAAAATGCGGGGTAACGTTATAGCCGACGTGTTTATTATTTATCGATGTCACGTTTGATGAAACTTGTTTAGTGGAGGAAGTTACGAGCGCAGTTTGTTTTGTGTCGATTTGACTTATTGCTCGTGACGTTTATCTAGTGTGACCACTTTTTTTTTTTAATTATATTAAAAGTTTTATGAAAATCAAGGTATAACTCGCGACTTTGTGAGTGTTTTTCATGATAACATACTTATAAAGATGTTATGGTCATTATAGGACAAAGTACAATCGCCAACTTTTGTTCCATTGAGAAATAACAAATTACACATACACGAACATTCTATCACGATTATCATATTATAATATATATTTTTTTTAATTTTTATCTATTCAGGGACTCGTCTAACTACGCATATGATATTTTTTAAATTTTAGAGAGGCTCATTCAACTATAAGATAGGAGGAAACACAAGTTTACCCTAACAACTCTAGGATCAAAAGCTAAATAATTTTAATATCATCTTAACCAGAGTTCATGAAAATCAGCCAAACTATTCTTCCAAAAAAACGTTCATCCAAGTCGAACGCAATATTAAATTTCCTTTATCCAACAAATTTCTTAAACACGATTAGTAAGGTAACACTTTCAAACTTGTCATAAAAAGTAATTTGAACTTGATCAATTATTTCTTAATCTGATTGTCTGTAATGCACGAATGGAGCTGGTCTGCGATCCCTTGTTGGGGCTTCTTTGTAATACGAGTGTTTTAGTGCCACATGAAATATTCTAATCAAACGCTCGCACCACGACGGTTTGCGAACGGCTGGTGGGAGAGACATCGATTAACCTGAACTCAAAATATACTGAAGTATAATACAAAATAATAGTGATGATATTTATCAGAGGCCAAAGAGGTCTGGTAGCATGTAATTATTGTTAGCGTACTCTCATTGACAAAAACAAGAAATATTTTAACGGAATCAAGTTATTTAATCACTTACACCCAACATATCTTAACATCAACATCACAATGGTGATAACGTACCAAATTCGTCCAATGCCTTAAGTTCTTCGAGTACTTTATTGAAGTTTTGAGATAATAAATCTAAAAGAAAGACATAAAAATTTACTAAGAATCGTAAAAACTTATTTGGACATCAGGTTTAGATTTTATAATATTCTGACCCGAATACAGTTTTCAGTTCTTACAAACAGGAATTTCAGAAAACATGTAAATTTTTCGGATAAAGTCATTAGTTTATGCGAACATTATGCAAAGTTTTTGCATGGAAACAAACGAAAATTTTATAAGTTAGTATTTACTGGATATGTATGCATAAGTAATTTTAATCTTTTTATATATAACGAATGACAAGAAGGTTTTTCTTAAGACACCAGTACTTGTTGCTTCATAGATGTTGTAACCTTAATGAAGTTTGTGTTTCGGTAGGGAAGAAGGTGATACAAAGAAAGCAACGAAGTCTTCCGACATAAATACTAATTGAAAGAGAAATAGACATAAAAGATTCTCCATGCTGGATATTTTTGATACTATAGATTTTTTTTGGACCAGGACTTATGAGTTAAATGTACTGAATAAAGAGGCTGTAAATCAAACACAATAAAATCATCTCATTTAAAATAATCAAACAAGTGTTTTAGCATTGTCAAACAGTACGTAGGTGCAAGTATTGTTAATCAGTGCAACAGACATCGCCGCCAGAAATATATCTATTTACAAGAGCAAGTGAAATGTAATATGAAGGATATTTAGTTTACAGAGTTCTTATTTATCATTTGAAAATTACAACTATGTAAGTTTACAGAAACCTACTTTCAATATGTTCATCACTGACACTTAAGCTTTCGTTTATTTTAAAACAATCAAATATATTTTTTGATTGTTTTAAGATCATATCATCATCATATAATTTGCTTCTAATAATAATTAGATCGGATATAAGGCACATTTCATACTTTATTTTTTTTTATTGTCTGTTACATTCCTAAATTTTGTTATTTCGTTCCATGAAGCAGAAGCCTTAAGTAACTTTTTATAGAGTCGAGTCAGTGTGTCAGCGGAGATAAATTAATCTAATTGTACTTTACAAGAGCCTGACTTACGGAAACGAGAATGCTAAAAGGATTCTTTGTTTCTTATTGCTGAGTTTAACAGTTAACACATAACTTTCGATAAAAACAACACTTATTTATAATAAAATTTAAGTAATGCTTAAAGAAAATATAAATTATTTGATGTTCCTTTTATAATCAATAGATATTTCATCTCTCTGTGTTGTTAGGATCAACAAAGATCAGTGTGACATTAAAGATAATTAACATTAGTGTAAATGATAACAAAAAAAAGTTTTGATTCAACCAAAATATGTTTGGTCCTTCGTTTTTTAAATTTCAGAGGCAATATTTTGTTGGAAGAAGTTGTAACGGCGCCAAAACGGGTACGATTAATAAGATACCGGATACTCTGAGATAGTGCTAACGTAGGAATTATAATTTATGTATTAGAATATAAAACTATCCACGTACATTTATATTCTAATGCTCATAATATAATATTAGAAAAAATATTGAATATCTACTCCATGGTGTGAAAAACCAAGAATTTATTTGACAGTTCTTTTTAGGAATGTAAATATCTTTTTTTCTATTTTATAAAATGTATTCCCGGATTAATGAAATGTCATTGTTAATTGTCAATTGAATTATAAAAAGAATTATATATTTTTGAAGTAAATAAAAATTTTTTGTATGGCTATTATGATAATTTATTTTGAAGTAAGATGACCTCTTAGTGTTGATAATGCAAAATATTTTTTTCATAATATATTATCAACGTACAGTTGAGATTTATAAAAGTTTCTTCATTAATTTATGGACAAGAAATTAACAGATTAAATTTATTCGGTTATTTGATAAACGATGTGAATATCTTTCATAGCGACATCGAGGCAGATGTTTTAAAACGTTATTTTTTTTTTAGTAAGAGAGATAAACGACTCAAAACCAAAGACAAGCAGAAAAAGAATCTTGTATAATAAATACAATATATATTAATATATTGAAGCCTGTAATATAGGAAAACAAATCACCTAATATCATAATAAGCGAATAACGCTTAGAATATGAGCTGATAGATTCTGATGAGTTCCAAAACTTAAACAGCGAACGCCAATTCGGTCATCGTTTTAAGATTTTGGTGAAAATAAACGATCCAACCCAGCCTCCTCTCCATCTGAGTACTTGCCAAGAGGAGAGCGGGAGACGAGAGCGGGAGGGGGAGGTTGGGGGGGCTCGAAAGAATAACACCATCACTGAGAGTACACAGGGCTGGCAGTGGCAGTTGGTTCGTAATGATATTCAGTTTAAGCCGTTAGTGACCGTTCAGAGTAATACAACATTCGAATTGGATAATTACCAAGTCATAACAATGTACTCATTTTGTAATGTGATATTATAAATGATTCCTATTTAGAATAACTTTAAGATTTTTTTTTTTAATTTTAATCTACATTGACTTTTTATATAAAATAACTGGGTCAAATTTACTCTAGTTTTTATATCGTATAACATCACACATGATTTGAACTCTAAGTCGACTCACTTAAGGTTCATTTGGTTTTGCACAGCGATGTTGGCATCAGATTTTATATGCAATCATAAATAACGTACAATACACAAAATTTACAGTAAAATGAAATGTTATAAAAATGCAAATAAGTTTCATATATCAAAACAGTATTAATGTTACAATATTATTAGGCCATCTTCGTTTGTCAGTAATAATAATAATTATAAATTTACATTTATACAAAATAATATATAAATATTTGTATATGAAAATGGAAATATTATTTAAATATAATCTGCGTGACAACCCTAGCCGGAACGCCGAGGCTCTGCAATGCAATTGTACAGTTATTGTGAATTTAATGGCGTCCTGGAGCAAAGCACTACACCATAGTAATTGTATAGCCGGCTGTAGCCGACTATAGCCGGCTATAGCCGGCTAGACTCAATCCGTTCAAGTATTGTCATTATAAGTTATGGTCAAAAATGTGGATAATGGCTATAGTTGTACAGTTTTAAATATAAACACATTGATTTAGTGGAGGCATTGAATAGTTTTCCTTGTAAGGCAATTATTGTTAGGGTTCTGCTTAGATTTTGTTTGTAAAATTATCATACATATGTTTTTAAACATTTCTTTGGAACATAAAAAACGAATTACACCAAGAATTTCGTTTCCATTTTATTATTACTTAAAAAAACTCAAGATCTTATCCCAAAACGTAGGTAGCGATGTACGAATAGTGTCTCTAGAATAACGGCGGGCTAATAACTCGGAATTGTTATTACGGTAATAGATTTTCATATGCACTTTACATAGAAACTATTAAATCGAACGATAAATCTACCAAATGAGTCTCAACTGTCAATATTACTTGTAATTTATGCTAGATATAAAATAAAAGTCTCACAAGCGTGGATGTGATATTGTAAAAACTTAACCCAAATTAAAAATTTTGTTTAAAGAATGTTGGTTGAAAAGGAAGTTCATTACTGATAAATTGAAAAGAGTATATTTTATACGTACATATATATGTATGAAGTACTAAAGTGATTTAGTAGATTTTATATATAAATAAGGAAAAATTTATCACTATATATCAGATGACTTTAAGAGTACATACATTGTTTTGTATAACTAGACAGCACCTTCCGGTCGGTAATTTAAATTAATAAAATAAATACTCCATAACAAACCTGTCATAAAAAGTTTTTGTTTGTGATAAAATTGTTATTTGAAAATGATCTTGATAGCGAGTTGGTTTGGTAGTTTGAAGAATGTAAGGAACATTTCAAATCGTAAAAATATTGAAAATACACTGAAGTATCTCCTTGAATGTGGAACCCACCGAATCTAATGCAGTGTGCAGATATTTAGTTACCTTTTATGATCAACTTTATCAGACTCTCGGTGCCCACTGCTGAGCAAAGGCCTCTTCTCACTTGGTGAAGGTTAGATTATGAATCACCACGCTCGCTCAAGGAGGGTTGGCGATTTCAAACTCTTATTTTGATATTACAAGTCCAGGTTTCCTCATGATGTTTTCCTTCACCGTCTGTCAGGGGTGTCTCTTAGAACGTACATATAATACGGAAAAAATCACATTGGTATTTGCCAGGTTTCGATTCCTCACCCTCTTTCACGAGAGGCGCGCCTTTAACCTCCAGGTCACCACGACTTTTTTATTGTATTATTTTTTTAGTATCTTGATTGAAGTCATTTTTTTTTGCGGCGTTAGTGCTTTTACTGACTTACAAAATAAACTTATTTTAGTCCTATTATCGAATTGTTATCAAACTATCCCGGACTATTCAGAATTCGTGACATGTTTGAAAAGTGCAGATAATATGAGTCACGTATTTTTTTGCTAGCGACATTACACAGACTGTAAACCCCTCCTCATTCCGATACAATCGTTTAAAATATAAAGAATTCTCTTTACAAACTTAAATCAAGCCTCTTTATATTCCTGACCGTATTTCTATTTAATCTAAATGGTATTTTTTATTCTATCTTGTCTATTATAAAGTTTTTGTGTAAAGGGATGTTTTTAATTAAAAAGTTCGTTACAAAAAGACGACTTTTTTTAGTATTGCTTTTTTTTGTAGCACAATTTCCCTAAAACAAAAAGTTTTTAAACAATAAACTCGTGCCGTGATAATATGTAAATGCAAAACATACAAATTAAATTAATATATATATATATATTAATTTTTTTATTAACTTATCGCATTTCGAAAACTATAAATATTATTGTAACTTATATTCATTACTCAAATACTAGATGATAAGTGTCAGACAAACGTTCTTATGACACCACAGTTAGATACAGTAAGTATTACGTTTACAAACGAGTTGAAATAATTATTAGGTGATTTATTTTGTTACGGATTTTAATTGAAATGCGGATTTATTGATAAATAATTAATATCTTTCATAATTTGATTAGCTATTATTTTTAAGCGCTATTTAAATGATTGTTGTAACACTGAATTATATTATTATCTTATAATAGAAAGGATTTTTTTTTAAATCGAATCATGAACTGTGATTTTCTGCTTCTTTTTAACCGAAGACTGAGTTTTATTAGTTTTTAAATTAACAGAAATTAAATATTGTAATCAGAAATAAACGTGATGTTAGAAATTAAATTAAAGCAATAAATGAGATGAAAGTAAATATAATAAATCCGTATAAATGTTGAAATTAATAAATAACCGTTTGGGATTGTAAAAAGGGATCCTCTTAATGGACTTTTTTGTTTTATCGCGATCTCCAGTTACAAGAACGTTCGCAATGTCAAAAAGGTGACCCTGAAGTAGGAGGTTAAAGAGGCTGGACAAAGGCTGGAGACAATTGTATTTGATAAGAGTAAAAGCTAAGTACATGGTTCTTTGAAAACTATTTTGACGATTCCATCAAAAAGTCTATTTGTAATAAAACTCAGGCAAAGTAAAAGGAAATATATTAAATTTACGTGAAACGAAACGTAAACATATTTGTAACTCACTCTTCTATCTGTCTTAATTGTTGGTTCTAACTCAAGGTAAGGGTGTGTGTGTAAAACTTATATGGTAAATAATTATTATGGACAAAAAAAAACATAGCTTTTATTCTGAACACTTCGTACAAAATTCAGTGTTAGCGTTTCTTATCAGTAAAGTGTGCAGAATTTGCTTAATATGGAAAAAAGTAATTTCCTTGCAATACAGGTATATCGAACAGAGACTTCATTTAGTTCGGTCTAGATAAAGTCGTAAGATAATTTTAAAACTTTCTTGTCTTTTGGTCTCTAGCACAAGTTCTGTGCATTAATTTTAAATGGAACAAAGTGGTCGAAATGGAATATCACATTACGTTGCTACTTTCTTTCCTGGTTACTTATATTTTCCCCTGGTTTTTCTCGTCAATATAATTTAAAATGTTATTCCGATATGTTTATACAAACTAACGTACACACAAGTAAGTATCGCCACTTACTCAAGAGCAGAAGGAATTTTTAAGTAAAAATATTATAGCAATTAACTTCTGATAACGTGATATAGAAAAGATGAGAAAAGAAAAGTGTAATATAATGAATTGAATACAAATACACTAAAAGCAAAGTTCATAAAAAACTAGATTTAATGTGAAACAAAGAAAATGATAACTGTAGTAACAAAAGCGATTTAATATAAAAAAATGCGTGCTTTTGAATATTAAAAAACCACATAATTTTATATTCAATATATAAACAATTTCTGTACAAAATAACATTGTATTTTTTTTTTCATCTAACAGGCTATGGAGAATTCGCTATAAAAATAAATCATTTTTACTGTTTATAACGAGAAAATAACACTGTTTAAAATAAATAAGCTTTTCTCTTATTTTTTATATTAAAATAGCAATTTAGTTTTTTTTACAGACGTCATCGTAAAAGTGGTGCACGATTGTATAATATATATCGTATTTCTAAGTTGATCACGTCTCGTAGACGTATATTTTGAAAGCTCATTTCATGATTTATGCCTGGCTAAGGTACCCGCCAATACGGACGCGTGTGACCTTGTTGTGCTAACAAGCCACCGTTGACATTACATTTAATAATCTTATTTATACAATACCTTACTCATTTAAACGTTTTAATAATTCCTTTTCATGATTTTCACTTCAAAATTAAGAAAGTTATTGAAACATTTTATTTTTTATCTGTAATTATTATGTACGTCAAAGTTTATTGAAAAAATACTCTAAAATCTAGTTATAAGACTGCTACTGAGTATATTATATTGCATATTTGATTCCAAGTCTTTTAAGGCATAATTTTGTTTACTATTTATATGTAATTATGCCCAGATCTCATTAGAACTGCACTAGCAAAAAAAGGCAATTCCAAACTTTATACGATGATAAAAGATTTTCGAAATTTTAGAAATTAAGCAGAAGTAATTTACAATGATTTAATATAATCCTTAATCATATTATAAGGATGTTACTAGACACGGCTTAAACTTAGATTAGAATTAATATGAGGCGGTCAGTTGAATGGCTTTTGCAACAATTTAATAGTGCTCCCGTTCCAATGTTTTGTAATTTTCCAATATAACATCTATAAAAAATTAAATGGAGTGATTTTTTTTTTCAATATTTTATAATATTTTGAATAGATCATCATCATCATCATCATCAGCCTATCGGAGCCCACTGCTGAGCAAACGCCTCTTCTCACATGGAGAAGGTAAGAGCATTAATCACCACGCTCGCTCAAGACTGGTTGGCGATTTCAATCTTATAATTTGAAATTTTAAGACCAGGTTTCCTCACGATGTTTCCTTCACCGCCCGTCAGCGGTGTCTAAACACTCTTAGAAAGTGCATATGACTCGAAAACGATCACATTGGTACTTGCCAGGTTTCGAACCCGCACCCTCACGTGTGAGAGGCGGGCCTTTGACCTCCAGACCACCACGACTAGATATATTTAGTGAATATAAAATAATAATGTAACAATTTAATAAAAAGTTCACGAAGTAACATAAAAAATGTCAGCGACTGTAATAAATTTCCTAAGTGTAGTTGACGACATGAGTTCCAGTCCTATACGCGGCGTCTCCAACTATACTGTAATAAAATTTAAAACTTGGGTAATGATGTCCTTGCGATGAAGGCTTCATATATATATATATATATATTTCGTGGAAAAAAAAAAACCTAAGAAATATTAAACAGTCTTTCTTGTCGATACATGAACAGAAGTGTCGCCTTAGACCTAAGCCAGGTCTTAGGCCATCGTCAATAAAGCCTCAGCATTATCCACAATCAATATATTAAAGTTATCCTCGAAGAAGCGGTAAATGGCCTGACTTTCCGTTTCCCGTGAATTAAAAATATTCTTTCCGGAAGAAACATGACGTTAAGTGAGAAAAGTGTTTGGGAAAAATGTATAAACTAATTATCCTTGTTAATCATGTTAATGTTTGGTAAGAACTCATAAGACTTAACTTTCTGATACTAATTAAAGTCAAACGTTTGTTATTATTACAAACTCAGAGTATATATCATATTTTATTAAATTAAGTTTAAGATAAAAAAACTTTTTAATTTTACTTATTTTACGCATTTTGTTTTAAATAAGTAAAATTTCTAAGTCTCATTTCCTATTCAGTTTATTTCAAACAAGAGTATAGTATTTTAGTTTAACTTTGACTTTTAACATACAACATATTATCAAATGAAATCTACGTTAACATTATGAGAGCGCTGCATAAGTAACATGGTGCCTTTCAAATGACTGTCATTATATACAGTTATATAGTTAAACAAATGTCCTTAATTGTTACTAAACATAATTTTCCCACACCCACAAATAATTACATAATTCGAGCCATGTGACTGTCATGCCTGCTAACAACAAGCGGCCAGTAGTCGGGTCAGGGGAGGCGCGGGGTAAAGGGTCGCCCGTCG
Source organism: Danaus plexippus (assembly GCF_018135715.1). NCBI lineage: Eukaryota > Metazoa > Arthropoda > Insecta > Lepidoptera > Nymphalidae > Danaus > Danaus plexippus. Next base: position 481,585 of record NC_083552.1, on the reverse strand, counting down.
CACGCAAATGATACGCGGGCGACGCGCGCCGCATCGATCGTCTTACCCGCATCCCCTCTACCCACACTAATACACCCCGCACACGCACACCCAGACAATCTCATCTAATGTGTTCTGCCAAATGATCCGTTCCGAATATTAAGTCGTCTGTCTAGTTGAAAACTGATAGTCACTGACGCTGATCTGTCGAGACTCGATATCATCTATGTAGAATGACATATTTCAAAAATTACGAATTTAAAAAACGGCCATATCTTAAGTTCAACCCATCCAGGCTAATTTGAATATCATCAAAATAATGTTAACATATATAATATTATTATTAATTCATACTCAGTGTACACAGTTATAAATACATGTTACGATTTATATTTGGTAAAACGCCATCAAAGGATCTACTTTTCTAAATTCGTGTTGTAAACGAACTAGGAAATGTTTATTATTTATAACAGCTGTTGTACAGGTCTGCTATTACAGGAAGCGTGCGCTCCGACCCCTCAAGGGGAGGTTAATTGAACTCAGAACCACGTGGTAGCAATTATTTATCAAAGGTGGCCCACGTGCGTAATGTGTCACAATACATCCCTAACAAATGTCATAAACACATCATCGTTATACATACGATACCTTAATATATATTAACATCAATAATATCTTAGTAAATAACATCAGAACTAGTCTAGACCTAAAGTTCTATGATGCATCTAAATGTGCACCTAAATGTATAGTTGCTGGCGAGGCATTGCAGAGGAACTAACTAAAAATGAAGAAATAAGATAGTAAATTTACAGACATTCGGGTTTAATGTTTCTACTTGTGGTAGATTTAGCAAAAAGTAACTCTAAAGCTGATATTATACGGACCAAAATGCATTTGACTATCTAGAATGATATAAATGTACGTCAGGCGCGACGGTAGACTCTATGTGGTTCCGTTAAAACGGCGATAGATTTTAAGGTTATTATTACGTTACATACATGACCAACGTACATTATCATTAATTTTCTATGTAATATGCATCTACTGACACTATTTAAACTTAATATAAGAATAAAACAATTACGGTTTATGATAAAATTAAATACATAAATTATGCCAATTACATACTTTTACGGTTACATACGTTTAACTTTTGTAATTGCAATAAGTTTTACTCTAAAAGTTCAATTTCGTGTAAATCTACAAAGCTCAAAATCTAGTTCTAATTATAGGAACAGTGTCGTAAATCTACAACTACAGAAAGCATTGCCTGGTAAATAAATTGAAAAATGTAGCATTCGAGCGGTCCAGCGACGACACCCCAAATCTAGGGCACGTGATTTGCAGACATACGCTGCAAGATCTCAACTCACATTAGCCACAAACGGGAACAGTCCTAGAGAGTCTTATCCTAGACGATATAAAATACACAGTGAACAGAAACAGACGGATTTAGCGTAACTGATGTACTTTCGCGTGTTTGTATTACGCGGGTTATTCATTTGGTTCACTGGAGGGCCATCACAGCGTGCGTTCCGCTCGCTCGCCACGACCGAACTGAGGCGCCGCGAGGCCTCTCCCCCCATCCCCCAGCTGCATCCTTCAAACGCTCTCTGGTAATCGGGAGAAAATACAACACAGAGTTGCAATTGGGACGCCGCATAGTGTTCTTTTTTGGCCATGATTCAGGCGGTAATTGCATGAGTTCTCATTGGCCAGTTCCTTGAACCCGACGGCCGCGTCCGAGATGCAATGTCCTTTAAGTTTCCGTTATAAAAGATGTATTTTAATAAGGATCCTTTTTTTACTAGAGGCGTTTGTTCATCTTATTTTGGATAGTTATGACCATGAATATATATGTTTCATTTTGTAGGACGTTTGACGTGAGTTATGTGGGTTCGTCGACGAGACGGCTGTCGTATCAGCTTCGTCTGCTCCCATTTAGAAAGCTATCGACATATAAATTACGAAAATAAAACCATTTTTTTGTTCTTTGAATATATACCGAAGGTACAATAACAAGAGAAGTGAAGAATATTAGGAAAATAACTATAACTCTGAAATGTTACTAAATACTATTACATTAAAATGTAAATAACGCGAAGTTGAATCATTATATACTGAACATAGTCTGTGCACTTATTTACTAATGGTTTTACATAAAAAAGTAATTCCAGATTAAAACAAGCTTTATTGCAGTGATGCGCAATCTTGATGAGTTATGTTCTAAGCCATAAAGATTTTAGCGAACCTTATTTATATGCTACGGCTGCAGCTTCGTACTGTTCGAGAAATTTTACAATTATATTGAACAATTAATATTACTCTGTTTTGAGTGCACGATATGTATAATATATTATATACGTATTTTATAGTTAAAAAATATTTATTTTTGAATGAAAATAATATAGTAATGAGAAAACAGTAGTTAATGTTAAAAAAGTTGCGGCCTACGAATCACGTAGCACCTCTATAATGGTGCGCTACGATTAGCTACGAGCTACGGTTCGTGCAACGACAGCGGTTCGTCCATCCACGTAGGAATCACAACTCTTACGGTCTTAAACAACTTATCGAAATCTTCCCAAGTGAATTTTTTCTCAAATATAATCACTTTAGTACTTCTGAATTCCTTTTTCACATTAGATATAAAAACTATTAGGTCTTAATTAGGAAATACTTTTTATTGGAAACCATTAAATTTTGTCACAATATAAAAGGAATTATTTCACGGCATAATTATTACAAAATTTTGTAGATAACGGCCATTCAAAAGAACTTTTCTAAATTCTTAAAATGCAGTTTGTACCTATCTCAAATAAATTTTAAAAGTTATCCAAAACTTAAACAGTAATTTTTGCTAACAGATATCTTTTTTTCTTGTATTCGTTATTTTTTTCTTTCAATATATTTTTATTCTCATCTATCTCTGAAGCATGGAAACATAATAATATATTTACATGCAGTTTAAAAAGTTTTTTTTTGGGTCTTAGTCTCTGAATCTGTATATTTTTTAATTTCCCTTTATGTATATGTATATATATATTGTTTCAAGTATATGAGCCATATATTTTTTCTGAACATTCTTATTCTTAACATTTAATTTTAGTTGGATGCCAAAAAAAGCTTCCATGAATTTATGACCTCAATAAATCTCGTCCAAAGTCATAATGAAGGTCATTACTTTAAGTATTTATATATATGTTTTTAAGTGCCTTTAGATTTCTATATTCATATATTTTATTCATCATCATTTCGATCGCCAAATTAAAAAACCAATCATCAATTACATCATCATCAATTTTCCTAAATAAAAAACATAACGTGTGATTCTGATAGATTTTTTCTTACAATAATAATTTCCGTGACTTTATAAGGTTTGACAATAACTGCTTTACTTCGGTAGTATTTAAAGGACGGTTTTATTATTTTGTTCGAATTATAAAACCCAGTATATCTTCATTTGACTGGTGAATAATCACAACTCCGCAAACTCATTATTAAATAAAATTTTATGAACACATAATTAAAATAATATTAACACCACTAACTACATACCTATTTGACACTTTTATCACGTTTCAAAATACAAGAGCGCAGTTAAAATTACACTCTAGCAGAGTTGAATTAAAGTTCGAATTGTTTTAAATAATACTTTCATTTCCTTCAAACATAATTCATTTAGAGATGGTCTATTATATTTCTTGCATCCACTAGATAGCGACGCCATCACGTACTTTCGAACAGACAAGTGTTTTTATAAAAAAAAACGATATTCTTTTTTTTTATAAAAACACATAGAGAAAAAATTTTATTCTAAATTTGAAACCAAAAACAATATATAGACAAAATATGTGTTAAAAATCAAGCCATTGTAAGGGAACAAAAAAAAATATATTTTATAAGCTAAAATTTAATTTTGTGATTTACTTTTATCTATATACTTTTTTAACAAATAATAAATATAATATTTCAATAATCCCAAATCTATAATGATTTTATGATATAATTATAACATTCGTGAACTCGACTGTACAGAGGCTGTAGAACTCAAGCAGAGTTCCGGCTGACACGCACTGAAGCCTTCCTGACTCTTGTTAATATCAAACTTTACATACGACACGACTCATAGCAGTGCCTCCAGTGTACGTTATAAGCTTTTACTCAGAGTTTCTGCCTGTTTCCTGCATCATTTAACTTTAATCTTTGAATATAATCGCCAGAACAGATGTTTAGGTACTAAAATATAAGGTTTTTATGTATGATCATATCTTATACTTCAATTTTGTGAATTTATTCAACGAATTAATATAATCGTTTGGTATTATTACGTCTTTGTGATCGTTGAATTAAAAACTAAATTTATTGATTATATTGCCTTCAAAAAAATAATTATATTGAAGTATATAATTTAATTTATTTTATATAAAACAAATTATGTGTAAGACTATTTCTTAATTATTACTTTAGTCTTAACATCTTTTGCTCTGTCATCAGAGACAATGTAGAAAATTCTATTTGTTATTTATATACTTCGTGTCAACTCATTTGTGTAACAGCCTTGACATACCCACTTCTGGACACAATCATTCTCCCAGGTTGAAAAGGTTAATACCCTCACTAACCAGTGATGTCTGACCCAGTCTTTGGAACACCTCCTGGTAGTTCAAGTTTCAGTATTCAGGGTTTCCCCTAAATCACTTCTCAGTCATATCACTCCAGCATATAATATTATTAAAGCGTAACAAAAGTTAGTACACCATCTGTCCGTATATTTTACGACTTTACCTTCAAAGTTAGTTTTTTGATGTGGTCATAGTAAAAGTTATGGTGTTGTAACCTCGCTTTATTATAATGATAATAATTATTTTTTACATAATGTCTCAGCTACAACTACAACCAAGAATAAGATTATAATAATACACAATTTTAAAACCTTGAATTATTAATTTACCAGCCTTATACTATGTTTAACTGAAACAGAAACCGTTTTTATTGTATTTGTTAAGTTAAAATTATAATAAAAGTACGGTTATCTTAACATTAGTATACATGAAAGTTAAATAGTAGTTAGAAAATACATGAAAGTTCACGAAAATTTTATTAGGTCGTATAATGAATTAGGATCAAGAACCAACTGAAACAACTTTGAATAATTGCTACAAAGAAATAATATAAGTTAACAATAAAACAACTAGCTACTGTTATATATTTTAGGTTCTCTTATATTTTTAATTTATTTTTATTTTTTGAAAAATGTTTAGAATTTATCTGTATATGAAAGTGTCCATATTCTGTACTTTCTTTCAGGAACACACCATACCTTCTTATTGGCCTACAGCCAAGATCAATTGATGTCTTACCTTTGACATTGTCGCGGTTTAGTGTCGAGTTAATTATTGAAAAACAGCGATGGAGACACTGCAATGTGTACTTCCAAGATCCTTAAGCCGTTTTAATCGTTATTGATGTTGAAATTAGGGAGAGGAAAAATTAAACAAGGAGACTTTCATTTTAAATCTCAGCAGTTTTTAAATGAATTGAATATATTCAGTCCAAGAAAAAAAATATGTTTGGATCAAAACAATTTGTATTTTTTTTCTGGCAGCAATAATTTTTCAAATGTGCTTTTGATAAGTTTCCAATTTTATGCAGAGCGATCGCCATCTGACCTTCGCCTAGCACGTGTACCTCCAACTAACCTAGATTTCTATTGATTTTGAATCGTAATAAATTTGTTTGTATCTCATGGAAACTGTCTATCATGTTGTCTGGCTATTTCGCCCCATTTACAAAAACGTCTGGCCGTCTCATATTTGATATGGACATACATTATTGCTGTAAAATAAAATAATAGATTTTTCATATCTGTTTTATACTGTGTTCTCATTTATTTTATAGCAACTTAATTAGGAAAATTCAATAAAATTATATAAATTAAATATTGAATGACTAAAATGACGTAAAATAATTGTTTAAAATATTTTTGAATGTAAATAACATCTTAAGTTAAATGATTTATCGATGGAGACAAATAGTATTTTGTAAACTTTTTTAGATATTGGAAAACAAGATATATGTAGAAAGTTTAATATGCCAGAGCTATAAAAATTTGAGCATAAGCATTATCCAATATGCTGTGGGCCATTCGAGATGGAATTTAGGTTTCCGTTAGATATATTACAAAAACTTTGTGTTGCAACAACTTAAATTATGAAGCTCTGTTGGGGGAATGAAAATTGCTCAAATAAAAGTCCACCTTTGATTTTATGAATAATTCAATTCGTTTCGTGGTCGAACCGGAGCTGTCAAATGTCATCTGAACAACTTGACCTTGAACAAGGGAACCGAGTGAAGAATACGGCATTTAAATTAAGGCTTCGTCCGACTACCCGCGCCGTCGGGTCGCGGAGACCTATCTAACAGAACATTTCATGTGCTTCTCACAAACAGACAGATATGAACCTTATACCAAACATACAAGATCGAGTTTCTCATTCGTTTTACAGACTGTTCTTTCATCAAACTAGTTTGATTTCTATTTAAATGCAGCTAAGGTCCAATTTGAATTAATCCAAAGAAGGGGGTGTGTAGAGGGCTCGGTCAAAGCGTCCTCTAAGAAAATGAAGACAATACGATTATAGTATAACAGTATATGTAAAAAAGTCTAGTAATCTCCTTAAAATATATAGTAAAAAAAGGAAAGGTTCTTAAAATAAATCCCTTTATTTTTATTCGGTTAAAGTTTCTGCCCTAAGATGATCAATACAAAAAATTTAAGCCTAAATAAAAAAAAATATATCTCTGTTCATAATCAATACGAGGTGATATAAAATTAAAGGAAAATTTTTCTAAATATTTGATATAAGAATTTTATCTTGGAGTTTTTCTTATACAACAATGAACCGAATATTATAACGTATAACACTATAATTTAGACGAGCATTCTCTCTTCCTTTTATTCCTTTATCTTTGCTATCTTGCATCTCTTTCTAACGACTCTTGGCAGAACTTTTTTATTTTTTCACATTTACCACTGATTGATAGAGAGGGTGGCTTTAGTTTGGTCGCTCCTCGATAGATGGCGTTGGTCTTTCTTTATCCACTACACCGGATTTCAAACCGGACACGTAATTTTCAAGAAAATATGTTACTAAAACTTTTAAATTTAAAACTACAGTATATTTATTGGAGATTTGTTTTATTAATGACATTGAATAAATTTTATTTTCTTTTTTCTCTTCTCATGGATACTGTCTAAAATAAAAAAAAGCAATAAAAGTTCCCAAAATGATGTTGAGTTCTCGCTTCATTAAATGAAAAGCTTCTCCAAGATATTGAGTGTATACTTCGTCTAAGGACACCTGTTACATATTGTCTTTGCATAGCTTTAAGGTACGAGGGGAATATATGAGGGTAGAAATAGATTTGCAGGATGAGGTTCTGGTCTATTGGTTAATCATAAAATCTTACTGCAGTATTGTGTGCACACTTTGTTGAAATCTAGTACACTGTTGAACCAGCGTTCAAATACAGAAATTAATACAAAAATACACGCTGGAATCTATGACCTACATTCGGAGTCTACAGCCTTATTATAATTGTATTCGTGTTATAAATTCCAGACACATTTTATACATCAAGAAGTATCTATTACAGAGTCTGGACTGCTTTGATCCGGGACTGTAGATTATTTTTATATCGATTAGAACATTGTTTTTTTTTAAACGCTAGTTGTCCTTACTACAACAAATCAGAACTTACACGTAGAAGAAGATTAATCTTTTATTATTAAACCAACCAAGCTAAAGGTTTTCTATAACGTAATAACATAAATAAAAAAAAATGGCGTATCATAATATTGAGATTATAATAAAAGTGCAAGGTTTAAGTTGATATATATTAATATGAAAAAAACTAAGCCGAAACAATAACTCTATAGAAATATTATGTAAGCGTTACATTGTAGACCTAAAACATTTTTTTCATAGACCCAGTCTAGACCGAACTGTATTTACAGATGACATTATTACGTCCATAAATTGCGGCGAACCGAATGATTGTGTAATATAATGACATGTACTCATTAATAATGAATACAAGAGATTAATGTGTTTGCGCGGATGAAGGCCGTGCTTACAACAACCGGAAGCCGAACTAAAAAGATTTATGTGTCAAATAACGAAATTATTATTTAATCATATGATTGACATCGCTTTAAACCGAGTAAACTTAATTATATGAACTGTTTCCTTTGTAATAAGAACTTTGATTTAGTTTGCATTTATTTTTTTCTATTTAAATGTAACGTAATATGCTTTTAACGTTAGATAAATGATTTGAAAACTTAGGAGCTGACTGTAAAATGCTGTCCAAATGTTCAATGCATAGTGTTTTGTTAAATTGTAAGAAATAATGTGTCTTTAATCTTTATAACCAAAGATTAAAGAATAAAAAGAAAGACACTGTTATTTAATCAGTATAACAATATTTTAATTCAATATATTAATAAAATATAAATGTATTTCACACATAAGATTTCAAATAAAGTAGAGTAATCCACATCTTAACATGATTACTTAATAATTATATAACAACAGTCGGCCGAATCAAAAGTTAACAAGCTTCCGAGTTAACAAAGTCAAAGTTAACTCACAAATTCTGCCAACCATTAAAACAACGCTATTAGGTCTCGTCTTGGCATCGCCAGTATAATTGAACACGAGAGGGAGCATTTATGGGCAGCTTGACCACTATGCTTCATTCATGACTGAGGTGCCCGTCGTAAATTAAATATATAATTTTTGACAATTTACATCTTCGCCGCGGCTCTAATAATTTTTGGGGCTGGCTTGAGACTAACGGAGGATATGGTTGGTATATGAAATTTTGGATGTGGTACACTCAGATTGTTATACGTCACATCTATAGAAGAAAATAAAACATATCCTTGTTAAATACTACAAATATCATTAAATATAATTATAAACCAAATAATAGGAAAGGACATTGAAAATACAACTGATTAGGCCATTTCAGCATTACATATATATATATATATATATTAATGAATATGGTATAAATAAATATATATAAAAATGCCGTGTCCATAGTGTCTGGCATCACAGTCAACTGGACATTCGCCAATGAATGGGCAAGTGGTACTGATAACTTGCCACTGCTACTGGCTCCACTTACTTAGTTACTATCTGATGCATCGCTGGTATGACGCATTAGCGGGGTACTTATATAACCCATACAGCTTTACTTAAAACATTCCGTAATTTATATTTATTTTTGGGACATTCTGTTCTGTTTCTCATACGCCGTTAAGTCTATTCCCAGAAATTGTCTGTACATTTTATTAAATAGGGCATTTTTATGTTTAAGAACCATTGTTTTTCATTTAATGAATCACGCAAGCAATTTTTCAATTAACAGCGATGACCGATGTAATTAAAAACAACGACATCCAATTAAAACGAGGAGTTTCGTGTCTAAAACAAATAACATAATTCCATGTTCACCTTCCAATTAATTTAAAATACCGGAGCGAAAAGCACTTGCGTGTTGTTTTATGCTATAACTATTTTGCACTCCTGGGACTGAGCCGGCGTCACATTACCAGATGAAATGCTATGTTAATATTTTTACCAAATACTAATAATAATAGAAATTAAATAAACATTAAGTTTGAGTTTTTAACACGTCTGAAATGATATTTAGTTTCAATAAAAAAAGTTGTAAATATATACTACTTTTAATTATTTAATCAAAAAATCTGCTGTAATAGTTTTTTTTTGGTACAATTTAATTTAATTTTTTTTTAATCCGTCCGACCGATTTATTATAGAACTATCTAATTAATTTTACAAGACTTACTTTATACAATTTCACCTTTACAAGGCCTTGTTAACCTTTACAAAGTCTTCATTGTCAGTTAAAATTATTTTTTCTATTGAGTCGATTCTGTGTAGATGCTTTACATCTGCTTTTTTAAATCTTGGAGCATCACAATAATCTCAACCGAGACTTAGCTTGTCTTTAAAGTTTTCTGAATTTTTTTTTTCAAATTGTTTGACAGAAATAAAGTTCATTTAAATAGAATATTAAGGGAAGTCGACAGTTGTTCTTTTAAAAGCGTATTACATCGTTTTTTGTAACAAAAAAAAAATTTGAACCAAGCAAAAAATTCATGAAATTTTATTAAACTTATTTTGATGTATTTTTTACATAATAATAACTGATCAAATAGTTTCCACTTTATATTAATATGAAAATTTTATAAATAATGGATTTACAATCTTTTGTATATTTTATTTATAAATATCACACATAATACTATTAGCTCTATGTATTGAACATAAACTCTTTTTTAACATTTTATATTCTCTACTGGGCGGATACCATTTTTTCTTAAAAATCTTTTAATAGTTGAACAGCTTCCTAAGGCTTGTATTAAATGTATTCTGAATCCACTGTGAAAATATTACTTTATCACTCACGTTCTCTATGTTTATAAATAGAAAAACTATTTTTTTCTTCCCCCATACTTTAACGGTCATCACAATCATATAAAGCCTTCAATCGCTCTTTCTTTATTAAAAACTCTTTAATATGTTAAAGTTGTTTCTTAGTTTAAATTGCTTAATTTTTTTTAGTTATATATTATCATATATCGTACTTAAACCGGCAGCGAAGTAGGGATAAAAAACAGCAGAAGCTAAAATGTCACGGAAATTTCTGCTAACTATATATTATATTTTCACTCGTTCATACAAGTGTTTGGTATTCGTACATTTTCATAAAAAAAGTTCCATCCTTATATTTAATGATTTTTAGGTTACGCTGAAATTCTTGCACAGATAGCAGTCAACATTGAAGGTTGTATTATAGGCGTTTTGCAATCCTACGCCCTACCAACTCGATTAAATGAAGAACGAAAAATCAATGTCTACATTGAAATATATAATACAAACAAGATAAAATGAGATGAGATACAAGTGAAGTTTCTTTTTTGGAAAAAAAATTACAAATTCTTTCTTGCGTTAAATATTATGACTCTTTAAAAAAAAACACAAAATGTTTTTAAGAATTACAACTTTTGTATTGCTGAAAAATGTAAAAGTGTGGTCACTTTTCTATTTTCACTTTTTCATACTAAAAAGCGGACGTCTATTTTCAAACATTATTATCAATTAAACATCAGCGGTTATCACAAAAACTTTATCCATAATTTCAAGGTTTTATAGCTACTAAGACTTTTCAATAATGAAATTAACGTTTAAAGTAACTTATATTTTTAAGGCATTTTTTATTATAAAAAGCAGACAGCAGGTCCGGTCCATAAGTAAAGTGGTAATAATTAAAATCCCTTGATTTTTTATTGAAATTGGGTTGTCAACCCGAAGCTAATAGCCGCCCATATGGATACTATTTCTGAAAATTAAATATTCTTTTTCTGACAGAATTGTATCTGCCTCCGGGTCTGTGCAAAATGTAGGGTAGTTTTAAATTTTTTCTCCATGGCTAGTACCTGTAAACCTTATAGTGACTTCCCGCACGTATCTCTGATGGTTGGTAAAAAGTTATTTCCATCAAAGATGCTCGGATTGTTGAAACAACTCATACGATAAGTAAGGCGCAGGTCCTGAATTAAGGGTATGGTCTTCAACATAACAATTATTGGTGTATCTAGTTTCCAGTCGCGACAACCCGTAAATCACAACATGATTACCTCAGCAATACGGTACCTCAGCAATGGAATGCTGCTAAATGTCGAAGTTGTTGGCAGCGGATGGTTAAGAAAACTTCCTTATCTTTCACGTATCCTTCACTGTATGAAAATATAGACCCAGAAGTTAAACTTATAGATGAAGCCCAGTTCGGGATAGAATTTTCTACCTAAATCGGTACTCGGATAGTATTATGATCTTATTGAGATCAGCTATTTGTGTTTCCATTCAGAAATGCAAGTCTGGTTGAACCATCTCTATGTACTGATGGATGGTTGTCGATTTGGAATAGAGTTCTGTTTGGGAATGGAGTTTTCTTACTTTTTGCATGAAATTATCTGAAAGAGGAGAAAATTGGCATCTTTAATTCTCTTGCTACCGAAAAAACTTGCTCTATCTGTGGAAAGGCAGTTGGAACTGCTGTTGGTAGAATGTAGGGTAAGCCTAGATACCGGTCAATAATCACGTCATCACGATAGGGTTCCGAAAATCATACGTGAAGCGGTTAGTCTTTCGGTAGCAAGAGCGCAAAGGAAAACAACCACAAACGAGCGATCAGTAGGTTTTGTAAGAGAAGGCTCTAGGGCTACAAAATCAGCCAAGCCTTACTCTATCCTTAAAGCGGTTTAGGATTGGACTATAATGATGGATACGTATGAGATACAATACCAAATCGCGGAGGATATTTGTGCGTCGGCCTCCAGACCAGACATAATTATGTATTCGCAAATTTTAAAGCGTGTTTTGATAATAGAGCTTACGGTTCCTTGGAAAACCAACATCCCCAAAGAACATGCCATCAAGGTCAATAAATATTACGAGCTCACTAACGAACTCACTCGAAATTTCTTCGTCGTGGATTTATACGCGGTAGAAGTGGGAGCGAGAGGTATAACGGCTAAATCTCTTTACAACTTACTAAAAGACTTGGGCCTGTCCAGAACTAATATTAATTCATTCTAAGAACATACTTTGAAGGCAGCCCTAGTAGGTTCGTTTCCAATTTAGTTAGGTAGAGAGTTGAGTTTGAGTTTGGACAGTGGAGGTGAGCGTTTAACGCGCGTCAGATAGAGGCCCCTTAAACCTACACCTGGGTCGTAAGTCCCAGGCACTGTTGAAGCTCCTCTCCCGGCAACGATGGACCCGGCACCTGCACGGTGAATCCATTAAACGCTGAGAGGTTTCGTCTCTGTCTGAATTCGGAAAGGTTTATTTATGTAATAAATTATATGTACGTGATTTCTCTGTATTTTGAGTCAAATGAAATTATGGTGTTAAATATTATTTCATATAAAATTTAATTTAAACAGCTACAAAGGTTTGTGGATTAAAATACTAGAAAAACATTTTTATTAACCCTAGAATACACATGAAGTCACCCACGCATGCAAGTACAGAAAGTGTTGTGTGATTTCTATTTCTAAAACTTAAATATACCGCAAATGTAAAGGGAGTAAATGAAACAATGTTCACCGTATAGTTAATTTATTACGCTTGACTTAATTATAATTACTCGTTATTGCTTCAATATTTATTGTACTTATTTCAATAAATAGGGAAGTATCTGTCCGGACATAAAATTGCACAGCAAAATAATGAAACGTGAAAGTTGGTATTCGATGTTTTAACAACGAGTTGGTTCAGACATTTTAAAATCACTGTAAAGATCGTTAATATAAAATTCACATAGATTAAAAATATTTTATTCTCCCGGAGACGGAAATAAAATTATAATCACAATAAAACAATATCGTATATCTGTTAACTGTACTTCAATGTGAAACACTTATATGTTCAGATAGTTTATTTTATCTTTATATGTATCTTTTGTAAACTCTCACAAAGAAATTAATTTTAAATAACTCTATAATAACAATAAAATATAATTTTGATACTGTTGTCGGCTTCAAAAATTAAACCTAAATTATCGTGCGTGGTGTGGAAACTGACGCGGAGCCGGTTTGTATTTCCTCATATTCCTATCACACATATATAGACATAGATTCAGAAATAGCAAAGACTTCGATTGTACACAGGCGATGAATATTTAAAAACATCCAAATTTTAGTTTTCGACTATACAACTTTAATATGTATTGCAGATATTACGCGTATACAACAATAATCTAGATATCCTAAACGGAGCGACGCGTAGAGTCAGCTCACCTTAATATTACCTCAGTATTCCTATTACACAAGTCAACAAGAAGATTACAGTAAGTTAGCATTAAAATATCTATAATTCCAATAACAATATCACATATATATGTCTAGACGATAATTCATTATTATTAATAACAACAAACAATGATCGTACGACTACCTCCGACGAACTATTACAAGCTTAGGGTAATTCGTATCCCGCTATGTGCGTCGTGACGCGACACTAGAGCTAGCTTACCGAACAACACTCAGATAATGGAATATATCACGTCCTAAGTCAGATAAAACACGATGAAACATTACGGGTATAGCTTAAATGTAGTAGTTTTTTTAATGGAACATACTTGTTATTTTTTATATATTTTTTTATTTTGTAAACACAGACAATATATAAATATTCAACAAATAAAAATATGTATATGTAGCATTTGATAATTTATATAGTATTATATATTTGGAAATAGGTCGGATTACAAAAAAATATTTTCATCTGAAACGGAATAAAATTGAAAAAATAACTTATTTGGGAAATTTAAGTGTTTCATTATTAAGGTGATAAGTATGGAGAAATAGATTAATGAGAAAGTTTTGAACAGTTAAGTTGAAGAGTAGACACACGATGAAGTAGAAAATATAAAAAGGTTGACAATCGTATCGATTACTATATAAGGACACAGACACAGACACACACAGACACAGACACAGACACAGACACAGACACTCTCAGGAGAAAAAACATCACAACAACTAGAAGCGCTGAATAGATTTTAGGCCAGAGAATTAATGTTAAGAACTCTTAAAAGTAGTCAACATTTAACATACAATAGCAGTATAGGGATACACATCTACAACAACAGAATATAGCGATATAAGTGTCTAAAAAGATAATGAATTCAGAATATAAACTTGTAAAGTTATCAAAAATGTCACTAACTTACGGGAAAATAGGTCGACTAACAAGCCTTTAGATTGTTTTCGAATAGGATCCGTGTCAAATGAAGCGACCACTGAGCTGTATACACTATTACGATAACCCGTCTGAGATCCGATGTGGCAGTTTTAGTCGGATGTTCGGTTGGTGCGAACTGAACCCAAGAAGCTGGTAAACCATATTAAAGTCGAAGCGGCGCTCTGGTGATGGAAGGAAGAAAGATGAGGCGAATAAAGCTATACAGCAACGGAACAGTCAAAGGAAGTCCGTCCCGAGCGATCACTCTCCTTTAACTAGAGAAGATTTACTAACTTGACGATATTGTCTTAGTCCCTGTACATTTCTACCAACGACGGATCTTTCCGTATCTAAGCAAACCCTCGAAGATTCACTGGTTTGAAAATAAAAGGACGGCTACCTTCTGCGATACAAGGGAACGGTGCTACCAAATAATGTGATACCTACGATCTTCTGAGCCATGTTTAATGTATGTTGTTGCGTCGAAGAAGATTCAAACCGAACTACAATAGAAAATCTTTTTCTCTATAAAACTTTGCAATATACTGAGAAAGAGGCTCTTTATACATACAAAGACATCAGACGTTACTCACTAATCACAAAAACTATATATATCATAATAATTTAAGTAATCTTACTTCGTTTAACTTAATATTGTCTAAATTACACGCTTAATACTCACGAACCTATACGTCTAGGGAGATACTATATGTTCGACGAAAATCAATACATGCGTATTATAATTTGATTAACTTCCGATATGTCAGCCGATAAGGTCGAGGCCTCAAAAATGAAAAAATTAATGTCAAAGAAAAATCGTTTTAAAAAAAATATGTGATACAAATGAAATCAACGTTATCCCATATAAAAATATCTCACTCGACGAAATTAAAACGTATTAACAATCTTATACTATACGCGAATATTAATAATATAGCATATCCAAGAAAAATCAGTTCAAGCAAAACATTGATAGATACAGCGATATACTTACGGCCTAATATATTTAAAGATCAAGTTAACAAATTGACAGCGTTCTCGTTCACGTTACGAGTGACGTAAACGTATGAAGGTTTATTTTATATATACTGAAAGAAATCTTTTTTTTTATTATCATTATTGTTTAAAGATAATTTTGCCATATATAATTTTTGAGCCCAAGCATAAATAGAGGGCGTGCACCGATCGAATCAGAACATCGTCTAAATATACATCGCGTACAGTACCGTGCGCTTCGATGTAGCGTTTAGTATATTTTTAATGTGCCTTAAGTTATCTAACAGACAGGGTTCAAGACATCGGTCGTTATATAAGGACGTTGAAGATATGGCCGCGTTAACTATGAAGATAGAAACGTTACAAAGACAGAATGAAATTTGATAAAATGCATTGATTAAATCTACGTTAGTATTATTAAAGATTCTTTTTATAATAAATGATGTTTTATAGATTTAGTCTTTATACTTCGTGTGAAGTGTTGAAGCCGGTTACAGATACACTAATGATTACAACAATTACATTAACGATAAACCTTATGCAAAAACTGTTATAAAATATATAAATATTTGCCCTACGTTCTGTTATAATTTTTTTTAAATTCAACAAAATATGAATGTTCAAACAAGGCAACCTATATAAATCGCGTTGCATTTTGGTCCTATGTTATTGTAGTTTTGTCATAACGGGGTCGTAAAAAAATTTAAACGCTACAAAAAAATGAAACAGCTACAATAAATCTCATACGATTCCAACGTTCCCTTTCATTACATAAAATTTCAATTGGTTCTCTTAACGTTTCGATTTAACTTCTTTAATATAGTTTTAGGCTTCTTATAAATCTCTGATACGACATACAACTACATTTCAATGAGAGCTCGTTACTTTTAATGATATCATTATACTTATTCCGTTCGTTTCGTCTGAGGTTACTTCTCTACGCAAGTCTTTCACCGAGACATAAAATTTACAACGATTACGAACATTTGATAAACAAAAACATCTCACACGAGACACACTCGCATCGAGTTATATTATTTGTGACGTGTTTTTGTAATTTCAAATATTTTATAACATTTTGGACCCCAGAAATATTTCATTGTCAATAGCTTTGTAACTAAAACATTAAAAAATAGTATTCATTTCTCGAACTAGCTCTTAGGGCAACGGAGCAATCTTACTCTATGGTCGAACAAAATCCTTTTCAAGGATAACAAGCGCTACTAACAAATGTCTTGTGTCGAGGTAATACTTCCTAACGCCTAGCAACTTATTACTTTGTGCTACGTTTCGTTGACTTCCTATCGCGTTCACATTATCATAAACTACGTACTAATATATTAGGCTATGAAATTATCTAATGCGTTATGTTCGTCATTCTTATTTTATATGTTTAAAATTTATATTCTTTTATTTATCGTGAGTTTTTTAACGAGAGAGAGTTACGTGACATATAATATAACATTAACGAACTGTGTAACTCGGACTAACCTTTAAGGAGCGTGACACGTCGGCGACATCTCCCAGCGTCGGTAACGATTAATATCTATTATAAAATAAGTAGAGACATAACGCATTCTGTAAACACATTGATCTTAAAGTAACCATATCACGCAAATCCACAGACACAATACTTATAACGAGTCGTTGAAGCTAATTATTGTATAACATTATATTTATCTAAGAGACAACCAGATAAAGTCAAAATTGTCAAAAACACACCCAAATAGACCAAAGTCTAATAATCTTGAACACTTCTTTTACATCACTTCAAAGTTTCCAACGATCCGATCCCTTACCGACAATCCGACTCTATGCAAGGAGCTGAACCCGTTTGATTGAGCACAATGAAACTTGGAAGACCCGAGCGAAAGAAATGCTTCATAAACTCCAAAATATATACAAACAGCGGCCGAGGCGATACAGGTGGAAATACAATAGCAAATATATCTTAAATAATCTAAAACGTACGCTATCGATCGAAGCGTCTCATCGCTTCACGTGATTAATATTAAATAATATATTATATATAATTAATGTGCAGTGTGACGGTTATTGGAAGAGTTAGTAGATGAAGGCGGGGTGGAGGGGAGGCGCTGGCAGGCGAGGTTGCTTGTCGAGGGGCGCGCAGCACGCCGGCTCGCAGCAGGTGGCGCTGTATGGAGCCGGGACCAGCGCGAACTGGGCCGGGGGCGCGTACAATGCTGGAGCTGCTGGAAATTTGCTACCTTATAGTTCCGTACATCCAGGTCAAGATGACCCTTCTAACTATTCCAAGTTCTGTATTGATTATTATTGCATACATGTTACATATAGGCGTATATGCTGAGGCCACTGGAACTTTGCTATGCTATAGGCTACATACATCCAGGTTAAGATGATACTTCTTACTATTCCAAGTTTTGTATCGCTTATTATTGAATACATGTCATATTATAAATTAAACTTTTTATTTCCTATGGCAGCGAGGTCCCACAGCAGGCTTTATACATAGTTGGTTTTACGCTGATTATTTGTAGGAAATTTTCGAAGTTAACTTATTGTTATTGAACATATTTTTGAATTGATTTTTGGTCATTCTTATTAAAATTACTTGAGAGATCTTTGAGTGACGTCACGAGAGGATTGCTTTAGTTGGAGAGTAATGTTATGTTGTTAGGTCACAATTGTTCCTATATGCAAAACGTAAAATGATCTTAAATTTAATTACTTATAAAGATTTTATAAGATAACTTTGTTTGTGACAAAAATTTTATATTAGTTTACACCTCCGCAAAATTTTTCATACGTATTTATTTTTTAATATTTAATTTTAATTTTTCATTTTTATCACTTTGGTTGTACGATTTTTTCTTTTGTTATTTATTTATAATACTAATAATCTAATATCCATAAAAAGCAGTGTACATTTACACAAACATTCCTTACTCTATACGATTCCAATCGTATGAAGTCCAAAACATTATCATTGCACAGATTCAAACAAACTGTTCTTAGCTATCGTGAACTTTAGTCCGGTCTAATTGAATTAAATGGAAAATGCCATTGAGTGAGCGCCTTTCCTCGATTTTAAACTCGACTAAAGTATTTTCATCGCTTTACGCAGCACCGATCAAGGCTCTGCAATGATAGTTTTTTACGATGTTTTTATTATTTAATCGTTTTCTTTTATTAGTCAATATTTTTAGGTTAAGTTCAAGGAGATATTGCTGTCATATCTTTAAAAGGATAAATTATGCCAACTTAGTGATAATTTTTGTTTACTGATACTCACTATCGAAAGGTACAGGGTACACCGCGTACGGTGGTGGAGGGATCTCGCAGGGAGCACACGTCGGCAGCGGGGCTAGTGGGGGGCAGATCAGTTGGTAGCACAGCGGCGCCTGCAACGGCGCGGCCTCTGATGTCAGCATCGGAATCTGACTCATCTGAAATAGTGACTTGAACAGTCATTTTTAGTAACATCATAATCTGTTCAGCAACTTCACATATAGGAATTTAATTGTAATCATTTTTATTATTTATTAAATGCTTGCTGTCTTATGATATGGCTCTAATAAATATCGTGTGGGACTGACGTTATATGAAATTATGAACAGTTGATCGTTGTAATATATTTTTAAATGTAATATATTCTGATTTGAAAGCAAATGAAAAAGCTTCAGTATTCTCAACGGAAGTACTCGCAGCTATTATTGAACATCGTATCGATTTGAACGTGATGTTTCAATCAAAGAACCAACCAATGGAAAGTTATCAAAAATTACAAATTTTTTAACTACCAATAATATGTTGCAGCATGATTAAGTTTATAACTCTCAGACATGCTTGCGATGTTCCGTGACATATTTAAATGGCACACATACAAGCTACTTTTGGTCCAATCAATAGACCCGATGTGATTCATCTCTGATACTTGGCCTTATTCCATTTGCGGTCACATTTTGGTCTATCCATATTTTATATTGTAATATAAGTAATAAAACATACGTTTGTTTATTTCTCATCGTATATGTGTTGAATTTAATATTTTCTTACCTGTTTTCTCACTGCCTGAGCTACTCGAAGTCTACCGAGTGGCGAGAACATCACTCCACCGCTCTGAAAATAATGAACGAATATATATAGCAATAATTTAAATTGGGAACTCTTCTTTCAGATAAAATATATAGAATGTATACAAATTTGTCCTCTCATATACTTCAATACAAGCATTAAAACACTAAAATATTGAAGTGTAGGCTCGTGATAACACATTAATGCTTAATACAGCCTCTACCTGAAAGTCATCGCTCGTGATACATAATAACGCTAAGTGGTTTTACCTGCACGCGATATCAACCCTTAACGGTTAATGTTCCCCAATGAAGTCTACCCAAATAAAATTATTTACCCGCTGTAAGGGTTTAACGAACTCAACGATTTTTTTTTATGAATTCATTTTTTGTCATTTAAAAAAATGAACATTTTCTATTGGCATATAAACAAAAAAACAAATTTATTTTTTTTGCAATCTATACAAGTATCCTTTATTTAAGTTATTAGTAAAAACTAAAATTCATCTACAGTGAAGCCTCTCTCAAAACGTTAGCAGTTTTTAACGTTTTCAAAAGCCTGGAGTACAAGAAGGTGCACGTCACCGTCTTTGTAAAAAAAAGAAAATTAAGCTGCATTTTTTTAAAAAACGCGCCACTCTCCCAATTTCTCAAGAAAACACTAAAGCTTTTTTGTGTGAATGAACACATTTGACTTGCTTTTAATATTTCTTTTTCGAAATCTTTTCTTTTGTCACATTTGAATTATTTCAAATATAAAATAGGCAATCTAAGTTCGATTTAAAAGGTTTTTTATAAATATATATGTAACATTTAAAATGGGATTCTTACAGTGTATAAAGATTACATATATACGAGTATAAACTGTTGATTAAGTTTTATATTTTCAACGTCTATTTTAGTGAATTTCTTTGAACGAAACTTTCATTATCTGCATTAAAAAAAGAAAGGAAAAATTTTAAGTAATTTAAAAATGTAGTTCTATGAATATGAGTTAATAATGTCCAAAAATAAAATAGCATTCCTTAGAGCTTGCATTTAACACTCAACATTCTAAAAGTGGCGCTCTCGACGTCTTTGAATCTTTCCTTTCCATGCCTTTTCACTTTGGCCATTGTTTCAGTAATCTTCACTATTTCTCACACCATTTTAATATTTCTTCGTTGTATAACGGATTATATGCCTCGAGTCTTTATGTACAGAGCTACTTGAATATTACGATATAGGAACTAAACACGAGATGAGATAAGTTTGATGTTACTACATAATGAGTTACTACATAATCTTTGGATTAACTATCCTTTTGCTAATATATTAAACCTCGTTATTTTACAGAGGAAAAGTGAATATAAATCTCTTATACTGTGTAACATTCAACAAGTTATTTAAAAAAGCAAATTATATATTTTTTTTTATTTAAAATTAATATTTCCAGTTACTCACTGCAACAAGCAACAGGTTCATTTGGATAAATCCATTGAAAAACGATACAAATTTAATTTTTAATTTCATACAAAACAATTTTTCACATTTCTAATTGAAAAAATATTATTTTGAAAATGAGTACATTCGTCAAATATCGCTACGGATGTTTTTTATAGTGATAAAGCTTTGAAAAGGTTCTTTCGTAATGATTTCCTCTCGGCCACAAAGCAAGAGAAGGGATCGACCCGTGGAAGGCTTTGATGATTAATACAATATTCGTGAAACTTTTAGGCCGGAGGTTGACCTTTTAATATTAGGGTTCGTCAAATCAAAACGGAAAAATATAAAAAAGTTTTTTAAATATTTTTCACAAAAAAAAATTTCATGAATAAAAAAAATGCCACCACGAAGGGTTAACCTGGGTAAGTTTTATGAGTGAAAGTATTCAGCCTGACTAATTACTGGTTTGACGATAACTGAGCGATGGTCGTCATTAAAATCTTGTATATAAGTTGGAGTCAGTAAACAGATTATTACAATCCGATATGATGTCACAAAGGGAACCCGAGACCTTTAGAGATCGTAAAAGATAATGGCAGGGAGGAATTAACCTCAGCTATATTGGATATTTACTTATACATTTTAATAATCGCTTAGTTTCAGATAAATGCGAGTTGGGATCTTCGATCTCATCTTTGTAAGATTACATCCGAATGACAAAATGTTAGTCTTTATTTCGTGTAACAAAATCGAGGATTAAATAAACGGCTGTTAAAAATAAACGAGCAATTCCTTTAACAAATTGTCTTTTCTCCCTTTCCTTCGAATTTATTGGCCTCATTTTAAAAATTATCCCCGCGAGCGTTTTCAGGTGTGGATCGCTTATGCCCTTCGTTTTAAGATAAATATCCACAATATTTGGCTGCCCAGAAATATTTATTGTCCTTTTGTGGAGCACAAAAACGATATTTCTCACAAAAATATTGTTTTCGGCTGGACAGAATGAGTAATGTGAAGGGTCCAAGCTTAGACAGTAAAATCCTATCTTTTATTTCGACCGAGTTTATTAGTTGTTACGTAACCGATGAACATAATTTTACTTTTATGAAAAGAAATTCAGCGACGATAAAGTTATAAAGTATCTTAACGTATTTTATGCTTCTTTATATAAGTAGTGTAAAGAAAGATGAACTTCGATTCTGTGGTTTTCTATTACAGTCAAGATCTATATGAACTAACTTTCATTACGAGAAGACTGTGGTGTTCATGACCGCAGCTATTCTAAACATACATGAATATTACTAAGTAGTTTTTGAGAATCCTTCAATAAATTTTAATTATAACGGAGGATAAGAAAATTTGTAAACATTAATTATCGTTAAGTAATATTTATCATATATATGTACTTTTAAAAATGCTACTATGAATAAAATATTGTTCTTGTTAACATTATTACCATCAAAATTGAGAAGTTTAGAGATGGAAAGAGGACGTAGAAGAAATTATTATTTTTTTGCTTTTACAGGACGCGGTACTTACATATGATAAAACTAACAAAAAAACCGAAACTTCTATTACACTGATAAAATTGAAAAATGTTTCAAAGAGTCACTGAATGGAAATATTTGAGATGAAAATTTCTACTTTCAAGATATTTTCCAACTATGCATTTTATTCAGTAAAATAAATTGCAAGTTTATTGGAAGGCAGAGAATGAGAGGCAACATTATGTATTATCAAAGGCCGTAATTTCCTTCTTTGAAAACGATAATATACAAGATATTAAAGTGAAGGAATTACTCGTTAATGGAACACTTGCATCTATACATACTCATTGTATAGTGATAGAGAGCTCGAGAGCATTTTAAAAACTCAAAAAACAACAGTATGTATGACATATAAAAGTTATTATCCTTCTATTACTTCTTATGTTAAGTCACTCAAATTACTGAGAAACAGTAAATAGCTAACAGTTCTTTTAACTGGTATTAAGTAAATGATTAAAATAAAAAAAAAACACAATATTTTGTTAAACATAAAAAATAGCAGACCACTAGACTATTGGATATCCAAGATAGTATTTTATGAGTACATCACTACTGATGGAAGGATTTGGAAGATTAAATTCACAATCCCCTCATAGGACAAAATAAATTTAAAAGTTTATTTGCGATTACATGTTTAAATAAAGGAAGATAATTAATAAGTCTTTTATTCTTAATGTTTATCGATATCATTATATACTACCAAATACTATATTTAACTGTACCTACCGATCAAAAATACTGAAAAATAGTGTCTGTTAAGGTGACAATTTAATTATTTTTTTTGTTTGAAACGTCTGTAATTTTTGGATTGTTGCAATCGAACATTATTTGTCAATGAACTGTGAAAACAAACGAGGAGCATTAATAGTTTTAACAAACATGACGCATTATGTTGAAGAGTTTTGAACAAACTGAACTATTTTCACAGAAAACAGAACGTTTGTATTAAAAAAACTTCAGCGAATGTTACCTGGAGTCTCTGGGACTTCATAATGCAGGCTTTGTTTTATTGAGAATCGAGAAATTTATGCAATGTTAATATTATTGGTAATCAATGAACACAAAGGCCTTGATAAATGTAACGTACTAAATATTAAAGTCAAAATTTAGCTCCCGAAGAACTGGTGATGGTAAAGAAAAGCTTGCATATTAAGAAACTTCTGGAAGCGAGATTTTAGTGGCTAACGGTACACAAAATGTGCGCCCGATGGACAAGTATTGTCCAAAGTTATAAGAGGTTTAAAACTAGCGCCAGACTTATAATATCATAATACATTATAAATTTATTTCACAGTATAATTATAACTTAATAATTAAAACGGTATTTTAATAAGCCATTATTAAAGAAAGAAAATTACAGAAAAATTATGTTTATTTAATGTAATATCGTAATAGTAGATTTACACTCGCGTAGGAGTCGCGTGACGAGGCACGAGCCGAAGCACAAGGTTAGAGTCTAAATAGTCGCTCGCGGCTCGCCTCGCGTCTTGTCTCGCGCCTCGCAGCACTCACGTCCGGAGGTGCGAGCTGTGAAACGAGACGAAGCACAAGACGAGGTACGAGGCGAGAGTGTAAATGTCGTATTAGTAAAGTTGTAATAATGACGTGATTACAACCTGGTTATCTTGACATAGATCGCATATATACATACTGCCAAATCTAAAAAGTTATAACTTATTACTTAAAGACTTAAAAATAGCTTGTTTCGCGAGTAATAACAAGGGTAGAAGATAAAGTTTATTAGATTTATAAAGAGAAACGTAGAGATGAAATGCCACTACGAAAGTAATATAATGTATTAAAAATAAAAATAATGTCATATCAAAATTATTAAAAATAATTCTCGAAGCCGAGAAGTTCTGGAGGTAAAATTGCAACTAGATTAAAAACTGTTCCTAGGGAACTTGTCGGAGCAACTTCGACGCTATTTTAATTAAAAATAACAGATTTAAATTTTGTAATATTTTAATAACCAAGCAGGTTAAGACGGATGTATTTTTATTGCTGTATGAAATCTCTATGTCCCGGATGTACTCACGTGTCTCGTATGATATCGCTCTATATTAATGTTTTCGTAATATTGTGTACCCAAATAAAATCAACGATCAATTCCTATCGTTTATTCATTTTTAACAATTCATATAGAAATATTTGCATTTTAATTCGTGATTGAATTTTACATTAATCATTCGTAAAATATGTAAATGAAGTATATACATTTTAATGTAGAAACGGCAACGAGGCACGAATTATGAAATACAATGTAACTGACCTTTGAAAAATAAATACGTTTTTCAATATTTAAATGCACTCGACTCTTGTGAAAGGTTGAAGTTGAAATCTCTAATGAAGCTGGATTTTACTTTGAATAATATTTAATGTAATGGCATTGAGCTTAGAAAGAAAATTATATTGTAAGCATATTTTAACGTTTTTTTTTTCTTCATATTATTTTTGAAAACATAAAAATTTTAAAAAAAGTTTTTTAAAAATATCAATTATCGTCAACGATATCTCTAATTTATTAAATAGTGTATAGCTTTCCATCAATAATATATATGTATATATAAACTATAGTTTCGTAAAAATTCAAATGGACGGTTTGCATAAAACGGTAACAAACATACACACATAATTATACAAAAAATAAATAGTTTTAAAAGCATTCCTATAAACACATCAGTAGAATTAGACCAGACGAGACGAAAGTGCCCGTT
This sequence comes from Danaus plexippus, assembly GCF_018135715.1. Classification (NCBI taxonomy): domain Eukaryota; kingdom Metazoa; phylum Arthropoda; class Insecta; order Lepidoptera; family Nymphalidae; genus Danaus; species Danaus plexippus. The sequence goes on along the minus strand of NC_083552.1, from coordinate 456,020 downwards.
GTCACGTTTGCTGTGAAGTAATCAGAGCGTCGAAGAATGTAATAAAATACGCTAAGTAAATAAGAAAAACATAATTTTATTTAAAAGCATACTTAAAACTAATGGAGATTGTACATAAAATATGCTTTTTCCATAAACACAAATAGCGCATTCATATAATATATATTTATAATCATAATACAACTTAAATAAATGAATAAATCCTAAATGTAATCATGAAATTCCTATACAACATTATTTGTATCACAACGGATAAGTCTTAAGATTTTAATTTAATCTCTTGTCTATACTCTTTATCTTTTGTAGGGTATATTTGGATATTATTAATACACTTATAGATTAGCTTCGTGTGCAAGAAAAGAACGTGTACTGTGAGTGTGTCCCAAAAATGTTTAGTTACAATTCATTAGATGCACCCTAATACACTAACCAATGCTTGCCTGCTTATTTTACATGTGAAGACAGACAGAGTTATTAAAGTAATAATATTTATATTTTAAGTATGATAGTTATAAAGAATATTATCTGACGAAAGCTGTACAAGGTAGGAAATGCGAAGGAATGCACGGTAAAGACAATAAATTCATATCCTAGTGTTACAAAATAGTATAATGTTTTAGTTGAAGTGATATCAACATGACCTGGGCCTGGTCGGTTGGAAAATTTGTTTAAAATTTCGTGACAAATAAAGAAATAAAAAGTACACGTTGTAACTCTTTCCATAAAACTGTATGAAGGATTTATTAAGAGCATAAAAAATATTTTATTTTATTTTATTTTAATAAGCCGTATCAGCAAGACATCAAAGGTTAACTGAGGTCAAATATTTTTTTGTTAACATCAACAAAATACGTTTCCAGTAATAGATTGTTCTCGCAAATTAAAATGCCACGACAGAGTCCTTTGTGTAGCGGCGGGCTCGAAAAAGTCCGATAAGCTTTCATGTTGATAATGTCGGAGTTTTTATGAAACATGTCAAATTATTTTTTTGGTTATTCAGAAGCTTGGAGTTATATCTATATCTATATATATATATATAACTGTATATAAGAATGGTATATAGGATTGTATATAAGTATAATTTTTTATGACAAAAAGATTTCATCGTTTAAAATTATATATAGAACCGCTAGTTCCTGATGTTACTTCTTCAAAGCATTCCTATCAATGTAATATATGAGAGTACTTTAATAATTTTATGGAATAAAAGAAAAAGCTTCAAAATTACTTGATTAAGAAGCTCGTCGTTTTTTTGATATTATTTAACAAACAGACATTGTTTTGTAAACAACATTTTTAGGACTTGTTACTTTATCTGTGAAATTGAATTTAATCAAATATCCTAGTGAAATGACGAACGTAAAAACTAGTTAAATAAAGAGATGTTCACTGCCGGACAATGATTTAGGCATCGTTTACGTCTGACTATCAACAGGGCTGGCTACTAATGCTGGGACTATAAAGCTGGAACTGCTGCACCCACTGGAATAGTTCTGGAATATTTCACCTACTGATGAAATAACTGATGATTGGTTGTTGAAAAATTTGTTTAAAAGAAGCAGACCTATTATATTTTATGAAATCTCGTAACTCTGAAGTGTGAACCCTTGGTTTACAGATACCTCTACATATGTATACGCAAAACCTAAAACCGAATAAGGCTACGTTTAATTACTTAGTCTGATCAAGCATTGAATTCCTTTGAAGGGATTCACTTTTAAAACCGTGACGTAAATAATCTTTGTTACTTATAGAAAGCTTTAAAAAGCTTACCTCTCCTTAAATCTATATATATGCCAATGTCAAACGTTTTGGGTACGATGAGGGTTGAATTGGGGGATTAAAGACCAAAGCAACCCTGAAATTATAAGGATTGTTGAGGACAAAGGGAGAGACAGGTGTCGACCTTAACTTATGTAATCTTTGAATATTGTAGAACTGATATTTTATAAAGAACTTTTTATACTATTACTTATTATAAAGATCTAGTCTGGAATAATACAATTAACTTATTATGTTGTTGTAATTAATATTTATATCCTACGGCCAACTTTTTAATGAATATTTTAATGAATTACGAGATGTTTTTCATTTTCATCGGAATGCGGCAAAAAAAGAAAGTGGACAATGAAATCTATGAATGTAATTAATGCTTTTATTATAAGGAATGTGATTTTATTTATAAATCCATGGAGTTGTTCATAAAAATTAAGGAAATAAAAAATTTATAACAATAATGTTTTAAAGTTACACGTGATGTTTTTAAAAATATATTGAATTAAATAAACAAAAAATCGATTGATTGGTAGGCGAACTGAAAAGTCAGAAACTAGATTACAATAGAATAACCAGCCTGAGTCATAAAGGGATCTTAGAGGCACAAAAATATCATACAATTGTTTGGTATATTTGTTTTTGTATAAAAATATCATCTTCAACCGAAAAATAGAAAAGAAAAGCCTGTTTTTTAAACAACCTAACTGTATCTCAGTATCCAATCAAGGTCTTAATATCTTTCAGCCGTCCGTCAATGCTGCCTGCTGACAATAAAATGAGACCAATTTCCAATATGTTTCATGGCAACACAGAAACACCATTATTCACGAAATTAAAAAAAACAATAGCCTTGGTTTTTTTTTTGTAATTTGGATGTTGTTTAAAAAAGTAATGTTTAAATTGATACCTTTAGATGTGTCTGTGAGTGTTGTTGTTTGTTTCCGTGTACTAACGCGATTACAAGTAGGTGTAGGTAGGTTTAGTATATAGTGTCCACGTTTATAAAGAATATCCGTTTATAATGGCACCTCCGCGTATAATTCTAGAAGTTTCTCTTTTGGAAACATTTGCCTGAAAAACTTTTAACATTCTTACATTGAATGTTAGAAACAGTTTTGCGACTTCAGCCAGGCGTAAGATCTCAGTTTGACTTTCAGCCAAGACAGTTTGTGAGAATTCGGTCAAGTGGTTCTTACAGTAAAATACGGACAAGTAATTTAGTAAGTGATAATTGAGGGAAACTTTTTCTTTCATAAAATACACGCTTACTTAGTTTACTTGTTTGTTACAGAAAAACATATGATTATAATACTGAGATTATTATAACTTTGTTATATTTACTTATTTTATTTATTTTTAAAATTTACATTAACACACCTCTTATGTACATATGTAGAAAACAGTTTCTTCAGAACTTACTTATACTTCAATACCAATGCAATTTAAGATTTGCCTTTTAAATTTCTAATTCAGTTAAAAAGACAAAAATATAAATTTTAAAGGAAAAATAAAATATAACGTATTTATATAATATGTACATGCATTAACGTTGCCTAGGGATATTTCATTTCTACCTTATTATATGAAATTCTATATATATTTTGTAAAAACAATTATATATGGAATTGAAGTTTATATTATGGTTTATACTTGCAATAAAAAGAGATGCATCAAAGATTTTTAATTAATTTTTTTGTGATTTTATTTTTGGGTTTAATTTTTACTTTGTATATAATGGATTTTATGGAGAAAATTATGGAGATTGAAGTCATAAAATAACAAAAAAGGCATTTAACTAGAGTTAATAATCAGTATTTCCTCCACTAACATTCATTGAAGTTCGGCATCGGTTATTCATTTCCAAAATTAAGTTATCCAAATCGAGCTGTACTATCAGGTTCCAGGTTCTTTTCTAGTGCATGAAAAGTTGTTCTTCTGTTATCAAATTTGGAGAAAAATTTACCATAGCTCTTCGTTGTAACATGTTCCATGCGTATTCAATGAGATTCATGTCGGGGGACTGAGCAGGTCCGTCCATAACCCTGATTCCATGTTCCCTAAGCACAGTTTATACCAGCTCAGCCGTATGGGCACGGGCATTATCGTGCATGCGTGGGAACTCCTGACCCATTTTTACCCTGCGTGGGATAATCACAGGTTCCACCGCCTCATTGCGGTATTTCAGTGCATTCATGTTCCCTCTTGTCCAAATCAGATCAGGTCGCGCACCGATATAAATATCAGCCCATACCATAATAGTGCCGCCTTGATATGAATGGATTTCTTGTGAATGCTGGAGACGGCTTTGTCTACCAGGAATTCGCCAAATCCTTAACCTTCGTGAATCCGAATGAAATATAAACCGAGGCTCATCAGAAAAAAGCACCATGCCACCAGTCTGCGAGAATGAAGACCAGCTTCATATAATCTTCTTTTTACATGTTGGTCACTAACCAACAATTGGTGGTCAGATTGTAGTCTTTGATCCATTTGCATAGCTGTAATATTGGGTTGTCTCCTAGCGATATTTTGAAGAAAACGGTCCTGTCCAGGAGTGGTGATGTGATATCTGCCTGAATGCCGTTCAGCAACATCTTCTGTAGCACGATAACGTGACCATATCCGGGAGATTACATTTTGGCCGGTTTGCAAAGTTTCAGCAACCACGCTTTGTATAGCGCCCGCTTCCAGTATGCCTACAGTTCTAATCTGCTCTTCCCTTGTCAAATGTCTACGTGACATAACAATAAATGTAACACACATTGAATTTAGGAAAATTAAAGAAAAGAAGAAAATGTGTAATCACGTTTAATTTTTTAGAACTCCACTGTTTTATTTAACATGAACTAACTTTTCGACGGCCAAATTCGAATAATCGACATTCTTTTTTTTCAAAATGAGTTTTTTTTTATTTTTTTGAATTTGGAAACAAGTGGTGGAGAAGAAAATATTTTATATACAAACTCTTTTTATACAGTACATATTTTTTAAGTTAAGAAGTCTTTCATGTTATATCCCGAGACATTGTTGATGTGTATATTAATGACTCGTTTATTCTGTAAATAATTTATTATTATAATCATCGTAGCTACTTCTAATTTATTCGTATGTGCAACCAAAGATCACGTTTGTTAGTTCGGGATTATATTGTTTTGATGTGGCATTACTATTTATTTTAAGTCAACAATGCGTTCCAAATACACAAATTAATGACATGAAGGTCTAACAGAGATTATCACTCATACAAAATGTGAATTGTGTGAAATTAATGAAAAAAGTTTTCCTGATACTAATCTTTTTTATCATATTACAGCCTGGTGTCAGACATTTACAACTGATTTCATCATCAAAATTTTTCCTCTTCTTTGCCCGCGATCGTGTAAATATAAAATAATAAAAAATGCGTTGTATCCAAAACATTTAGTTTCATTTAAATGAGTATCCGCGGAAATCTTAGATACTTAGATCTAAGACGCATCTCGTCTGCCCGTGATCACGGTTGTTGAAAAGTAACCAAAACGTCGGGATTATGTAGTTTTTAAGACAATAATATAAGCGTAGTATAATCCGAAATATGTTAGTTTCGTTTAATCTTAAATACCACTATTTTTGTATAACATTTTTAATTTTTTATTAAATAGGTCTTTTTTTTTTTGCACGAACAAAAAATATATTTAATAAAATTAGAAAACATGTTAATTCAATGGAGACAGAAAAAATTAGATTAATACGAAATTTTTAAAAAAATTGGAAAAGAATAATTATTTTAATTTTGTTCAAAATAGATTGCATTTTGATTCAATATATTATTAATAAATTAAGAACAACAATAATCATTACTTGTTAAGATACAAACATTATGTAAAATATAAAAAAGCGTGTTAAAAAGGCATTTCCTAGCGAATGCGGGATATAACTATTGACTGTAAAACACCGCGTAAGACTTCACGGTTTAATTAAAACATACAAGTCGAAGTTCTATTTAACTTAAACGAATATAACTGTTAAGGATCCGACTGAGACGGTTGCGGATATTTGGTTACGAATTTTCAGTTCCGTTATTTCGTTTTTATAAATATTATGAAGACTAAAGAAAATTCTGTTCTCTTGATCTTTATACAGGAAAGGAATGAAAATGTATTTTTTTCTAATATTTTCTATTAAAATGTTTCCTCTCAAAACTGCTTACAAACAATAATATGAATGGTATTATGTAGTGTTGTTTTTGTAATGTAATGTAAAGGTAGTGGAAAATTGCATTTTCATGAAAGCGATTTAAACATATTAATATCGCGCACTAATTGCGAAATTGTCTGCTATCTTTAACAAGAGGTTGGCTTTTCATTTAGGCTATTGGGCGAACGCCGAGCAGATATTTCATGTTGTTATAAAAATAGGGACCGTGGTTTCAGGAATTCCTGTCCCCCGGACCAATGTTGCTGTAGCAGGAATTTTAGGCTGACCTTCCAAAAATTCCACTTATTTACCCTCCTAGCTTCCCCGTCTGGGAATATCAGGTATTGGAACAAAAACAGGGTCAAACAGGATTCAATACCTCCAGCAATGCTTTTCGAACTAAGTAAGAACAACCTAGATTCAAAGATATCTCGAACGTTCAGACTCCAACAAAACAAACATTCAGGAACATAAATTGATGATGTCATTTGAGTCCACATACAATCGATTGAATGGTTAAGACGAGTGTACATATTTACATATATATAGTCCATATCAATAGAATTTGACAATATTGTAAATAAAACAATTGACCACGATTACTCCGTTCTACGTACAACTGATAAAAACCACATAATAATCACATATATGTACAATTTATTATTCAATTTATAATCATTATTATTTGAACTTTAACCAACTCACAAATATTAAAAAGATCTGATTATAACAAACGCTACAGTGTACTCAACAGGCTGTGAAATGAAAATCAGCTAAAACTGAGCCGTAAAATTGCATTTTTAGTCCTGGTATTTAGCAGGTGGAACTAAATGTACGAGAGCTCGTAATACTTATTGACTTTGATGGCACGGTCTTTGGGGGATGTTGGTTTCCCAAGGAATTCTCAGCTCTATTTACGTCAAGCGCTTTAAAATTCTCGAATACAGAAATATGTCTGGTCTGGAAGCCGAGCACAAATATTCTCTGGGATTTTATATTGTTTCTCATACGTATCCATCATTATAGTTAAATCCGGGGAGGCTTTAAAGTTAAAGTAAGGGTTGACGTTTGATTTTAAAGTTATAGTGCCTTCTCTCACAAACCTATTGATCGTTTTTTGTGGTTAATGGTTATTTCTTTTGGCGTACCGGATATCGAAAGACTAAGCGCTTTAGGTATGATTTCTATAACCCTAACGTGACGACGCGAATATTGACCGCTATCCAGGAGTAACCTACAGCCCATCATTAAATGCCTAGTAGTTCCAGCTGCCTCCCCGTAGATACAACAAGTTTTTTCGGTACCTTTACATCTTCTCACTAAATTACTCTAATTTGAGAGTCATTTGGAACGCATTGAGATATAATTTTTACAGTGCTGCCAACCAATCATTAACTAAGGTGCGCCATTTTAGTGCTATTGGGAAGCAAAAATCTCATATGTGTAACCACTCGTTCTGCATTTCCAAACTCATTTAAAAAACGAATAAATACTTAACAAAATATGAATATTACAGTATTTTTTTTATAAATACTTTAATATAATAATTAAGTCAAGTCTCTGTCAATATCAGCTGATCACGTTTGTTTACAAGATTGTTAAATTCTATTAAAAGGAACTATATGTACGTATAATACTTAGTCTCGTAGACTAAAGGAAATAAAAGCCCTTTGATATGGAAGCATGTCATCATCAGCCAAACCATTAGACAAACTGAAGGTATTAAAAGTTTACAATATTATAGAAAAAAAATATTATAAAGGGGGCTGAATATTGCTCTATGAAATAACAAAGAATTCTTAACATTCCCATGCTAATGAATCTATGATGATATTTTTATAAATTTTCAAGTTCTTATTTTTTTATACAAAAAAATTTAATAAAAACATATATATTTAATAATAACAAAGACTTAGTTTTATTCAAACAGAGATAGGTTTCATTTCGTTTTTAGATTTTTCTATAATTTTTAATATATTTAATATTACTTGGGTATATATTTAAACCTCATTGAAGTAAAATTTTATACCAAATATTCCTATTTACTTCCTTTCATCAAAGTTATAATACAAGTAGTAAAGTAAAACGGAAAATTGTTATCAATTTTAGGCTACGTTGAGGTCTTCATAGTGAATAAGATACAAAGGCAACTGCGACACTGAATTGCCAATTAGATAACCAAAAAATTCCCAAAAACTATCAAATGAATGCCTAGTTAGCGGCGATTGAAACTGAAAAAAATGCGGAAAAAGCTTCCCAGTGACGTGGGGGACTTCAAGAGACACTCCAATAATTTCCAGGGTATTTTATAAAAATGTCAAGTATTTTAAAATATGCTGCGAGATCACGTAACGTGGGATGCCGCCATTTTTAAAATGGTTCTTTGTAAAGAAATATATAATACAGACAATTAAAAACGTCGGAATATTAAAGTGAATTGTTTGATATTTCATCTACACTTCATTTTACGACTTTCCGAGGCTTAGAAATGTCCCTTTATTTATTGAAGAATATCTTTTCATTATCATTTTCTTATATAATATAATCTCAATAATAATACAACATCAATTGTTCATTCCATTCTTCAATCTTGGCTCACGATACAGGTTTTATATGAAGAATTATTAAACAAACTTTTGGCCATGATTTTATAACTTTCATTTACTTCCAGAATGCTAATGAAATGCCTTCTTATAATTTTTGCCATAGTAGATAGATATTTTTTATTCTTATTGAATTAAAGTAATCGAGAAAAAGAATTTAATATATATATATATATATATATATATTTATTTATATTATTTATATTTAATACGTGCGTAATGAATAAAACAGGAAATATTCAAATGACGAAACTCTTTTCATATCGCCTTCATCGTATAATAAACGTAAGCAATCCTTCAGCTTATGGGTAATGACTAGTTCACGTGACTTCCGTGAAGTTAAATCATTGCCAGATTCTCAATATTTTTATTTCAAGAATTTATATTTCCCCCAAAAAAATCAAAGATAAACAAGTCGCATTACAATTTTCGTGAAAAGAAATAGGAATATAGGCAAGACTTAAAGAGATTATTACAAATATAAGCAGTTTTTAAACTTAAGATCTGTTGTAATGAAGTATTAAATATACTACATAATAAATATGAAATACAAAGTCAATGACTTAATTTCCCTTAATTTCCGAATTCTAAAATTCGCGCCACGTGCGTCCCTCGGGATAGTAGGCGTTCACTTTAGTGTCTTTGTTACAATAAACATAAAATTATGTCTTTAATTTGCCTAAAGGTTAGAGGCTGGCTCCTTTGTCTGAGATGTGGGTCGAACAGTCGTTACGAAAATTAGGATTGCATGAATATTATTACAGAATGATTTCAGATGAAGCACAATTCAACAAGGACATAACAATACGTTTATAAATAACACCAAAACCCCAGGCTACCATTTTATCAGATATCAAAATGAGATTAGATATAAAATCTCGAGTGTGTAAAAAAAAATCTCAACATTAAGTTCAATGCCAAATCTAAAACTAACCTGTTTGACTATTAATCTGGCGACCCTCTGGCTCGCGAAGGTGACGAAGCCGTAGCATTTGGAGACACCAGCTCGGTCGTAGATGACCCTCGCCGCTGTGACGGTTGAGAAGCCGGAGAAGAACTTCCACAGGTCTTCATCGGTGGTCGTCAAAGAAAAACCTCCTACGAAAATTCTATTATGAATGACAGTTCCGAACTTAGGAGCATCACAAGGTGGCAGAGTATCGTCCGTGTCTTCTTCGGGGGAATTCAACAAAGCCTTCAGCTTCTCGTGGGGGTCAGCGCTCTTTCTGTTGTTGGACGACCCATCCTCGACCATGTGAGCGCAACTCGCTGAATCACTTCTTATATATCTTTTAACACTGGCATCCATGGCTAAATCTTTCTTTATATTTCTTTTAATTTAAAGCATGTTCCCTTGTTTACTACACTAAAAAAATTCTAGCGACAACTATACACACTACGCCCGCCCGAAAAACAACGTGTACTGAGAGCGGTATCGATTTTGAAGGTAGTTAATAGTTATACATATATTTTCGTGCGTTGCGCTGTACGGCGGTCGTGGTTTGATTTTTTAGCCCATGTTAAAACACCGATGACAATGAGATAAGGATCCGTGGATAGACAATTTTGTGATATGAACTAAAAATAGTGTTTGAGCTATTGTCGACCGCTATTTTTACTAGTCGAGGGAACTAGGTCATTAGACCTTTCATCTTGGCATTTGATAGTAGCTTCTTATCTTGCTACTAATCTTATTGTTCGCGGGTAATAGGTGGCGCTGTATGTCAATTTAATTTAATTGCTTAAAATATTCTAGCGCGGGAAATGTTGTATTGAACATATTATTAAGTAATGTGTTCAGAAACAGTTTTATCAGTTTTGTAAACTTAGAGTTCAAATATAGTCAATGATTCACATTTATTTATTTATTTTATTGACTATTCTAAACTATCCACAAAATTATATGATTAATAGATATTATTTAATAGAAACAGCAACAAAACTTTAGCCTATTATTTAGTATTTTTATTATAAAGTTGACATACTTTTTATATAATGCAAGTACTAAACGTTTATTTGTTATCATTTTATACTGGGTTACTACAAATCTTATAATAGCTCTATCGTGATGGATCTTTGAACTAGTTTATGATAACTCTTGCTTATGCAATTAAAAAGTAAACATATGAGAAAACTATAAGATAAGAAATTTAATTTGTAGGCTTAACTTGAGATAAATTAAAATTAAATTAAATCACATTTCAGAAAATTTATCTGCATTAAATGTATTTTTCTATTAATATTAGAAACAATATTAAAAAAAGATTTATTTGTGACTGCTAGAAAATAAACTTTTTCTTACTTGTATTGGCTCTATTTATATGTACCGTTTTTAATCGCTTTATTTTCAAGGATATAACTAATAAAAATGCATAAATAAAAATATTTAATCGCCTATTATTTAAAGTTAACAGGTGAGATATGGCAATAATTTGAACGTCATTCATATACGTCAAACTGTCAATTCGACATTTCACAGATGCGATATCGGTGTGTGCAAATAGGTTTTCACTGTTTACTGTTGTTAATTATATGTTGTTGGGTGTAATATATTGAGAAGTTTTATTGCTAATTAATAGTTGTCATTAGAAATATTATTAGTTGTTGAAGTTGTTAAGATTCGTGTTAAGAACTATTACAAAGCAAGTTTTGGTTTTTACAAGTGTAAGTATTTTATTTATTTATGTCTTATTGTGTGAAATGCTATCCACAGTGTGCACTTGTTGTCCTGTTTGTGTTCATTAGAGCGGTTCGTTTCATAACTTTATTATTAACCTCCTATTAGATAATTCGATGTACCCTCTATAACTTTTTATTCACGTTTTGTATGATATCGTTATTATTTTAGTGTTAATTTAGTTTTAATATTTATACATACTTGTACAAATATTTGTTTGCGCACATACAGCCTGACGACAAGTGTTTATTTATTATACATATATCTAAATTGAAATGATAACTGCATGTTGGTCTCAACTGTAGGAACTTTAGTTTCACCTAACTTGATACAGCATACAAAGTGTTAGGATTATTGAGACCTGATCTTTTTTAAAGCAGTATTAATTACCTGTAATTTGATTGCCTTAATCCCAAGAAATCCTATTATTTGGATATAGATAAGGAAAATTATTCTTGAGACCATCATTATTTGTATCATATGCCAGAAAATATTGATTCCTTAAGATAAGTTTAAATGTTTATCATATTAAAGAAAGATAGAAGAAGAGCACTATCAATTTCTTTATACAAACATTAAATAACTGGTAATATGTTATAGGGAGTAGTACACATTGATGGTTTTATATTTTAAAATCAAAATTATATATATACATGTACATATATATATGATAAATTTTAGAACTTAACATTGGATGTAATAGTTCTATTGGAAAGCTACGTGAAATACAACCTTATGAATGTTTCGTGTTTAAATCCTGTTTATATCATTAAATAACTAATTATAATTTTTATTTTATTCTAAATACAAACACTGCAGTTTATCCGGTTCAGCATATTTTTGTTTATGGAATATAATTATTGACATATGTCAAATAAAATTTTCTAAATACTTTACATTGAGTAACTATCCTTTTATAAGTCTTATATATATATAAAATCTTTCTTTAAGTAGCCTTATTTTATATTTCTTACCAATATGCATACCTAGTTGATGAGATTGTGTATTAAAAAAATATACATCTATATATTTAGTTTGCCCACATTTTATATTTAACGAATCTCAAGATTATTTTGACCATATGATTTTTACCGAATCTCATTGAGTTTTTAAATCAAACGCTTAAGAGTTGTTCTTGGCAGCCTTGAGTCTTATAAACCATAAGGAAGACATTTTATGAATATTTTTTTACTTTGTGGTAAAAAAAATTATACTATATCTTTATGACATTGTTTATAAGTCATTATGAAAGTTAATGGATTATAAAGATTAATTGATATTACCTTTAACATATATTACCTTAAATTTAAAATTAGTTTAAACATAGTATATAATATTAGTATATAAATTAAGTCTTTTTAGTTATATACTTGTGAATATGTATGTACACACACACACACACATATATATATTTATATATATATATATATTTAGTATATATATACTAAACTTAACTGAACTGAACACAAACATAATAGAAAATTCTAATTTCATTGTAAGCTTACTAAAAGCCAATAAGAAAATTATATGCATAGAAACTGGTTCCGTGAAGACATTCAAACTGGATGGACAACCTTTAGACCAACTTTTGCACCAGAAATGTGTTCAATAACAAATAACGAAATAAAGTTTTTTTATATACACTGACTTCTTAAAACATGACATGTACAATAAACATCAATTAATTAAATTATTGCTTAATTTATGTTCAAAAAACTGTTATTAAAGTATGGCTTTGCTAATATACTATGGATTTATTAGAGACGAAACTTCTTAGCATTCCATGGATTTACAGTGCGGGTGCCGGGTCCATGTTGAAGGGAGAGGAGCTTTAAGTGTGCCTGGGACTTGCAAACTAGGTGTAGGTTGAAGGGGCCCCTATCTAACGCGCTTTAAACGCTCACCTCCTCTCTCTGCCTAACCAAATATATTATGCCTGATGTTCCAATCACAGCAATCATTATAATCAGACGAGTGTTACAGTGTCTTTCTTACTATAATATAGGTCAGTAAATACCTATGTCATAGTTTAATTTAAATGTGTACTGGCTAAACTCTGAGTTTTCATTATTCGAACTTGATTTGTTTATAGTGAAGAATTAGTCATAAGAATAATTTGTCGTCAATATTCACGGTTAGAGAAAGTTTATTTTCTTAATAACACATGATATTCATATTGGCAGTGACCTTTAACCTTCATATTCAAAGTCATCGAAAATGCGTTGTCTTTTATTTACATAGCGTATTACGCATTACAAGAAATTAACATGGAATTCATACTTATATAGATTATTTGGATCCGTAAAATTAATTAAAAACTTAGATGACGAAATTACGTAAGATAATACGTACATATTAAACTCGTGTAGGGCTTAAGTTGTGGTCAAGAATAAATGATGTCCTCGCTAAGGATAGTAAACAAAGCTGTAAAATGTGGTATCTTTCATTGTAGGGTTATCAGTGGAACCTTGTCTCGGACTGCCCTGTTACTAGGGCTGTTAAAATATTACAAAACTAATTCCAAGTGCTTAATTTTAAAATACATAGTTTTAGTTTATGTCGTAAATTAAATTACTAATTTGACAGTTGACTCTTGTCTATTGAATTTGGCGCCAAATTCACAAACTGTCAGCTGTCACAGTTTTTTCATATTCAATCTTTTTTTTCTGCCAAAATGTGTTTAGTATTAAATTCACCCATCTCCATTCTACGTGATATTTGATATATATGCTGCTCACGTTTATACAAATGAAAAATTGAATTGTGTCTATGATATTTTGCTTATATTCAGCCTCTAAAAATCAAATAAATGTAACGCTCGTCAGTTAATTTTTATTTATCACGAATTTGTAAATATTCCTTTTCATCATTATTTTTTTTTATATTGCTAAATCCAATTCAATGTTCGTTCATCCCTAACGTTATGTAATTAATACGCGGTCAAAGGCCTGAGGAAGCCGTGGGCAATTATTGAAGTTTATACAGAACTATTAATTTTGCTATAAAATTAATGTTATTGATATTTCTTCTATTGGTAATAAGTCAGTAGTTAATTTTTATTCTTCTTTGCATATAAATTTTAATGATACATATATGACTTTGTTAAAGATTTTAACGCTAATAGTCTGTATAAATAAATCTTAATTACTTTATAGATAAAGCTTTCTTATTTTTAATAACGTAATTTGTAATTAATTTGATAACAGCTAGTATAACGTTAATATTATTTGTATCAATTAATTATTTTGTTTATTTTATTATTTTGTAAGATTATTTATATGCACCTTTATGGATGGTGATTGTTTTAAATAATTTAATCAGTTTAAAATAGAAGAGAAAAATACTATTTTGAGGACTACTAAAAATTTACTTTATCTAATATGGTGAAATAATGTTTTTTTTTTATTTGAAGCAATGATCAAGTAATAGTTAAATCAAAATAACTGGATCGTTATACTACGGAGGCCGCAGCTTCAACCTGCTCATCTCAATGAATTCATTGTGTATTTTTTAATTAAAATTTTAATCTATTGTAATATGATAACTGTTATAATAGTATAATAATCAATTTTTAATTCATTCATTCAATTAAAGCATGTTTTAATAAAAGTACGTCTTAAATATTTATCGGCTAGTGATGTGAAGAAACCGGTTTTTCTTATCGAGTAACAGAAAGTAAGTAAGTAACTTAGGAAATGAAAATACGATTACAGTACAACACACCGACCAAACTATTCGTCGGTCTTATTATAACGTTAATATTCGTATTTCTAAACAAAAAAAGTCCTTGTTCGTTTCACAACATTTTATATAATGCGTCACTCAGAATGACATCACTATTTCGAATGTCGTACGATAATAATATAGAAGAATAAAATAAAACCTTTATTTATTATTAACTAAAGTTCGTTTTGTTATTTGAATTCCGATACATAGAAAATTTTTTTCGTCTCTCTGTCTTGTAATATTTGATAAAATCTGAATAATTTTCTTAATTCTTTGTGTTATTGAGAGAATATATCTTATATATTGCTAAGTAAATGCTATTTGATTCATATCACCTTTAAAGTCACTAAAATTGTTGTAAAGTTGCATAGCACAGTTACTTAAAAATATATACCTATATATATTTTTGGAAATGGAACGCGTACATTATTATTGTATTTCCGACTCAACATTTCGAAAGACACTTTCATCTCGTCTGACAATGATAACGATCCGCGAAGCAATCGAAATTTAAAAGGAACACAAAAATTATACAATTTAAGAAAATCCGAAAAATATGATTGTATTGAAATATTTTACTAAAGATCTTAGATGTCTATAGTACTGTTTTGCATTCAGTTTTTTAAATTTCTTTGATTGTATGTCTGTCTTTGTGTTATGAACTAACCTACATACTTGACTATGTAACTGACTATCTGCTAGTCTTATTGCTTATACTATTTACGTACTTAGTTTGTAATGAAGCTCGCGTTTCGATAAATGTAAAATAATATAATAAAAATTAAGATATTTGGTTTCATATATAAAGTTAGTATGTGTTATTCATGTTTATTCTGTCTTTTACATTTTTTTTATTTATAAAGAAGTATGCTTTGTATTTTTTTTAATATTTGCTATAACTCGTCGAAATAACAAAAACTCTTCTGTTTTAATAAGTACTGAGTCCTAATATATTTAACGTAATTTCAATCAATAAAACCTCTTTGTTTCAAAATAATATCTTTTTAAAAACATGATTTCTATACATACTTTATGTAGATAATACAACATTTAAACTATATGCAGCGAGCTAGTGTAGTGTGCACTAGACTTTACATGAGGTATACTAATTTACAAATTGGTAAATCCATCTTGCATCATCCAAATAGTTGATTGTCCTAATAAGTGTTATAATTCGATATCTTTTTCTGTTACTAAAAATAAAATAGAAATCAATCAAGTCTTTGAATCACATAATATAAAGTTCCTGTATCATGAATGCGAGTGCTTTGCATGCATTCATTTTAACAACTCAAACCGGTCACTTATGACTGCGTAATAATAATTGCAACTTAATGACGTGTGCGCAATTTTCATACCTGATGGTATATAAATGTTTTCTCTTTAAAAAATCGCGGTTAAAATATTAGAATGCACAGCATTTGTTTTCCTTATTATAGAAATATATCATCATCATCGTCGCAAGAGTTTTTGCAGACTCGTCGTGGTCATCACGTATCACTGATCCGTATACATGATGACTTTCTTGGGAAGATAGTTGCAGTGGTTTCCCCTTGCCTTCTGCACCAGAAATTTTTGGGGCTATTTAAACCCAAAGGCTTGCTGTAGCCTATTTCAGCCAGTTTCCCCGCTGGGCTTGTGGTTATCCCACCACTGCTCGGTGACACCGTCCGTCAGTACATACGACCCGGAAAAGATCACATTGGTACTTGCCAGGTTTCGAACCCGCGCCCTCACGTATGAGATGTATATAAATGTATTTTTTTGCGGTCTCAAAGCTCAGTAACGAGTAAGCAAAAAAGCAATCATTTATGAATACTAAAAAAAAATTTACCAATTTTAAATTAACGGCCCCTAAGAACTTCTTGGTTTCAATTTCGTAAATATTTTCCGTTTTTCACTTCACTGTACACCGTAACTGTTCAATCTCAGTATATGCATAATAAAATATAATATTCACACACACACATTTCGTCTGCCCGTGATCACGGTTGCTGAAAAGTAACCGAAACGTCGGGAGCATGTAGTTTCATTTAAATATAACATTTTTTTCTTTCCTAAGACACAAAAGTTATTTTCTTTTATATCAATTATCGTGTTATAAAAAAGTGTGGATATTGTACGTTATTGATATAAAAATTTCCCTAATAAGTTTGTGGCGAGTAAGAAAAATAAGTTAGTAGTATTCGGAGTCCATACTACTAAACTATTACGGAGTTACTTAACTTAAAATACAAAATTGTGTAACATTAGAAAAAACTAGAAATAAAAATAATTTAGAAAAAACTTATACCATTTTTAACCAAAAGCAAATATCATCTGTTATTCTTGACAGCAATCAGTTGCTACCCAGAATGTTGTGTGAAAATTATTTGCATTTAATTAGGTCATTGATAACTAACTGCACTCGTATCAATACAATCGTGGTCATATTTAGTGTAGTGACCAGTGAGGCTGGTTCCTAGCAAAACTTCGCTATTTCAATAACTATTTGCACATCTATACACAGGATATTGGAGTTTTAAAAATAGGTGCCGTGGTATTTCGATGATTATAGTCAATTTGACTAATTTTTTCCTATTATTAACTATTAGGTTTAAATTAAATCAAACCAAGCAATACTATATTAGTGATTGGGATATTTTGTTTAGACAAAAATAATATCGCATCAAATCGTTTAAATGAGCACCCTGTATAAATATTGCTAACATTTTATTCATAAATAATAGTGTTATATATTAATGTGTATTGTTAGTAAGGCTACATGCATACATGGCGGGCGGCGCTTGGCGTCGCAGTGCGGCCCGCGCTCGCACGCTCCGGAACCTATTGCGCGACACGACACGCGCCTTACAAGAGATACAGGATGTGTTAACCGTCGGTCAGTATAATAGTTATATTATAGTTTAAAAATTAACTCATATAAAGTAACTTTGTCCCATATCCCACCATCAAACTACATTTGGAAAGACTACAATGTCTTTCAATCTACATAAATACTATTTGCGAACATAATTAATGAACAATATAAAAGTCCCTACGTAATTTAAGGACGCAAACTTGTTATAACAGAAAGTGATAAAGAATCATTAAAATCATTTACAAAAAAATAATATTAGTTTTCATAAAATAATTATTATTTATGTAACGACAACATATATAAATATATGAGAGATATTTAACACGCTTTGTAAATTCAAGCACGATATATTCAAAGGGTATATGACATTAATTTGCAGCTATAGAAGAGAATGTTTAAAATATTGCATATGGTAACGACGGTTGCTGGTTAGGCTACGTCCTAAGACGCTAAAATTGTTTACTCTTATCAATACTTTTATATTTCTAGCTTTGTATGTCTCGTAGCTTTTGAAGTAATTACAATGGACAATATATATAACGATTATTACCTGTCTGCCTCAATTATATTTTATGCCACGATAGCTTGTTTATTATATTTATATTGTACGAGTCTATACACGTACGTAGACCCAGAAGTGGAACGCACGATTCAAGACATCACTTCTCAGTCTTCGCGGCCAACAGCGCTGGTGGTGATGGGTTGTTCTCCCAGTGCTAGGGCCAGGTTATTGAACTGTTTGTTGGGTAGAAGGCTCCTACCTGAAAATCTCCCCCGAGGGTCCAAATGGGTGAGTTGCAGTGACAGATTTAGTTGCAATTTATTGAACGGCCTTTGATCTTTGGTTTCTCAAGTATTTAAATACGAACGACTATAATACGAAATAGAGTTCAGTAAAGATGAACAGGTTTTAGCATTCGAGGCCCTATTTTCCCCGGGACAGTTAAAATGCTGCTCTAGCTATTTTTCCAACCAGGTTATTTTGAATTTGCTTCATAATTTCCGATCTGAAGGAACTTCAATTAAACAAAACAAATATGAATCCAATGTTTATAGAAAAAATATATTTTTTTCTACCTACTTACTATTTCTCAATAGTTTTTCAATTACATTTTTTTTTAATTAGGTACATAAAAATTCACATGATTTTGATATATCATATAAAAAAGGAGGTTTTAATTTGTTTTTTATCATAAAGTGTTTATTTTCAAAGTGTATATTTTTATACTTTATTATTTATTCAGTTACACATACAATACGGGGCTACCACTCAAGCGCACTTGACCGTTGGTAACTCTGAATTCGAGCTTGTTGAGGTCTTGGAGTGCAATCAGGGACCATGGGATACTTTACCTGTACAGGTAAGTACTTCACAGCTGCCTTTAAAGGTAAAAGAAATATATTATCGCTATATAGCACTATACTTATTACACAATATTATTGAATGACCTTGACATGGTAACTATTTCGGTTCTTAAAGTATTTTTATACAAAATCCTACTAATATTATAAAGGTAAAAGTTTGTGAAAATGTATGTGTGTTTGTTATTCGTTCTCTCAAAAACGATTTGACGGATTTATATTGAACTTCACTATTATGCAGCTTATACCTCAGAATAAGATATAAGGTATAGTTTTCGCCGAATTGCGTGTAGTTATCGGTTCCATGGTGTATAGAGTTCGGCAACATAGACTGTAGATGTCGCTGCGGGTCGATTACCTTAGCCATGGTTTTAACACACTATACATTCCTCTCGGAGCCCAAGTCCGATGTTTACGCCGATACAGTCGCAGGAAATGACTAGTTTTTATATAAAATGAGAAACATTAGCCACGTAATTTCATTAATTAGTGACAAAAGGTAATTTTATACGCAATTTTCAATGAAAACAAAGAACAATGGTTCATATCGTGAACAGATACCAGATGTAATAAAAAGTCAATCAATGTAAGCCCTGTCAGGTTTCTTTGGATTTAACCTTTTTTATTGATAAATTAAATAAAATTTAGAATTTAGCGAAACAATAAAGTATTTTCTTTATAAAGGACATCGCTCGCCAAGATCACACAGACTTAGGGACGATGCTTGAAGTGGAGATAAACAATTCATTCCTAAAAGATGGCCTCAAAATCATCGTCCCACCAGACGTCATGGACCCGGGGATGTCTGATTACGCGACTTTGAAACATTTAAACGCAGATTTATACCAGAGGAGAGAAACAATACTGAAGTCGTACAGTCCCGTGTACTTGTACGCGCTGGACAAATTCGGTACAAACATATTCAATGATAACATCTGCAACAAGATGGACTCTTCGAGGAATGAAGACGACTTCTGGTCGACCTTCAACCTTTATTACATGTTGAACAATGAAAAGGTCGAGAAGAAGGTGGAAATGTCAGAAGATCTTTGGAAGGAAGCTGCCGATTCTGTCTTCAGTGCTGAGGTATGATCTTCCTGAATCTATACACAAATCCTTGATTTTGTCGGGCTACACCGACATCTAAACTACCAAAAATTTAATCATTTAAGTTGACTACCATTTTAGGTTTATTTCTCCAAACTTTAAGTCATTCCTATGAAATCCGGATACGCTATAAATATAGGCTACATGTATAGGATACCAATCAAAAGACCGTAATTATTTATCATATAAATTTTACGCAGAAGATATCATATAAAAATGTAATTTCTCAATTACGTCAAAAGAAAACGTAGTAAAAGTGAGCCATACAAATTAGTGTTGAAACGAGGTCGAAGGCCATATAGTTGTAAATCATATGTGACAGTTTAATGTGTACAATATTCAATTCATCGAAAGCGTCATTAACAAAGCAATAGCTGTTTTATAATTGGCAGCAGGTTCGAGTCCTTCGCCTATCGACGAATTTTTCATTTTCTGCTTTCGATATGAATTTCAACTCAAGTAATATTAATGAGATCTAAGATTTTCGCGAGTTTTATTCATTTAAATGAAACTAGTATTATTCGGATAAACTACGCGGATGACGTTTTGGTTACTTGAAACCTCGTCTGCCCGTGATCACGGTTGCTGCAAAGTACCGCGTAAAATACCGCGTAAAACGTCATCCGCGTAGTATATCCGAATAATACTAGTTTCATTTAAATCAAGTAATATTATTTTTATCATTTATTATTTCTACAATTCTGCAACTGACTCGTTTAACTAAAAATGTATTTTGGGATGAACAGAACTGCCTTGATCTCCATCAAATCAAGGACATAGACAGCAGTTCTCAAGTCTTCTTCGTTCTCTTCTCGGACAGCAGAGCAGAAGAGAAGCTAAGAGATCCCCAAAGTGATGCGACGGAATCGACTGAGTCCGTTTACAATAGCGAGGAGTTACCAGAATCTGATCAACTGATGAAAGTCGTTGGGTGAGGCTTTGAAGATTTTAATAAGAAATAAGCAGAACATGGAAAGTACTGTTGAAATTAGTTACTGTGACTGGTTAGAAAAAGTGTTCGTATGTCCTATATTGGCCTAATATTATATATTTTTTGTGACAGTATTATTATTACATGGATTTATATGAATGCTCCAAACCTTCCTTTTCTTCTCCATAAAGCAAACATCTGTTACGTCAATATGAGTCTTTATTTCTTATACGTGTGTTATTAATTACGTTTGTAATGTAGCCGGGAGTGTTCCATCCGTCGTCTGCACGAGGAACACGCCGCCTTCATGAACGATCTCCTCGACCAGTGGGAACTCATCAGTTAGTATGGCATATTTACTATTTAACTTACTGTAAACCAATAACCCTGAACAGTTTTCCTCTATATTAAAGTAACTTTCCCGATTGCGAATTGTTCAGTTATTTGAAGGTTTTGAATGTAATGCGTAGATTATTTGTTAGACTTAAACATATATGCAAATTCGCAAGGAAAATTAGAGCAAAAAAATCACTTGATAAAGATAAAAAAGTATAAAGCTCTTTGAACTATCAATAGAGTCACTAAGTTTATAAAATATTTAATGCAAAAAAATATTTTTAAAAATAAATAATAATAGCTATACCCGATAAGGCGCTAACTATGAAAGTGAATGGAATATCTTTTCATTCGACTGCCGACTTCACAGCCAGTCCGCCAAAGAAACACCACGTGAAAAGCCAATGGACCATCCTGAACGACAAAGAGTTGTTCAGGACCGTGGACAAAGAAGACAATAAGAGGAAGAAAGACGACAACGATGTAACCGTAAAGAATAGAAGTAGCTTACTTAACTTGATCCTCAAGTTCGCGACGGAGACTTCACAGACCTACTTGTTGGATCAATGCACTCGGCTGAGTGAGGTAGGTCGTAGTACTAGTCGTTCTTGTTTCAATATTTTTATCCATTTCTTCATTTTTGTATAGGACAAACACTAGCTGATACGTTCGAGGACGTTCCGTACATTAGTCCATTACGTTTTCGCGTGATTGAGAAACAAATTCTTGTCTTGCCTTAAATGATTAAATAAATTAATTTAATCTAAATTGATCATCATTTAATATATGATTATTTACTTCTTGGGTGCATTATATTAAATCCTATTGATTCCAAAAATGTTATAACCAATTCTTCTGTATATTTTTTTGTATATCATAAATCACGTCCTGTCCTATGTTTGCAAAGTAAAGTAATATATATTTCTATTTTTCTTAAAAGTTTTTGCAAGTTAAAGACAATTTGTGTCCTATTGTGCTGTTGATGACCGGAAAGTGTTACGTTTGAGCTACAATTGAATGATTTGGTCGTGAACGTTAAGCTAACAAAGAAGCTACTACTCTATGCCTTGCATCAGTTGAGCAGAAATATAAAATTGTAACGAATAATCCCAGTACCAAAATCGAAATCAAAACATTCTACATTGAGACGAAACCTCTCAGCATTCCATGGATTCATGGAGAGGAGCTTCAACAGTGTCTGGGACTTGCGAGCCAGTTGTAGGATTAATGGGCCCCAATCTAACGCGCGTTAAACGCTCACCTCCACCGTCCAAGCTCCTCTCTCTACCCAACCAAATTTGAAATGAAAGAACTAAGCTTTCAAAGAATTATGAACCGTCAAAGTCTGCAATCTCTTAGTATTATAAGACTGTTACGAGATATAGTTCTAGAGAAAATCGTTGGTTATTTTTAATAAAACCGTTTCATCCCTAACTATCACAAAAATCAATCTGTTTTAAATATGAAAGTAATATTAAGCTAAATACTTGCAATAAATTAAATTAAAACCACATTCATGGCATTCATAAAACACGATCCCCACTAACTTAGAAGATTTCCAAACAAGTTATAATTCTAAGCCGTGTATTTTCAGCTGCACGTGAAGTTACTCCAGCAGTTCATCCTGGCGTCGTTCGACCTGGCTCGTGAGTTGCAGGTGGTGCCTCGCAAGATACAGTACGTGGCCCAGCAGGAACAACAGCTGTACGAGGTGAGCAACTTCTGGACGCTGAAAAAAATTTGAAGGAACCCAATCTTTGTAAATTATTCTTCTATGCGTCCAAATTTTCGTAGCGACTTTCTTTGGCGCATATTCAAGCAGATGCTTCAAAAAAAATTACAAATTACTTGAAAGTATATTTCAAACATGATTACCCGATAATATATTGTTCTTATAATAGTCTATCTTATATATAAAATTTTTTGGTTCCCAAACTCAGACCATATATCATATACATATAAGTATCACCCTTTCATGTTCGTTGCAGTACATAATTTAAATAACCCCGTATTTTGTCCACAGACTATAAATGATAAATTCTCACAGGGCGATAAAAAACGAGAGCTGGTTCAGATGATGCAGGAAGTGTTGGACGAAATACAGACAGACATCAACGACATGGACTGGAGCGTGGACGGTGAGACAACACGGTACCTTGATAATACTACAGAGGATGATACGGCTATAGACAGAGATAGACATAGAGGGGTGAATGAGAGGTGTAGATAATATATCTGTTATGAACACAAATTATGACCAATGTGATTTAAGCCCTCATCATAACTACTTTCGTTTCTATTTAAATTTGTTACCAGCATTCTTTAATGAAATGCCAATGCTGAACTTAAATAATCCCATAGTCTCATTTTATACAAACACTGACCAGTCGTTCGTCTGTTTGTTTATCCCAATATCAAAAAAGCATGTTGTATGTATGTATGTTGGTAATTCCTTTCAGACCTTCCCTGTCACCAGGACAAGCGCTTCACTCTATCCAGTTCAATTTTTCATTCAACCAGAAGCAAGTCTCTATCAATAAGGTTAACAGAAGTAGCGAAGCCATCAGACCTCATGGTGCCAGATGTTCCAGAAGTATCTTCGGATGTCGAAGAGGCCGTGTCCTATGATAGTTATAATTTCGATGACTTCGAAATCATACACTCCAATGAAGAGAATCCCAGTAGCGAGTGGAGTCGGGTTAGCGAACTAGTACAGAATGAAACCCGGATAACTTTTATCCTTTGAACCGTTCAGTTGTATAATCTGTCATAAGAAAAAAATCCTGCAATAAAAAATAATACTCGGATTTTCAGTTATAACTTTTTAATCTAACAAAATATCTTCCTCCTTATTAGAGTTCGTTAGGAAAACAATATTAATACATAGTAATCAAAGTAACTGCCTTTACATAAGTTAATGATATCGTTTCGTGTCATGGCTGATTTAGCCTTTTTCTAACAATGAAATCAACTCAGGATAAGTTATTTTCCCCCACAATGTTTTTTCCATAGATTAAACTAGTGATTAGTAACCAAGAAGAAGCCAAATAGTTATTCCATATATATATATATATATATATATATATATATATGTTTTTTTTCCAGATGTCACCGTCAAGTTGTACGTCATCGTGTGCTCGTGTGTCCACTAAACAAGCAGCGTTGGACGTACAACATACTGGTAGGTCACAGGTTCATGAATTTGGAAAGTTATGTTCAATAGTCCCCCCCCCCTCCAACCAAACAAAAAATACTAAAATGCTTACATGTTACGTTATCGGGTAGTTTTATATTTCTCACATTACATTATATTTATACTAAGTATGATTTTACGTATTATTTAATTTTTATTTTCAGTTCTTTCAAGACTGAGTCAAAAAATAAGTTTGAAGCTAGTGAAATTTGTTGACTGCTTGAAGGTTAGCTACTTCGGTACTTTACAGAGGTAAGAATATATACATACGTTTATATGATAGCAGTATACGGGACATTCTGCATGATAGATCTGGAGCTGGCGAGTTATTGTCGTCTCCCTCTCTCACTATCTCCCTCTCTCTCACCAGATGTCTCGAGTCACTAGAGAGTTCGTGTCGCAGTGAGCTGGGAGGTCGTCCAGCGAGCGAAGCAATGCTGCAGCTTCTGTCCGTAGCTCGTGACGTAGACCTCGGGCCCTGCGCCTCCGTTTCAGCCCTCAGAGACCTGCTAGACTCACTGAGGAGATTGTTTAGTCGGTGAGATCATTTTGTCAATAACACGTCCCAGCGATTGAATAAAATAAAAAAAGTCGTCTTTTAAACATATTTTGTAAAAGCCGACGTTACTATAGGCATCAAATATTTTTGGGCGAGAAATAGCCTGATTTCAGAACGGTAACGATAATAGATAACTTTGATCTTTGAAAAATATATCCATTTTTGCAGCCAAAAAACGCTTGCGAATAAAGAGATGTATAGTAACTGTTTAAGTTTTTGCTGATTATCAAATAATACCTGGGTTGAAGAGCTGCTTGTGAGTGCTGAATACATTACTTAATATTTTGTCATATAACTTGCTTATTTACTGGTGAAGAACATAATATTGCGACTGGCGTGTCATCTATCTGAATGTCTCATGTGCTGGTGTAGTCTCCGTCTGTCGGCCGCTCCCGAGGCGGAGTGCTGCGCTCTGAGCGCTGCCTGGAGACGACGTGCTGCCTCCAGGGCGGCGCGGAGACTAGACACGCACACACTGGCACGGATCATATCGGAACAGGTGACTAATACGCGTGTGTGTGGGAGTTTGATCCCCACACCACAGATAAATGTGTTTTTCATGTAAAGTTTATCTATATTTTTCTGATAGATATTAGAGAGACTGAGCGTAGCCCACGAGCGGTACCAGTCAGCGCTGAATTCGCTGGAGACAGCGCTGGCAAGTCGCTTGCATCACACCGAGGACGTCAAACTTGCTATACGAAAGAAGTAAGTTACAGTTGTATTTGCGAGACAATTTCTTTAATTTGTTCATATAATTTTATCTTAACTTTAAGGTCTGAAGCAACACTTCTAAAATTTTAACTTTCTATCAAATTAAATTCCTTAACCATCGGCTTTCATAAGCAATTTTCTGTATATCGAGACAACAAAGTTATACTTAATGTCATTAGATTGTCAAAGAAAGGCGGTAGTTGAATAGCTCGGCCTTGAGATGACGTAACTCAAAATTCTTAACAAATAATAGAAAACATTCACTCATTACACGTACTGGTTACTTCGAGGCGGATGTTTGTATTGTCACTATTATTTTTTTTGCGAGTCAATATTTAGTCGTTATACATTTTTGAATATTTTTTTAGCCTTTTCTATTTCTATTTTCTTTCAGATCAGTGAATCATTTTTTTAATATGTTTTTTTGCCTTTTGATGCTGTTTACATTTTTAAAACACAAGTTAGCCTACAAATTATGTACTCAAATACATACATATATATATATACATGTAATATATAATAATACGTATTCATATAATATATATATTTATATTGAACGGATTTTAAGCGTTTTTTGCTGTTTTAGGTTCGCTCCATCGTTCGCTCGCTTGTGTCTGGAGAGCACGTCGATGTGCGACCTGCTGATGTATGGGATGCCGGAGCTGGGCAGAGAGATCGGTAACTGTACTAGTATTATCAATGCGAAAGTCGGTGGGGCTGATTGTTGCTCCTTAACGATAAAACTGTTAAATAAATATTCATGAAACTTTAAATTAATGTAGTTTACACTTCACAATATAATATGGCCTATAAATTATTTCTGAGTTATGTGCAGTTCTCGCTGAACTACGACGTAACAGTTATAGTCAGTGATATCATGTCACTGGCGATAGATGGCGCTGGCAGACATTGCATTTTTTTTGGGAACTATTTCAATTTTATTCGAAACGAGAATCAAAGATTTATTTTATGCTATAGCTAGCCCAAATATCAGATCGTCTCCAGGCGAGATAGGTTGTATCATATACATAAGCTAAGAGAAAAGTTGTAAATACACACAAGTTAAGTCCTACGATTATAAAGCAGAGAAATGAATAAAGTTCAGGTCTTTAAAGTTTGCTCTATATGGAAATACTTAACATATAGTGTTTACATTTGTTGCAGGTCGCGGTCAATACGGCGTAGTGTACTCCGTGAGAGGGTCCTGGGCGGGTCACAGTCCGGCCGCCGTGAAGTCGGTTCTCCCGGCCGACACGAGGCACTACCGAGAACTCGCTATGGAGTTCTTCTATACCAGGTGCGACACATGGTCTCACTAATAACCTCTTGTGGAAATTATGAATGTCATATCAGGAATTGTTCCTAGTGAGGTCGTTAGTGAGCTCGGAATATTATTGACCTTGATGGCACGGTCTTTGGGGAAGTTGGTCTGACAAGGAAAATATCCGGTCTGGACGCTGACGCACTAAAATCCTCTAGGATTTTATATTACTTCTCATATATAAAATCCTTAAGGATTTTATACTGGGACTGAATTCTCTGCCTTTGTATACAGATTTTTTTCGGTTGTGTGACCGTCGCTTAATAAAAATATTCTTTATAGTATTTACATATTGTGTAAGTATTGACGTAATTATCACTTCCACCGCGTGTCATCGTGTCACTCTGCATACATAGTTTTGCGTTTATGATCTCATAGAATATCAATGTAGGTTTACTATAGATGGATTGGAAACGTCGTGGTGTACGAGCGTGTGGTAAGTTTAGTGATGTACTTGGTCGCAGGTCTATACCAGCACATCCGCGTATTGTTCGTCTGCTCGGGTCGTTGGTTCAGCGCGGGACTTCCCCGTGTGTGTTGCTCGTCTCTCAAAGGTTCACCAGAGATCTCCACGCCGCGGTCAGACACGGCCTGCCGTTTGATACCAGGATGAGGATAGCCTGTGATATCGTTGAAGGTATTTTTCAATAAACATTAAGTCTATTTACTTTACGACATATCATTTGACTTTGCGATGATTTTTTCTGCAAAAAAGTATTTTTAGTAAGTAGATTTATTTAGATGTATATTGTTCTGTTTTCACTGATAGATGTATTAATTTAATGTGTAGAACTTAAGGTAGTGATCAAAGTAATTTTAAACTATGAATATTTGTATTACGTATAAACGAACATTTTTCAAACTAACCTTATTACAAAGAGCAAACAATTATGAAGGTTGCAAATATTATATACCATCAATATATTAATTTGATAAATTTGATTTTAAACATTTTTGGTTAAATTTTCAGGGATCCGTTACCTACACTCGCTAGGTTTAGTTCACCGGGACGTTAAACTGAAGAACGTTCTGTTAGACTCGTGTTGCCGCGCGGCGTTGTCCGATCTAGGTTTCTGTACAGCGGGCGCGTTGTTATCGGGCTCTGTGGTTGGAACCCCAGTACACATGGCGCCTGAACTATTGGCTGGGAACTACCACTCGGGAGTCGATGTTTACGCTTTTGGTGTGTTGTTTTGGTGAGTATTTTGATTCTGGGAATTATCAGATCTAAGACTATAGCGAGTGTTCATTTAAACGAAACTAATATTTTCGGATTACAACGAGTTATTTTATTATTTTAAAACTTCATACTCCCGATGTTTCGGCTACTTTGCAGCAACCGTGATCACGGACAGACGAGATGAGAATGTCTGTCAGTTGGTCTTGCTATTCATCTTATAAAAAATAAATTTAACATTATATTAGATGAAATTGTGTAAAATATAGAGAACGTGATATAGTAAGTAAGCTTGTCGCGATTGAATTCGCATATCATTCGTCCCATTTTCGTCAAAAAATAAAATTCATTCACAGGTATCTTTGCGCTGGCAACATTAAACTACCCTCCGCATTTGAGGCTTTTCAAAATAAAGAACAATTGTGGAGCAAAGTAAAGAGAGGTAAGAACTGTTATTATAAACGCGGGGCGACAATAAAAACGTACTTTTATATCAAAATCTGTGCGGAAAGCGTGGAAAGTTGTTGTGACAAAAACAACAATATATTCTGAATTATAAAGAAAAATTAAATTTTATTATTTATCTATTTACCTTAAAACGAATACGCAAACAACAATAACGCGTTATTAAAGGTGCCGGCATAAACTCATCCGGTTTTGGTCCTGTGATGACAACGTAATGTAGTTACTACTCATTAAACATTAACTACCACAATTACATAGAACTAAACTATAACTCAACTAAACATTGAACGAAAACATGTTTAATATTTAACTCACACTTTTCAAAGTATTATTACCGATCACGTGATGTGAAGGTCTCCGGCCGGAGCGCCTGCCTTACTTCTCGGACGCGTGCTGGGATCTGATGCAGGCCTGCTGGGCCTCCGAGCCGGAACAACGCGCGCTGTTAGGAGACGTACAGCCGCGGCTCGAGAGGATATTGGAAGAAGCGAGGGAGAGGGGCGAGGGGGAGGAGAGGGATAAAGACGGGGGGAAGAGATACGACGAGGAGGAGGACAGTCTTGATATGACAGGGTTGGAACAATTTAGGTATTGAGAAGCCAGGGCAAAGAAAAAGAGAGCGTATAAAAGTCCAATGAACCTATATATTTTTGTAAACAAACTATCCCCCTATTTTGTTAATCACATCATTTTATCATCCCCGTGATATTCAATTCACGTATTCATAATGTTTTGTTAGAAATAATGATGATTTTTCTAATAATTTTGTTTGTTTAGTTGATCTTAATAGTGTGTGTGTCTTAATCTACGCTTTGAGTTACCTCTTTTTATAACCGAGATAGGATGAACCAGTAGCTGATGAATAATTTCCCGAGCGTCAATCTTTAATAGATCTGTTTTCTTTGGGAAAGATTTTTAATGTATTTCTATGGAATGGATGTCCAGCATGAAGATGAGTGCTTTAGAACTGTGAGTGCCTTAACAGAGTGTGAATGTGAATTATGATATATTCACAGTAAATGATTAATTTCCTAATAATTGCTAATAAAATTTTATGAGATAAAGTTTTTGTTTTTTATATCGCGTCTCTGGTGCCGGAATTCGATTTGAGAATGTCAACAGCTGTCGCTATCTGAGAAGATTTAGAATGTATATATCTTCTTTATTTATTTAAGTATTGCATGAAGTGCCAAACTTTCCAAAAACGTTGTCGAAATTTGTTTTGTTTTTTAAATTATTGTTTGTTTGTGAAAATTTATCTTTTTTTACGTCTTTAATTCACTCGACATAGCTCTAAGAGTTCTATTAAGTTTTAAGTTTATTTATACCCGTTTGGAACATATCCTTGAAATATATCGAAATTTTTTATCATGTCTGGCTTTTTATTTCAAATATTCAACAGAATTCTAGAGTGGTGGATTTATCTACACAAGTTATTAAGGGTTCAGGAAATAAGAAGGTGGAAATTAAAGTTTTTTTAAATTTTGCTTTCTTAGGACTGATGCATACTTGCATGTACCAGCATACAGACATGATGATATCATGCTCTTATCAGTTGAAAATTTCATATTCTATATAATGTGGACTAATTTCCTCATCAGCAATGAGATTATGTACTTAGCATATTTTTTATCGCAGTCTCCACTGCAGTCCCCCACCGTCTATCGTGAAAGGAAAGTTCGATCACATCGCAGCCTATTCATTTAAAAAAAAATACAATTCTTATAATAAAAGTGGTATAAATTGTCTTCGCTTTAGATAGGGACCCCTTAAACATACACCTGGGTCGCAAGTCCCAGGCACTGTTGAAGCTCCTCTCCCTGAAATGAGATAGACTCGGCGCCCGCACGATAAATCCATGGAATGCTGAGAGGTTTCGTCTCATTACAGTGTAATTGATAACTGTCTATTTTATTTGAATAATAATAATAAGAGTTAAATTCATTATCCTTTTATCAACTCATAAGTATTTTATTCAATATTGAACTGTGTCTTCGCAAATTGATCATTCTGGCGAACAAAATTATTCTCCTTTTTGTCAGTTTTACAATTTACAACAATCCGTCATGCAGTTAAAAGATTTGATACTAATTTGTCTTAGAGCAGACAGAATTGGGCAAAATAAATATTTGGTTATTTCTAAGTCCATTCTCGATACACGGTAAATGTCCAAGCAGAATCAGATGTCGGATGTTAACAAGACAACTGTAACATAACCTGATAAGGTTGTCATTTGCAAATTGTTTTTCGTCTCGGTCATATAAATATCAAGTTGTTGGAAAAAAACAAGCGGAGTTAAAAACATTAATGAAAACTTTACATTAATTTATGTGACTTTTCTTTCATTCTTATTTAAAAGGCTAATGGTTTTCGTTTCGGTTTGATATTAAAGGGAAAAACTTGATGAATTTTATACTCTTAACCAAAAACTATTGAATAATATGAACTATTAATTGTACTTTTTAGTTAATAGTCCATTCCATGTGCCCGACTTCGCTAATGAGAATAAAATAACCGTTTATATATTGAGTCAAAAAAACCTTCTTTTAAAATTAAAATTAAAAAATATTTCCAAGAGCCAGTAACTTTATATTTCTTTTGACTTCAAGACGTTGCTTAAAGTCCAAATTACTTAGTTCTCTTGGGAAGCAACAATTACGTGACAGTGGTTGGTTGCTTTGAAACTCCTCATGATATCTCCCAAAGGCTTGTCGTGGCCGTTATTAAGTTAGAATTTAAGGTATTCTGTTTAGAGATACTTTAACACTTATGTTAACGGCAAAATAATCGATACCAGATTTATTAGTTATTAGTATATGGGTAAAAGAGTACACTGTAGAGCCTAATCCAATGAAAACTTATCTTCTAGCCATGTTATTTTTGAAGGTATTTGCTAAATGCTTTAAATATAAATGTTTGTGGTTTACTAAACATTATTTAATTCTGTTAACGTCACAAGTCATGTTGATTTAGAATCAGTTTTTTATTCTAATTAAGTAATTAGGATATCCTTAATATCCCGCGTAGTCGCCCTTGACCTCCCTTAACAGAAAAATAAGAAAATTTATGGTTAGATTATAATTTATAACCGAAAAGTTCTCTTAAATATCATCAGTGACAAAAAACAGACAACGTTTATATTAAAACAATTTTTTAGTTTTATTGTTTGTAACATCTTCTTCATTATAATAATGATAACTAACACATTATTTATTTTCAACAAAGTAAACTTAAAGTCTGTTAAAGTCAGAATTACTTCAGTAAGATAATAAAACCTTCAAATATAAGGATTGAATCTCAAATGGCACCACCTCCTAATCTCTTCATTTCTTTACTGAGATTCATTTTACGACCAAAAAGGTCTTCCGCAACCCCGAGTTTCAATTGTTAGAGACATACTATTTATTTAAGGTAAATCAAGGGTCTCCCGGGTTTATTTTTACTCAATAGATTTATGCTAATATTATTGTCTATAATAAGGAAACAGCTCACTTTAATGATTTGAATTTTTTACAAAATTAAGACGTCTTGTACGATATAATAACACGACCTTAGGATGAAATGAAAAATTGAATGTGTTGAAATTCAAAACATTTCATTATATTCGGGCTTTAAGACAGATTTTTAAAACCTCAAAATGAGTTTTTTTATTCGCAGGACAAAATTGCAACTCTTAGCCTTTTATCTGTCACTATACTAGCTAACTTAGAACATCTTTGTCCCGCGTTGTTTTAGCACTCACTGACTTCTAGTTTCAACTTGTTTTCATTACGTTGTGTAGGACGGTGTTATTTCAAAATATTTACCTAAATTTTTATATGATGATTGACAAAACATGTATAATAGTTAGTTACCTACAGCGTAATGAAGTCTATTCACTGTTCCTGAATATTAATGTATTAATTTTGTTACTAAAATTATATTATGTTCCTAAACAAATTATAAAGTTTCTAAATTTACTCTAAAAATTTTGATCTTTTTATAATTATGTACACGTAGGTATCTGACAATTTTTTTGGCACTATATATTGATCAATAATCAAGTGTACCTATACTTCCTGTAACTGATAAAATATTTATAAAATTGTATAAAAATTTAAAGAATACTGAGACAGTATAGTTCAAGTTATACTTTATTTATATTTACTTTCAGTTTTGTTCTTATATTGTATCTTATATGTAATTTCTACTACAATTTGATGGCTATATTTGGCCTTATTTGATACAGAAAATTTAGTGGCCTTCAAGGGAAGAACGAATATGATTAACAGACATACTGGTCTTACGATCGAGGGCCACGTTTCCACTTACCATAAGGTCGTATAATATCCAAGCACCACCAAGTTCTAATAAAAAAAAATGCTATCGACACTGAAATATTTATTCTTTTATGAACATATCTGTCATGATAAAATTGTGTGCTTCACTTACTATATTTTTATTTAACTCAATAAAGCCTTTACCAAACCTCTTGAAGGTTGTCGTTGGGAAGGACGTTTATCAAATCCACCCGCTTCAATGATTACAATTCATTTTTGTCTGCTGTTTTTAGTTTCACTGAGTTTCTGATTTTATTGAATAGTCTCGACTTCCTCGACAGTATCTGTGAAGAATGGAATAATATTTATGGTATACCCCTTCTACTATGTGAATAAATATTTTAGGCTGTGACACATTAAGGTAGTGGTAGGTAGGTTCTCCACGTAAAATTATGTGAAGATATAGACATACCCTTTTTATTTTTGATAAAATAAAATAAAATAAACTGATGTGAATGAAATTTGGTACAGATGTAAATGGCGTACAGAAAGGGAACGTAATTGTATTTTATTCCAGCATAACATAAAGTTATATACACGTTTATTGACGAAATTTTAAAATGTTTATTTATTTCCGACGTATACCAGGGTGATTGTTTGATAAGCTCGTCTATTTTAGTTACACTTGACCACAGTTTCGGACTAAGAGAAGGTTATTTTGTCTCTTCGTGTAGATATTTTTTTTGAATAACATGAAAAATACGTACAATTATAGGTATGAATATATTTTAATGCCCTTATATGAATAATATCGTTTGCTTATTATATAATTATATTGTTTGCTTAATATTATTTATTCCTATATTTATATATATTACGCATGTGCAATATTACACAACTTAAGCATTGAAGCAGTAAATAACTGGCGTACTGTACAAAGCCGCGAGTAGGAAATGTAATTCAATCTCGCGCGCACATTCTGCATTGTAGTACGTTTATTGCCTGTTTTACATAACATTTCAGTGTAGCGGAATAGCTTTAATAGAGAGATATTAACCAATATAGCCAATCTGAGACACGGTTCAAAAAGTCCTTCAACCGAGTTGGAGGTCTTCCAAGCGAAGAAAGGGTCTTTTATTATGTCTATTGCTTAGTACGCCGAGAAAACTATAGCAATAAAAGATACGCTTATTATATATTATTTCTTTTTTGACGCAACTTTTATGGTGTTTTGGGAAAACTAAACAAAATAAAATGAAACAAGGCCAACGAAACAAGATAAACTACGTAAACAAATTATGCATATCTCTCATTTTTGATGATACTTAAGACTTGTTATATCACAAAGTCCCATATCTTATAAAGATATATTATAATCGTTTTTATATATTATGTTAAATCCTTTATATAAGCTGTTGAGTAAGCATCCATTGTTGGAGTCAAACAAAGCTATGAATCATTCTAATTGTCACAAAACATAATTTTTCTTGAACATTACTAATTATTATACAATGTTAAAGTCGTCCGTCTGCTGACAGCGGACGGACGACGGACTGCCGACGGCCGACGGTCGACATTTAAAACAATAGTACATGTTCAATTAACAAACAGAGCTACAGAATGAGCGATTTTATTACACTCATTAAACCAAATGTTTAAATCTGAAATGAAATTATTATTAATAGTATTAAAATAAATTAATATTTTCGAAGATTTTCATTAAAATTCAGTATTAAAAACATGTTAAGTTGATTTGTTTTGCTGAGATTTCAAATGTTTATAAATCGTAAGAATTATTTGCTTTCGTAAAAATAAAATCAAATATTAAAGTTTATTAGGAATATTAATTACAGTAAGTTAAAGGAAATCGTTTATGTTTTCCGTATTAAATGTATAATTTTAATGATAACTAAAACGCTTTTTCGGTGCCCATGACGGAGAAACACGTCGTTTCCACACCTCTTAACTCATGCAAATATAACAACTACATACATTAACAGATCGCTTTTAGATTTTTTTAATTGAATTTTATTTCAATATTCGCAGGTCTTTTTATTTGGTTCATGCTGAACTAGTGCTGTGCTTAAAATTAAAAATGTATTCATTTTTAAAGATTTTATATCTTCTGCAAAATCGATGTATTTCTAGATGACTGATGCTATGAAAGGACCTGTTTTGTAACTTAAGGCTCCGATCGTTGTAATATTAATAGAAACAGTCATATGTAGATGCAGCATTAAAACGGGTTGGGATTTTCTTATGTATTACTGACATCGCATGCGGATGTTGTCAAATCATGAATAGCCATCAAGTTCATATTGAAGTCGCTCATACAGTTAACAATATTTTAATGAGATCCAAGAAAAGTATTAAGTAATTTCAACTTATTAAGTTTTCCTCCAACAGTTTTTTTGTGTCATTATCTACAAAACAAAGAGACACACACAAGTGTTTCATTATAAATAACGGAAAGTTACATCAATGCCTATAATAAATAAAAATACTTTTATTTATATATCAACTTTAATCCAAATTCGTAGTTTAAAGAGAGAGACTTCAGCATCACCGATGTCACTAATATCACTTGTTTCAGTACGTTCCATGATATTTTAAAATGAAACTTCAATTCTTCTTAATGTCCTTATATTCCGCGAAGGTTTTTTATAATCCCATTCTTCAATGGTCCGCACTCACTGAACTCTGCTGTCGTATTTATACTAAAATTCAAATAGAATGCAATTCTGCTACAGTCTTTTAATAATTATTACTACCTATAAGTTTTTAGAGTCCGGCCCTCGGCTGAGATAATCCTTCCTTCCACTGCGCCATGAGTTCGTGCTGGAGCTCATCTCGCCACGTTCTGATCTGGCGCGGCAGCAGAATTTGGCCCTGGCGTCAGGTTTCAGCGCGCAAACCGAAGACGTGCGTATGCGCCTTCGCCTCTAGAGCCCATGGCGGAGATCCAGCAAGATGGTTCAAATATACGTCTGGTTCGCTGCCTCCCCGGAGATCGTGCGATACCCACAGATTATCCGAATGGCCATGATCCTCTGGGACGCGACCAGCGCACGAGCTGGCAACCGAGTCAAATGTGGCGTCCACATACAGGGCCCCGTAGAGGGCCATGGACCGCACGATCCCCAAATATAACCTGCGGTAGGAGGCGTTCGGCCTCCCTAAGTTAGGTAGGAGCCGCTTATGCGCAGGTCCTGTCCGTTCCAACTTAGGAGCCATACGTCGGAAGTGTTCTGCGAAGTTCCAGCGGCTATCGAGGATGAGACCTAGGTACCTCATCGTCGACTCGACGGCGATGGTAACCCGTCTTGCCGTTATTCGGGACCCACGTGGAGGTGGCGCATTCCCACGGCCTTAAAAGCTCATGGCCTCAGACTTATGGAGCGCTACCTCGATTCCTAACTGCCGGATCTTAGCAACGACCGTTTGAACCACTCAAATAACTATGATTTACGAGAGTCATTTGGAAGGCATTGAGATAAAATTTTAGTTATGCTGGGGACTAATCGTGAATTAAGGTGCGACATTTTAATGCTAATTGGATGCAAAAATCTCCAATGTCTAACTTGTTCTCCATCTCTAAACTCATCGCATGGATGTTATATTTATCATTCTCGTCTTGCGAAATAAAAGACTTCCATATATCCGTATCTTGGTTCTTCTTACTTGACCCTAAGCCTACTCTGTTACTTTGTGCTCCTATCATAAAATGCTTGTGGAATTGAAGCCTTTACTCTAGCTCTGGGGCATTTTTGTCTTTTGGGAGCGATGTAACGACGTCATCATGGGATTTCCCCAGGATATATCTTAACTGGAAACTTAGCTGTTTATTAAGCTCCGATGGCCTTTTTAGACTCGTCCCAAAACTAATGCAATCCCACAATAAAGCTGATGAATCAGCCGATAGCGCGAGCCCGAGCCACAGCTTTAATATCTTTATGACACCTGTATCAAATTTTGACAAAAGAGTTTTATTAAAATCATAGACAAGAAAAGGCCAATTTAAACGTAAAGTCAGGTAGTTGTCGTAGATCCAAGCTTTTTTAACGTTGCTGATCTGTTGGCTATCTACCTTGTGATCGTTTAAAAAGCTATCTACTATTCCTTCTAAAGATGGAGTACGACCTATATTATCAGCCTTACGACCGAGAAATTTAAACGGAGCATTTTCTGTAATAGTAGAAACGCATTGACCGCCTAACGATAATCCCGGATCGTATGAGGTATATCTTGTATTCCGCCTACCGAGACACAGACAGTGACATTTACTTGGTTTTGTCCTCAATCCATCCATCCTCTCACAGACTTTATAAAGTATCATCCAATAGAACTTGACAGTGTTTGGGGTTACGTGTCAGTATGCGAAATCGTCAGCGAAAGCTAAAATAAATTGGTTCCAAATAAAACATACTTTTTTAAAAACTTAAAAAAAAGTGAAAGCTTTTATTGTAACAGCAACAGCAGTTTAATTCAAATTTTAAAGAATGTGTGTAAATATTATTTCATTTTCGATTTCCTTTGCTGTACGACAGGATTTTTCATGATGCGGAATCATTTTTATGTTTGAGCATGTTTTAACGTACAGTCAGCATGTATTGCTCGATAACAATTACATGTCCCTAAATCATTTCTATGAAGACAACATTTACAGTATTAATATTTCAAACAGACAACTGAATTTAATGAAACAGTTAAGCTTCGAAATTAATAAATCAAAGATGTTTTGTATCCATATGTGGCTGGCTCTCCGCCAAGTATCCCAGTTCAATAGTCATTGATGTATTGTCTACCAATGTATATCTATCCGTGGTTATCAATTTTAGGAACGTATAGAAATATATATAATTTTTACCCAGAAGAGAATTTAGTTGTCACAAATAAAAAGATTACATTAGTGTTCATAAATAATATGTAATTATAGATTAGGTTAAAAACTATTAGATGTTTTAAAAAATAATAAAAAGTCGCTATCGCTTGAACGTATTTTTTTGTAAAGAAAAATACACTCGAACAATGTTTACCTAATTACTGCATTGACAAAACAAAGAGCCGGAAGTCGAAAGAGATCGAAGAAAGTAGAAAGTTGATAATACACAATTGTATTAAATTCGACGGAATTTAACTTCGAAAATATTAAAAATATAGAAATACTATAAAAACAAGTCTTCCTCTGACATTTTTTCTTATAACTGAAACCATTGCTTATTTTTGACTTTTTATTTTACAAAAACAATAACAAATAATTATGATACGTAACAAAACCTTAATGTAATGTAAAAACTAATTCTATTTAGATGTAGATTTTCTCAATGTATTGCCGCATGTCACTTGTTCATTGTTTAAATAATAGCACTTATCATATATAATAAATAATAGCCAAACGTTTCAAGAGAATTGATCTTTCGGCTTATAGCATTCCATCTCTGTATATTTAAGTAATGGTACAACAAACACGCTGAGATTTTTCTCAGCAGTATTTGATTTAGCGGAGTCGATACATCTCGTTGTGATTCACTTGTATTATATAATATTTATAACTTAGAGTTTCATTTACCAAGTTATATTATAAGATTTATAAGGGCCTGATAAAGATATACAATTGTATAAGTTGTCACTTGTAATAAATAATAATAAACGTTTGGTTAATACGATTTTAAAATAGTTTTATTTAAATTTGGACGTAAATTAAGATACTAATTTTTGCCTTGACTTTGGATGAACTTCGTAAATATTCACGGAGTTAAATGTAACTATAGAGTGTGTTAAAATTATAGCTTTTGTAATTCGGCAACAACGACATCAATACTTGGTATACTGTGACTTCATACACTGTAATGCCTTGATTTTGCGGTAAGTACTATACTCAGGAATATCTTATAGGCTTTGTCTTATTCCGATGTCTAATGTACGTGCCGGTTAAGTTTAATTAAAATCCAACGAGTAATTTCTGCGTGAAGGAGCAACAAATATTTTTTACGAAACAACACTGTTCTAAACTTGAGCATTAATTATATAAGTAGGTTAGTAGGATGTTATATATCATAGCACTTGAACATGAATATCAATGTTAATACAAACACTTCTTAGGTCTCACTTGTAAGTAATTTCAAAAACGTTTGTATAAAAACGACAAGATAACAAGGTGGTTCGTCGAGGCATGTTTCAATATAATTTTATTTGATGTTCCTGAAGGCGCTCGATCTGCTTTTTGGGAAATTTTAAGGAAAAAATAAGTCTTAGGTTAGGAGAAAATGAATTATTAAGGAGTCAATCTGGAACCCTGGCGCTAGTTGACTTTTGTGATAGAGCTTACATTTATTATGAGGTGGTTGGCTGGATTTATAATAAATATATCCTGTTAGGAAAAAACTAGAAAAATTCTATTTTAAAATATGCCTAGATTGATATGATAGATAGATAGATATGCATATAGATATTAATAGTGTTGTTTAAAAATAAAAACTCCATTTTCAGTTAAACCGTTTTTGCATTTATTTTTCCAAAACAAATTTTAATCTGTTTGTTTAATATTTTTTTTATGAAACAATTATTAAGTCTAACATAACTAACTTAGACCGATAATTTGTTTTTTTGAATGACTTGACGATTTTTTGTAATGTCCGTTTTAAATAATTGCAATCAACAATGAATTGTGTACAAAAGTCAATTTGAGGGACAGCATCCTGAAGTAGTGACGGATGTCCTTCGTATCGTCTAAGCTTCGAAGGACGATATTTGCATAATATTGGGATTTAGATGCTCCCCCACGCCGCAACTTAGGTGTAATACATGCAAATTGCTTGATACATTTAATAAAAGCCCCGGATTCTGCGCTTGATGGGTTTTGTATTTTTTTTTTTGAATTATCATTTTGTAAATATGCATACTTTTTAAACCTATATTGGGTACAGCGAAGTCCGAGTAGTGTATGGCGAAATAAATTTGTGTAAGATTTTTAGAAGATTCTTAATAATCAAAATACTTTTCGTAAAGAAGAATGATGAGGAAAATATCAATAGCTGCATACAATGCATCTTGATATAGATGCAGTTCTAAACGTAGCACGAATATTCATATTACTTTATATTAATATACAAAGGATCTTGATAGGACTGCAATTTATAAACAGTTACTGTTCGGATTTAAATGGTTGGCAGCTTTGGTTTCACTGTATCTTTATCCTCTATGCATTTAGAATTACGTAGAAACTGGTGAGATTCACGACTTTAGTTATATCACTAGCTTTATCCCGCAACTCCATCCGCGTTGACAACATTTATTCTCTACCACTACAGCCACTGAATCTAAAATGCACTTCATGGTTTCACCCGTGTGGTTTTGGGATCGGGGTCGAGATCGGGATAAAAGGTCGCCTTTTTCTTTTTCCAGGGTTCCATCTCTCTATATCAAAATCCATTAAAATCTTCTCAGCGGTTTACCCGTGAAAACATACCAGATAGACAGACAGAGTTACTTTTGATTTTATAATATTTATAAGCATTCTATCCTAAGATCTTAGTTGAAATTAAGTGATGTAATTATTTCAATGTCAATTTTGTTCACAATGAAATACTAAAGAATAATATTGAGTATATTATGTTTGGCAAATAATTAATTATTAGGTAACTTCTTAACGAAATGTCCGGATTGGGATGAAACAAAAAGTATTTGACTTCTAAATGACCTTGATAAGATAAAACCTAATATGGATTAGGATTAATATTGCGATACAAATTTTATATAGTTTCTTTCTTATATAAAAGCAAATATTGTGACTAAACTGTGATAGTTCCTCAATTTTACACCTTGGATTACAAAGGGAAAATTCGTAATAACATCTATTGATTTTTAAATAAAATATAGCTTATAACCTTCCTCGATAAATGGAGTATACAGAACTGAAAGAATACTTTAAATCTGAAGAATAACTCTTGAGATTAGCACGTTCATACAAACAGACAAACCCTGCAGCTTTATAATATTAGTAAAGATGTAAGGTCTAAATATTATATGAATGACTTTTGATAAATAATATTGTTCTATATAGAAATACTTTTAAACTATTGTAACTTCAACTCGTTACAAATAATTAAAGGAAAGTAAATCGCCTTTTTAATGTATTTATTTACTGTTATGATAACGTAATCGCAAAAACAGTTTAACGATCTATTGATATACTATGAAAAGAAATAAAATTCGTAAGAGAATAACAATGAAATATCTCTGAGTAATATGTGATTGAAATTCCCGTCAAAGTATACGCGTCTAAAAACCACGATAATATGAACGATCCGGATGTCACGATGCGTTCATTAACTTGTGTTTACATTCCATACTTAACACGTGTGCGTGAGAAAATTAACTAGATTAAGTCAAGACGACAGATAGCTAATCACACCACAACCGCGCAGTCAAATATGAGAAAAATTATAAGAAATATTGAGCAGAAGTTAATTAATGACAGTGAAAACAAAAATGTCTCAATAAATGTAATAATTAAGTGGTGATATTTTTTTTATTTTTACTTTAAAAACCTC
This sequence comes from Danaus plexippus, assembly GCF_018135715.1. NCBI lineage: Eukaryota > Metazoa > Arthropoda > Insecta > Lepidoptera > Nymphalidae > Danaus > Danaus plexippus. The sequence goes on along the minus strand of NC_083552.1, from coordinate 414,226 downwards.
TCAAGCGGTGAATATATGTAAAATTATCATTACCTGCGACAAGTCACGCGTGTCCAATGTAACTCATTCTTACCCGCCCACACAGTAGTGCTGTAGCCAGTTTTATTACCCACTTTATAATAGAAATAAAGTGTTTGTCTAGAATCTGGATTGGACTTGTTTTATTAATTAAAAAAATAACTGTTTTGTATTCTTGTAAGTTGTTGTCTTTGGTTCAATACAGATACGTTAAGGAAAGCTAAAGAAACTAGACGATGAAATATATTGTTTTAATTGTTAATTATGTTTGTAATGAAATTTGCTATTAATTTTAAATGAGAATATTAAATAAGTAAAATGTTATAAAAGATAACTAGGGTATAAATTTTTTAAATTTTAGTTATTGAATTTTAGACGATATTACGTATAATGAGGTCTAAGACTTTCGCGAGTATTCGTTTAAATGAAACTAATATTTTTCGGAAAACTACGGATATTTTACTATTTTAAAAACTACATACTACCGACGTTTCGGTTACTTTGCAGCAACCGTGATCACGGGCAACCGTTTACTTGCCTGGTGGAGTATCCTGCCGCTATGTTTGATGTCTTTTTATGTGATATTTTGACTCATGTTGGTATGATGCCATGATCCCGGCATCTCTTGAGGAAATTCAAGGATGGTAATAATTTAGCTTCCTGCGTCTTGAGGTACTCCAATCGGCGTATTTTGTTCGCGATTTCCAGTCCGCACTGGTTCACTAATGAGAGCTAAGACTTTCGCTAGTATTCATGCTGCAAAGTAACCGAAACGTCGGCAGCATGATTATAGCTTTTAAAATAATAAAATACCCGTACTAATCCGAAAAATATTAGTTTCGTTTAGATATTACGTATAGCTTGGTATTTAACCGATTGATTTTAAAAATTTAAGCGGCTTATTCCAAAATGACCAGATTAATTGTAAGTTACTCTTTTAAAGTCTATTATCAATTTTCGGAGCTTTTAAACAAGATGTTAACAACAATATTATGTTTTTGTCTCAGTTTTATTTTTGTATCAGTTGAAATATATACCAGATAGCTTTTACAATAGTGGAAGTCTAAATAAATACTCATTAAAAAGAAACTATCTGAAAGTTTTTTGAATTATTACAAATATACTTAATGGAAATCCAAAAAGACTTTGGCTTCATATTGTGATGTGTTGGCTTGAGTGTACTTAAGAGAGACATCTTTAAACAATTTTATTGAATCTATTTTGTCTTCTTCTGATATTAATAATATTCGACAAAATTTTATGTTTATAAAGGAATATATTGAAATTAGAGGTAGGAGATGTTTATTTGAGATGTCTTTATAAAAAAAAACGTGTAATAGTAAATTCTTGTGCTAAGCAACAAAATAAAGATCTTTAAATATGATAAGACAAGTTTTCTTTTTAAAATTTCGTTAAAACTTTTAATATAATTTTGTTTTATAATCTGTATACGTTACGTTTAATGTCTCCATAATCCATTAGACAAGCAGATTATGTCAGTGTTTCGGAAGAGACTTCTCGGATAAAGTTTCTTAACTATCCGAGCCGCACTTTATATGCCGGCTTCATTTCCATTAACAGTACAGAGTATTTTAAAGAAATATGTATGTATTCATACTAAACAAAACTGGACTCCATAAAACCTTGGTTGGAATTATGTTGAAACGTTTGAATTATTTTTACTCTTATGTACACTGATATTAATTATTTTCAAAATAATATTACCTGTATTAAAGAAGCCTAAAGCATTTTTTTTAACGTCATCTAAGTGTCTAAATTAATGTTAAAATAAATGTAAAGATCTAACAATGGAAACAGTTCTATTCCGTACAAAACTAATTAATTTTAGTGACGTTAGTCAAGAAGGAATCTTGTTATATTCAATAACTAAATTACGATATTCGACTTTTTATTTTAAACATAGGTCAATTAACTGTTGTTATATGAGAAAAATATAAGAAAAATATTTTAAAATGTTAAGTTAGTAATTTTTAGAAAGTATATAGCAAAAGAGGGAGCCCCCCTTCACCTGGTGGACTAGTATGGTTAATATAGTTAAGAAGTCCCAATTGCCTGACCCGACAATCCAAGACAGATTGTCCTGGCACAAAAAGATAAGGGGAGCCAACCCCACCTAACGTGGCAAGAAGCAAAGAAGAAGAAGATAAAAAAAAATTGTTTAAACAATATATTGTGGTTATGTACAAAAATTATTGAAAGAAGTAGATAATTATTTCAATTAAAAGAATATCCAATCCATTTTATTGACAAAAAACAGTTACAAAATCAAAAAGAATATTTTTAGCATTATACTAACTGTTATATATTCTGTAGAGACCACATGGAACTTTACGACTACTAGTCCAAAGAAATGTAGATTACATTACAAGATACGGATTAATTTTCAAAAACATGTTTTTATTGAAAAATAATATTGTTACGTTATGACGTTATGCATATCACTGTATGTGAGAGGTGGGTTATGGCGGTATTTTAATTATAAACTCTGACAAACAACTTAAAAGCAGTCACCCTATTTTTTTTGGTGACACTGGAAAAATGCTTTTCGTAAACTACTCAGCCCGGGGAGGGTAGCTGTAGTTATGTGGGACTCCTAGGTATAACGCGCCCAGTCTACCCACTAAAAAACCAGCGTAATTTCTCCTCGCCATACGGGTAGGGGAGGCTAGAGTAACTCTTTCGCCCTGCTCGTGGCCTCCCACTATTGCTATCCGATCGCGAATCCAATGCAAGATGGATTTGTAGAGGCCTTCAGAGACGTGCCAGTGTGATACGGCATGCCATCCGGCTCGAGGACCTCGTCGAAGCGGGATGGCAGACTGCCCGTGTCTGCCACCCCGGATCGTCCTTAAGGAAGAAGGCGGTGGTCGTGAGCGAGCCGCCTACGCCCGACTCTCCTGCGGCGTTGTTGACTCGGCATTGGGTCGTTTTCCTTCAGCCGTTCCGCTGCCTCCTTTTGCGCCATGACGGTTTCACAAAAGGAGAGGTTCGCTTGTAACGACCTAGAACTATCGATCATAGATTTAACTACGGTCGGTAATGATAGGTCGTCCCCTATTTTAGCGACGAGGCTTACTCGTTTGCGGGTCCTGGATGGACACTCCTCGAGGGTGTGTTGCGCCGTGTCTTCAGCGCAACCATCCCCATGGCACACTGGAGTTGACTTCCTACGAGCTATACGCCAAAGGTACCTCCCAAAGCATCCATACCCGGAAAGGACCTGGGTCAATCGGAAAGTAAGCGTCCCATGTTCGAGATTTAGCCACTCAAGCAGAAAAGAGCGGACCGCCTCAACTGTACGGATGCCTGTTGTCGGCTGAGCTAGCCTCGATATCCTCTCCACCGTTATAGCACCACGGAACTCCTTCTTTTGCGCCTCTACCTCATTTGAGGTTGACATTTCTCCACAAGCTTTCACTTCTTCGTGCCACCGGTGTAGTAACGCGAGGGACTTCGCCTCCTGATCCCATGGCAGAGATCCAGCGAACACAAACGCGGATTGTATTTTAAGGAAAATATTTACACTCATCTTCTTGACAGCTTCAAACAAAGAAAGTTGTCACTGCTTTGGGTACATGTAGATTACAGTAGCTTGACTGCTTACAGACGATCTAGAACCCAAAAACCTCCAAAGGGATGTGAGCTCCCTCTGTGTTTTCTATCGTCAATATAACGGGAAATGTTCTGAGGAACTGTTTGATATAGTGCCTTCGTCACCATTCCACCATCGCACTGCTCGCCGTAAGATCGGATTTCATCCACATCACCTGGATGTATTTAGTCGCAAGACTTCGTGCGTCGCGGTCGTTTTCCACGCACGGGCAATATATAGAATGATATTTCGCCCGAGGTTTTCCCAGATTGCTACAATATGGGGTCTTATAAACATCGAGTTTAGAGGTGGCTCCTTTATAATCACGGTCGGCTACGCTTCTACAACACTCCTTGTGTTGCAGATGTCCATGGGCGAAGGTGACCACTTTATATGGGTATTAAAAAAGAATCGATAGTGATAACTTACCACCTTGTGGAATGCTTGTTTGTTTGTTGTTTATAAAAAATATATTTGAAATAATTACATAGGGTGGCAACCGGAGGTTCCAGGAAACCTACGAAACATTTATATGTATATTATTATAAAAATTACACTTTCAAACTTATAACCTTTACCTAAGAATATATGATTACCCCGATGTTACGATAGCAATCCCATTCTATAGCTTGTTTGGTATCAAGAATCTTCTGGTTCACACGGCTTGGTTTTCGGTCCGCGTAGTCAGCGGCGTCACTCGATATATGATATTTTATCCAACTAACAATGTTGCCTCGGCGATGTTCATTTATTTCATAATAGGTATCGCGTACGTAACAAAATTACAAAACACTCTGATCAAGTTTTCATCATTGTGCAGGCATTGGTTGTCAAGAGTTACAGAAAAAATACTCTCACATTAAATAGCTCTGTTAATAAACTTTTCAAATAATGATTATGAATAATGGTCCACAAACGACAGTTTTTCGTTATCGTACACAAAAATATACGTTCCGATTTACCTCTCATATATTCCTGGAAATCTGTTAAAAATTTTAAATAGTCAATAGCTGCAGCTGTGAAAACTTACAAAATGAAAGTTCCAGAAATAATATATATAACATTCAAGTGGATTTTATTCTTTTATTAAAAAAACATTTGAATTGAAATAAATAATAATATCAAATGTTTTTTACACAAAAAAAGAATTCATTTAAGCCTTCTCCCTCACCATCTGACCGCAATATAAAGAATCCATCCAGAATATTCTTAGAATTCGCAACTTTGTTTTACAACTATGAACTCCGTAATCTCTCAAGACAGACCACTTGATGAGATCTTGCAATATGAGATTTGATTCCATCAGATAAATTAAAGTTTACTCATAGTATTAGCAATTTCTAAGATCTTTGTATGAATTAGAACAGAAAATACTATTTCCCTGCTAGTATCCTTTATTAAAGTAACGAAGTAAAGAATTGCCATAACAAACAAGTAAATTTTACTTTAGCAAATCGAGTCCACTCATATTGAATAACGATATTTTATTCCAGATCAATATCCGAAACGGATACACCTCGCTCAGAATTTAATATTGCAAAATAAAAATCCAATTTCCTTCGACTATTTGCTGATACATAAACTAAACATGCTAAGGTATTATTTATTATAAGAATTCTTATTTAAAACTTAATTCTTAACCAAATTATAATTATGAAATAACATCAATGAGTTTTAAATGTTTGTGAGTTATTTTTTTTCTAAATTTCTTATAAAATAATTTAGTACATAAAATAAAATCATCTGATATTTAATTGAGCTTAACAATTATGCTCTTGACAAAGCATATTCTGTGTATAAACTTTACTTTCTACAATTCTATTCAACAAAAATTGAATATGGCCATCAACACACATTCCAATGAGGTTTGTGTTCTAGCTCGTAACTTTTTGTTCGATAATCAAAGATTACTATAAGCGCTTTTATCTAATTGAAAATTTGTTTAAACCGTTGAACTAACGAAACGGCTACTGTTATTATATTCATTCAATAAAATGTTCAAAATAATAACAAAATATATATTCAGCGTGAGTTTGGAAATGTAAAAACGAAATAAATTACGATAGAAATGAAAATAAGATATATAAGAACCGAATCAAATTTTAAATTAAAATTAACAACTAATAAGGAAGGAAAGAAGGCGGCGTTATTGTACTACCATGCAAATTAAAATATTTTGACATATTCATAACAATAAAAGATAGATTACAGCACGACATTATGTTACATCTTTTTCCAGTCTCGTATAAGTAAATAACATAAATTTAAATCTAACGTAATTATAACATTCCAGCAGAAACCTCACACAAACTTTAACTAGTAAATGTCTTTATGTCGTCCCCAAGGGATAGTGAAATAACGTGACATTCGAGGCTACTTTGATAAATCTTGTAATATCTCCCTCTGGGACGGTGGAACCGCGTTTCTAAAGAAGGGAACATTCTTTCTAATGCTTATTTTTGTGAGGTCAAAATTACTGTAATGTATTTAATTTTTATTTAAAATTATCGTGATTTTTTTAATGCTACTATTCTTGGAGTATTTTGTGCTTAAAACTTTTAGCTGTTTTGCTATTGATTGTGGGTAATTGTAAATATTTGTGTTAGATTTTATTACTTAATGAGATATATACAAACTCGGTTGTGGCTATGGCTTGTCATACATTGGACAGACGAAGAGGAGCATCGGTACAAGGGTTAAGGAACACATCTCAGACATCAAAAACAGGCGCGCGTCGAAGTCAGCAGTGTGTGAACACACAATGGACAAACCAGGCCACTACATTCGTTTTGATAAACCTCAAATCCTCGCTCGGGAAGACAAGTATATACCGAGATTAATTCGCGAGGCTATTGAAATTAAAAAACATCCCAATTTCAATAGAGAAGATGGCTGGAATCTATCAAACACCTGGGACCCCGTTCTTAAAAATATAAAATCCCATGTCCGAAACCACACCGCAGGACCTCAAGGCACCGTGAGCGCATTCTGCCGGCATCCAGAGCGGTACGCCAGAAAATTAAGAAATCGATGGCGGTAGATGATAAATAACAAGGACCAACTGACAGACATTCACACCTCGTCCGCCCGTGATCACGGTTGCTGCAAAAGTAACCGAAACGTCGGAAGTATGTAGTTTTTAAATAATAAAATAAGCGTAGTAATCCGAAAAATATTAGTTTATTTTTAATCACTTGGATTACTCTTTTTATTACTAAAACCATAAAAAAATTATATCCTGAGCGGTCGGCAGAGACCAGAACTTTTGACTTTGAGAATATCGTTACCTTTACTCGTTAAAATATCCAGGGACACAACAGTTTATTCATTATACATTTCAGTAATTTACTTTCTGCGGATCTTTAATTAAATATAATTAAAATTTCGACTAAAAATCAAAATAAAAACTACCGATACAAAGTAGAATTCTTTTCAACTCTTATACGAGTATGTATTTTATTAAAAATATATCAGTACTCAATGCTGTTCAAAGCAATATCGAATAGTTTTTTTTATAGAAGGTACAAACAATTTAGCTCAACGTATTGCTTTCAGATTCAGACGCATGCAAAATTTAAATACCAATAGTTTATTTTATCTCAGTTTGAACCTTAGCTAATAGTTCAAAGTCCTGTTTTTATCATAGAACTAATTTGCCTGACTCCAAAACTCCATACGTGCAAGTTGATGCAGTAGGTATCCATCAAGGTTACTGACATTTTCCTTCAGATGAGTTGTTTGGCCCTGAATAGTTGTTATCATAAAACCCAATTGTCTTTTTACACCAAAAGAACTTGATGTGTAAACAGAAGTTATCTTTGTCAGAACATCAATATTTTCTATTACAAAGTCTAGTACTAACACCCGCTGCTCCTTTACTGGATGTTCTATCTTCTGCGTGTCTCACAGTTTGTCTGTATAGACCGATAATTAAGTGAAGTAAAGTCCGAACAAGATTAGATCACCGTCCATTACAACCCATTGAATTCACGAGATTGTAATGAATAAACATTTCATCTGTGTTTTCATATTGAATGTATTTTTAATATTTTTCTAATTTCCATACATGATGGTAATCATTTAAAACCCTTTAATATCGACTGTCTTTTTTTATTCAATACAACTAGCTTAATTCTGTTTTAATATTTACAAACATGCTTATGTAATTACCTTATTTGAGATACAAGATGTTTGAGACAATAGTGTTTATAATTGAAGGGAACATAAAATGCCGCTATAAGAGAAAATTAATAAAAAATATTAATTTTATAGCCAACTACAGACTTGACAAATTTAATTTTGTTTTTACAAAGGTTTCGATAATACGTAAAGTATGGATTTATAAAAACTTGAACTCTTTGCCAACTTTGATAGTTGTACAAATAGGTTTTAATGTTCATTAGAAGATAGAAATAGGAAAGAAAAATACTCACGTACCAGCAATTTATCAATGATTTCACAAACCCCGCGGGCGTAGCGCCGCGATCACCAAAATGAGGTTGTTTTTACCATTTAATGTGAAGCATAGACAACGACTTTACCCAAAATATTGTGTTGAAGGAAAATATCAATTAATAGTCATTACAAATATATTTGATTTCTAGTATACTACAATACAAGATAGCATGGACCGGCTTGAGTATAATAATTTTCCGTAGAATTCACTAGACCCTACTTAGTACTTACAATATATATGTGGCGTAAGCACGTTACGTCAATGTTTCGGAAGACTCTCTAAGGATAAAGTTTCTTAACTATTTTGAGCCATAGTTTATACGATTATATTCATTTCCATTGTACACTACGTTACAAATATTACAATACGATATAGTTTTAATTATTTTATTTGATAATAATATGTAATAAAGAATTCATTACTTCCTTTTAATAAAAAAGGTAGATAAATCTTAACATAAATTTGTTTATATTAAACAGGTTCGGCTTTGTTCTTGTTGACATTACTACTTTCAACAGACTCGTATTAACAGAAACATACAAAATCATTTCATATCATTTAAGTAATAAAATAAAGCCAAACAAGAAATGGCCAATGAAAACAAACAATTTGAGATCATAAGCAATTAGCTCCCGTCTTCTAGTTAGTAAAACCCATATAAATTTAAGCAAATATTAAATACTGCATATAAAAGCATTAATATTACAATCCTACATAGTTTCTCACTTTATTTTGATATGTATATTGTTACATTTATATATTTTATTTGGATCACAGCAATATTTCACGAAGCAAGTCCGTATTTCAGAGTTTAATATCAGGTGAACTAAATGTTATAGCCGCAGTCTAGTCTAGTCTAGTCTAGTCTCTGTATTGTTATGGACACGATAAATTTTTATATTTATATACTTATGTGCCGTAATTTTTATCTTGAACACATTGAAGGTTTCTTGGAAGGTTTGGTTTAGTATGAATTAAAAGCAGCTTTATACATATATATGTATATATTGTTACAAGTGGCGCCATCTTTGCCGTACTAATTATAATATATGTCGGCCCAATTCTTATTATCTGAATAACTAATTGAGAGTAGTTGAAATTATCGTATAACCTGCGAACCACCTGTTTAAGTGTAGTCACAAAAATGAGTGTCAGTTGGTATAAATAGAGGAGAGAGTACAAATTACAGGATGAGCTTCAAGAGTCTGAGATCCTGACGACATTGAAAAGTATAGGCATTGGTGACGTCAGATATGCTGACGTCACTATTTTAAAACCACGATTTGGATCCGACAGATTTAATAAACATTTTTTTGACTGATTATAATTAGTAACAAATTAATGTACTAGATTTTTCCCGGATAAAATTTTGGGAAACTGATACTTCATTTAAGTTATATAGTAAAAATATAAATAGCTATTCATAGTAAATTCTATTGAAAATCATTTTATAAATCTAAATTTGCTTTACATTGTTTCTGAATATATAATATCTTAATTGCTTTTAATATTTTTTATTCTATTTTAATATAAGTCGTTATCATCTTCAGTTGCCGGAGAGATATTTCCCTGATGGTACTGTTATGTCATAATAGGATTGAAATTGAATTCATAAAAACCATTAGAAGCTACAAAAGGCATCTGAATTAATTCATCAACTAATATAAAAAAATAATCTTAATTTTATGACACTAAACATTTTCTTTTAATTCAAAAACTAATTTCCAAAAGATTATCTATTTGTATAAGATTATACACATTAACATTGTTCCATTAGTAACGATCAGGAAACAAAAATAAAGAATTAAATTCAAAACTTCTCACTTAATACAGATGCATTTATTTATTGAACCTGTATAGATGTTTGTCAATACATAAAACATATCTAATTGATAAACAAATCTATACGTGTATTCCTTTTATCAAACAAAAATATTTTTATTAAGTCTCCACAAGAGACAATTTTTCAAAATGAAAATCAAACAAGGAACTAGTTTTTTTTTGCCTTGATATGAATATGTCAATTATTTTGCATGCATTTTTTGACATAATGATAAAAAAAATTACAATTTAAGGTCAACTTTCGTTGTCATTCTGAAAAATATCACCTACGTCAGTAATCATTAAACTAGAAATTAAAATAAAATGTTTACTTCATGTTTTGTTACAAAGTGGCCTGCTTTTACTTTCCTCATCTTTTTCTCTCGCTCTTCCACAATCAAGTTCGGCAACGCTGGTGCAACATCCACATGTTGTAGATGTTCTAGGCGGCCTTCCATCAAGGAGTGTGCTCGTTTGTCGCCTTTGAAATAAAAAAAAAATTGCGAAACATAAATTTCTTTTATGGTAGGATGATTAAATAGTGTTAAATTTTTAAACCACTTTCTTTCTTGGTCTTTCAATATAATAAATCAATGTAAACTATAAGCACGTCAAATATATTAAGGGATACGAGTGAAGTTACTTAAATTTCTATATATTCATTAAAATAAAACTAGTCTTTTTAGCATTTACTTCGCGATTTTTTAAAAACTACATAATACCGAGGTTTTGCTATTTCGCGTAGTAAATCCGAAAAATATTAGTTTTATTTTAACGAATACTCGATAAAGTCTTAGATCTCATCTATTGATTCATCTCACTACTGACCTCATAAACTGACTTTCCATAACTATTACTCGGGTTATTAAATTTATTATGGGACGAAGTAGTCCGAATATAAAGGAGTTATGATAATGGCCCCATAATATGATGGTTGTGAGACATTGAAACATGTTATGACAAAACAATTGTTAAAATCATTGGTTTATATGACCCATTCAAAATTATATTGTTATTGTTGCAAGATAAAAACATGTTTGTTAAATGTGAATACGTATTTGTGATGTTCAAAGAAAATACGGAGAAACAGAGAAGCGTTAGTAACTTGAAAAATAATGAGAATAAAATAAGATTATACATATACATTAATTTAATAACACATATATATTTATATATTAATACATTACTTAAATTTGGTAACGATCTGGTCGAAATGTTAGTCTAAAAGTTATTTCAAGCCTAAAATCATTACTTCAGATAAGAAAAAATGCTCTTCAATATTATAAATTCTTCAAATATTAATAAAAAAAACATTTCCTAGAAAATTGAACTGGAAATTTCAAAACGTTATAAAATTGGTTATAAAATGGTCTAGAAATAAATTGCTACTTAACATTAATTATTACGTAAAAATGGTAAATCTATTATAGTTAGTAGTTATTAGTAAATAATTTGTATTGGTAGTCAAAATGTTTGCCGATAAGAGTATTTTAAATATTTAGATATCAACATATTGGGACCAACCCTGAGCCTCTTTTATAGCATCGTTGTAGTTGTTTGTGCTTCAACATAACTGAAAATCAAACCGTCACATACGTGATTGATGATTTGAAAACAAAATCGGTTTCAATTTTGAATAGTGTTTATTTTATGAAACTGAAACTAAGCTAAATTTCTCCTCATAATTAATTCGCGGTTAAAATTGTTGGCAGCAATGACAGTTACGTAATAATGATAATTAAGGTATAAGCGTGTACTCATTTAAATGAAACAAAGTTTTTCGGATACTAAGCGTTTTTTATTATATATGAGTACATCCGTGATCACGGAGGTCACGGAGTGCTGTAAAGGAACCGAGACGTGACACGTGGTAACCGCAAAAACTTAGCTACACACAGTTACTTAACGTTCTATAAAATCTAAGCAATTAACTAATATTTCATGTTAAAAGTGATTTTAAAACATAAAGGACAGTTATTTATTGGTAATAGAAAACGGGACTTAGTTCAATATCCTAAAGTTAACGTTGGAAGATAGTAAATCAAACAGTGTTGAAATAATAATTTAACCAAAATTTTAATATAAACTGAAACCTTAACCTAACGTGATTTACCTTAAAGCAATTGGAATCTGATATTCCAGACTTTGCAAGTTCAAATTCTTCTCTTGTGAACAATTTTCCACTGAATATTTTCGTCTTAACATTTAATTCCAGCCTTTTGAGTTCAAATAAAATCCAATGATCATTTCTATAGAATAAAATAATAGAAAAAAAGACTTATAGTCTAAGTTGTAATGACCAAACCTGGAAAATTTGGGAAATTTGTTGTTTACTACAAATCCTTGTTTAAAACCTTTCCAAAAATATCCGTAGTTCTTAATTTTTTTTTTTAAAAGAAATTGAGTAAATTTTATTGTTCTGCTTCCAAGGGATAAAAGAAAACATTACACTAGTTAGTTGGTAGAGCTTAGCTGTGGTAAAATTGCTGCAGCTCGAACATGGGCTGGCTCAACCGCGGAAGTACCCCCCTCTCACAGAAGATCGGCGTGAAGCAGTCTTTAATGGGTGCGTTTCGTTAGATAAGTGAGAGAGCCGGTTGCCCTTACCTTTTTCCCACCCTTTCCCTTTTTCCTTTCCCAACCTTTCGTCTTTCTACTCCCCATACAAGGGTGGCAACGCAACCGCAAAATAATTTTGCGGATGTCCATTAGTGACGGTACTACCTCCATCACTAGGCCGTCTGCTCGTTTTCCCCCCTTTATCATAAAAAAAAACTATACAGTTTGTTAAATTTAGCGACGTCGGTCGCAATCTTATTATTTAATAGTCTTGTTTTCCTGTCGACAAGCACGCTAGAACTTAACTCACTGTTAATAGTTTAAAGACGTGGATTCCTTTGGAGATTTTACCTAAGGTTTAACCGGAGAAATAGTTGGAATCACATTTTTAATAGTTCTCGCTAAAAACAAATTATATCTGTTGTTCTGACAAAAGAAAGCCTTAATTATATACTCTTAGTTTTTGGTGTCAAATTAATAAATAATTATTTTAATACAAATTATTTAAATATTTTAAGTTTACTTCGCTGTAATTAGATTTATAATCGATTTTAGAAGATAAAAATGTTAAATGCCATTTCCATATAATAAAAAAATCTCAATTTAAAGATTTCAACATTCTCAACAAACGATCTGTTGTGTTTCGAGTTATAGTGTTCAGAACATATAATTTTTTTTTTATATTCCATACCTTAAATACATTAATTAAAGTGCCGTACTCGCTTTAGACGCCACGCCGTGCGCGTAACCTAAAAATGTCACACAGACCTATTTTTAGTGTTAAATTAAAGTTATGAATAATGGAGATAAAGTTCTGGGAGCGAGGAGTTTGTTATTGGATATTATCTCTTCTTTCAGAATATTTTTTAAATTTCTTTAAATAGGAATACTTTATGAAATATTAGCAAAAAACGAAATTCCACTTTTGTTCATCTTTAATTGTTTATAACTTTTAATTTTTTTTAGTGCTAACACACGCTTTTAACGCATTTTTCTAGACGTCATTCTGAATCCAATGAACTATCTCACATAATTTTAAGAGCAGTAACTCTATTTTGCACCATTTTCGACTTGTTGACTTGACTACCCGTTCTCTTTACAGCTTGCGATCGATCTATGTAATAGTTAAAATCATTTAAATTTTGATTACTTCACACTGGCCCATTATGTGAAATTAATTTTGTATTTAAGAGAGACAAAACTTCTCAACATGCTATGGTTTCACCAAGCTTGTGCTAGGTTTATCGCGTTGCAGGGAGAGGATCTTTAATAGCGCCTGGGACTTGCGACCCAGGTGTAGGTTTAGGGGGGCCTATCTAACGTGCATCAAACTCTCACCTCCACCGCCCAAGCTCCTCTTTCTACATAATCAAATTTGAGACGAATCTTCTGCTGCCTTCAAAGTACGCTCCAAAAATTTCAGAAAAATAAATATAATATAATAATGTATCAGAATTATTCATGACAATAAAATATATATAATAGGATAAAAGGTCAATACTTTCATAGAATAATTATAACTAAAGATATAATATCGACTTTATTACGTACCTCATATTATTCTAATAAATATTGAAGAAAAACAATTCTTATTTAATATATTTTATATTTTAATTCGATTGTATCATATATTGTCTTATACTTTCCTTAACGGTAACTAGGTTATTACTTTGAATAAGGAACTAGATTCGAATATTAGGCTTTATCTTGAACATGGTTATATATATATATATTAGAAAAACATATTACAGTTTACATATGTTATATAATATTTTTTAAAAGGAATTGTTTTCTTTTTTGATATCGTTAAAGATCTGGTTAATGCCATTCTGTCAAAGAATCCAGAAACTACAAATATCGAGCTCTGTGTTTTAGTTACACACAGACCACAGTTAAAAGGAACTTGTTAAAGTAACCAATTATGTTGTAAAATATAATGTTTTTCCTAATTTTTGTGTAATATTAAGTAATTTTATAGAAACTTTTATAACGACGAATGAATTTCACAACTCTAATAAAATACCACAACCATGTTAAGCGCATTGCTTACATTATTCTGCTAAATAAAGATTTTTTAACCTACATAAATACATAGTAAGTCTCTGACTTGATTTGTGTTTAATTCAGCGTACTGACAGCATGTTTCAATATCAAAATCGATTGCCTCCATAACTTTGAGTATCCCCTGTATATATAAATTGTACAGTCACTTATTCCGTCACTAAATAATAACTTTGCCAGCTTTAGGAACATCGTATTCAAAGAGGTAGGTCGGGTATTTTCATATAAGTATTATTAACTGTAGATATAAAAGACCAATTCTTTAAATGAGAGCTGGTGAAAGCAGAGTGCTAGTTGGTATACATAACGAATTATTATTCTAATTTACTATGGAAGGCAGTCGTTACAAAGATACTTTAAAAATACTTTGGAAGCGAAGTTAATAGACCGTTTTACATGAATCATTTATAGGAAATATTTCTTTGACACGACTTTTTGCTATGAAACTTTTTTACGGCCCAGTTTTTCACATAAATACACTCGTATTTGTGTAACATATATAATGATCATACTTTTTAAAACATTTTCAAACCTCACCCCTGGAGTAGACGACCGAAAACACTTTCGTATCTGTAATTCTGATGCGTCTTTCGTGAAAGTAAAAAATTCGTATTTCATTGGCAGATTGAAAAAGCGGTGATGAAAAAATGCACTAATCCTAATGCATTTCACGAGATACTGCGAGTTTCGAAAAATATGAAGCAATGTGGATTAATACCTTCCCACTGAGTCAAATTGTAATCACTCACTAACATAATAATCATATCCTAAAAATGACCCATTTTGTATTTTATGTTTAGTATTACATAGTTCGAATATTAAAAATATCTATATTCATATCTCGTCTGCCCGTGATCACGGTCGCAGCAAAGTAAACATAACATCCGGAGTAGGTAGTTCTAAATAATAATAAAATACCTCGTTAGCAATCCGAAAATATGAGTTAAATTTAAATGAATACTCGCGAAAATCTTAGATCTCATAATAAAATATCGGTTAAGGGTTCAGTTCGAAGCGACTCAGGGAATATTAAAATCCTGAAATAGGTTAACAAAATCTATTCGAAAATATCAGATTTTCGTTAATGTGCTTTTCAAACAAGTCTCATGTCATCAATGTACGATGATAATCATTTCATTGATAAACAGTTGCTTGTGTCTATTCCATGTCTAACACTTAATTGTCCATCGACTTAAAAATATTATATTAGGTTGTCAAATATCTCTCTTCCGCTTTTTTGCTCTTTATTCAATGCTTTATAAAAAGTGTTACATGGATCGGATTTAATTCAAATATGCGCCGTTTTCTTCGATAACCTGTTTCCATCTAAACGGCAATATTATATAATTGTGACATATCACTTACTTTGGCATACTAAAATTTATTTTAAACAATCTTACCACACTATTGTTGCTAATACATTTCTTTAGTCTGAAATTATAAAAAATCGAACAATATGAATATTTTATATATTTAAATAACTTCCCTTCTTACATACATACAAGATTACATACTTTATTCATGCTCTTATAATTAAGATCAATTGCGTTTTTTTTCACTTTTACTTACCGTACAATGATATTATTTTTTTAACCGAATTCACACAAATTAAATCCCCAAGTGTTTTTAACGACTTCGTTAACAGTCTTCACTAAGAAACGTCATAATTGAAGTCAATCCAGTATAGTTTCTGATAACTTGAAGTAAGGTTCAATATCACTTGGTTATTTAGTACTGAGGTCTGCTTGTGCAGGTGAAAATTAAGTTTTCCTATACTATGGTTTGAAATAGCGCATCGAGTTATTGTTACATACATACAGACGCCTTGAATACAGTACCATTAACAAGTGTAGTAGAATTTACAGAGCGATTTATGTAATACTATCAATACGCATAATGATAGTCGAGATGAAAAAAATACACAATTATAGTAAAAATATTTAAGTTGATGTTAAAAGTCAGGCCAAGTGCACATAAAATCCTAATTAAAGTAATATAGAACTTGCTTTTTATTTCCACTCATTAACTCGTATTGCGGACTTAAAAACTATAAGAAAGCGTATCAAGAATTATACCAGTCATAAACCTTGAGAACTATTCAGTTGTGCAAGATAAAAACAATATTAAAAATCTAAATATATTAAAATTAATTTATATTATTTGAAGAACATTGTGACAAGAGCAATTTTCTTAAGTAATTTTACATCATATTAATTGTTAGGAAAAAAATCTTATCTCTGACACGTTTTGATATGTATTTTTAAGTATAGTGTATAATAATATGAATATTAAAACTATATATTGTCTATTAACAAATTTATTTTAAGGTATAAATCTTCCATTTGTTTTCAATAATATGTTGTAACGAGATTATTTAATGAGAACTAAGACTTTCGCGAGTTTTATTCATTTAAATGAAACTAATATATTTCGTATATACTACGCGGATTTTATTGTTTTAAAACTACATAATCCCGACGTTTCGGTTACAATTCAGCAACCGTGAAAGTTACAACAACTATGTAGTTTTAAAATAATAAATTCCGCGTAGTATATCCGAAATATATTAGTTTCATTTAAACAAGATAATTTCTTCGGAGCACCATCACATTACAAGGCACTTTGCTTTAATTATGAGCCCCTTAGAATCAACCCTTGTTTCAATAATTGCGAACGAATTCTCAGTGTTCCAGAACTGAGTGTAAATTAAATACTTGCTCTCTTTTATTGTGGTTTTAAATCCCAGATTAGTACCTTAAAAAGGGTTGACAAATTTATTATAATTGTATCTCTACTTCGTATATAGTTCTTTAAAATCTTGGCAAAAGCAAATCAGAGTACTTTTGCAGTTTGCGTGTCTATCATCAGTTTGTGTTTTCGATGAATTGAAAGTTTTCCTTTATTGTGGGAACCGAGCAAACGGCCAGCATCGCTCATGGATATTTCCAACATAAGGGGAATTGCAGTTGCGTTGACGGTCTTGCAAGAAAAATTTGAGAACTCGATTTTTGGAAAGACTCTGTGTTAAAAATCTCAGGGAAAACCTCAGGAGGAAGATCGTTCAACTCCTGCACATGTTGAAAAAATAACCATGACACACGTGCAGTTTCAATCAAAAGCACTCACAAAATGTGGATGACATCCAACAATAAGGCAAAGCAACGGTCAAAGCTTGATGGTGACTCTACTTCAAATATTTCCTTTGAATACTCTCCGTACGGAGCTCATTCCTATAGACATCTAAGAGTTTCAAGATGGTCTGTATCAAAGGTATCTGAATCTATTTTACTATGCTGTATAACAAAAGTGTTATAACTAAAAAAATGTAACAGACATTCACATCTCGTCTGCCCGTGATCACGGGTGCTGCAAAGTAACCGAAACGTCGGGAGTATGTAGTTTTTAAATAATAAAATACGCGTATAATCCGAAAAACGTTAGATTCATTTAAAAAACTGTGTTACAACAAATACAATGATATATGATGATCGATTGCAGGAAATATATTGCAGGTTCGAATGCTGTCAGTATTATTATTTTTTCTGTCCGTTTTATGTATTAGAATATTTTTGTTTGTTTTATTATACGATAAAATTATTGCTTCCTGTTTAACTCATTTTTGTTCATAAAATAATATTTTTTAATAATATTTATTGTCATTTAAATGCTAATACGACTTCCAAAGGACTGGGTAAACTTCGTAATATAGTGATAAATTATAAGAAAGTAAATATATTCACAATAATAAAAGCCTAAAATATTCATAACAAACTCCGAATTCAATTAAGATTATGTCAGATTAAATTCTCGTAAAAGCTTTAAAACAGGTGATGTCCAAATAAATTCTTTTCACGAAGAAAACCTGTTGAGCGTCACAATATCTGCTAAGAAATCTGATTGTTGGAAAACTTTTTGCTGTATTAAAATAATCTAAGCCTACGTTCTGTGAAGAGACAATAACGATTCGATGTCAAATAAAGATTATATTAAATTTATTCCTCTATTTAAAACACGTTATTTGAGGTTTACTATATTTATTATAAACGGAACCACGTTTTTGATGTTTTTAATGAAACATAGACTTTTTCATTAAAAAATTATTGACGAAAAAGTTTACACCATAATTTAATAATGTTAGTTTTGTTTTATATATGTACAAATGTGTACGCAATCAAAGTTTTCATATATTTCAAACTAATTTTATCTCCAATATCTACGGCTCTCCATCTTAAAGTCGTGAAGACATAGACGATGTTAATTTATACGACACCTTCTTTAATGTGTGCCGTAAGTGATACCATTGGAGGATAAACTTGCCGTTGGCGGTAGAGCCTAGCTGTGATCAAGTTACTGCAGCTCGAACAAGGGCTGGCTCGATCGGGGAAGTACCACCCTCTCACAGAAGATCGGCGTGAAGTAGTCTTTAATGGCTTCGTTTCGTCAGATGAGTGAGAGAGCTGGTTGCCGTTTCCCTATTCCCACCTTTTCCTATCCCTTCCTTTTTCCCTCCCTTTCCCACTTTTCCTACCTCTCTTCCCTAATCAAGGGTGGCACCACATGCGCAAAACTATGTTGTGGATGTCCATGGGCGACGGTATTACCTCCATCAGGTAGGCCGTCGCGTCTGCTTGGTTGCCCCCTTTGACATAAAATAACATGAACAATTAGGACATCATACTTGCACAATAGCCCTGAGCTCATCCCTAAAGCAAATTCGTCTATTATTTTCAATAACATTCATAATGTGATTTCCGTCTGAAGCAAGTCTAAAGTCCGTTGGCACTATGGAACAATCATGAAGACTCTATAAGTGAGGATATTTTGCAATAGGTTTGAGTTCTTCAATAAAATCTCAATATTGAATTCTCTGCTGAAATATGAGGCAATAAGCATGATAGAGGATATTTGTATTTTTATTTTGAACATGCCTCTCAGCGAATTTGGCCTGCAGCAAAAATCTTCAAAAAGCTGATTTGTTGCTTTAATAAACGATTCTTTAGATCTGAGTAAGAAAACGCAGAACGTAGCACTGGTGAAACAATCCTCATGTCACTAATACTTACTCGTATTCCATCATAAAATATATTGCATTGGCAATTACTTCATTAGATATTGCAGCAACTTTACTTGATGGTGATGGACAGCGCTTTAAGAGCCTTTAAGCGCTTAAAGAGCCTATGAATATTCGTACTAATCCCGTACATGGCTGAAGTTCTAATGATCTGAAGGATTTGCTAGAAACTCTCGGCAAGTCCCTGAAAGATGTCAATAATATGGCAAGGCCTTTTGGTGATGCTCTACTGCTGCTGTCTGGTGATTTCAAATACCCATAATTCCACATGCACTGTATATAATTGTTAGACTTTGGAATTTGTACGATTCCATTGTCTGAATTATGTTCATAATATATTCGACTCTCTACGTGGTTTTTTAATCTCTACGTGGTGGCTACCAAAGATCAGTTAATAAAAAATATCTTTTCGGATTTTCAACGTGTTGTTTACATGATAAATTTGTAATAAATCATGTGTACTGTTCTGGAACGGTTCACTAATTTGATGGGAACATTTCTAAGTGAAGTTATATTTCCATCATGGATCCCAATGATTCCTTCAGATTCACTTATATTATTCTAACATCCCAATTACCTACAATATTTTACTTTGCTGATGATGTGCTCATGCTCACATATTTTTGGTTAGTTGAATATAATGATAACTTTTTAAATATTTATATAAAAACGTTACAGATTGTGACATGTGATAAAAAAAAATTGAAATTTTCTACATAAAGTGTGTAGCGGAAAACGTCTGTCGGGTTCGCTAGTGTATGTATAAATATCATAAATACGGTTATTTTAAGTTTATATTGCACTAAGAATACTGAGAGTATGTCCTGGGATATAGTATATCGTTTCGTGAAATTTAATACAAACATTTTATTATTAGCATATCTCTGTTTTTATCCCGCTATTGAAAAACCTTTTCATTTTACGAGGGGTTGGAACAAACTGCTCCTTATCAGTATAAAAAAATAGCCCTACGGAAGTTTCATTCACATCGCATCAATACGACTTTTATCCCGTATATTATTTGATATCTGTAAGTAATATTAAATTCGTTTTCAATGAGGCTATGATCTAGTTACGAAACCAGAACTTAGTAGAGTTTTTATTGTATTAAGTTAGATTCTATTATACTGTTCTTTTATCATTGTCTAATTGTTTCTTCCCTTTAATTCCAAATTCCTTGCGGTGACAACAAACCAAGAGTCACAGCAAAATAATGTCTTATATTTAAATGCTCTCTCTGTGTTTCCAACTACAAAATATATCGATATGTCGTGGTGTTAACGGACGAAGTTCAGAAAAATGGAATTGATTCTCGCGTTTGTAGAACATTGGGGACACCCGTAGGTTAGTTATGATCCCAGAGTTTATGATTTGGACATGGGACGCGGATCATTTCGTAATATACTAAGTGCTTACGGAATTTTATTAGTTTTGCTCGACTCAGTTTTATGTATGATATATTGCTTGACACGGCTCCTTTCGTTAAATATTGCACAGAAACTTAATAAATCCCATTTATTTGCTACGCGATAAACAATAAAAACACTTAACTTTCATCGTAACCAAATTGTACTTCGTTCGTTGTTCGTTATAAAAACTAATTGTTTTGAATGATGGACGTTTATTAGCAATAAATCATTATTCGCCTTAGTTCGTGTGTTCGTTTTATTTTATCGATTCTTTGATAAACTTCCATGATACATTTAATTTTTTATAGTGTTCATTTATTACATATGTATGTTGAAACAAAATAAAGGATTAGAATAAAATGTATAAAGCAGTCTGAGAGACTATTTAGTTAGAGATTAACATTTTCACTTTATAAAGATTTTATCCATATACAGGGACACAATTATCTGCACAAACACAAAGTAATGTTGCTTATTTTAATAATTAATTCAATTTTCAAAAAACCTCACTGCCCTTAAGCAATGTTGGCTTTGTGTACATTTCATTGCATATGTTGCCTTTAAAACAAAATACGTTTTAATTGCTTGCTTTCGGAGATAATTTTATACGCACTCTCATTTTTCTGACACATATATTTAACAGATATAATTATTAAAAATATTTATTTTTTATATATACATATGTATATAGCAAATACGCCGTAACAAAATGTCGTACAACACTTACACGATATATATTTTCATTATACGTCACAAAAAAACACTTCACATTCGATTTTTGAAAAAGTGACGTCAGCAGTGCTGCCCTCAAGAGGTCTATTTTCAATATCAGGATTATCCGTTTAACAAATAAAGCACAAACACCCACTTGCACGTCTATATTTCACAATAAGCTTGCAATTGCGATAAGGTCAGATGGCCCCTGAAATTCTGTCACAGTGCTGTGCGCTCACTACTTTCGATTAATGTTTTTGAAAAGTCTTTGACACTTACTTGACTTTTATCTGAATTGTTAAGTGAAAAATTTAATAATTAATTGGAAAATAGCTCAAAATCTACATTACAATTTATTCATATATAAAAAGCGTGATTGAGAATCATCAGTTATAAATTGATCACTGGTTTAATTTCTCGAAAACTTACAGAATGATTTAACCATATTTTACAAATCAAGATGATGATTGAGATCAATTAACATTTATCGTTCGATGTAAATCATGAGACGATTTCAGATCAAATAGGCAATAACTTCCTCATTAACTAGTATATACTTAATTAATAATAATTTAATAAGCTACTAGATATATTTATTCTATATTACGTACAATATATAAAATATTTATTATCTTAAATAATCGTCATCAGAAGAAAGTGTAATAGAAAACGTTCTAGGGTTGATATCACAGTAGAGGAATAATATCTAAATGCCACCTTTAACCGGAACCGCAGCTAGTTACTTAGTCTTTGACAAAATTCTGAGATGTGGATGTGTTGGTATCGTCCAAATTTGATTTTGTGTCAGACCTTGAAATGAAATTAATGGACTAATAACTTTAAGATAATCTTTGATAGTTTTAAGGCTAGAGAAGAAATAACAAGGCAAAACCTGTTAAATGGCTTCAGTTTTGTGATTGATACACTTTCGTTCGTCACCCCTATTCATGGAAGACACTTGCTACTTACCATTAAGTGGGTGAAGTCACATGCCATGTCTTTCGATTGTAGATATTGGACGTGCCCCACGATTTTATTTTAATTTATTATATATAACAATGTATACATATCGGCACCCAGGACTGTATCCATGAAATTATTTTTTAGCTTTTAGTACATTTATCTGCAATATAAAACCGTTTAACTTAATTTTTTTTTTACTTTTTTATTTCTGCTTTTGTGTTTTTATTTTTTGTAGAATTTGTTGTTACGTATCATTTTTAGCCACCCTAACGCCTCACAGTCCTCGACAGGATACCAGATCTTGACTTGGGTGGGAGATTCATATTGTAATTTTGTATAGTATACTGTATTATACTTACCAAGCCCTTTATTTTGATACCCATATTGATGGGATTGAAAAATACGTTATCGGCCATTTTATAGCAGCGGCCATCTTTGATTTTGATTTTGTATAATGCACTGAATTCTACTTGACAAGCTCTTTCATTTGATACCCATATTGATGGGATTGAAAAAACTAAGTTGTCCACCATCTTGTAGCGGCGGCCATCTTAGATTTACAATAATATTGAATATCGATAATAATATTGTCACCGGCATCAAAGGCGTATACCAAATTTCAGATCAATCGGTTAACGGGAAGAGGGTTAAATCTCAATTACTAAATTTGACCCAAACAAACAAGGGGGTGAGCTAAGTAAAACCGTTTAAAAATATATTGTGCTTTAAATAAATTACTAGACCGCATCTGTCCAATTTCTAATTGTAGAATGATTTTTATTGTCCCATAATTATTGTTATCTTTATCGCACTCCTGTTAAAAAGGCAAGTGATATTTAATAAACAAATCAACGAACATCGGTCGACATCTTTGAATGGACGAACTACCATTTAACGAGTGACGTTGTCAACTTCACGACACTAGGCAACAATTGAGACGACACGTGCAATATTATGCTATTGATGACATCTGGACAATCATATGGTCTTAGGTATAAGGTGTGAGTTTTATGATTGTAAGTAACGTGGGAGTGCACCTTTGCACTTGCAGCCGTAGGTGGTGAAACAAAAATGAATAATAGGAAAACTGATTTCACAGATCCACAAACATACTACATTTATGAAAGAAATGTTAAAAATTAACTAAACCAACTTTACCAACACTGAGGCTCTTATTTATTCTGGAGTTGATTGTAGTTGCCGCAAGATCAAGGCATAACACTGTATTTTGTATGTCACGTGGCAAAGACTATCATACCAGGTACCGTATGTATTGCTTTAACACGCTTTGTACATTTCTCTTTGACACGAATTCCTAAGTTTGGGGACAAAGTATCGGTCCAAAACTAGCAAACGAACATACTGAAAGGACGTATTAAGAATAAAAATATATCACAAGCAATAAAAACGCTGTCAGCTGAATATTCTGCTATTGTCAAATGCTATTAATTACACTTACTACTGCTCCAACCGTACTGTAGTAGTAGAATTCCATATTTAAAAGAGCTGAGAAGAAACCTTTTGTTTAGAAATAGGTTTAAATGTCCAAGAATTCATTTTGTATGGGGATATTACGAAAAATATAGAACGAAAACAACAAAATCTTAAAGGTTTATGGTTTTTAGATATGTCAATATTTTAAGCATCTCCTTGCTCCGGAAACTTAGTAACATATTGAATGATACAGAATAAATGTTAGATCCCAAGTAATAAAATATAGGGCAGAAATAATTATATTATAACTCACAATCATCCCTTAGAACATTTGAAATCACCACGTTCAGCGAAATAGCTACAGGAGAAAAAAAGAGAGTGGGAAAGAAAATAAAGGTAGTCTTAAATTATTAACACTTTGAAAATCTTGAAGACGAAAGCTGGTTATTAGCCATTACATCACAGTGCTACAGACACAAGTCGCTTGCTGGTTAACTGTATGGACTAGCCATAATGTAATGTTGACAATATTTCTTCTCTCGCCTTTTGATACGCGTGTCAACATCTAGATGATTGACGGCTAAAAAAATAATGATTATGGGAACACGTGGAGCCTTAAAATCACTTAAAGTGATGTGAATATTTGCATCATTTAAAATAAATAGATTCAGTCATTGAATGTGATTAGTAGGTTTTTTCAAATATTCTTGATATATATATTTTTTCCATTAATTTTGAAATATTTCCGCTCTGTTACGTATAAGTTAATTTTATTTTAGGTAATGAAATTGTTTTTCAACCGACTTAAAAAAAGGACGCTTAAGTGTCTTTTGTTCTCAGGCAGTTTCACAATATCATGCATGCCGTCAGAGCTGTCCTGAAGGCGAAGTATGCGTGTGAGGTAGAGAGGTAGAATAAGTAATACCCTAGTTTGATAAATTTATGTGACAACAGCTCGAACACTGAAATATACCACAACCTTTGTATGATGTTTCCATTGTACAAAGGTTGTGGTATATTTCAGTGTTGCTTTATATCTTATAAATACATTTGATATATTTCAATCAATAGGGTAGCCATATTTTGTTTTGGATTATAATATATAAATAACTAAAAAAATCCAGACTAAAAAGAGGAAAATTGCTTGATTTTTGTTAAAATAAAGGGAGTAGAAATCGAAGCAAACTATTCATACTTGGATGTGATTTTGAATTATGGTTTTAAATTGATTTCTAAGGATGGGTTTTTTCGTAGTTCAAGACTAAATAAGTTATTTAAATCCTAAAAGTAAGAAGATAAAACTCTGTTTTATGATAAATTAAAAGAAATATAATCGCTTTAACCAGCGCACGTAGCACGGTAATGATTGGTATAACCGACTCAGACGTGCGGTGCTTTAGATATAAGAAATTTGTTTTCATTTGAATGAGACTGTTTAATGCATATAAAAAGGCATATATTTATAAAAAGTTGTTTACATATATTTTTTTTTATGATGTTCATTTAAATGCTTTAAGAAGAAATAACCTACTATTTTTGTTTACAGTCTATTCGACATATTGTGAAGCAATGATGTATTAAAATATTTTTTTAAATATTTATTTTCCCCTAATGTGATTTAGTTACAGATTGTAATTGGGCCAGGGAGTAATTAAATGCAAAAAAACGCAGTGCTAAAACTGTGTTTACTTAATATGCTTTAAATTTCAATTTCAAATACATACGTAGATTCTTAAGTAGATTATTACAAAATTGTCGAGACGATTTAAATCATTCTGACGAAGTAATTTGCGTCAACTAATGACGTGAGTGACAATAAGTAATAAACAAAAAGGGATACAATTCTTGCCCAAAAGCAATCCGGTGTTTAAAAAACTACGTGTTGCATACATTAACTAATATATAATAAGAATATCTTGTTTTCTATTGCAAATTAATTGTTCTTCATCTATTATATTCGTAGTGTTCCAAACTTCTAAAATCCTTCAAACCTTATCTCGGATTAAGTTTTGCGACACACATTTTATGTAATTTAATTATTAAATAAACAGAAAATAAAAATGTTTGGATGTTAATAACTTTGTATCGTTTTTGTAATCATATATAAGAATGGCAAGCGGAAAATATCCATTTGTTCAACTTCATATTAGGGCCGATATCAGAATCTAACTGAGTCCTTGAGTTATGTCATAAATGTCACAAACATGTGTCAAGTGCTCGTGTTTTTTGTGTTATTTTGTGTCGCGTCCAGTTTAGATCTAAATGGTTTGTTAAAATTCAAAGTTAGACGTGCCAAAATACTAAAAACAATTTTTCTTTCTAATATATATGCTGTATTTTATTAATTAAAATTGTTTTTATGTTATTTAAAGTGTGACTGAAAATAATTAAACTGACCAATAATTGCAATAAAAAATATTAATCTCGTCTGCCCGTGATCACGGTTGCTGAAGAGTAACCGAAACGTCGGGATTATGTAGTTTTAAAACAATAAAATCCGCGTAGTATATCCGAAATATATTAGTTTCATGTAAATGAATAAAAAATAATGAGATCTAAGATTTTCGCGAGTATTCATTTAAATGCAACTAGTGTTATTCGGATTTACTACGCGGATTTTATTATTTAAAAACTACATAATCCCGACGTTTCGGTTACTTTGCAGCAACCGTGATCACCTCGTCTGCCCGTGATCACGGTTGCTGCAAAGTAACCGAAACGTCGGGATTATGTAGTTTTTAAATAATAAAATCCGCGTAGTATATCCGAATAACACTAGTTTCATGAATAAAAAATGTTTTTAATCAAATAGATTTAGGTTTGATGTCTTTAATGAACCTAATTGAAATGGAATTATATTTCTTTGTGATTGTTGGTAGGTTCGTGTAAAAATGGGTGTCGAAAAACATAAATATTGAGCTATAATGTCCGGTTACTAGAAAAGTTCATTTAACTCGTTTACGCAAACTTACATTTTATCTATCCTCGTTATTAAATAAATGTATAAGTATTTTCATATTTTAGTTAAAATTCCTCAAAACAAAGGACTTCTAACTGTGGAATGCATTAAAAGCTACTACAACACGGTCGTGCTGCGATCAATTCCTCCGCGTCATTATTACTACTACCACGAAGTCCTGGCTGGAAAAATCGATGACTCCATGAACGAAGAGGTCAGTATTAAGAATTGTCAAGCCCAAAGAAGTATCTGAGAAAAATTTTGTTCATATGAGAGTTAAAAGATGTGTATAAATCAGGTGGTGTGGCATGTTAATTAAAATAAGTATTATTTACGGTTTTTTTTTCAATTCGTTTATGAGGCGATTTTGATATGAGTTCTTCATTAAACGCAATAGAAACATAATTCAGAACAATATGAAATAAAAACAGATTTGTTTAATTATAGTTGTGGTTTGATTTGTATTTTATGAAATATTCTACAATTTAAAATGACGATTGTTTTATATGCAGTGATAAGTGACCATTCAAGCGAAGGGGTATAGGAGTGTGTTTATATATAACTCGTCACCTTCAGCTGCACAAAAAATTGTCTTTTACTGATTACAATCATTTCAGATCGGTTTCCGAATAGTCGGCGGCGAAAAAATTTCTATCCAGGATGCTCCGTATCAGGTCCTTTATGGAAAATATTGCGGAGGCTCGCTGATTGCTCCCAACTGGGTTCTGACTGCAGCCCATTGTAAGTAAGTAGTCTTTTAATTTATTTACAAGAATTATATCACAATTTAACAAAAATATTCCTTATCAGAACTATTTATAATAAACCTATGCAAGGAAATCTAATTTACACAGTGATGTAATGGCGCATGTTTCTATTAAATTGACATTTTATTATTGCGTGTCATAACCATGTTACAGCGATAATTATTTATTGTCGCGAATCAGCCCGCAGTGTGCGGTTCTATGAATTTAGTGTAGTCTTTTTAAACATGGCCAACCTTGCAGAACACATCACGCCTACGTCTACGCTGGCTCAACTTTCCGTGATGATACAAAACCTTACCTCATCTGTAGTCATTTCGTCCATCCTGGTTGGAATCGTTCTAGTCTTCACTCCCATGATTACGATTATCAATTGCTTTTGTTGGAACAGTCGATTCCGGTTAATTCCATGGCTAGACCGATAGCTATTGGATCAGTCAATGATATTCAGCCGGGGAATATGATCGCCGTCAGTGGGTGGGGACATTTGCAATATAAAGTAAGTTATTTTTTCTACGTAGTAAATACATATTTATTTTTAACTACATAAATTCGTTGGTAGAAGGAAAAGATTAACGATTTATTTTGTACATAAACTTATTTACCCATATAATATGTATATAAGACAAACGCTATATCCCAGTTTAACTATTTAATCAGATTTTATAGTTTATTTTAAAGTCAAAATCTAAACAGCAGTTTTCAAATCCACTACAATACAGTAAAGCTATTAATAATAAACATGTTGGTGACCTCCGGTGCACACAGGATTATTCTAACTTTAATTTCTTTTTTGTGTTTTTCAAATTAATCTTTAATTTATCGCACTCCAGGAGAGCTCTATGCAAAATATCTTACGACGTGTTAGTGTGCCGATAATGTCTTCAGAAGAATGCATGAATCTACCAGATGATGGCTATAAGAATATCACCGTCAGAATGTTTTGTGCTGGATATTTAGAAGGCACGAAGGATTCTTGTCAAGTAAGTAATTGTTTAAATTCTCCTGTAACATTTTTAATGTCTGCTATTTGAAATTTCAGATTTAGTTAAACTAAATCAAAACTAGCAAACTATAATGACTTAACCCTATAAAATATTCATAAACTGAGAAAAATAAACCATTAGTAGTAACTGACACAATAAATGAGTTGAGATAGAGAAAAAAAAGAAATACAACTGACCAAAGTATATACAGTTCGACACGTTCATTTAATTTATTTTAATAAAAGTATGGTCAATCAATTTTAATTATACCGAAGAAATCAATATCGGCTTCAAGCCGACTTAGAGCTGAAATACTTCTAAATAAAGGCTATAAATATATATATCATCATTAGCCTATCGGAGCCCACTGTAGAGCAAAGGCTTCTTCTCACATGGAGAAGGTTAGAGCATTAATTACCACGCTTGCTCAAGACGGCTTGGCGATTTCAATCTTATAATTTGAAATTACAAGACCAGGTTTCCTCACGATGTGTTCCTTCACCGTCCGTCAGTGGTGTCTAAATACTCTTAGAAAGTACATATGACTCGGAAAAGATCATATTGGTACTTGCCAGGATTCGAACCCGCACCCTCACTCACATATGAGAGGCGGACTTTTAACCTCCAGGCCACCACGACCAAGCCATATATATACATATATAACCTTTATATTACCACCATATATATATATATATAAATTTCTACAATTATTAAAAAATTAACGTAAATACAATTTATTATAGTTCTTTTTAGATTGTAATGCTCGTAATTATTCCACCTGTTGAACATATTTTATACTGTTAAGAGCAATATTTGAGTTTGTTGTTTCTCTCAATAGAAATGTATTCGGAAGTTTCTTTAATTTCCTAGACTAGTGCGTTATACTAAATTCATTACTTAATTTCAGGGTGATTCTGGAGGCCCAGCTGTGTACAATGGAAAGTTGGTTGGTCTGGTGTCGTATGGTTTTGGATGTGCTGGTAAAAATAGACCTGGAGTCTATACGAACATTCCTATATCGAGAGATTGGATCAGATCAGTGACATATCTTCCTTTGTAAATATCCAAAATAAATGATTGTCTGTGATGTCTCAATAAACTGATCCTCTATATCTAATTATATAATATTTTGAACACATCTTTATTCTCTCTGAAATGCCTCAACGGTATGCTTAATTTTTACTCATTAATTGATATAAATAGATTATTATACCTAGATAAATAATAAACGTCATCGTATTAGAAAATAAATTTGAGATAACTATCTAAATTAAATTTTTTATTCAGTAGCAGAAATGTCGTTGTACACTGTCTCGAAAGTCATATCTCATAACTAATAAACTTCAACGTTGTCATAATTATTGGTAAATATATAAAGATTTTTATAAAAAAAATAATATTAATAAAACACTGAATAAAAATCTTAACAAAAAATTTGTTTAAAACATTAATTAATAAAGAAACATTGAAAAAATATTGGAAATCCGGTTACGAATTAATGTGGCATGTGAAAGATTGTGTAAAAATACGAGTATAATAAAGTCTTTAAAATACAACTATCTATTTCAGATATGTCTTTTCATTTTATTTAACTTTTATCCAACACTCTGATTACAAGGTCGCTGTAAGGTAAAGTAACGTCGAATTAATTACAGAATGTAAATAAAGAAAACGCGAACCTTATATGAAGATAAGATTACTTTAAAATACTTATAAAAGTCCGTTCGTCTGTTTGGAAGGTCCTTAACTAATACACGCTGTAATTTTTACTTACTAAGCCTTTATTAGGCAGAATTATATTTTTACGTTTCAGTGCCTGACGGAAGCTACTGACAGTGACGTAGTTAGCATAAAAAAACCTAAATTTGATAATGGTCTTTCATTATTTAATTAAAATATAACCACACCTTAACACACGTTTCACTAATTAAGAAAATAATTAGAAAACTAAAACCATTCACGAGAGAAGTTGGTGACAAAAACTAGTAATAAAGTTTTGAAAGTAACCCAAGCGACGTAACCACGTAAATATCTTTGCATAAGAACAATATTAAAAGTTGAAATATTAAAAACCTTTTTTATTCTGATGAAGATGAATTAACTCCCTCGACGATGTTTTAATATTTCTTTCGAGAAAATCTTATTTCCTTTTACATTAAAATTTTCATTTTATATATAATTGTATTATACAGATGTGACTAAAATTAGTATATATCGGCAATAATCGTATCTCGATGATAATGTTCTGTAAGCCTTTAGATAAAAGAGTAAGTAATGCTGTTTGTTTTCTAAATATCAAATGGTTACTTCCTGCGTTATTTGTTCTGTTTAAAGTAATTCTATTTTCATCACGTCCGACTATCAAAAGTTGATTTTTCGTATTACAGACACCTAATTCAAATATTCAAACCTTCACGCCTCCTTGCCAATACCCAAATGAACACATACAGAAATGTATTTGGTAAGCAAATGTAGAAAACAGAAAGAGCTATAACTATTTAGGCGTTTAAATCTTGAAGTAACAAAAGTGATAAGCAATTGACTTGCTAATATATTTTTCAGTTACGGTTAACTAAAATAGATAAATATTATTTTTTATTCTTGTTAATGGCTATCAAAAAGCTTAATATTTTAATTTTTATACCTAAGTAAATATTTGAACCGTTTTTTGTTAACACAACGGTCATACAAACATCAAATTTACTTGCTTAAAACACAATATATTTAGTTACAGTGAATACAGCAGCCGTGTGTTTCCACACTTCAATCTGCATTCAAGTCGTCACCGAGCGAGTGTTTTCCGAGCGTTTTCGCTGCGAGTTCTGCTTCGTATGCGAAGACACGTGACCATGATTTATTTACAAAACCGAAGTGCGGAGTGCGAGATGACGCCTCTTTCCGCTTTTATTTATCTGCGGGATTCGACAATACAAATGATGTATAGGCCTCGGAAAAGCGATTCTTGATAAGCTGGCGAGGGCCTCGCCCGCGGCTGTTCGCATCGAAGCATGTTAGTTATAATAACAAAGAATGTTCAGAGAAAATGTTCAAGCCCAATTTTCGTTGTAATTAGATTTTGAAGGGAAATGAGAAAGGGTTGTTTACGAATATTATGTTTTCGCTCAACATAAATAAACATTTAATTTATTTTAACTGTAATGTGAGATATTTCGTTTAAAAATATATCGTTGGTGTTATAGTGATCTTTTATTAGATTTATATCAAACCATTGTGATTTATTTGCAAACGGTAAACAGGTAACTTGAATCTGTACGTTCATTAATTATGATATACTAATTGAAACATTTTGATAATATTTACGTTTCCAATTATATTAAATAATAATTAACAAAGATAAATAAACGTGTTAGAAGAGAGTAATTAAATTCCATTGAGCTATGATAAATATGATGCAATAATTAAAAGATATTAAATGAGATTGCTTTATAAATATCTCGGAAACGGATATATTCAGTGGAATTTTAAAAGAAACATTATTAAAGGCGAGATCGTTACGGAGTTTTTAATTTAGCGAAACGAAGACTCGAGGGAAATTCACGTATTAGTGTCGAGTCTATGTTTTATGTCGCAGGATTAGAGTTTTGGTAGCACTTTCCGGATGTTTATATAATTCCCGTTAAAAATGTCTCTTGACATAATCTTTAAACATACTCGTAAATCATACTGGTAATTTTATTAAATTATAACAAAAATTTTTTTTCAAAAGCCATTGGTTTCCAGCCTGTTTATCTGTGCTGGCTTTTCCTGAAAACTGAAAATGGAATCGAAATAAAACATAATATTTGTATTCTGAATTCGGAGTATAATTTGAATTGGTACTTTAAATCAAATTACCATGACTTTGTTTTTATACATATTATATGTCCAGCTAGCGTCATAATAATACGTTACAAAAATTACTACTTATTTTTAACCATACATGTTACTTTTAAGAATTTATCTTTAAAGTTCAAATCGTGATAAAATGTAGTAAAATAACGGAATTTTTGATGAATGTCAAAACGAGTACATCAACAACAACATTTTCGGAGAAGCAATATTTTAAGATTGATGATCACGTCTCCAGACATCACCTCCATTGTGCTGAAGCTTCTGGGCTTTCGAGAGTTCAATATGGAATGCCATTAACAAATAAACATATTTTAATATTCCCGTACTGAAATTCATCCATATAAAAATGATATCATCTAATATTAAACTGGTTTTCGTGTCTTTCCAATACTAAACTCACATTAGTTATATTTTCTTTCCATATGCTAAAATACCACACTGCTTGCAGTATGTTTGTTAGAACGCATTTCATTACTTATTCACAATAAAACGGCTAACCGGATCTGGCTTACATTTAAAATAGAGATAGCTTATAGCACAAAAGGTACTTTTAGCCCGGATAAAAGGTCATTTCGGCTGGACAGATTTTGTGGATTGTGTTAGATAACTTGTGTACCAATTACAGTTTGGGTTTTTATGGTTTTAAAAACTATATATATATATTATGTTAATAATGTAGAACTCACTTCAAGAGTAAATAAAGTATAGTGTTTCTTAAAAACCGGTTAGGAGTAGAGCGTATATTTAAAACTACCTTACGTATACTTTTCAGGTTCAGTGCTCTATAAATCAAATAAATAGCTACATTGAATGCTTTACGGCCAATGTTTGTGGGAGCGTTTTATTTACCAAATAATATATTAGGTAATGAAATAAAAATATACAGGGCAATTGTTTAAATATTTTGTTTTCAAAGTGAGCCGGGTGGCTTTTTCTAAAACGGTTTTATTTGTATCCTTCTGATATTATAAATTCAAATGTTTGTACGTGAGTGTTTGTGTAAGTGATTTTGTTTGAGTGAAAATGTATGTCGCAAAAGTAGCGAGCCTCTTTTGATTAAATCTTGGGTAGCTATATTGAGGGATCATTCTATTTTAATTGGAGGATATGTAAATAAGTTAACTTAGGAGGTCGTTATATGAGTTCATTCATGGTACGTGCGTCGAGGTTCAGGTTCTTGCTGTTATCATTCGTTGCGTTTTTGGATTGTGTTTGGGTGTGCTTAGGTTGTGTAAGATGGGAGATAGAGAGTATGATGGGGGGGGAGTGCCCGGGGGGGGAAAACGGGCCTTTTAACTGGGAATGAGTTTGGTGCGGACGACTCAATGTCGTCGCGCCCAGAGTCGGTGTTGGGAGCCAAGCGCCTCTTTTCGGAGGTGTCAGGCTCCGACACCGAGACTGGGGGTGATGTCATCAGAGGGAAGGTTCCGGCGGGAAGGCGAGGCCGCGGTCATACGCTGGCTAAGGCCAGGAGATTCCTGCGGGAGCGTGAAGAGGATGAGTCAGAGGCTGCCTTTAACTCCTGCCTCGAGAAAAGCCTCGGGAGGGAGAAGAACGGGGCAAGGACGAAGAAGAAGGAGCTCCCTGTGGAGCTGGAAAGTATGGGGGCGGAAGGGATAATGATCGAGGCCGAAAAGAACCTCGATGTTATCAAGGAGCTAGTCGGGAAGAGTTCGAACCTGAAAGGGGGATACTCTTCCCGGATCATGAGGGCCTCGGCGTTCCTACGCGAAGCACTGGATGTGCTGGTGACGCGAACGGAGGCTGAGGAGACCCGCCGTCTCAGAGCCGACATTGGTCGGCTCCAGAGAGAAAACGCGGGTCTCAAGGAGGAGGTGCGCGCTCACCGGGAACAATTCCAGGAGATGTGTAAGGAGAGGGCTTCGATGGTAAGAGCGGCGGCGGATGGTCCCATAAACCGGGACCAATCTCAAGTGCTGGAGGCCAACATCGCCAGGTTGGTTGGCAACCTGGTGGATGGGCGGTTGGCCGCACTGGAGTCCCGGCTCAAGCGGGAAGAAGTAGCCCGCCCTCCCCTGGCGGGTGACAATTCGGTCGAAGCCATTGCGGCCAGGAGGGCGATTCGACAGGCGGCCCTGCAGAGGGGGTCCAAGCCAACGGCCCCTTTGGCGGCGCCACCGGCGCCGGTGGTATCCTCCGACGAGGATTTCCCTGCCCTCCCTGCGCCTTCCAAAGGGAAAGGCAAGAGGTCAAAGGGAGGGAAGGAGGTGGTATGGACTGCATTCGGTCCATCCACATCGGCTGGGGGGACAGATCGGGGTAAAGTGGGGAACGGAGCCAAAGCGGCGGGGTGGACGGAGGTGGTTCGCCGCAAGGCCCCGAAGAAGAAGGAGGTGGTGCCGGTGCCGAACACGCCGGCGCCGCAAACAAAGAAGAAGGTGGGCCCTAAAGAGGGCCCCAAGAAAGTGGCGCTCCCACGCTCCCAGGCCGTAATGCTTAAGTTACGGCCTGAGGCAGCGGCCAAGGGAGCGACCTACTTGTCGGTCCTCCTAAGGGCCGAGAGGGAGATTAACACGAAGGAGCTGGGCATCGGGCCCCTGAAAATCCGTGCATCGGCAACAGGGGCCCGCATCATCGAGGTGCCCGGCTCAGCCAGCGCGGACAAAGCCGACGCTTTGGCCGCGAAGCTGAAGTCCGTGCTGGCGGAGGAGGCGGAGGTGTCGAGGCCCGTGAAATTCACGGACGTAAGAGTAACGGGCCTCAACGACGCGACGACCGCGGACCGGCTGATAGCCGCGGTCGCGCAGGAGGGGGGCTGCACCGAGGCCCAGGTCAGGGTTCGTAGCGTGCGACCTGGGCCTCGCGGCACAGGCTCTGCCCTGGTGGAGGTGCCGGCTGCAGCGGCGAAAAAGTTGCTGCAGCTGGGCAGCCTGTCAGTCGGGTGGAGCCAAGTGCGGCTCTCGCATATGGAGGCACGACCCAAGCACTGTTTTAAGTGCTTGGGAACGGGGCACGTCGCGGCCGCGTGCCCTAGTCCAAAAGACCGCAGCGGTTTGTGCTACCGCTGCGGCAAGGAGGGCCACAAGTCCGCCCAGTGCTCCGCGTCACCGCGCTGCGCTGTGTGCGCTGACGCGAGCAAGCCGGCGGACCATGTGATGGGGGGTCATTCGTGCCGCCCCCCATCCACCCGTGGGAAACTCCCAGTCCAGCCACAAAGCACGGGGGTTTCGAGGCGGGCGTCGGGAGCTGAGATGTCCGAATAATGGCCGGACATCTCAGTTTCCTGCAGGCCAACGGTAACCACTGCGCCGGGGCTCAGGACCTCTTCCTGCAGTCCATGGTGGAGTGGGCCGTTGACGTGGCGGTCATAGCGGAGCCGTACTATGTCCCTGCCCTACCTCTTTGGGCGGGAGACACGGGCGGCTCCGTGGCGATCGTCACGCGGGCGGGCGCCGTGCCCTCCCTCGCAGTCAAGGCGAGGGGCCACGGGTATGTGGCGGCGGTTCGGGGGGAGATTGCCATAGTCGGGGTATATTTCTCCCCGAACCGCGACCTGCCGGCCTTCGAGAGTTTTCTCGACACTCTCGGACCGGTAGTAGGGCAGTTAGCGCCTCTCCAGGTCGTTGTGATGGGGGACCTCAACGCCAAGTCCACGGCATGGGGAAGCCCTCTCACAACACCCAGAGGGAGGGAGCTGGAGGAATGGGCGTTAACTGCCGGGCTGTCACTACTCAACACGGGGACAGTCCAGACGTGCGTGCGACGGTCGGGAGGTTCAGTGGTGGACGTCTCTTTCGCCACTCCGACCATCGCACGCAGAGTGGAGGGATGGAGGGTTGAGGTAGGAGTGGAGACGCTTTCGGACCACCGCTACATACGGTTCGAAGTGTCTGCCACTCCTGCCGGTCGCCGGAGTCCAGCGTCGAGTTCCTCGTCGTCCCGGGAGAGAAGTCGGTTCCCGCGTTGGGCCCTGTCACGGCTCAACCGGGAACTGGCTGAGGAAGCGGCCGTTGTCGGCCGCTGGAGTCTCCCGGGGAGTGCGGAGTTGGGGGTGGACGAGGGGGCTAGTCGCTTTGGGGACGTTCTCCATAACGTCTGCAGAGCGGCGATGCCCCCCATTGGACGTCGACCCCCGCGGGGTGCGGTGTACTGGTGGTCGGACCACATTTCCGACCTCCGGATCGCCTGCAACGGGGCCAGGAGGGCATACACCCGGAGCAGGCGACGCCGCCCCCAGGACGAGGAGCGTGATGGCCGGCTGTACAGGGTCTACGTGGCGAAGAAGTTGATCCTGCAGCAGGCCATCTGCCGAGCCAAGGAGGCAGCCTGGCTGGAGCTGGTGGAGGGGCTCGATCGAGACCCCTGGGGCCGACCGTACAAGAGGGCGCGGAATAAAATCTGGGCCCAGTCGGCCCCCATCATGGAGGTGCTCCAGCCGGCTGTTCTGAGGGGGATCGTCGGGGAACTCTTCCCCGACGCCCCGGCGGGATTCACTCCCCCCAGGATGGCTTGGCAGACGCTGGAAGAGGGCGACCGCGTTCCGCCCACCGTCACGGAGTCTGAAATGGAGGCGATTCTGGCTCGCCTCCAGAGTAAGAAGAGCGCACCGGGTCCGGACGGGGTGCACGGGAGGGTTCTGGCCCTCTCCCTGGTGCACCTCGGAGGAGCCCTCAGGGAGCTGTTCGACCTCTGTCTGAGGTCCGGGCAGTTCCCGAGGGCCTGGAAGGAAGGCCGGCTATGCCTACTTCCGAAAGGCAGCCGGCCTCTGGACTCGGCTTCGGCGGTGCGACCGGTGGTTATGCTGAACGAGGCGGGGAAGGCTTTTGAGAAGATTATAGCCACCCGTCTCGTTCGGCACCTGGAGGAAGGCTCGGGACCGGGACTTTCAGAGTCCCAGTTCGGGTTCCGAGCCCACCGGTCGACCGTCGATGCTCTCAAACGCCTGAGGGCGGTGACGGAAGAGGCGGAACGCAGAGGAGAGGTAGTGTTGGCGGTGTCGCTGGACATCGCCAACGCCTTCAACAGCCTCCCACACAGCGCGATACAGGCGGCACTCGAATACTTCGGAGTGCCCCTGTATCTGAGGAGGCTGTTAGGCAGCTACCTCTCCCAGAGGAGGGTGGCAGTCGAGAACCGGAGGGGGTCCATAGAGTGGTGGACAGTCGACAACGGCGTTCCACAGGGTTCGGTACTGGGACCTGTTCTGTGGAACGTCGGGTATGACTGGGTCCTGCGGAGTCGCCTCCTCCCCGGGATGGGTGTCATTTGCTATGCAGATGACACCCTCGTCTTATCCCGGGGACGAAGCTACAAGGAGGCGGCGCGGCTGGCCGAGGTCGGTACTGATCTCGTGGTCAGCCGCATAGAGAGGTTGGGGCTTCGGGTCAGAATCGACAAGACCGAAGCCCTCCTCTTCCGCGGGACTGGGCGGAAAGGACCCCCGCCGGGTGCCACCCTTCTCATAGGAGGAGGGAGGGTCAGGGTGAGCCCGACCATGAAATATCTGGGGCTCACCCTTGACGGAGGGTGGACCTTCGTGCCCCATTTCAGGGAGTTGGGGCCGAAGGTAATGAGGACGGCAGGTGCGCTGGGGAAATTCCTCCCGAACCTCGGAGGACCCAGCGCAGCTTGCAGGCGGCTATACTCTGGGGTCTGTCGGAGTATAGCCACGCACGGTGCTCCCGTTTGGGCTGATCGCCCGATGAGCCGCGGGGTCAAGGCCCTTCTGCGCTCGGCGCAAAGGGCACCCGCGGTGAGGGTGGTTAGGGGGTACCGTACGGTCTCCTGGGCCGCAGCGACGGCTCTTGCTGGCGATCCGCCCTGGGATCTGGTGGCGTCGGTTCTCGCCGAGGTGTTCTCTTACGTCTCGGGTAGGAGGGCTCTCGGAGAGAACCCTTCGTCAGAGGAGATCCGGGCGGTTCGCCGGCAGGGGGAGTCGCGCCTTATGCGGGAGTGGGGGGAGGACCTGGCGGGCCAGCCGTACGGTAAACGTACAACGGCTGCGCTCCGTCCGGTCCTAGAGCGTTGGATGAGGCGGAAACGCAAACCCCTTACTTTCCGTCTGACGCAGGTTTTCACCGGGCACGGCTGCTTCGGTGACTACTTGTGTCGGGTGGCCAGGAGAGAGCCGGGAGGAGGCTGCCATGAGTGCGGCGCTGCGGTGGACTCAGCCCAGCACACCCTCGAGGTGTGCCCGAGATGGGCTGCGCAGCGCCAAGACCTTGTGGCGGCGCTCGGCGGAGTGGGCTTGTCGCTTTCGAGTGTCGCGGAGAAGATGCTTGAGAGTGACAGGTCCTGGATGGCGGTGTCCTCCTTCTGTGAGACGGTCATGTCCACGAAGGAGGCATCTGAGCGGGAACGGGAGGTTGCGGCTGATGCACCCTCCCTCCGCAGACGACGGACGGGGGCGCGCCGGGGGCGATATCAACGCCTCCTCCAATAGCGCCCCTGCGCCCCGGGCTGGGGTCGGGCTGGTAACCCGGCTCCTGTGAAAGCCCGGCGTCGTCGGGGCGGTCCTAATTGCCGGGATCACCCCCTTTCTCCGAGGGAGTAAGTCCGGTCTTTGCCAGGACCGGCCAGTCGCTGGTGTGCCCTGTCGCTGACAGATCCGGGGTGCACCAACATAGCGGCCGATGGCTTTCGCAGTGGTTTTAGTGAGTAGGGACCTACCCAGGTCGAGTCTCACACATTCTCTCCGGCCCCACCAAGGCCGGTGAGACGGCTCGTAAAAAGAGTTTCCCTGCGTCATCAAAAAAAAAAAAAAAAAAGGAGGTCGTTATATCATTTCTTTTTTGTACAATGTACTATTTACTCAGCCATAGGCAGTCTGTCACTCAAGAATCTATAGCAGATTAAAATTAAATGATTTTATAACTCTCTCAAATTATTTCTCTTAAATATTCTCATTCGTAGCGACCGTAAAGAAAGGAGACAAAAAGGAAATTAACTTATCTAGGGTCCGAAAGCCTTTAGCGGGTCTGAAAATTTGTTATTGTTGACTATTCATATTGCCTAGAATTGTATGTACCCAGTGGATTTAGATATTCTTTGGGGGCCTTATCAAAGACTTATCAATGTTTTACGTTTTTATGTTTCTGCCGAATCAGTAATATTCTTTCTAACACTTCACCCCCTTCCGCAATCAGTATAATGCTGAAGGCAACATGAAAAGAGTATTAAAGCTAGGTTTCATCTTTTAGACTCTTCAGTATTAAATAATGATTGAGAGTATTTCAGACTTAGCCATACAAAAAAATGAGAAGCAGGAAAAAACCCTTTTGTCATATAACCAGATCAATTACTTCGGCAATTTACTTTAGTGTAAGAGTCGAGGAAGAATTTTAACTTATTTGGCTAAGCTTTGAAATATTTGTATCTAACGCCACAATCCGAACTTGTTATCTATACTTACTTTACCTTGAAACTCCAAAATGAAATTAGTGAACTATGTGTGACTGTGCCCGTGTATTTAAGTTGCTAAACCTCGAACATGGGCTAGCTCCACTAGGGAACAGTTGCTCTTGCCCTTTTTCTACCCTTTTCTCTTTTTCTTCCATAATCAAGGTCGGCAACGCGTCTGCAATATTCCTTATGTTCCACATGTCCATGGGCAATGGTTACTACCTTCGATCATTTAGGTTGATTGCTCGTTTGCTACCTTTGACATAAAAAAAACAACAATGCTTACAGTGAAGCCGCCTCTTATATGGGCAACAATAGTGTTCATAACAACTTCAGTGCGTGTCGATGGAGGTTTCCAAGGAAGTACAACTATCTTTATAGCAGGATCTCGGTCCGTCTTGTTAAGTGCTTTTTATATGCTCTCACAACTAATACAAAAAAATTTATCAACAAATTTTTTAAAGTAATTTGAAATAATTTTATTAATAATTATTATTATTATTATGTTTGCAAAGTCTAATATTATTTTATTAACAATTAAGTAATGATCTGGAAAATATTCGAACATGTGCAATCAACATGCTTATTATTTTCATATTATATTGACAGAAAAAATACTAGATCTAATTCCATAAAGATTAATTTGGTTCCCATACAATTATCCACTCTAACGTAGACTCACTCTTACCCCTCATAATGTGGGTAATTATGCGAGGAATTCTTTTGATCATTACTCACAATCCGAAATAAATTCCATCTACTTATATGAGATCCTCTCAAAAATGTTAATGTGACCTGGTAATATAAAATTAATTATATTTTTACTCATTCTCATATTCATATATTGAAAAAAATTGGCTCTTAAATGTTGGTGGTATATGATGTAATGAATTTTAATGTCTTTTCATAAAACATTTTCTATTCAGAGGACCGTAGAAGTGCGAGGTTGTGTTGC
Organism: Danaus plexippus; assembly: GCF_018135715.1. NCBI lineage: Eukaryota > Metazoa > Arthropoda > Insecta > Lepidoptera > Nymphalidae > Danaus > Danaus plexippus. Next base: position 373,229 of record NC_083552.1, on the reverse strand, counting down.
ACACATAAAACTGTTATGAATTTTATATACCTCCGTAGTTGAAGCATAATTTTTGTAAGGTTAGCACATATTCATATTTTTTAATTTGCTACGCTTATGTTTTGGTTTAAGATAAGCTAGTATTCTTGGAGGTTCCCTTCTAAATTACCATCATCCTATCCTAGTGTTATCATGGGACCATCCGTAGGATATTTTTTTTCCAACATTATGTTAAGTATATCGTGGTTGCCAGTCCACAGACGAGTAGCTGAAGCAAGTCTCGAAATTATTCACGGGTTCATAAATTAAGAAAGCATTTAAAGTAGCGGAGGGTTAATAAAATGATGTAGCGATTATTGTAAAGTTGTTGAGGTTGGATGAGCTCTTTCCTAGTAAAAGTAGGTTGTCTCACTTTGGCGGAAGCCGGGTCTATAGGGTGATTGTGACTTGATTGGAGGAAAAGATCCTTCTAACAATAGCAGAAGTACTGTAATGATTACAGAGTTCACACATGAGACACCAAATAGAATAATATAACAACAAAAGAAAAAAAAACAAAAATATACACAATTTATTACAATAACATGTCTTTTTACAAAAAGAGTTGTAAACGATAAAGTTTAGAAGGTACTCTGTAAATAGTGGATCACAAAAAATAAAACATTAATGTAGATGTTTTTCTCGCACATTTTGATACTTTGAAACTAAATTCAAAGATTTGTGTTTATTTCGTAATCTTTTTATAAAGATATTAAATATGTGCCAAGATTTCTTCCTATCCTCCTATAGCTATTACAGAAACATGAACATACCATGCAATGCATCTGGAATTGTTGTAGATGTTAAATAAGTGAGGGTAGCCATTATTCATCAGGGAAAAAATCTGATTGAAGCCTCACAACGAATTAAAAAAAATACTAAGCAACTTTTGTTATATTATAAGCCCACCTAAATAGTAAGAAGAAAAATACAGTTTATTAACGGAATTAATGAAAATTTATTAATTTGGCTTAGACGGAAACATTTTTTTGTGGGAGCATAATAATTACGAAGTAAACTTTATTTATTAATTCTGTTTTAAAGACAAGATATACTTGTATTATTTAATTTGATCAAACAGAATAATGGTACATAACATATATCAAATTAATAAATTGAAAGCATGAACAATTTTATTAAAAGAGGCATAGACTGATTAAATCAGAATTGAATAAGCGGCTCAAAGGATAAACCAGCTATCAGTTCATCAATAAAGTAACTGTCGCGGCTTTTATGAATTACGTGAATTAATAAAGTGATAAACAATTAACTGTTATATTAACTACTAGTTCTAAATATTGTTGCAGTTGTGAATACATTCGAAAGTTTCAAATAATAAAATGCTTTAAATAACTGTTTGATTAAATATCGGGATACAATTACTGAAAAATGTAAAGAAACTATAAGCACTGAAAATAAATCTAATATTTTTCAGATTATACTAGGCGTATTTTATTATTTTAAAAAATTACATACTCCCGACGTATCGGTTACTTTGCAGCAACGGTAATGACGGTACTGTAAATTCATAAATGTCTCTGTGAAACGCAAATATATTTACTTCTTCTTCTTTTAACTTGAATATCAATAGTAAGTCTGCTTTTGATGGTTTTCTATGCTTATTACAAAACATTAATCTTAAAAATATTTTTCTCAATGTTCAATGAACTGGTTTTATTACCATTTATCGTCATAGGGTAATTAAAATTTAAGTAAATTACAATGGTGAGCCGTATGGATTTCATGAATACAATAGTTCTTAATATTATTACTTCTTCAGATGGTCGAATCAAGGGAGGTATTTGAGGCTTTAATTAAAGATGTGGTACAGATTTTTTGAGATTTTTAAGATCATGTTTCTTTTCATTTCTACCCAAAAAATCTAAAACTCCCAGAAGTTGCAACCTAGCTAATGTCACTTTCAAAGTTGCATAGAATCGGAGACCAAGGCGTGTTTCCCTTGAGTAAAACAGCTTCTCCTTTGCACTCAAAATCTGTGTTCATAAAATAGATACGCTCTCAATAACACACTAGACAATTTTAACAAAAATATCTCGTTTAAATTTATTATGAATGAAATAATATGCTCAAATGATTGTTGAATACTTGAAGGATAATAGATTAATTATACAATTTCCTTTCTTACAGCACAATTCTTGTGCTCTTTAGTAAAGTATCACTTTATGGTAGATCAGTAGTAGGTCGCAATCATTGCGTTGTGGTTAAGGGAGGTTTCTCATTACAGCGCGATTTCTTGTAGGCGTTTAGCTTAAAGAAAATGTAAGCCTTGATAAGTTTTATTCAAACGAATCGACAAAACATTAAATAAAAAGTATGTTATATCTTATTTATTTATAATTTTTCAATATGTGAGTGAAAATTATATTACGGAACATATCAGCAAGTTAATACAGTTTTTTAATTAATTTATAAAAACCACTGTCATTGCGTTATATCCCAAAACATAAATACATATATGTTAATGAAATGTGTTGTTGAATATTTAATATCACCCAATCCTTCAAATAAGAAAACCTTATTTTTTAAGTCGGTTTCTTAATAGATAAAGACGTAAAAAGCAGTAGTTTTGATTTGAAGGAAATAAAAAAATATATATGAATGTTTAAATAAGTTCTGACAGCGATAATATGCTTTATATATAACTTATATACAACTTTCTTAATAATTTTCGGACTATTTTATATATATATTGGCTCTTGAATATATTGAATAATGTCCTTAAATGTACATTTATTTGATTTTAGTGATCAAGGGTCAAAGTATCTCCGTAGGTCCCTCTGAACATAATAATATTGCTTTTCTTATTCTAACTTAACATTGCAAACCACGATTCTAAAGAAAATACTCTGAAGCCACGCCTTTACAATTTTATTGCGACATCGACGTGGAATACTTTAAACTTTATTTCAAATACAGTACGGTTGATTGTTGAACAGTAATAAGTTTACGACAACATTACCATAACTCGTTTTCAGACGGACTGCCATGGCCCATATTAAATGTAACTGCCTGAAAGTAATAATTATGGAAATTTGACTGTTTATGGTCGAGGGTCGGCGATGTATTAAACGGTTTAAACTTCATAAATTACTGATTTATTTGTCAAAGGACTAAATACATGCATGCTATGTATTTATAATAAAAAACAAATTTGTGCGTCTCGGGACGCTCGACAGAAGTAATACTTTATTTAACACAAATTATGTTATTTATAAAAAGTTTAAGTTATTACTTAAATGTTATATACATTAAATTGATAATCTGTTTCTGAATAAATTTAATATTTCTCGAAACACTTTGTGTAATACTGATACCGTTTACGTGATAGAAAGGGAAATCAGTGGGGCTCAGTGGGGCAGTTGCGTTACGTTACGTTACGTTACGTTACGTTACGTTACGTTACGTTACTTAGTGGTTTACTATCCTAAGAAGTTATTACTTCAAATATATAGTTTTTGAGGTTTGAGGCTGCGTTTCGTCCGATGAGTGAGAGTGCCGGTTGCCCTTTCCTTTTTCCCACCCTTTCCCATTTCCCTTTTCCTAACCTTTCCTCTCTCTCTCCCCCAAACAAGGGTGGCAACGCTCCGCAAAATTATGTTGCGGATGTCCATGGGCGTCGGTGCTACCTCCATCAGGAAGGTCGTCTGCTCGTTTTGCGCCTTTATCATAAAAATAATAATAATAATACACCGAGACCACTACACTACACGTATAATGTTTCTTGTTATGTACCATCTTTTGACGCTATACATTACATGAATATTATATTTATATACATATATTTTAAATATTAATCATTTTATATGTTTCCTTGCGTCAACAATTTGGATGACCTTAGGCCAAAGTGGATTGGATTTTTACCTCTAGGCCTTCTTTTTCGCTTAAGATTAGGTAGGATAATAGTGAAGAACTTCTTTCATAGAAGAAGAAATGTCAGAGTAGAAAAATTGTATTATTAAGATTTGGTTTATTTTGGGATATTTTGTGGTTAAAAATTAGTTGATTGTTATAAATGAAAACTGCTCTTTAGTTGTCTGTCATCTGCTGACTGTAGAAATCGATTTGTTTTAAATTTAGAATAAAATAAATAAGTGATATTTATTGCACTAATTAACCAAATTTGTACAAAACAGTGCCTAAGAAAATTTACCAAATACTTTCACTATAGTAAAATGGTCTGTAAAAATGTAATGCTACTTGACATTCATAATACGTGTAGTTATTTATTCTATAGTTATACTTGTGACATAGAGTTTGATGATAATAAGATGATGATGATGATAATGATGATGATGATGATGATGATGATGATGATGATAAGTCTATATTCGAAGATTAGAACATTATATCTACAAACGGACATTAATATTTCTTGTAATAAAAAATGTATGTCCACTATACTTGATATAATTATGTATGTAACAATTCTCACAACCCGTATGGAAAACCTTCAAATTGAATTTATTACGCCATTATGGTTAATTAACTCACGGAGGATAGAATATGGTTAACGTTTAAAAACAATGTAACCAAAAAAATGTTATAGTTTTAAAAATAAATTCTTATAAAGGATATAATATTTTTTATGAAGAGTGTGACCTGTTTCTTAGTATTTGGTTTTTGATATTTAATATTAATGTTTAACATTTAAATAAAAATGTATGAATATAATATTTTTTAATATCGAGTAAACATGCTTTAAATCATAATTCAATAAAACGGAAAGGCGATGGGAAAACACGATCAATAGGAATCAATATATTAATTTATACATTTTATTCCAATCTGCATTTTATTACTACGGAATATATAATAAAAATATACCCCCCCCCCTCCACGATTGCTTGTAATATGTAACGAGATATATGAAAAAGTTTTAGCCGTTATAGTATATGGTATATATTTTTCTATATTACTATTAAGAAATCTTTATTTTTGACATAAAATTGATTTTTTATATAACTACACTTGTCGTGAACATCAACGAGGGTAGACGAGGTATCCGTATGACGTGATGTAGCGGATATAAAATTGTGCAACCATTTTTATTTTTATTCATCATCATCATCAGTGTATCGGAGCCCACTGCTGAGCAAAGGCCTCTTCTCACATGAAGAGCATTAATCACCACGCTTGCTCAAGACGGGTTGGCGATTTAAATCTTATAATTTGACATTATTAGACCAGGTTTCCTCACGATGTTATCCTTCACCGTCCGACAGTGATGTCTAAATACTCTTAGAAAGTACATATGACTCGGAAAAGATCACATTGGTACTTGCCAGGTTTCGAACCCGGGCCCTCACGTATGAGAGGCGGGCCTTTAACCTCAAGGCCACAACGATTTTTTTATTCACATAAGTTAAATGTAACTTAAGTCACTGTTTAGTTAAAGTTTAAAACATACTTTTGCATAGTTTAATATAGATTGTCTTAGACCCATTTTTGTTTTATCAAATATGCAAACTTTTTAAGTCAACGTCATTATAGGTATTCTTGTTTTATAACAAGTGGTAATGAATATCGTTTATATTGTTATTTATTTAGTAGATCAAACAGACACAGCTAGTGTGATCCGTGACAGCCTTTGAATTTATTGTGGGATATAATAGCGTTCTTTTTTACAGTCTTTCCTAACGGGAATTCCATTCTGAAACGAGTTACACTCTTCTAAATGTACCAAAAAATTGGATATCAATTTTATTATTTAGTTAGAGCTAGAGCGGTACGCCAGAAAATTAAGTAATCGATGGCGGTAGATGATAAATAAGACAATAACAGGACCGACTGACAGACATTCACATCTCGTCTGCCCGTGATTACGGTTGCTGAAAAGTAACCAAAACGTCGCGTCGGGATTATGTAGTTTTTAAAATAATAGAAATTCGCGTTGTAAATCCGAAAAAAATATTAGTTTTATTTAAATGACTCGCGAAAGCCTTAGATCTCACTACTGTTTCTCCCTGTTGTCATAGTCCTATGAGATACATATTCCAATCACAGGCTGACTAGTCTTCTATCCCCTTCCAAAGAAAATAAGCTTTATTCAGATCACTAATTGATAAGTCTATATTTGTCTAGATGATGGCTATCAAATCAGTACTTTTCCATCTCGTGAACAACTTGAATCTAAGGAATATTGAAAGGCAGTCTATAAAGAGAAATTAAATGTTTTAAAACAAGAGGCTTCCACTAATGTATTTATATAATTTTCCACCAGCTGAAGTAACTTTTTAGACAGATTTCGACCACTAGACTGAAGCTCTGGCTCAACTTGGGTAAGCTACGACTTTACGAAAGCCATCTATCTAATCTAGGACAAAGCACTGCTATCGTGTTAGTGAACCATATTGAAGGGAATGTATGGATTCAACACACATTGCTTTTCCCCCAGCGATATTCCTATACGTATGACCTAAAGCACAAGCAAGTGATACAAAATAATAAGAATAATCCTTTAGGTTATAAAGAATCTGTGTTCAATATTATTGATTACATTAACTTTGGACTGGTTAAGAGAAATAACTATTTTATAATCTCATAGATAACTATTAAATACAAATGCCAAAACTTAATATAAAACGAACTGTTATTGTCATATAATCTTGCATTTTAAACGTCATATAAATACGTTAAAAAAGTAAAACATTTATTTTTACCTTTAATAATTTTAGGTTTTAAAATTATAGTTGTGCTTTCTATTTATATTCTAAGCTATTTAATAAGCTTTATCTTTATAGCGACATTAAGCAATAACAGATTCAGCTTGATAAAGAATAATCAAATCAAAAATATTTCTACATATTCCTACTGAGTGCTAACTGTGAAAGGATTAAGTCTCGTGCGGAATTTGTTTTTTGTTTTTGCTGATTGCATTACCTGCATATCCGTTTCATTTGGGAATGGATGTTGATTTTAAAAATAATCCTTTTGCTCTTTCTGTTGATTGCATAATTTCATTATAATAGTTCCGTTTGATTTAAATTAAATTTTTTATTGTATCACTCTTTTAGATTTTTTGCATGTGTATTTATTTAACTGTAGAGTTATTAAGTATTTTGAACCAAATAAACAAACGATATTACTCTTGGCATTTCGTTAGGAAATCTATATATAAAGGAGAAGTTTTAGCTACCAATATTTGTCAGAGAACGTCGTTGCTTACACTTGCACCAGCTTGTAGCTTGCGGCGATAAGTATTAAATGGTTGGGTGGTGTGTTTTCTCGTAACAGGACACGTATAATAAAGGATGTACAATAATGTAGCCTTATCGCCACGAGAAGATTGAATGGAGGCGATATTATTGTAAGCTCATAAAATTTGTTTGACAAAAACACATATAAATGTTAACATAACCGATTTTTAGAAATTAGTTCTATATTTTCCTAGAAATTAGTTTCAAAATTTAAAAATAAGTTGCAACTTAATCTTAAAATAAGATTTTGATCGTGATGCAACGTTTTCAATATTAAATTCCTCAAGATCCTCGTTTCTTTGTAACCTGAGTTTAAGAAAGTAAATTTATCTTTGAAATATAAAAAGCTACATACAAGGACGGAAAGAACGGGACAATGTAATGTATAAAAAGAATATAGTGAGCAGATTCACTTGAGCCGAGTGCCATCAGATAAAAAAAATCTGTGCAAAATAAAGCGGAATTGTATGTATTTGTGATTCTGTTTAATTTATTAAATTAATATTTATTTAAATCGAGACCACTTGCATCAGTTCAGAAGAACAAAAAGAAAAAAAGAAGTTTCTGAAATAATTTTAGTGAGAAATAATTACCTCAGACAACTTGCAGAATTATTTTGCTGGGATTTCTTTTTTCAATTTGTTTTATTTTTATTTCTAAGGCGGCAATAGAGCATACGACTTACCCGATGGAAGGTAGACATCGTCGCGCATAAACAACAACCTTGATTGTCGGAGAAGGAGATGAATGAGTAGGAAAAGAGAAAGGGCAGGAATTGGTGGAAAAAGGGGGGGGGGGAGAAAACCGGCTCCCTCACTCGTCGGATAAAATGCAGCCTTTACAGTATTTTTTTTTTGTAACATAGAGATAACACACTATGGTATTAATTTTTAATATAATATTTTTTCAGTGAGTTAATGAGATGTCATTGAGGAAAAGAGGAGGGTCACTAACCATCAGAGTTGAGTCTGTTTGTTTGTCACGGCATAAATTAAATTATGCTCTAGCTATTAAAAACAAGTAATATTTTTTTACTCTACTCCACTTTTTTTAAATATTAACTACATACTCCCGACGTTTCGGTTACTTTGCAGCAACTTTGATCAAGGGCAGATTGTTAACATCCGAAAATATTGTTTTTTTTAAGTGAATACTCATGAAAGTCCTACATCTCAATATGAGAATTACTATATTCATCTTTGCGTATTTAACGTAGTAGCTGTAGAGAGTAACGTAATAAGTTTGAGATGAAGATGGACATTCAGCGTCAGAAAAGTAGCTTTGTTTAATTCACTTTTTTATTAATTACTTGTAAATCTTAATGTTTTGTTTATGAAATCCAAAAATTTTGTTGCTTCTTTTCCCTAACTATTCCACTTGTTTTAAATTATTTGTTATGTTTGTTCCATGAGGTTGACACAGATTCTGTTATACATAGCAGGTTTTTATTTATTTGTAACTATAAATTGCGTATTTATTATTTGGATGATTGTACTTAAGATGTATTTTTATGTGAAGATATAAAATTTACTATTTAATTGGAACTCCTGGTTACTATGAATTTATCTTATTATCTAGCTTATCATCGTTTTCTGGGTTTTTAAATGAGAATACACAAATTCACTACTATTTTTATGCTCTTAATGTTCTCGAAATTTTCAGTTCAAGAGCTCGAGATCTAGAAAAATATTTGTTTTCTTAGTATTTTTGACGAACACCCCTTCACTTTTTAGTCCATTTAGAACTTTTTGTCAAACTAAAAATTTTTCTGATTGAAAAATATAACCATTAAATAATTTATTAGAATGGGTAAGACTGTTTTATTAAAGTTTGTATTCTTATCTTAAATCATCCCCAAAAAATCGAGGAACACTTTTATTTTATGGTATAAATATTCTGTCTACTGTAACCAAAAAAATACTAACAGTAGCTTATTGTAACTGAATAAAAAGGAATACTTTACTGTTTTTTCAAGCAACCACATGTGGTTTCAAAACAAAATGTAACCAAATTACTAATTTAAAATGTCATTAAGTTAGTTACATTCAGAAGATTTTGCTTAAAACACTCACAGATATATACAAATTGTATGAAAACTGCTTTGTTTATCCTATTAGTGGGACGTTGTAATATTTTTATGTTATAAAATTAAAATATAGGCTGACAAGAAGTCATTGAAGGATACTTGCAAGCAACACTTTAATCAAGTAATGTTTTCTGATAATAACTATGAAAAGAAAACATTGTCTGTGCGTGGCTCAGTGCCAATGAGCTAGCTTAAGGCTTAGAGAAACAGATAATATCTTGTCCATACATATTTGCTTTTGATTGAGTTAATTCTATACTTCAGTTTCATTACTATCTCCATACTGTGTATAACGTCGGAGTAGTCTCTTGCTGCTATTTGGACAGTAGATTTGATTTTTCATTTTTGATTATTTATGTCAAATAAAATAATTAGAATAAATGACTCTTATAGTGTACAAATTTATTCAGTCAGAAATCAATGGGTGTAAATGAACGCTCGGAATTAATTAAATAATTAATGAAATAACTGAATTATGAAATTAAAACGAACATAATAAACAAATGAACAAATTTTTAGTTTTAGTTTTAAAGCTATTGAACTTCTATTGGTAATTTTACAAAAAACTAAATTAAGATAATTAGTCCCTCAAAAATTCTCTTGTACTGGTTTTTAGTACAGGAGAATTTTTATAGCTAGGTTTTAGCTTGGGATTATATTCCTTTTTTAATAAATATATTATAACAATACCCTTTTTTTAAGAAAGTAAACATCAGTGGGTATAATAAATTATTAAGAAAACTAATAACAATCTTAAAGCTGGTTTTAAATATAACTTTTTATGTGGGTTATCTTACAACACTTGTTTATTGAACAAACAATTATCAGCATAACTACGACATTTCCTCGTTGCATGACCCAGATAAAACATAAAACACGGGGATAAGTTGCCTCATATGGTATTCCTTTTGCTCGACCTGTCGGCCAGATTGTTCTGAAGGTGGTTCAACACTTCCACCGTTTTAATATTAGTGTTGTAATAATAATCTAAAGGAAATTTGAAACTCAAATTGGTTCACTTATAATACCTAGTATACTTTACACAATAAGATAAATATTTCTCATTCGTTATATTCTATTTTCTCTGTGGTTTAGAAGCCAAAAAAAAATGCTATTAAGTATTACATGCTCATAAGTAATATATTATTAAGCAATGGTACCTAAGATTTTCAAGTTTTCTTATTCAAATGAAACTAAGGTTTTCGGATACTATACGATTTTTTTTTATATTTTATAACTTTACAGCGACCGCGATCACGTTCATCAAGAGAAAATAACTTAAAACAAACCCATTTTATTTATATATACATAAGAACAATTTCTTTTTGTGGTTATTTTTCATTGCAAATGTTTTTCAATAAAATCTCGCAACTGATACAACTGCTTTATTTGTTTTCTATGAAAGTGCAACAAGACTCATAATCATTGGAAACAAACTATATTGATGTTCACATTAATATGGATTAAAAAATTATATATTTTATTCTAAGTTGTTCTTTTGGTATGTCTTCATTTAGAAAACTATATCCGTTTTAGAAAACAAGTAATTTCTCTTCATTATAAATGCAAGGTCATTTTTACATATTTCTATTATTAAGTATCCAAAATCATTAAATGTATCATTTTTCTTATTTATATATAATTGTCAGTGTCAAAAATATTTATTAGTCCCAAACTATACTCCATATCAACATCACAGCATCTTACATTCACTAGTTCTAACATCAGAGAAACAAAAAAATATTATACAAACAATGATTTATCGTCACATTTTCCAAATTTAATCAAGGCAAATAGTTCTCGTATGAAAATAGATGTAATATATTAACAGGGTTCTATGTCAGTATTTGCGTGGCTCGCTGCCAACAGACTGAGTGGGCTTAGTGGGGTTATTGATAAATTGTCCATAAGTGTGATTTTTTCCCCGGCTTAGCTCAACGTAAACAATATTGGATTTATACTATTTTGATTTATAATTTGACATACTTATAGATGTCTGTTACGCAAGGAAACACTTAGAAAGATAACTTTGGCAGAATAAATTAATTGATTAATAGAAATAGGATTATCTTTCTGCCGCACATTTTTTCTGGCTGTATTTTTAGCCCGTTATATATGAGTCTTATGTTATTTATAAACAAAGTGAAAGTAGGAGGATCTTTATAATTTTTAAGCTGAATCAGAGTCCCTCCTGCAACTATGGCTGATTGCCAGTAAGATTGCAACGTTATCAGATACAAAATCGATTTCTCTAAGAAGATATTTATAAAAAATCTTCGGTCTGTGAAATTACTTCTTATTTCGATTAGTTTCGATTATTTATTAAAATATATTATTTTGTTTAAACATAATTCTGTCTCATGCTTTGTTAACTAAATTCATTTATAAAATATTTGCTTTATCAAAGCGAAGTTATTACTTGAATATTTATTTAAATGTAGAAGAATAATAAATTAAGAAAAAGAAGGAGTCGTGGTGGCCTAAAGGTTAAAAGGTCCGCCTCTCGTGCATAAGGGTGCGGGTTCGAAACCTGACAAGTACCAATGTGATTTTTCCGAGACATATGTACTTTCTAAGAGTATTTAGACCCCACTGACAGACGGTGAAAGAAAACATCGTGAGGAAACTTCGACTTATAATCAAATTATAAGTTTGAAATAGCCAATCCGCTATGATGATGATGATAATGATTAAATTAAGAGAATATTTTTTTAACCTCGGTGGTTCGTGTTACATCAAAGATAGTTTGGTTTTAAGTGTCATCTTTAAACAATGGTAGATTACAACATAATATCATATTAAATAGAACACTTATATCACAGAAAAATAATAAATATTTATAATCAAAAGTGAGGTAAAAATCTTTTGCGTCGTTTGATATTTGATAAATAGAAGATTTCAGAAACAGTGAACAGCATGAAGATTGGCGATTATAGCTGAACTTCAAACTAAGTGATTGCACATAGCGGCCCAGTAAAAATATACCTTCATGCATTATGCAGCACGCTTGGGCGGTATGCCATTGGAGACGCGTCACACCGAATGTTCCCGTTAAGTAACTTCTATATGGTAAAATAATAAGAAATTTAGTTTTCATATAAAAAAAAAATTACGATTGTATAAAAATAAATAAATATAGTTGTGACAATTTACAATTTCATAATATTACTTTCTTTGTCATCTTCTTGTTACACATATAAATTTTTTTAAACGATTTTACCATCGTAATATTTTATCAATTGCTGTTTAATCTATATATTTGAAACAAGTGTATAATATTGAGTGTGATCTATGACAATAATTACATCTCAAACGTGTATCGGTGTGACCAACCGCCAGTGCTACAGTCCTCTAATGAAATTGTCCATAAATCCAGAATATTGGACTGGCGACATGCCTAAGTACGGTGTTTTCTCTGCTTTCGTTACTCGTTACTATACAGACCCGTTACGTTCCGATGGAAATATTTCAGTGAATTTATTCAATGTTTTATGTATTTTGATTTTTTTTATGTCGATTCTGTTAGTGTTGATGAGCATTTGTAAAATTATTGCTATAAAATACGAATATGATATGCTTTTCGATTGCATATTGAATCTTGGGAATTTATAACTTATATTGACCTATTTCGATGAAACTGAATCACTTAAATTAATTAATTTATATTAAAATTTTTAATAGTTGTTTAGTAAGCTTTAGCCCATTACATAAATATGAATAGGTTTTAAATTAAAAGCTCACTTCTTGTAAAATTACTGTTGTGATTCTTGCTATATACGAAGCAAGTAAAAAATCCATTTTTTTTGTATCTATATGTTTTATTTCATTTATATATTTAAGGAAAAACTAAAATAAATATCCAACAATCACATGTATTATAAAAGGTGCCATCATAAACTCGTTCGACTTTTACCGTTCATAAACGTCTTATAACAACCGAAGCTGCTTACTATAAAATTAAAATTTATATAATCATGCTAATAACTTGAGCTAATACAACTAATAACAATAAAATAATATTAGTAATTTAAAAGAAATACAAGCTAAGTTTATTTGAATCTTGTTTTAACATTTGTTATACAGAAAATAAAAAAGATATCTCTTAACAAGTATTGAATAAGTTAGAGGTATGCAGGTTCCAATATGATGTAATTATTACGAACGATTTGATTATATAGTTATTGATATAGGCCTTTTCTTTCACAAAAAATCATTTATTTCTTACAGTAGGTTCTTGGCCTTTTTTTTTATAGGTTCTTGGCCTGGATATTATTTTTTAAAGAACTTGGTAACGAGTTGATAGTTTCCGCTTTTTATATTTAAATACTCTGTTTTAATTGATATTGCTATTTTCTGGTAGTCAAATTTGTGTACTAGCCATAGTACACGTTCTTGTATTGTGGTGTTTGTATTTGTTATTTTTATTGTTAATGAGCTTTTCATTCAAATATTCTGTTATAAATTTGTCACATTCCGTATTTTTATGTTTAGACAAATACATGCCTATTAATACTATCCTCTAGAGGTGATAACAGTTATATAAAATACATACTGATTAGATCCTATTACTCACATAAAAGTCCTGTATATGCCCATACATGCTTTTCTAAAATTTTATGAATAGTCGTCAATATCGTTATCGGTCTGTAGTTGTTGTAGTCTTTTCGACTATCCGTTTTATAAATAAGCCTAATTATTCCAATTAATTCTTAATACTAATAAATATTTTCCATTTATTACATAATTAATAAAGTTGAAACTTATTTAATATCTTTATAGATGCTTTTAATATCCATAGCTGTAATTCTGGCTATACCTAGGGCTTATTACTACTAAAGAATTTAATTATATATTCCGTCTACAGAAATTACTTTGTTTGTAGATCATATTCAATGTTAACTATACAATGAATTATTAAGGAAAGGTCCAGAGAACTTAGATATTATTTCTTTGATGTTAGTTTTAAAACAAAAAAGCGAAACTAACTGCAATGGTCTTACAAGTTATGCTTTAGTTTTCTACAGCATTACGTACAACTTCATCTATGGAAGATTTTAGTCTACTCGCAATACGTTTTAGATAGTTTTATCTGTTTTTTGCGAGTTATTTGATTTGAATTGATTTTAAAATTACTGTCTTTTTAAGGTTTATATTTGCAAAATCAATTGCTCCGTTGCAGTTACGTTCTAATACTTTATCAATAAAATTTTATATTCATTTTGTAAAAACTTTATTCCTATATTTTATTGTTAACCCAATTACTGTTATACATTAGATCCGGTTTTAATAACTTCAATTCTTTTAAAACAAGCAGTAAATATATTTCGTTTGAAATCATACAATTTTATAGAGATTAATTTATTATCTATTTGTTTTCAGTCTATGAAACTTCAGAACTCTAACACATTGTGATTGTCAACAATTATTTTGTATTTCGGAGCAACTTGTATATTTGTTTGAATATATGCCTTAACATGCCAGCGTCGCTACTCAATGATCTGCCAGTGTTGTTCAGATAGCAGGTAAATCTTGTGTCTTGAAGTGGTGTATATGGTTTGTTAGGATTGCCATTACACATTGCAATCTTAGTACGATTATTCCGCATTTAAGACATATGCTATGCAATGAATTTTCGTATTACTTTTCCCAGAGTTTCTATGTCCATATTCATAATAATGTCACTTAATAAGCATCGTTCCTTATTTTGATAATAGTTCCACAATTATCCAAAAATACAGCTACAAAAAGATATTTACTAAGTCAACGTGGACGTTATATGTACAGCACGTATCATAGCGGAATAGTTTGACTGAGTACTACACGTAGTATTTTCGCAATATTCAGTTTTTATGAAAGAAGTATAACACTTATGTATGTAAAATCTATATCACTTACATACAAGGCCTCCATATGCTTACGACACTTAAGTGATATGAAGATATACTCTAGAGTAAAATATAGTTGATAAGATTGTCTGATGTAAGGGCTTCTCTAAGTATCATTACATTAATATTTGTGATATTAATTTGCCTTTATTGAAAGATTGATATTTTTTTGTTAATATATCTTACGTTGATGTCGAAACATAAAAGGTTAACAATATGCTTTTAGGTTGAAAATTGTAGAAATCAAAACATTCATTCAGTTTTAATTAAATTAATCTCCTCTTGTAAACAGGTAATTGTATATGTTAGTAATGCAAGATTAAAGTACGTATATTTTTTAAGTTTGACTATTGTCCTTAGTACGGAAATTTTTTCGCCCTTACCTCCCCCGCTTCAATGTATTCTTTCTTGAAACAAAGATTATTTTTAAATTTCTGTTAAGCAATCCAGGAAATTTACTTGTTTATAATTCTTAGCTTCTTTTATGACTCCTATACAGTGATTTTCCTCTGTTGCATATAATTTTCTCGTACTTAGCAGTTGTCACCCAATTTTGCTGTGAAAGTTCGTTTCGGTGTTAAGCTTTTACGTCTTTAGTCTTATCTTTTCTAATTTAAAGGCGATGTATAGTTTGTATTTAATCTTGCAATTCGGTAATTGAAATAAAAAAATTCTTATATTCGGATTCTATTATCTTAACTCAAAGTTCAAAAGAATAACTATGCTATATTACAAGTTCTTGAGTGGTATCCGTGAGCGACGCCAATAAGTACTTGTGAGTAATGTATGTTCACCAACAGGACAGCGAGTTTATTTTTTAGCGCTTGACATAAAGAGACGAAGAGACGAAACCTCTTAGCATTCAATGGATTCACCGTGCGGGTGCCGGGTCCATTGCGTTGCAGGGAGTGGAGCTTCAACAGTGCCTGGGACTTGCGACCCAGGTGTAGGTTTAAGGGGCCCCTAACTAACGCGCGTTAAACGCTCACCTCCACTGTCCAAGCTCCTCTCCCTACCTAACCATATTTGAAAAGAACCTACTAGGGCTGCCTTCGAAGTACGTTCCAAGAACGAATTGATGTGAGTTCTGGACAGGCCCAAGTCTTTTAGCAGGTTGTAGAGAGATTTAGCCGTTATACCTCTCGCTCCCACTTCTACCGCGTATAAATCCACGACGAACCTATTTCGAGTGAGTTCGTTTGTGAGCTCGTAATATTTGTTGACCTTGATGGTATGGTCTTTGGGGATGTTGGTTTCCCAAGGAACCGTAAGCTCTATCATCACAACGCGCTTTAAGATTCGCGAATACATAAATATGTCTGGTCTGGAGGCCGACGCACAAATATCCTCGGGGATTTTGTATTGTTTTTCATACTTATCCATCATTATAGTCCAATCCGTAGCCGCTTTAAGGATGGAGTAAGGCTTGACATTTGTTTTTATAGCCCTAGTGCCCTCTCTCACAAAACCTACTGATCGCTCGTTTGTGGTTATTTCCTTTTGCGCTCTGGCTACCGAAAGACTAACCGCTTCACGTATGATTTCTAGAACCCTATCGTGACGACGCGAGTATTGACCGCTATCGAGGAGTACCTTACATCTCACTAACAAGTGCCTAGCAGTTCCAACTGCCTTCCCACAGATATAGCAAGTCTTTTCGGTACCTTTACCCCATCTTACTAAATTACTTTGATCTGGGAGAGTCATCTGGAACGCATTGAGATAGAATTTTAGCAATGCTGGGGACCAATCATGGATTAAGGTGCGCCATTTTAGTGCCAATGGGATGCAAAAATCTCCTATGTCTAACCACTCGTTCTGCATTTCTAAACTTATTGCATGGATCTTATATTTATCATTCTCGTCTTGCCGAATAAAAGACTTCAATATATCCGTATCTTGGACCTTCCTACTTGATCCTAACCCTACTCTGTTACTTTGCGCTCCTATCATAAACTGCTTGTGGAATTGAAGCCTTGACTCTAGCTCTGGGGCATCTTTGTCTTTTGGGAGCGATGTAACGACGTCATCCTGGGATTTCCCCAGGATGTATCTCTTGGAAACTCTCAGGTGTTTGTAGAGCTCCGATGGCCTTTTTAGACTCATCCCAAAACTATTGCGATCCCTAAATAAAGCCGATGAATCAGCCGTTAGCGCGAGCCCGAGCCACAACTTCAACATCTTTATGACGCCTGCATCTAACTTTGACAGAAGGGTTTTATTGAAATCATAAACGAGGAAAGGCCAATTTAAACGTGAAGTCAGATAATTATCGTAGATCCAAGCTTTTTTAACGTTACTGATCTGTTGGCTATCTACCTTGTTGAGATCGTTTAAAAAGCTATCTACTATACCTTCTAAAGATGGAGTACGACCTATATTATCAATCTTCCGACCGAGAAATTTAAATGGTGCATTTTCTGTAACCGTAGAAATGCATTGACCGCCTAACGATAATCCCGGATCGTATGAGGTGTATCTTGTACTCCGCCTACCGAGACACAGACAGTGACATTTACTTGGTTTTGTCCTCAATCCATCGGTCCACTCACAGAATCTATCCACTTCATCTAATAGTACTTGACAGTGTTTGGGGTTACGTGTCAGTATTGCGAGATCGTCAGCGAAGGCTAAAATGGATTCCGTGTATTTATTATTAAACTTGAACCGATACCCCCATTTTTTCTCGTTGCTGGTTAATTTATCTACTAAGATGTTAATTACAATATTAAATACAATTGGAGACAAACAGCAACCTTGAAATAGTCCTACATTGTAACTAAAAGGTTTTGAATGGCCTTCTTTAGTTGTTATAGAAAACTTTAATTTTGAGTAGTACAACGCGATCATATCGGTAACTAGGGGCGGAAAGTTGTACCATCTCAGCGCGAATAGCATCAATTCGTGTTGTATCGACCCGAACGCGTTCTCTAAGTCTATCCAACAAACTGTAATTTGCCTCTCGCTTTTCCTAGCATCTTTTAAACTCTCCGACAGCAAACTGTTGTGTTCTAGGCATCCAGAAATTCCGGGTAAAAACCCTTTCTGGTGATTTGGCCTAAAATACATGTTGCTGAGCATGAATCGCGTCATTCTCGTTTGTAGAACTGAGAAAAAGATTTTGGATATAGTATTTGTTAAGGCTATCGGTCTAGTATCTTTCGGATCTGTGACTCGATCTTTTTTGGGAATGAGGACAAAAATTGCTTTCCCGAAGCACTCCGGGATTTGCTTCCTTGACCAGATTTTATCGTATATATATGTGAGATGTTTACGAACCGATGGACATTTTTTAAAGACTATATATGGGATACCATCGGGTCCCGGCGCAGATTTAGACGATTTTTTCTTTATCTGAATACTTATCTCATCTAGCGTTGGAGGGATGCCGTGGAAATCGAAACGAGGAATTCCAGGTTTTTGATCGTTGGGATCCGCATAGAGTCTTACACTTTTAGGCACTTCGTATGTGCTCTTAAAATGATCGTAAATTTGTTCATTGGTCAAGAGAAGCTGTCCGCGTTCTTTCTTAAAAATGGTTTTCGAATACTCAAATGGGTTTTTATCAAAATCTACTTCCTGTTTTGCCCGGTCAAAATTATCGCGATTTTTTGCGGTTTGCGCCGATATTCCTTGAATTAATTTTAGAATTGATCTTAACGCCCTAGCTAGTTGATGACTAAGGTGATTGTCGCCTAGGGCTTTGGCTATACGTAGATTTTTTATTAATTCCCGTTTTTTCCTCCTCATTTTTATCTTGAAAGAATTGTCTTTATTTTTGCGAGCGTAATGATTTCGAGGTGGATATTGCTCGTTAAAGTAGTCGTAAATAGTATTTTGGAAAGTTTCTACTCGCGAGTTCAAATCCTGCTTCGAGCCCGGATGCTCTAACAGGTCCGCTAAATTGTCGTCGTGAACTTTCCAAGTCGATTGTTTCATGTTTGGAATGCTAAGACGTGTCCGGATGTCAATGGACTCCTGGTAGTTTCCAGTTAATGGTTCACCATGGGATACATGCGGGTCAACTCTATCCGCAGTGAAAGTTGAAGAACTTACCGACGATTGTCGTGCTTCAACACCATTATGTGTTTTTAGATGTTTAATGTACCAGGCTCGTCTCTTGTAATTTTTCCCGCACGTAGGGCATTTCAAATCCGTATTCGCGCCGTTTTCGCCGTTTACATCGACCGTTTAATACGTTAAAAAATGGTTTGATAAAAATTATTAATTGTCGTTTATTTATCTTTATTAAAACAGATATGCAGAAATGTTCCTAAAAATTTCGTGGATAGGAAAGGGAATAGTTTTCAAAGCCATAATTGGAAAGCGTTATGTGAAGAACCGCACCTTTTCTTTACCCAATTCAAGTTTTAAAATCTAAATGCAGCTCAGATATAATAAGTCTTCCTTTTGCAGCAAACAATAATTTTATAGCATATGTATGTATATTCATATTCCCTACCTATTTTATATAAACTTACTTCATCAAATTATTTTACATCAAAAGATCGCTGGATGATATATATTTATTGTAATAAAGCTGTTTATACTTTATTCGATAAAATCTTCTTGGAACATAAATAAAAAGGACAATTTTATTACTCAACTTATCAATGCTATCTTGTATGTTATTAGCTCTAAAAGATGCTCCCACGTCAAATTCTATTAGGGATCCCTTTTACATGTTCAAAGGTTTTGAAATATTTGGTTTTATACAAGTATATTATTTCTTATAAGAGATATTTTATGATAACAATAGTTTTCAATGTCACTGTTTGTTGTTCTTCAATTTAATAATGAATATCGTGGCCTCGACGATTGCTCCCAGTTTGGTTTAATGGGTCAGAGCCAGATGCTACATTTACATTACACTCGCCAAATTGTCGAGACGGCAGACTCAACGTCTGGCTTCATTTCATATATTTATTGAGTTCTGAGACAAAGACATATAAGCGGTGATACACTGGTGGATTATTCGGACTTGGCTATAACTATACGTATATATTTAATTTATTATATGTCTATTTTTGTAAATATGTATTCAAAAATTTATGTTATCTTGAAACGTCTTTCATAAAATTCTGAGATTAAGACCATTGTCACAGTTTTTGTGATAATTACATAAGTCAATGTCTATGCCGAAGGGTTTCTGACCTAAAACGTGCCAGTGTTACTCTCGCTCACTAGTAAGCCGCCGCAGCAACTGACAGCGACATTTTGACAGTATAACTATGAGGATGGGCGTCAAGAAAAATTGGATAAGATATTATAGCTATCCTAGGTCTTATTGAAATCTTGCTTACTTTTATGGTGCAATTGTGGATCATATAAAAAAAGCCTAACATAGATTTTTTATAGAAAGATTAATCGAAAATGATATTTTATGTATACTTCTAATTGAACAAAAATTCAAAGTACCTGAGTTGGTTTGACATGTTATAATTTTAGATTATATTGATGAATCCTGTCCAAGATAGCAACATCCATGTTTTCGACAGTCATCAGGCGAGGTGACATGACTACACGACGCTCATATGGTCCACTGAGATACTTGTTCTACAGATTACCGACGGTATCGTCCATTCGAGGACGCACGCTTCATTTATGGCTGACGGTTTAAAGACGAATCGTGTGTGCAGTATGGAATTTAAATTCAAAAATGTGTCACACAGGAATTGCTTTCTATGGAATATGTATCAATCATTCCCTTATATTTTTACGTTTGAAAGTAAATATATTTTTATTACTTATTGTTGTTCTTCAATAAAATTAAATATCATGAGAGAACTTGTCAGAATATAAATATTATAAGTTATTTATAAAACTTCAGCCTCTGAGTATATTAAAGAAGTATATATACATATTTACTGAAAATATTAATTGAGATAATATAAATTTAATAAAATTATCTGTTTTCACTTCTCTAATAATACTATTTCATCTATTTGCTGTTTTTATTTGATTCTCAATATAAACTAAAATCCTACATAAGGAAACTTTCCGCTTAAAGTTTTAATTGCACATGTTTCTGTATAATTTATCCAAAATACTCAACGCTCTGTGAGTGGCCTAAACTGATTGGGACACTATCAAATTTATCTAACTAATTAGAATTCCACTCAACTCAAATAGTACTAACTATAAAATACGTTTAGATGAAAACCGAAAATAATTTATTTTAGTAGAAGAGTCAGTATCATGGGTACATTGGTTTTTATAACTTTTAAAATGTTTATTTTTTATATGAAATTGCTAACTTTAAATTTTAAATTTAAAATCCAATATTTTTATTAATGATCTTCATTTTGTATATTTTTATTTTGTTTTAAATACATTTAAGCTAATTACCGTCACAGTAAAACTCCCTTCATTAAGACAAATTTGAATTTCTATTGCTTGTATTGAGCACTTTGGTTTTGAGATCTCGATTCGAGAGTAAAATCTAAAGCCACTTTGTCCCCCAACCGACTTATATTTTATGTCAACTTGTACGACGTTATTAGTATATAGGACTTTTGATTTATATTTCATAACGAGTTTTACGAACTTTCTCAATGTCTGTATACGTGTTTTATTAAACACGTCCAAGTGAATACCTATTTATCATTAGCAGACACTCAATATGACGTAACCAACTAAGTAACAAAACGTTATTGCTCCACTGAAGCCTTACATAAAAATGTCTTCAATAGAATCGGGTTCTCGAATAAAGCTGTCGTCAGCATTATCTGATGAGCTCATGAATAATTCATTATACAACGTGGTCGCTTCTTTGCTGAACCTTGGGATAATAAGAATTAGTTAATTACGATTAAGGCTGGCTATAGCACAAATTACACTTCTATATATACATATATATATAAATATTAAACTATAATTTGAGAATATACTTAAAAGTTATTAATGTATCTAAAAAAATCCAATTATATGTTTTGATATAATTAGCGTATATTTTACATGATAGTAAGTAAGGCGTTTATAATTCTCCTTTTATTTTATAAGTTTTTGATGCTCACTGCTAAAATTCATAACTACGTCATTGACCAATACTTCTTTGGATCCCGCGTGTTGAACTGTCATCAAGCATATAAATATTTTAAAAGTAAATACTACCACAAAATATTTTAATCGTGCATGAGAATAGCGTTAACTGTAAATGTTTGTAGTCTAACTCGTTGTTTGTAAGTAAGAGGTGTATTGTGTGTTGAATTCGGTATCTAAATTGGGGAGAAAGTCAAAACGCTTTAAGGAACGTGATAATAGAGAACACGATGTCTCAGCTAAGAAACAAGTTTAGACTTCAAGTTCTAACATTACATTAACTGCCTGTCTTAGTTTCTCAAAATGTATAATTTGTATCTAACAAAAATAATGTTAATAATAATGTTATTTATACATTAAATAAAGTAAATCATTTGCTATTATTCTTTAAGAAAAATCATGCGATACATAAATCATACGAACCGAATGAGGTATTTCGTTGATTTTTATGCCAGCTGCATAAATATGAAATCAAATTTACTTCTACCTCGCCAAAACCGAGCCTTTCCTACATCACAAAAGGTAATAAAAGCTCGCAAACCCTACAAAAGCTTGGATCTCGAGTGTTTCTTTGTCGGCCGCATCAATTATTCTAGGCCGGAGTTCGGGACAATGTTAATGTTTGAGCCGAGATTGTGGACACGTGAAAAATTGAGAAATCTCAGTTTATTTTTATGTTGAAGCCTTTTCGGTATGCCGCTTGACTTTTGTTTCATCACAAAGGACAGAATTACCTTTATGAATTGAAAGCTACACATGTGGTACGTGAGAAGCAGAATTTTACAGATTATTATTTGGTCATGGAAAGTTGTAATGAATTTCGATTACACTCATTTTAATTATATATATTTAAATTTACACATCTCTTTCAAAATGTTGTCTACAAAAAGGATAAAAATATTTGTTTGTTTTTTTTCCTAACAAGGTATGTTTATCAGATTATTTCTAAATTATGTTGAAAATAGTTATTTCCCTGGCTGTTATAGCGATGTTATCAAGACATATAATCGAGGAAGACTAACGGAATCATGTTCCCAATGAACTTACTTCAATTTAACATGTTCCATTTCACAGCAAAAATATGGCAGGAATAAAACCTGCTATATAAATATTCAAACCGAACAATACACGTACAATTTTAATAAAGAAAAGTCATATTCGTTGAGAAGTTTCACAATGAGACTGAGGTCGCTGGCAATATCTCTTAATCCCATGAATACGGTATGACAACATGAATACATGCGGGTGTATGAGGGATGGTACCATTGTAAGGTGGACCAGTTAACATTAAATAAAAATATTGCTTCTATGCTAAGCCAACAATGAAGGAACATAAAAAACAAATAATAACTAATTTATCAACAACACTGCAAATTGAAACATGTCCTAGAATTTGGACTACATAATAAAGTGACATTCCAAAATAAAAATGTCTTATCTCAGTACTATACCGCTGTCAGACGGACCACATCTTTATAATCGTAACACTGACTCGAGTTATCCGAGTTACTGAGGACAGACGCAAATCAAGCAGTAAAACGCAGCTGTAAAATAACAATAAACCATAAACAGCCTAATTTGCTTCACAGTGACTTTATTGTATGTACGATAAGTGAGATTAAAGGGACACTATTTTCTACGAAAAATGTTGTACATAAATATATATGATAGAGAATAAAAAATTACGTCTGCAAAGAAGATACGGTAACCTTTGGATTGGTAATATTTTTGTTGACAATCTAATAAACTTATCGGGACCATCTCACCATTTTGACAATATTTTGAAAAAGGTAAAACTGTAATATTATTAAATCTACTATACAATATAACATTAGTTTTTTTCTAAATTATTACTCAAATATGATTTATTTGTAAAAGCAACAGTTTATTCTAGTTCATGAAAAAATAATTTAAAAATTGACTTTACTTTTCAACATTAAAATTTGTTAAATAATTCATACATTCGTTTGGTTTTGGCGATAGATTTCATTAAAAATTTTACAGGAAACAATTCTAAATTTGAAAATATATTTTGATCTTCTAAACTCGATGACGTTCAGCTTAATTGGACATATAAATCAATTTAGAAAACGATTAAACATTGTGTTTTAGCGGTGATATTTTATGTAAGATTTCCGACCAAATGTCAATTTAACAGCGGGCGCCCTTTTTATACTTCCTACCGACGAATATTTTCACTTTCACGACTATATTTTTTACGTTACATAGTGCGTTACAGGCTTATTAGATAGGTTATATGTGTCTATACGTATATATTTCAATGTTTGTATTTAATAGACATAAAAATGAGGAAAAAGATAGGGGATGGACATAATGATTACTATTAATGGAAGGACGTTTTACTTTTCAGTTTTATTATTTTACTCTATTGTAAAAAGCCCAAAAGAATTTCCAACGAAAAAGTTACATACATACATTTTTATGTCTGTTTCTCTATTAAGTAATTTCTTTACATAAAAAATTCTGCTTCTGTTTTTCGATGTTGTTGTTAGACAATTTTTGATCACATCTAATCACATCATCCGACCCTTAGAACATTTATCTTGGAACAAATCAATCTCATACTGTATGGACGGAAAAGTACTGATCAACCTGAATTCATAATGAAGAAATAATATCTTATTTTTCATCTTATCCTTAAACAATAGAATTATTTAAAAAAATATTGGAAACCAACATTTTAAAGCAAACACAATTGTATCTTCCAAGGGCTTTTCTTAACAGAATTACATTTTTATATACAATATTATATTATTGCTGTAGGAAACATTGTATTGTCTGAATAAATACTTTGTCTAGTCACAATTAAAAGTAAATAAAATTTTACTTTCGATAAAAATTACAGATTTCAATAATTTTTATACGATTGTTTATTGTATCTTTTTTTGTAGAGCAAATATAATGTAAAATAAACATAAAGACAATAAATCGCTGTGCTTACCAAAATGCAGTTTTTTTAATCCTCCATACGCTTGGTAATAGTAAGGGTTTATGATCCGGGCTATTGACAGGTACAATGGGGCCTATGAAGTGACAAAAAAATATATATCTGACCGTCCACATAGTGTTTGTGTGAAAGAGTTGATTAAAGCAATAAGCAAGAAAATCGAAAAGTCCTGCCCGATGAAAAAGATATCAGCATAATTAAGAAAAAAAGAGGTTGCTTTATAAAAACAACAAGTTAAAACGTATCCCTGGGGAGGTTTCAAAGTCATCCAAGTTACACAAGTTACACAGGTGGAAGAAGGGCATAGAAAAAAGATGTTTACGGGTGAGACACTTTTTACAATTTAGTAAGGTTTATATTGAAAGCTCTACAGGAGTTTTCTAAATAGACAATCGTGGGTTTTATCGCACTTCAGTGATAGTTTGGTGAGGAGTTAGCTATGAAGAAATGACTGAGTTATTT
Source organism: Danaus plexippus (assembly GCF_018135715.1). Classification (NCBI taxonomy): domain Eukaryota; kingdom Metazoa; phylum Arthropoda; class Insecta; order Lepidoptera; family Nymphalidae; genus Danaus; species Danaus plexippus. The sequence continues at coordinate 347,552 of NC_083552.1, read as the reverse complement.
TTTTGAAAAGAAATGGTGTCTACATATTATTACAAATTTATGAAGATACAATACCTTGCTCAATAACAAAGAACGGTGCTCTCAGCGAGACCTGGCATCAAATAGTTCATCCATTCTGGGTAAAAACTTTCATTGTGGACTTTATCAGAGGATAAGACTAGCAGTCAAGTAGTCCTGATCTGAATCCAACAGATTATGATTTACAGCCAGTTCTAGAAATAAATCTTGCTCTAAAAGATAAACTGAATCCCCTAAAACAATCCGTACAATATATAGTAAAAAAATTACGCATAGAAAGATTGCGTGATGTTGTTCCTAACGGACCTTTACGTTAAAAGAAATGTATTGCAACCAATGGAGACCATTTTGAATAGGCTTTATAATTTTGAAAAGATTTTTTATAAATATATTTAACTACACACAGTAACAGTAATAAATATTTCGTACTTATTTTTTTAAATATTTGTTTAACAACATTAATGGCAAAACTAGGTCCGTTAATTTTTACATACGTACTCGCAGAGGCAGTAAGTCTTTTGATACAAAAAATAGCCTCAACGGTTACCAGAACAACCTAATTAATATTCTACGTATTTTATCCACGACGGATTTTCACGTAATAGGTACGACGAATCAATTTTTTAAAAATAATCGAGATTACGTTATCGTCACGTTTTTACGTTGCGTTTATGAATCACTACAAACAAGGTTTGTATTATTTTAATCGATAAGTTTCGTTTAGGACACGTGACTCTATTATAACAATAATAATTGTTAATTTTCAATATATATTTTTTTAAACTGTCGTTTTCTTGAATATCACAACATTCTTTTAAGTTCATTGAATATTTTTTAACTAAGAAAAAAATATTCAAATACCAACAGTTTTTCCTCCAAAGTTTAATAAATTCTATGAGTGTAGTATACATTTTCAAAGTTGTAGTAACAAAAACGTTTATCTCTCCTCCAATACTATATTCCACGTTGATGTGTTTTAAATATATATAATTTTCTTTGACCAGTCAAAATAGAACTCTAAAACACTGCTAAAGATTTTCATCCCATTTGAATTACTGCATTAAATATAAAATGTTATATCATCCCATTTTGGTTTATTTTAGATCTAGTTTTAAACTTGTATTAACAGGTCAGATTTTTTAAAATAAATAATATCTTACGAGAATAATTTAGTTTATTGCAACAGTAGTACACACAACCTGTAATGACGATAAATATAATTGAACTATTGGTTTATTTTTTATTCTTAAAAGCACGATAGTTTGCGAGTTACTTACAATATAATAAATAAAAATATTTATTTTAAAAATCTGTTTCACTAACATTGTTTGAAACTTTATATTGTTTAAATCAAACGTGTATAATGTACTCATTGGCTTATTCACTAGCAGTGTCTGTTGAATTTATAGACGAATACACCGGGCATCCGAACTTAACAACTATAAGATTGCGGGCTTAATGGTAGAACAATTTTTTTGTTATTGTAATAAAATAAAGAAGTATAAAATTAAAAGGTTGTACACCTCAGCAGATTCAAGTTGAAACTGATTTAATTATTATCAAAAAATATTATTAAAAATTCCTCACTATAAATAAAATATATTAAAGTAGTAACAAATAATAGTGAGTAATAATTTTCATGTTTTAGAACTTTGCTTTGAGTTCGTTTGTATCTTCTAAGAAAATAAACATGTTTGCACCTAAACCTTAACAGTATTATAAAACTATACTAGACTTGTGTTAATTTTTATTTACTGTTTTTACGCAGATGGTGCGAATAGCGGTAAACCTTCTGTAACCACAATTCTTTCAAGATTATGTACCATTTTGTTTTTTTTTTATTTACTTTGGTGCAAATAATTTTTTATAATATTTTCGTTTTTCTTCTTCCTTTATAATTTTTTGCCAACATTCAATAGCTTTAACTTCATCGTTTTCACATTTAAACCTTTTTTATTTATAGTAAAAAAAGAAACTTTTATAAATACATTGTTTATACAACATTCAATATTGAGACTAGTGCTGCCATCAATTAGCTATGGTGTAGGGACCTTCTTGTCAAACTGTAAACTTTTTTTTCCTTTCAGTAATAATCTTCGTTGTCAGCTTTCACTAAAATTATTATAAATATTAATTGAATTCTTCATTATAAAAGTGTTACATTTAAATACTTGGAGTTATTTTGAGTTGTATTCATTAATAGTTATGTTTTTTGGGTCGCTAATTTTAACTAAGATTGTATTTAAGTTCAGTTCATAATAATGGACGTTGGTGGAAATTGTGATGATAATAAGGCTGAGAGTACATCTTGAATGCTTGAGTATTTCGACCAGATAAAATCAATAGGAGTACTAAATGAAGTAAGCAACACGACAGATATAAATTATAATAGTGGCTTAACTAATTATTTTTCTCACTACTTTTGATGTTTCCTTATACGAGTATAAATCATATATGCGATCGATTTTGCATTGTTTTTATGTATTCCCATATATGAGGATGAGGATATAACTATTAGAAAATTGTATTTATCTGATTTGCACATGATTTTATTGTTAAATTTTGAAAAATATTTATTATATTTCCAGTGTTTTTGTAACATTAAATAATGAAATGATATACTTTCAGAGCCCAACACTATAAACTATATTCCCTTTCAGTGGATCTTATTTAATGATATAAAGGCACAGTCGTTTTGACGGCCATAGAACAATTAAAAAGCTGAATTTTATTCAAACTAAATATTAGCTATCATAATCTATATTAACTATTGACGAGACAACAAAATATTTGTATCCACAGCAAAAGTACAGGTAGTATATGTATATATACGAGTGTGTACTGATAACAATATGGATAATCGATGAAAACTATGATATAAATAAGAATAGAGGTATAAAGTCAATAATTAAATATAAAAACATAACTTACATGAAGTAATTTTTATGACGTGTACAAAAATAACCATTGAAAAAATATATCACACGATATACACGAGGTACCTTTATAAGCAGAACATTGACCGTAACAATGTTATTAAAAGTAGCGACTACAGTAACTAATATCACAACATGTACTTGATGTTTAACGACTGACATCAACGTCTCGCAATTAATAGATAGTATAGAGGTTATATGTTTCATAATATACATATATATTATGTGAAACGTTGCAAACGAGCAGACGACTTACATTGTGGGGAATAGTTACCGTAGCCCATGGACATCCTCAATATCTTTGTTGTAGATGCGTTACCAACCTTGGTTGTATAGGAAGAGGGAGGGGCGGGAAGAGGGAGGGGCGGGAAGAGGGAGGGGTGGGAAGAAGGAAATGACAGAAAAGAGGGGGACAGGGAAAGTGCAACCGGTTCTCTCAATCATCGGTCGAAACGCAGAAATCCATTTAAGACTACATCACGCTGATCTTCTGTGAAAAAGTAGTACATGCCATACAGCACATGTTCGATCTGTAGTTTCTTGATCACAGCTAGGTTCTACCACAGCAGAATTGCCTTGCGGGCCCTGTGGCTTAGCAGAAGAGCGGCGCGTGGGACAACCCGTGGGGTTTTAGTCAGTAGTGCGTCCTTATCAGGACGAGAGTCCGACATAACTCCTCTTTCTTCCTCCCCAAGCAAGAGAGTATGCATTAAGCATTCCCCCACAAGAATAAAGGTTCTACCACTTATAAAAAAATTAAAAAGTTACATCAAACTCAAAATCAAATGCATATTTAAAACAGTGCGGTGATTTTGTATGTTCTGAATATTTAAAACACTGTTAAAGAAATTATTTTTCGTTTTTTATCAGAACAGAATTTTTTTTTCCAAATCTTTTATATGGGCGACTTAATTAAAAATGTATTGAAAAAATATGTTCCAAAAAAGAAAAATGTGAAATATAACAAAACGTCTGTTCGTGATCTCTATCTGAATATTATTAAAAGTTCTTAAAGTTTCAAACAATATCAGGTTCTTAAACAATAACTAATAGTTGTCTTAGCGAAGCAAATCTTAGCAACTCAAGCAAAAAACGGCCTCGAAACCAGTGGAACAAGACACCCATTGGCGATCAAAGTACTAGAGGACAAAAGCCGAGCAATGCACAGTGGGAAATCAGTCACTCTGTATTGGGTAAAAGGCCACATGGGGATAGAGGGCAGATGAGTTGTCTAACAAAGTAGCCCATAAAATATGATAAGTGTCCGGTCTCATTTATATGATACTCTTCACGAAGCTGACACAGTACAGACGATCAAAACTATCGTACCTGACGTTTACAAGGCAAATGCATTCATCAACACCACGCAAACGAACCTGCATCTCACTCAAGCGCTCAACGGACAGAACGCTCAGAGTACCTAAATCGCTGTAAGTGCTAGGAGAGCCCTTCATGTATATGTGACCCGAACATTGAAGAAACACCTATGCATCTAATATGCTTAACATAATTAACATAAAGAAACGCTAGAAATTAAAAATAACTGTATAGAATAAGTATAAGAGACTGGATTAAGATACAATAAGCAATAGAACTAAGTAGAAATGTAAATGCTCAAAATATGACTTAAACAAAATAAAAGTAATGTAATAAAATTTAAGGAGAGCAAATAAAAAAGGTTATTTAAGAAAAAGTCAGCCTCAAAAACAAAAATGGGAAAAATAAAAACGATGTTTGAATCAAAATATAATTAATAAAGTTTTTGGCATAAAGTCGCTAGAGGAACAAATATAATAAAAAAAACTCCTCCTGCCGGACATTCTACATGGGGGTCTGACGGTCGATGGCGCTTCACGTAGCCCCCGTGTGGGTTGACGCTCTGACGGTCCGCAAAGATGTAATGCTCTCAAAGAAGCGGTGGAAAGTGAGATAAGCTGCCTCTTCCCTCCCCTCTCACAGCGAAAGAAATGGGCACCGTAGAGTAGCCGAATTCCAGCTAGACAAAAGCGCATTCTGTGGACGGCAGAATCGGAGGATCTTGCAGTTCGATAACAGCGGCAGGCTTGGAGGCGGTTGCGCCGTGTTCCGCGCGCGCCTCATGGTTCACTATACCGGGTGACGGCCGCAGAGTGGATGACGAGGCCCGCCTGACCAATACACGCCAATACACGTATACAGGTTGCGACAAATGCTTCGGCGATAATCGCCCGTCTGACACACGGGTACATGAGGAGCACGAGTTGGTTTTAGTCAGTTAGAGTCTAACAGTTCCTTATAATGTCGCTCTTCCCTGAGAGCTGAAGGGCTCAATGAGAATTTTATATAAAGAAAAGCTAAGAATTTTATAATCGACTAAAATCGTTTAATTTTTCATATGTAAATTCTAGTAACATAGTAAGAACTAGTAACATAATTTCTCATATCTGCATAATGTAAGTGATTCAATAGACGTGGAAATTTGAGTGGAGCGTTGTAGCAGAGTTCGCTCAGTTATTATTCAGAGCAGGTAAATGCGAAACACGAAAGTGCGGACGAAAAACTAGTCTTTCACGCGGAGATCTTACAGATTGTTATTTTAAAGTTTTCATGTTTGGTCTCTCCGTGTTTTTTATTTATATATGATGCCAAACTTGTAAAATAAAAATACATTATAAGACAAAGAAAATTTATACACTTTTAAAACTGAATAATAGTCTCCTCATTTCAGTACATAGTCATTGATAATTTATATTCAGTGTATAATCGGAATGATTGAATTATTTATACTTGAATACTATCTTTATATTATTAAAGTTAAATAAGTTGTTATACGAAGGATGGCTGTATTAAAATGCTACCCTAGTTAACGTTACCTCTTATATGGTGCCGTTGTAAGTGGTTGTGTTGTTTACTCAAAGCCTTTGATTGCTATATAGCGTATACGCTAATAATAGTATATATACTCTACATGATTGCGGAGACTCCAAACAATCTGTTACTTTGAAGACCTTGTCGATAATAAATTAAAAACAATGATTTTCATATAACAATTTTAGTTATATATGAAAGTGATTGGAGAATAATTGTGTCAAATTATTGGGTGTTTTAATTCGAAACCTTGTTATTTATAATGACGTAATTTTGTAATGTTATAGTATTTACCATTTTAGACGTTATAGCATACATTAAAAAATATTGCTTGAATGTATAAAAATATATTTAATAGTTTTTAGCGGCAGGAAAGTAAGTATCCATGATTTTAAACATTGTTACCAGATGTTAAAGTAATAAGCACGGTTTGTGGTCCTTCCAAAACATATGTCTTTCAATTGACATCACTTAGCACAATATATTGTTTTTCGTATCCTCTATGCAACTTATAATGTACAAGAAGTAACTAGTAACACAAACCTTAATATGTATAGGAGCCTCTATCCAAACGGAACTCTGTCATATTTCGATGAATAATGCGACTATCGTACGTTTCAATTCCAGAATCGATTCCTTGTTGTAATAACATTGTTACGTAAGACTAGCCTCGGGGACCTCCAGGCGACATTTGTTGTAGAATAATTTAAATAAAATGTGTCTTTAGAATATATTAATTTTTTATTTGTTTCCTGTTAATTTAAGTTTTTATTTGTGACTATTAACTTAAAAGAAAACCGTTTGAGATATTTTTTTTATTGACAGAGTTAAAATTTTATTTTTAGACGAAGGTAAAGGAATTTGTTTTAAATTTAATCATGTCTGTATGTCTATTATATTATGATTCAATGTTCGATGTCTTTAGATACAACAGATTATTGGACGTTTTAATTGTTTTCTATTCGGTTATCACACACAAAATATGCAACGAAAGAAAGGACAGTAAATAAAATAACTTAAATGATTTGTATTAAAGCTATTAGAGGTTATGGTAGCTTGGAATAGTCTTGTGCAATAAACATTGATAGAAAAAAAATTATAAAAAAATAGAACAAGGCACGTATTTACATCATCAATAAAATGATTCGCTTTCATGAATTTATTAACATTTAAGATACGTTTTTTTTATGTAGTACAGCTATTAATATAATGAAAAACTATTTATTAATTGTAATATAATTTTAATTTAGTCGATTATATAATTATTTGAACAGTGTTAAAAACGAAGAAATGTAAAAAATGTTGCCTAAACTTGTATCGCCTTTATCTACTTCTAATGATTTGGAAAATCATTTTCTTTTCATAACAGTGACAGCCCTCTTGTAGGATTATTACACAACATAGCTGTTAAATCTGTCAGAACCGTAAACAAACTGCCGTTTTATTTTTTTTACATTTGAAAAGTCATTCGTCAATTTTTATGTACTTGAATTTTTTTCCGAATATTTATGTAGTGATATGATCGCTGCTTCTGAAATAAAAATATTATTGAATTGAAAGTAACGGAGATTTGAAAATGTCGACAGTCAACGACTGGGATTAGGGAAAATGTGAAGATGACTTTAACATTACGGACTAAAGAGTTTAGCCTGAGGTCTTGCCGATTAAATAAATAATTTGTCTGTTTGTTAATTAATATATAATATACATTTAGGTTTCTAACAAAATTATTAAAAAAATAAAGTTGTCTTATAAAGCCAGTACTTTTAACTAGAACAAACTCATTAATATCTTAAATTAAAACATCTTATATAAGTAAAATTCAATTTACAAAGACACAAGTCACGTCGACAAAATACTTTCCCGCGTAAAAGTGAGCAAACCAGATGTTATCGCTATAACGTCACTTCTCGTGCGTTCGGGAATTTTAAGGTTCGGTTCAAATTAAATGTGTTCCCCTGAATCGGCTTATCCTGACAAAGCGTCGTCCTCGGCGCGGTTCTCATTACGATTAGTTGATAGTGAAGCCTGACTGCAGCTGTAGGGTCGCCAGTACATACAGCTGTGTTGTACTTGATTGACGATGATGATGACTGCATTCTCCGGTCATTTACGTCGTCATCTGAAAACTTGAATAGTTTCAGAGATTGTTATAATATCATTGGTTAGATACACGAAGAAAATGCTGTAACGTGTAAATAAAAATAAAATCTGTGAGGGCCCTCAAAATTTGTGTTCCTGTTTACACCACTTTTCGTAGCGAGGTTCCGTCGAGCCGAACACCAAGCCTGCATCTGTAAACAAACCAGACAGAAGGCGTCCCCACTGTCTGCGGTTGACCGAGGCATCACTGAATCGCGCGTCAACACTTCAGTTATAAGATGGCTGCCTCTGATTATAGGCCTATCTCTATGGACGGAGGTATCACTGAATCGCACGTCCAATAAATGATTCTGATGTTTATGGTATTTCGAGGATGGCATGAATATGTTTAGCATGGACGGAGGCGTCACTGAATCGCACGTCAAATATATGATTATGCGTCAAAGCCAGTCATCAGCTTGCGGTATGCAACTAGACACTCACTCTTAAGAACTGGACATGATTCAGAACATCACTCTCGGTTCACAGGTACCATATACTCAACTGCTGCTTGTGTAGTTTTCCAACACGCACCACTGATGAGATTGAACTAGTAGCAGCCACTGGAAAAGACTTGAACTACCCGATAAGATCCACGTACATCAGGGTCTAGTTTGCCTTTGAACTGTCAATATTTAATTCAGAAAATTAAATAATTAACAATATGAGAACGTGGTGTCCTTCTCTGACAATTTACGTGAGCCTTGTATGACTAGATTTTGTATCAGCAGCCTGTGAGCTATCGGTCTGTACAGCTCCCGCCAGCTATTATGGGTTTTCAGAAATCTCGATAGTGACGTTACGAAATAGTTTTCAGATGATAAGTGTCGTGGCGTCAGTAACCACTACAATTGTATGTGCCGAAGCTTTTGTTGTTTTTTTTCTAGATGCCAACTATGTATTTCGTGCATTATTAAGTGAATATTGCAACTGAACTCGCCCACGGTCAGTTACGATAAGCTTAGACAAGCCAAAGAGTAAGACTGTATTGGCAGATCTGCGCTTAAGCTCTCCAACATCCTTACAAATTGAATAGAGCAAACAAAACTTACCGAATGCGTCTACTATTAATAAAACAAATTTGTAGCTGTTAGACTATGCCTTAATTTGAATTGATTGTTCGTTCTTTCTAAATTCCCAGTGAAAGAGCTTACAACCCAACAGTTTCGTTATTTTGGACTTCGTTGCTAAGAGTCGATTTACTCTAGGCAGTGCCTTCAGTTTCAAATGTATTTGAACTTAATAGGATTAATTTTAAAGTTATTTTCAAAACTCTATCACTTTCACGGTTACGACGGTTTGACCAAGAACGTGTCCTACTTCTCAATCGTGATCCAAGCTGGGAATACGTTATTCTCTAGTATCGAGTTCTGTTTCAAGACCTACGGTCCCTGTCTTGTCGACGCGACTTGATGCGAGACTAATGTTGTCTACCAGACATATTCACACACAAATAACACTTATAAGCAGACAATTGTATGTTTGTATGTTTTATTTTATTTCTTACGTTTTTATGCAATCAAGAAAGCATTATATAACTATAACTGTGAACGTGAATGGTATCACACTTTTGAATTTAGGTTTCCAACAAAATTATTAAAAAAATAAAGTTGTCTTATAAAGCCAGTACTTTTAACTAGAACAAACCCGTTATTATCTTAAATCAAAACACCTTAAATAATTTAAATTCAATTTACAAAGACACAAGTAACGTCGACAAAATACTTTCCCGCGTAAAAGTGAGCAAACCAGATGTTATCGCTTTAACGTCACTTCGGGTGCGTTCGAGAATTTGAAGGTTCGGTTCCCTAAATATACAATATTTTGTGCTAATGTATAAGATTATATAAATTTGTAGATGTAGTTTTAGACACTTTAATCCTGCGGTTCATTTTAATCTGTGACTAATAATTTTGTCAACATTATTCAAAAATATTCTGCACTACCTTCTAACAGCTTTTGAAGAAAGAATATTCATTGCAAGCTCTAGCTCCAGCTCCTAAGCTTACTCGACGAACAATATTATTTACGAAAATAGAATATTATTTTGAGTATTACATATTTTATACTATGAAAACTTTATTTATGAATTTTAAGTGCTTCCAAATTAGAGCAAATCTTTTCACGAGTTATCTTCTTGACGTTAGTTAAATATTAAATACTCTTATAAGACGAGTGATATATAAGAAAACGCGCAGCATAAAAATATAGTCTAATGTTTACAAAATTTACAAAATTTATCTCTTTTTCTACAACAAGTTTCTTCATATTCAGTTCTTCTTTAGGTCTTTCTGTGATAAATACGTTTATTTTACATAAATAAAAAAATACATATGTACATATGATTTAAATTAGAAAAAAGTATTTCCTAAATCACAAAATCTAGACGTCACCTTATGTAAATGCCAATGACATCAATTAGAAAGTTAAATATTTAAATTTAAGCTTAAACAGGAGCCCCCGCTTCCTTTACCTAAAACAACACGTAGTTTCCGTGTTGTTCCAGTAATTTTAAGAGTACTATTCCGTAATGTTTTAAATGATTAATTAACAAATAAACCAAGTAAATCTTTCCCTGCCATAAAAATTTAGCAAGTAACATATTTTCCTAAAGTTAACTAATGAGTACAAAAAAATTACTGAGATACCAGCTAGCAATCACACAAAAGTTTTGCAGTTGAAAAGAGAGAGATCTTTTACTTAAGCATCAATAATAATTAAATATATCAGAAAAAAAACTTATGAGTTTATAAGACAAATTAAAAGAGCAATGAGGATAAATTTTAAGTTACACGATACCAATTAGTAAGAAATAAATATGAAAAAGTTGCCAAGTTCAAGGAAAAATTTTGAGCAATTTACAATTCAAACACATCAATGATAATACAACAAATGTGTCGTAAATCATACTTTGTCCTGTTAATACAAAAAAACATACAATACAAAAGGCTAAATGCTTGAAAGTTTGAACAGAGTCCAATTGAAGCAAACGATCCACAAACAGAACAACACTAAGATAATGAAATCAACTTTATCGATAGCTCTTTATGTAACCAAAGACCTCACTTTTAAAACTTAGATTAGATTCATATTCACATGTTTCTGAAGCAAATTTAACATACACCTCGGAAAGAATTTACACAGCTAGACGTTCAAAACAATTAAATAACATGCAGAAGTGAATAGAATAAAAATAACATGCAAAATTACTAAAAACACACATTAAAATCAAATACATATAAACTTTAATGCAAAAAAGTATAATATATAATTGATAAAGTTGTATTAAATTATTAATGTCACTTATATGTACGAATGAATGTACGTAATAATATTAAATAAATCCGCTGTATTCCTCAGGAAATTCTCAATATTTCGTCTTAACGTGTTAAAGTTTAGTCATTATTATTTATCCACTCGTATTTTAAGTTTGAGGAAGTATTGCCAACTATTACTATGTATTTCATGATTTTGTTTTTAGTTTATCTCGCAATACTGACACCTAACCCTAACCCCAAACACTGTCAAGTACTATTGGATGAAGTGGATAAATTCTGTGAGTGGACGGATGGATTGAGGACAAAACCAAATACATGTCACTGTCTGTGTCTCGGTAGGCTAAATACAAAATATACCTCATACGAGCCGGGATTATGGTTAGGCGGTCAATGTGTTTCTACTGCTACGGAAAATGCACCATTTAAATTTCTCGGTCGTAAGGTTGATAATGTAGGTCGTACTCCATCTTTAGTAGGAATAGTTAATAACTTTTTAAACGATCTCAACAAGGCAGATAGCCAACAGATCAGTAACGTCAAAAAAGCTTGGATTGGACGATAATTACCTAACTTCACGTTTAAATTGGCCTTTTCTCGCCTTTGATTTTAATAAAACCCTTTTCAAAATAAGTTGCAGCCGTCATAATGATGTTGAAATGTAGCTCGGGCTCGCGCTATCGGCTAATTCATCAGTTTTATTCCGGGATTGCAATAGTTTTGGGATGAGTCAAAAAAGGCCAATCGGAACTCTATAAACATCTAAGAGTTTCCAAGAGATATATCTTGGATGAATTTCATGATGAAGTCGATACATCTTTCCCAAAAGACAAAGATGCCCCAGAGCTAGAGTCAAGACTTCAATTTTATAAGCAGTTTATGATAGGAGCACAAAGTAACAGAGTAGGGTTAGGATCAAGTAAGAAGGCCCAAGATACGGATATATTGAAGCTTTTTATTTGGCAACACGAGAATGATAAATATAAGATCCATGCAGTGAGTTTAGAGTTGCAAAATGAGTTAGAAATAGAAGATTTTTGCATCCCATTAGCATTAAAATGGCGCAACTTAATTTATGATTCGTCGTCAGCATTGCTAAAATTTTATCTCAATGCGTTCCAAATGACTCTCCCAGATCAGAGTAATTTAGTAAGATGGGGTAAAGGTACCGAAAAAACTTGTTATATCTGTGGGAAGGCAGTAGGAACTGCTAAGCATTTCTGGTGGGATGTAGGGTACTCCTGGCTGTCAATACTCGCGTTGTCACGATAGTGTTCTCGAAATTATACGTGAAGCGGTTAGTCTTAGCTAGCGGTTAGTCTCCAGAGCGCAAATGGGAAATAACCACAAACCTGCGATTAATAGGTTTTGTGAGAGAAGGCACTAGAGCTACAAAATCAAACGTCAAGCCTCACTCTATCCTTAAAGTGGCTTCGGATTGGACCATAATGATGGATACGTATGAGAAACAATACAAAATTTCAGAGGATATTTGTGCGTCGGCCTCCAAACAAAAATATTTCGCGAATTTTAAAGCGTGTTGTTATAATAGAACTTAGGGTTCCTTGGGAAACTAGCATCCCCAAAGACCATGCTATCAAGATCAATAAATATTTCGAGCTCACTAACGAACTCACTCGAAATAGATTCGTTGTGGATTTGTACGTGGTAGAAGTGGGAGTGAGAGTTATAACGGCATATCCAGAACTAATATCAATTCATTCTTGGAACGTGCTTGGAAGGCAGCCATAGAAGTTCGTTTTAAATTTTGTTAGGTAAGGAGAGGAGATTGGATAGTGGAGGTGAAAGTTTAACACGCGTTAGATAAGGGCTCGTTAAACCTACACCCGGGTCGAAAATCCTAGGCACTGTTAAACCTTCTCTTCCTACAACGAGATAGACTGAGCACCCGCACGGTGAATCCATGGTTTGCTAAGAGTTTTCGTTTCTGTTCTGAGGAAGAGAGAGAATTTATTTAGAATTGATACGTAGACTCATCCGCACATATATGTGACATTGATAATTTAAATGGAAGAAAAAGTTTTGCAGTTTTATTTCAACAGTAAACTCATCTCCATGAGTATACAAATCTATCAATTATTTATTATTACTGTCGTACTAGCGCCTGTTCCTTCATATGTAGTTGCGCGAACTCGTAAAATAGTTATATTACTACACCCTTCACTTTATGAATTAATTATGTTCTGGGAAAGCTGTAAAGTTCGAGATTCATTTCGACGCGTTTTAAGGCTCTGCAGATTAACACCAAAAAAATATGTAACAATGTTTAAATTAAAAAGTTGCAAAATTTTTTTATTGGTATAGAGTACAAAGGGTTGACTAAAGTTTAGAAAAGAGATAAGTGTGAAGGACAACTTTCTTTTCATTTCTTATATTTAAATCTCGATTACTCTTGATACCATATACAAACTGAAAAGATTTTTTACTACGTCGATTCACACTGTATTTAAAACAAGATTTGTTCAAAAATTCCTCAAGACCTGATTGAATCCATGTTAGTAACCATTGACGCTTGTGTGCATTACAACAATAGAATTACAGACAGTTTGTATTAAGAACAATTAGTCAATTATACGATGAGTTACAAAGCATTCAGTAATACGTGGATTAATTCCCTGTTAGAGATAAATTCACAAGTTATTTCTGTAGTATACTTTAAGCACAGCTTTTTGAGTCACCGGATCGCAAGTTCAATAAACAAATAAATAAAAAAAAGTTCTTAACAATATTTTGTAATAATAATAATAAAAAAAATTACTAAAATATTTAATGGCCCTTGAATTCTCATAAATGGAAAGTTTTTAGTCAATTAGAGTAAGTTATTTAAAAATAGGCCATCAGAGCAAACTTTGATTTGCTCAATAGCTGTTGTCGTGAAATTTTTTTAGAAAATTTGTCTCTATGGTCGAGGTTATTCGACTTTCATTGATCGACCCTAATAATGATTAAACAAATGGCTGTTCAGCTCTCAGACACAGACAGTGACAAGCAATAGCCGGGAGCAATTTTTCATGGCTCTTATTTTACATTTCGTTACAAATATATCAAATTGTGTTCATTTCTGGGTAACGCAAATAGTTTGCAAATATTGTTTTGAAATACCATAAGTAGTTTATCATCAAACCCAATTAGTGAAAGTTAAAACTCGTCTAACTTAAATCTCTAATTATTATATATAAAACTAACTTAAATCTCTAATTATTATATTATAGTTTATAAAGTTCTTGAAATAATTTATTTTCGTTTGGAATCAAATGTTACTCTAACAATTTTTCAACACAAAAAGGCTATATAAATTCATGAAAAATTCTGGTTTTATGTTTCAATATAACCTATTTCACTCAAAAAGATTTGTAGAACTGAACAGTAATCAATTAACTATACGTAGGTCAAAATTGTTAGCTAGACTATAATAGAACCTGCGGTCAAAACAATCCCTTTATTTCATCTCATCCAACACTTTGTAATCAATACTTTTATAACAGTTTATTGTTTCAATATAATTGTGTTTACAATGTGAGTGACTAAGATATCCTTTTAAGCAGAAAGTGTATGTGTTAGGACACCGATGTCATCCATTAGATAATATCTTCCATTAAATATACTTTTGAAATACCTTATGAGTTACTTATATGTGAACATCCTTTAATATTATAACAAATATATATTTATGTGTCCACCGGAGGTATAAAGCCACTCTTTAACAATAAATGAACACAAAAACCTCATCATCGTTTAATAAATAATTTCTCAATGCAACCTTTAACCAAACTGGACTCTTTTATTACAGTCTAATATATTTAGGAAAAATTCTATATGGTAAGACGAAGATTAAATTCAATCTGGTAATATAATATTTCTATAAACTCTCCAGAGATAACAAAAACAAACAGTACAAAAAACAGTCATCAGAATACCCCATACATAACATACAATGTTAAAACTTTGTCGAGATACTCACGATTATTGGACTTAACAGAGTGTTTGAAAAATATAAAGTTGATATTATTGGTCTATCAGAAATTAGAAAACTTAGAAACACGATTAAAGAATGCGACGAGTTTATTTTATACTACATTGCAGAAACACCTGAATTGTACGGAGTGAGATTTATTGTTAAAAAATATTAAAACGTTACGTCATAAGCTTCACGGGACTATCAGAAAGAGTAGCGTTGTTAAGGATGGGTATCAATAGCTTAGAATTAAGTGTTATTCTAGTTTACGCTCCAATAGAGGCGTCGAGCGACGAGGAGCTGGAATTTTTCTATAGTACTGTCGACAAAGCTATACAACTCTAAGATAACATATCATAGTCGTGGGAGATTTCAACGTCAAAATAGGACAAACCAATCCTAATGAAACCGCTACTGGCCTCCACGGCTACGGAGATAGAAACTGTAAAGGAGACAGACTTATTGATTTTGCGCACAAGAACAATCTGTCTATCATCAACACCTTCTTCAAAAAAAATAGTAAACAAAGATGGGCTTGGAGATCCCCAAATGGCAAAATAAAAAACGAAATAGACTACATCGTGACAACTTTACATGAAACTTATGCAATATACAGACATTAAACATAACTTACCCCTCGGATCACATACCTGTGAGAGCGACACTAAACATTTTTACCATAGCAAAAAGTCGGTGCATGTTTGGCCAATGCTCCAGATCTCTATTAAAAAACGAAGAAGAAATACAAGCCTACAAACAAACGCTGAACAGTTGCATAACAAACCTACTTAAGAACTGGAGAGACGAAGACACCGTACAAAACCACTACGATAATATTATAAACGCAATAGACACTAAAAAAAGCTAAAAAAAAAGCTTACGAGCCTTCACCCAATACAAATCCAGGACATACCAGGCACTATCAACACGCACAAAGGCGTTAACTTACAGAAGACAAGAATTACAAAAGACAAAACCAAAATCAAGAACCATGAAAAATTTACTAATATCTACTTGGACTACAAGGCGCACCGCACAAGAACTTTCGAAAAACATCTTAATACCATAAACAGTGTCAAGAAGGCATACAAGGAACTGAGAACGCATAAACTATGGATTTAAGAGTTGAAAGACAACCAAAAAATACCCAAAATAGAACAGAAATACTGAAAATAGCGATAAATTTCTATAACTATATAGCACACCGAGTCAATATGCATATGAATTACCAGACGCAAATATAAGAGAGACGAGAGCAAGCATAGAAGACTCTGAAGTGATTAAAGGGATTAAAACACAAAAAACAGAGAAAAGCCCAGGCCCCGATGGAATCGCGAGTGACATCATAATAACTGGATGTGAGTTTCGAACAAATCCATTAACTCTACTAATTAATTAGATACTGAATAGCTCATATACACCTCGTCAATGGTCAGAGTCAAATATTATATTGCTGTACAAAAAAGGAGACCCTAAGAACATAAATAACTACAGACCGATAAGCCTACTACTTTCACTATATAAACTGTTCTTCTCAATAATCGAGAAAAAAATAAAAGAAATTACAGAAAAATACCAACCTATAGAATAGGCCGGTTTTAGTAGAAGCTTTTTCACAGTGGATCACATACACTCGCTAGAAATACTGATAGAAAAATACCAAGAGTTCAAGAGACCACTCTATATCGCTTTTATCGACTACCAAGAAGCATTTGACTCTCTGCTCCATTCATCAATATGGGATACTCTACTCTCACAAGGAGTACCACTAGGCTACATAAAAGTCATAAAAAATATCTATGATAACAGTACAGTGAAGCTAGAGACAACAGGACCACCCATACAAATAAGTAGAGGTGTACGGCAGGGAGACCCACTGTGGCCAACTATCTTCATAACGGTGTTACAGGCCATCATTGACAAACTACATTAGGAAAAAGTTGGCATAAAAATAAAAGGATGTTATTTGAGTCATTTGAGATTTGCTGACGACATAGTCCTGCTCTCACAAAATACAAACCAACTATAAGGAATGATAAACGCTCCATACGAAGAAAGTTGTAAAGTGGGTTTGGAAATCAACCTAACAAAAACCAATGTCATGTCCAATCATACTGAAAGACCAATATACCTGCAAAATTCACCCCTAACATATGGAGATGGGCTGGACACGTAGCGAGACTAAACGATAATCGATGGACAAGAGAGACAACACAATGGACAGGCCCACTACGATAGAGAAGGAGAGGAAGACCAAATACACGCTGGGTAGACGATATCATAAAAGTAGCAGGTACTCATTGGTTACGAGCGGCAAAGAATAGAGAGCACTGGTCTTCTTTGGAGGAGGCCTTCACCTTTCATGGAGAGGGTTCTTGCTAAAGGATATTTAAAAAATATTAATAAAATGCTATGTCAATAACAACATAAACTGCAAATTAAATGAACGACTAATTAATTTTATTTATATTTTTCTAAATGAAACCACAAAAAAGCAATGGATTTACATATATTATTATTACAATCTAATTATTTGTTAATCATTATCACATTAATTTTAACGTCTTTCTAATTTATTTTGCCTGCACGCTGTTAAAGAAACTGTACTATGGAATGCAAGAAATAAAAGGTTTTTTATTTTTATTATTTATTTATTATAAAGCTCGATCATCCACGATTGGGCTCTCATTCAATTTTCATTTATCGTATAGATGATTAAATTTTTTAAAATCATGTTACAACTTAAACCTGATTTCTTTTAAATAAGCCCTTTGTAACTGAACTGTATTCAGAATATTATCTTTATCTGAAGGTTTCATCAGAAGAAATCTAGTCAATGCTTCTGCGATTTCCTTCACCTTGATGTTGGACAGGAAGAGTTCACTATCATTTGAATAGACGGTTCATGTTCTCAATAATGTAATATTCGACATGAAATTTTAAAGCATTTACTAATTTAAGTATTACAAATCGATAAGGATTTAACAATCTATATATGAAATTTAAATATTATTAACTTCATAACCTAATTTACAACTTGAAATCCTTTTTTCGTCATTTTACAATCCCGAGTTCTTTAGTGAGTTCTTATTTTAAATCTTTCAAACTATGCTACGTTGCGACTTCAGTTAACAGTCTATGCATTTAACGATGTTCTCTTTAATTGTAACTCTCTTTTCATAACTGACGTTGGTAACAGTTTTAACGTCATTTGGTTTCAGATATTACAATTTTTATTTATAATATCGTTTTTGCTACAGCTCCGTATGCATTAATGTGTTGTAAACAGACCGTTAAATATTGGTTTGTTGTTTATACGGAAAAAGACATCAGTCGAGAGTATAGACAAAGGGGTTTTGCGATTCAACATAGTAGTATGGATTATACATTTTAAAGTAAATATTTGCTTTGACAAAAAATAATAAACAATATGTAATATGTTTAGACTGTTTGTTGTGTTTCAAATCCGAGACAAACTAAAATTGAATCATGACATACAACGTGATTGATGATAGCGGATCAAATTCGTTTCAATTCAGCATAACATCAGTCTGATTTATGTATTGTTAAAATTTTAATATATATAAATTGAGGTAGTTAGCATAGGTTTGACTTACTAATAAGCGTAGATATAAGAGTATATATAGAATAGAGAGATATATATAGAAATAAGAGTTCACCCAGAGACATTTTGTGTTTTAAAGTGAGATAAAATTAGGATTATGTTTTAAATTAAGTATTGTGTTATAATAATTTTCTAACTTAATGATAATGATATCTAATACATTGTATTCATTTAAAAAAATCATGTACAACAAACACACTCATGCCGTGTCGGTTACTTTGCAGCAACCGTGATCACGGGCAGACGAGATGGAAACTCTCAAGAAAGAAAAGATATTTTCATTTTAATATAATAAAAATCGCGTAGTATATCCAAAAATACTAGTTTTATTTTCTTAATGATAACTTAATTATCTTATCACATTGATTTTAAATCCAAAAATGTTTACATATCTTGTATTCTCCAATGCCTCCAAAGCTAACTTTAAATAACTTAAGTACTAGAGATCTGTTATATGCATCATAATAAATGAATGTAACAATTATTTAACTCCTTACCTTTATAAGACTTTAATTTAATAACGTTTTAATTTAATTTTCCATCAAAACTAAGATCACCAATCTCATGATGAAAGCTACTCGGAGATTGCATCTCGTACTATATTAATATGACGGCTAATGTATTACACCTACAAACAGCAATCGATGGATGTAATTTGTCTATTAGAGGACATTAGTACTCAAAGATGATTGATTGAGTGAGTGAGCACTGACACTATGAACAACGACAATCTTATAGAATTTTTATAAAAACATCCGCCAAGATTCTTATATTAAAATAAATTATAACTTCGGTCAAAGTGCGATAGAAAGTCAGTTATTCCCAGTCGGAGTTATCAAGGTATCCGGTAAAGTTGAGTTTTAAGTACAATTAATATTAATGAAACCAACGTTCGTCGGGGCGATTTAAATTAAATCGATGACAAATCAAAATTTAATTTTTATAAGACTTTAACCGGAATTACAAACCCGTTGTGATTTCTACGAATGCAGATGTTATAAATTAATAATATTAATAGTTATAAAGTTTAGTAATGACACAGTTTCTTGAATCATAATGGATACGGTTCCCGGCCAGCCAGAGCTTTCAGGAAAACTTCCTGCTTAGACATACATTTCGTAGATATTCTTATATATTATTTTTATTTTATTACTTTAATATTGTTGTTTGTCCATCATATATACTAATTACCTCATAATTAGGTTAATTTTATAATTATCGGTTGTTTACGGAAACCAATTGATTAATCATCACTGATTTGGTCTCCTGGGCCGCAGCGACGGCTCTTGCTGGCGATCCGCCCTGGGATCTGGTGGCGTCGGTTCTCGCCGAGGTGTTCTCTTACGTCTCGGGTAGGAGGGCTCTCGGAGAGAACCCTTCGTCAGAGGAGATTCGGGCGGTTCGCCGGCAGGGGGAGTCGCGCCTTATGCGGGAGTGGGGGGAGGACCTGGCGGGCCAGCCGTACGGTAAACGTACAACGGCTGCGCTCCGTCCGGTCCTAGAGCGTTGGATGAGGCGGAAACGCAAACCCCTTACTTTCCGTCTGACGCAGGTTTTCACCGGGCACGGCTGCTTCGGTGACTACTTGTGTCGGGTGGCCAGGAGAGAGCCGGGAGGAGGCTGCCATGAGTGCGGCGCTGCGGTGGACTCAGCCCAGCACACCCTCGAGGTGTGCCCGAGATGGGCTGCGCAGCGCCAAGACCTTGTGGCGGCGCTCGGCGGAGTGGGCTTGTCGCTTTCGAGTGTCGCGGAGAAGATGCTTGAGAGTGACAGGTCCTGGATGGCGGTGTCCTCCTTCTGTGAGACGGTCATGTCCACGAAGGAGGCATCTGAGCGGGAACGGGAGGTTGCGGCTGATGCACCCTCCCTCCGCAGACGACGGACGGGGGCGCGCCGGGGGCGATATCAACGCCTCCTCCAATAGCGCCCCTGCGCCCCGGGCTGGGGTCGGGCTGGTAACCCGGCTCCTGTGAAAGCCCGGCGTCGTCGGGGCGATCCTAATTGCCGGGATCGCCCCCTTTCTCCGAGGGAGTAAGTCCGGTCTTTGCCAGGACCGGCCAGTCGCTGGTGTGCCCTGTCGCTGACAGATCCGGGGTGCACCAACATAGCGGCCGATGGCTTTCGCAGTGGTTTTAGTGAGTAGGGACCTGCCCAGGTCGAGTCTCACACCTCCTCTCCGGCCCCACCAAGTCCGGTGAGACGGCTCGTAAAAAGAGTTTCCCTGCGTCATCAAAAAAAAAAAAAAAATCACTGATTTGCTGGTATTTGGATCTCGCTCTGCCCAATGCCTATATTTTGTTAAGTGAACCTTGCCTTTTCTCATATCAACATTATATCATTAATCCTGTCACAGAATAGGAGAAGGGGAAGTAAGTACCATCCAAAGGTCCAAATATTTCAAATTCAATGTCTGCTAATTGATTAAATTATTTAATCAATACCAGGGTAATATTAATTCTTTTAATTTTCATATTTAGCTTTATAAAATCAATAAAATATTTATTTATTATCGGGCTATACGTATGAAGGTACACTATACGTGTGTTATGTTTGTATGTTTGTATATATATATATATATTAACCACTATTTTCTGAACCCCGCTTAGTATATCATCCTTTGTGTATATATAAGTAAGGAAAAACATTTTGCTAGCGCGATGTAACAACTGTTCAGTGACATCTATGATTTCATTATTACACTAACGATTGTTGGACAAACATAACCCTCGTATTCAACAACACTAAAACTTATATTACCTTATTATAAATATAAATATAGTATGTATGTATATATATTAACTTTATACTTTGTTTCGAATGTAACATTAAATTTAAACGTCAAGCAGAGAACTATTTCATTTTAATTTTGTCGGAAATATTTGCAATAAACGAAGTATCAAAAGTTCCCGTTTCACAGGCAACAGTTAATATGTCAGATAGTGGACTATGAAAAATATATTTTCATTGGAAGTAAGTACAAAAGCTTTTATTCATAAGCACATAGATTTTTATCCACGTAACAAAATTGAATTGAATTCTTATGAAAACTTCATGCTTTTAATTTCCAATGTATGGTAGAATTTTTATTTTAAAATTACCAAATCATAAATAGAAAACAATTTTTTTTTATGTATGATAATAAAAAAAAACTCTTTATAAATTAATATTGAAAACTATAACAACTATATTAACTGAATTACATCCATCAATAAGACATTTCACATTGACATCATCTTGATGAATTAAGATCATATTGTTTATAATATACTAGGTACTAGTCCCGGCTACGCACGGACTCTTTATATAAAATATAAACAGCCTATTTAATTTTGAGAATTATTAAACTTATATTATGATTACTTTCAAATTTAATTCAAAAAGTTATTTACAGATACTGATGTTGGCTTGAAAACGAAGTAATATATTTTGATAAGACTTAATACCGTATTTTTAAAAGCTTTAGGAATGCCAATTTTTAAGAGTTGTAAAATGGATATGTTATCCTTAAGGTATAGACATATGCCACCACGGACTTTTCTGTAGACCTATACAAGATACACAATTCAACCATATATTATTTTGTTATATCTCAAAGACTTAAGGCAGCGTGTTCATTAAAAGCTCTCAGACGGTTCATGTTTTCCCGACATTTTTTACAAATATCGTTAATGTGCATACAAGTATATATAAAAACTTAACAAATTATATACTATAACCTTCCTCGAGAATTACACTATCGAGTGGTGATAATTGTTTGATAATCGGTGCACTAATTTTCCCGTTCATCGCGAACAGACAGACGCGGCGGGGGATTTGTTTTGTAGTAAGTATTGATATTGATTGATGATTTATATAGTGATTGTTTGTTCCTCCTCTATAAATAAATATTCTTTACCTCATATAAAATACTCCATGTTATTATAGACAACAAAATCCTCTGTCATTCACCGTACTTAAACATTAATAATAAATATATTTGATATGACAAACCAGTATATAAATGTGGTAAGCAATTATCCAATATCATCTAACGTTCAGATTATTATCGATATTTTTTTTTCTAATAAAAAACTTTCCAAGTCATAAATGTAACAGGAAAAAGGAAAAAATATTCTCATCAGATCAACATTCCTACACAAAGATGATTGATAAACTTTTTTTATTTATTGCAATTTAATATTACATGATCTTCAAGTAATAACTTTTATGTCTAAATACTCCCATGTAAATAAGTAAATGTAAAAAAGGTGTGTATATAATGAGATCTAAAATATACGCGATTGTTCATTTAAATTAAACTAATATTTTTCGGATTACTACACATATTTTGTTATTATTAAACAATATACATAAAACTCCCGACGTTTCGGTTACTTTGCAGCAACCGTGATCACGGGCGGACGTGACGGGCAAGAGATTGCTGTTAAAGTACATCTTGACCGAAATAGATAGCTTGGAACGATATTTAAGAAAAACAATTAGAGTAACGTACATTCAATAGATTGCTCTAGTTGAATTTGCCAGGAAATGGTTTGCACTAAGTACTTTAACAAAGAAAAATGTTTATTTCTACTGTTTAAGGCGACGTTGGCTCATTCTTCGAAAGTGGACAGTACAGTTTGTGGATTATATCTATAATATTTATATTATTACCAACATTAAATATCACACAATATGTAAATGCAGGTTTTTTAAAAATTAAATTAATAATATTTAATCCTAACTACCATTTAAAACGACTGATATAGTTATATTTTTTTAAGGCTACCGTATCTTAAACAGCAAATATGGGATCCTATGAAGAGATTTTTTCTTTGCCCGTTAAAGATTTTTAATCTTTTATATCTCACATATGTAATTTTTCAATATCTTCTTTTCCCAACACCCACACAACACTGTAACTTTATAACTCCGTCACATATTTTTTTACCGCCCTTAGTACGCTTTAAGAGTATCAGCAGCGACTTCCCCGGAGAGCTGCTGTCATTTATACTTCCATTCATTCTTATCCTGTTGAACAAGGTTGTGTGTGTGGTACTTATATATGATCAGTTGGAACCGTGTCATAATTTGGAAATTTACAATTTATATTACCATTTTATACACATTTATAATGGAAAAACTAAGGATTATTCTTTTAGTTTGAGATAAAATAAAAAATATTACACTATATATATATTTTTGGTTCCTGAAATAAATGCTGAAAAATATTTCTAGGAAATTTTCAAATCAATATGTTCACAAATGGAAGGTAACTGAATCTTTTGAGAGATTAAAGAGTCCATATGTTGATTAAAGTATTCCTCACTGAACTAGCGCACTGTACATTAATATTTCATTTACGAATAAATTCTGTTTCATATCACATTGAACTAAAAGCGGAAAATTGACATGGAACAAAAACCTTACAAGTCTTTTGAAGTTGAACTCGAATGGTCAAAGACGTTTTTATTTATAGTACATTAACGCCCCTCCATCGTGTGCTGGGATGAATAGATGCATTTCTTGTTTGGTGCAAGTTATAAAATTTATTAAGTATTATATTCATAAAATGTGAATTTTCTCGCTATCAACAACGGGGACAATAAAACAAAATAACTTATTTCTCCGTGTTTCTTAATGTTGATTATTCAATGTGTTACGCCAGCATAACTTTATTATATTAATACGCACACAAAGCCAAATAAAGCAACCATATAGTGCAGAAATAATATTAAATACCAAGTGCTGACACCACGGCAACCATGGGAATAGAATGGGGTAAATACGACTCCACACGGCTTGCAAAAACGTTTAAAATAAACTTAAAATTATTTTTTAAGCCACTTCTTCGTTCGATCTTGTAACGGAAAGTTGTATTTAGAATTAATAATTAGTAGTAGATTAATTTTAAGTAATTTTTTGTTTTTTTTGGAGCCTCCGGCTGTAGTCGACATAATTAATGCTATATACTATAAGGTATAAACCAACGTAACGCTATTTCTTTTACATTACACCGATAGATACACTATTTGCATGCGAATACGAGCAATATGAAATATAAAAATATCAAATACGTGGATGATATGCAGCGAACGGAGTTATTTTATAGCTATGACATATTTCGAGATTATATCAAATAAATCGCATATATTTATCATACAATAAAGTTTAAAAAAAGGTTATGTTATTATAAAGAAGACGTAATTGTTGATGAAGAACATAAAAACCAGTGTCAGTAACTTTATCATACTGAGTAACCATTTCGTATTTCCTAATTTAATATTAAACAAGATTCTCTTGAGTCGGTCGTGTATCATGAAGTTCACTTGCATACCGAGCGCTTCATAAATTAGGAACAAGAACAACTCTAACGAGAAGGAATATACGGATTTATATTCGGTTATAGTTCTTTATACTTGTACATATATATTAATATCTTATATCGTAATTAATATTAAAATGCTAGCTGTAATTTATGATAATAGTTATCAACAAATTTTATAATACCTAACTTTGCATTAGACCATCCTACCGAGGTTTCGAGAAAAGTCTGTCAAATTAAAGTCACTGCTTAACAGTGTGATGTAAATGACTACATTAATATGACAGGTTTAAACTTGCCATTGTGTTATAGTCGCATATTTTTTCTTCTATAAGAATATTAAAATAAATATTTAAAACTTTATAACAATTTATTAAAAATATTGATATTGATTTATTGTGATGTGTTCCTTAAAGATATGTTGATTATAACACCTTATGACACCTATACTTGTCAAAACATTTGAAAATATATAAGTGTGAAATAAAAATAATATTTTCCTGATTAACTTATATATAATATTTATAATTATAAATTATGAACCGAAAAATATTAGTTTTATTGCAATAAATACTCGCGAAAGTCCAAAAATCTCATGAATATATTAGAGGTTTGTAAGATATAATGATCATTTATCGTTGCGTCTTAAAATAGAAATATCTTCCGTATGTTTGTTGGTTCAAATTCGATGCTGTTTTGATTCCATTGTACGTTGCATTGGAAGTTGCCATGAACTTAATAAATACAAGTACTTCTACCGGATATTGAATACTACTACACTGACTCACAAAAGTAATTAAAAGACGGATTGTGTTAAATAAAGTTTACTTTTGTATTCGTTTTTCGAAATGGAAAAGCAAGATATTTTGTAATATGAATTTTTTTTTCGTACATATTAGGTATTACGTCTAACAAATTTTTTAAGCTTTTAAATTTGAATGTAATCATTCTTTCTGATTTTTGTAGTTTACTCAATAAGACCTATGTATCTCCAGGGAAGGGTATCCAGAGTAACTTTTATCATTTGCAATATGACATCTATATATATGCAGTGACATCTGTCGTGATGCTGTAACCGTCATTTGCTTTCAATGCCAAACACGGCAAGAGTTCTAGTTCAGTTTCTACCAAAATTCGGTTCAGTTCCAAATTCTTGGTGCGACAAAGTCTCCCAACATACCACTTCTGGGCTTCCAATCAGGGCTTTGTCTGACATAAGCTTAGATATCTGGCTGCAGAGATTGGGCAAGATCTGTTCCTGCTAGCGATAGTTGAAACAATGCTATTAAGTGAGGAGGATTGGAGGTCATTGATCTTCTTTGCTGGGTGTCAGGCTCCAGAAGGAACCCATAAGTCAATTAATCCACTGGTTGATTTTTGGATCACCCCAATTGAAAAAGAGACTTGAACTTACAAAACACCTGGTTTGATCCACTTAAAATGTCTCTGAAAGTGTGACAAAATAAAGAAATCGTTAGCGGAAATAAGCAAATCTTATTGAGAGTCATCTTCATCTCCTATGCCAATGATCACATTTACTTCAAAATAGTCCCAACCTCAGGTAAAATATAGTATTTTAAATCTCGTTGTAAATACGAAAATCATAGTATTATTATATTTAAAAATTTTCTCGCAAATATTTTACGTTTATTCTATTTATAATGAGTCCCTCACTCAGGATTCTGATATTTTTCATGATCTCCCAACAATTTGTTAAAAGTATATATTAATCAAATATACTTTTAAGACCGTGAACAAAATTAGCATTCTTGTCTCCAAAAAATGTATTTAACAATAAAATCAATAAGAATCTGATCTATAGAAATGTAGTTAATTTTACCCAAAAAAAATTCTGTTCGAAAATAAAACGAACCCAATAGAGCTTTAGTTACATCAATAATAGTTATAAAGCACACTTAATATTGCATTTAAAATGTTAATAGGCCGTTAACAATACACTCAGAATTATTATCACCTCGTTGTTAACAAACGCTGTCTCGTTAATATGAAATATATCACTTTTTAAGCTCAGTTTATGAATCTAGTAATGGAAGAGGGTGTTAATTATATATAAATATATTTATCTTTATGATTTTATCAAATTTGTAATTAGTTTAAAAATGACAATTCAATTATACATCAAATTAATGAAATTCAATTACAGCTTATATTTTCTCCTAACTATCTATTCTTCTGTAAGGCTATGTTTACAAAATAATAAAATCCGTGGTAAAATTAATTACAATAATTTATATTAAAAACAATATTACTATCATCAAAACTTATTTATAAGACCATCCAAACATTGTAAATCATTAATTTATTCGATTTTGTTTATACAAAGATAGTTATTGTGATATTAGCCTCTGGCAACATTGTCGGAGGAAGGGATGACTAAAGTAGAAAAATGAAAAAAGAGGAGATATAAAAGGAGTTACAACTGTTTAAAAATACTTGGTGTACACGCGGGTGAAGGGATTGTAATAAATGAAAATTATGATTCTCTACCGTGTTATAATTATTATGTTAGTGTACACCGCACCAAAGTAGTGAAAAGAAAAAGACTAAAAAGAAGGTGGTGGATGTTAAATGTTCACAGAAATAGAAAAATGTATATGGATTATATGGTATGGACCTTAGGATTTGATATTTCTTTTATTGTTCCAATTTTGTTTAATTGAACTTTCTATTTACAGGAATAGTATGTAAAATCAGCTATCTGACAAGACGCGTACAATCATGTAAGCACTTTCTGTCCAGTGCGCGCAAGCGCCTGGTTTATTTTGAAAAACTGACAAGGTTCCACGTACGGCTAATGGTCGCGAGTGAACTCTAGTTGTAACAACCTGCAACAAACGAGTTCTACACACGTTGGTGGTTGACACGAGGCGAGCGAGCGAAACCGGGCGACATCAAGACAATACAAATATAATGTGTACACCATAATATTGGCATTCACTCGGCAACGCTCGGCCAACGTGTATTGAAGGCTTTACATTAAAAAAAAAATCAAAGTGTAACCTTATAAATTAATTGTAAGTCTTGTTCGATGTTAATCGACACTTAAATATTATCGTTTGTTATTTGATATTTACCAAAATATTAATTGTTTCAAACAACGACGAACGAATATAAGTTCAGAGTTTCAAAGGTGTCCGGTTTGAATTACCAATTATCATGTCATTTTTATTAATCAAAGTGAGAATCCGTCCATCCAAGTCAAGTCAACCATCAAGTTATGGATAAAATAAATATCATAACTAAATCTGCCTATAGGTTAATACAACTTATAATAATAGTAAAGTACTTTCCAAAATAGCAGTTTTGAAACAAAAGCAGCAGTAATTATGAATCTTATTATTGCACTGAATGAATGACTGATGAATATTTGAAAATAATATAAATTCTGGTCAATATAAATTATTGTAAATATAATAGATTCTTGTCATGGTACAACTACTTCCTACAACACAAGCTTTCATTTGAATGGCCATATACAACAAAAAAATATTTACTTCAATATCCTATGTTAGGTTTAATATGTACCTTTAATAAATCAATGTATTCACTGTCGGATCACCTCATACATATAAAGAAATAAATGATTTATTTGTACTTATAGCGTCGTTAAATAATTTATAAGTCATGAGATATGTAGTAATATTCAAGTACTCATAGTAACGTAACCAGCATTATGTTTTAATTGTTTAAATCAATCAAACCACGTGGATAAATCTTTTTGTTTTTCTACACAAGTAAATTTTAAGACTTCACAAACTTATTCACTCGACTTCATTTTATATGTACATACATTGCAGGTTGAAAGAAAGCTTGTAAATGTATACGTGTGTAACATAATAATCCTATTACATTCTTTCTACTTGTTTTAATGTCTAACATTTTAACAAACAATAACGGACGTCCTCACAACACAAAACATCTCCGCCTTTGTCAGGAACGCCAATTATTTAAAAGCATTTTCCTAACACATTTTCACAGAAAATAAAATATGAAGAAATAGGAAAAACATGTCTTGGATAAGCGTGTCATTAAAATTTTTAAATGAATATCATTTTATGATTAATAATTTTGTATCTCTTTTGTTATTTATAACAAAACGTGTCAAACAAAGACATTAATTTATGTGTGACAACTAAAAAATAATGTGATAAAAGCAATACAATACAATCTGCCATCCCCGTTGGAAATATCAAAAAACTTAATATCATTTGAAAAGCCTTCGGTTTTGTAACCATCGAGTCACTTGATGTTATAATATTATTATCCTATCGATCTACAAAAAGAAACAGAAAATCACCTCTAAGTTGGATAACAGGAAAATGCGTAACAATATTCGGAATTGTTATCTCAACATGTCGATATAAGGAAAATTTAGGAGCCATATTTATGTTGTTTAGTAATAATATAACATAAAAGGCAAATCAATTTATAAAAAGTTCATTTAGAAAAGTAAATGAAACAAATTTATTGTTCGGAAAACACCTTCCTACATTTAATTGTTATTATTATTATTATTATATAAACAAAAATACACAGAAACAGAACACAATTTGTTAGAAGTAATAATAGCGCTAAATTCCGGTTTTACTCTTGCTTCAGCTGATAATGTCCCTTTGCTAAGTCAAATACCTGATGTCTGATACTTGATACCAGCTCACATTTTTTATTGAAATACGAATGTTTGTACAGTTTCTACAATTGTCTTTAAAACAATAAAAATTCTTTGCTACTTTACATTAAACTTTATCAAGAAAAAAATGTCAAACTTATTTTATAAACATATATTAATAATGTTATAATAAGTTAAGCGACCATTTTTTCTCATCATTACCACTATTTGTTAACTATTGTACATCGTCTCTTACAATGATAAAACTGGCCTCGTCTATGACATATTTCCAACTCACCGAGTAAAGACAGTGAGGTTTTTTCTCATATTTAAAGCTTTTACAGAGTAATTATAGTTTTGAATATTTAAGGTTTTAGATAACAATTTTTATATAGAATTCGTGTTGCATGTTTGTATAATTCTTTTATATCGTTTTGTTTTACGAACCAATCAGTGTTTTTACGTGACAGATCAATATTTCAATTTTGTGCAAACCAATGAGGCTTAAAGTACTTGTTTTGTAGAGGCACTTATAGCTAGTCTATATTCTGGGTGTAAAGGTGCACACTTTACATGTAAGTCCGAGTTTTTTTAGTTCTTTAATGACAATATTTGATAGGAAGTGGTTTTTTTTATAGCGCATTGAGCCATATAAAGCGAAAATTCGTTGGCATTTTCTTTCTCGTTTTCTGTATTAAATATCTTCTTTTTTGTATCAAATATTGATGTCTGTAAAGTCGTTTTGAACTGTATTAGTGTGTACTCATTTATTGATTTGGAGAGCATTTCAGTTGATAGTTGCTCGTATTAGAAGGATACCAAATGCGGTATGTCATCTGCAACCTATATTACATTTTCGCCACCTACATCGTTTGATAGTGATACAGATTTTGTTAACCTATCTAACAACCTCATATGAAAGGGTCCTAGGACAAACGATAAGGAAGTTAAACAGGCTCACGTTATTGGACTACTAGGATCGTGCTACAGGACGCAAAAGCATTTTGCCTTTTTAATATAAACACTCAATAACTTTTCTATTTCTGACCAATTGGACACACATTAGAGGACTATGCTACCATAGAGACTTTGTCAATTAGATTAGTCGAAATCAATCCACGCCACCATTACTCGTGGCTGTGGTGGTGTTTAAATAATATTGTCATTAAGAAACAGGAAAAGAATATGAAGACAAGTTTTTTGATTGAGCCCCCTACAATTTTGCATATTTATTGTATATTTTTATAATTACTCTTATTGTAAATTAAATTGTTGATTTTTGAACTACGTTTTGAGTGAATCTAACTTACATTAAAAAAATAAAGCACGTAAAACGATAACTTCGCTTTAATCCCAACAACCTTCGAAGAAAGCAAAAGATCAATCAAGAATTTTATAGGCTCCACGTACCATTACTAATGCATACAATGTGCGGGAAAAAGTGTTTCTGTGAGGCAACTCTAATAAAACACTATATTTATGAACCATGATATCGGAAAGTAAGTTTACTTTTTTCTTCACTGGTTATTTTCTTTGTAGCATATACAAAGACATATTAAAGTATGATATAGTCATTACTCTTAACGTCCTATGTTATATAATTGACCTTGTTTATACCTATAAGAATTTATTCTTCGTTACATTCGTGTTTTTCAAATTTAGCATTGACTTTTTCGATTAGTTTCTTCGACCTATGACGAAAAGTATTGTATTGCAATAGTTTTATATATAATTATTATGCCATTGCTATAAACTAAACATATTTACTAACGTTAATCTTCAAGTTATTGTGTGAAAACAAACATAAATCTCAATTATTTTTGCACTAATAGTATGAAAATTCCTCTGTATCTTAAAAACTCACGAAGTTTTAAACATACATCGTCAAGATAAGAAAAAGGATACTAAGTGAAGTATATCCGAAGGATAACTGTGCAAGAGACATTTCAAAACTAGCCCTGAACTAATTTAAATACGAGTTAACGGCCGTAAAGTAGATTAGGATAATGTAATAAAACAGAGACGTAACATTAGCATAAAATGCAGAAGATCTCATAAATGGCAATAGAAAATATCGTTTGGCAACTTAGCTTTACAATTGTTCATACAAAAGAAACTGAGAAAGGTTGTTAAAGCTAATTAGTCATCTCTCGTGGGAATGAATAGTAAATGTATTCATTCGCTGTGTTGGATCGTTTACAACACCAGACCTTCCATAATGCTACCCAAAATTTTGCTTTCTGTTTATTATATATATTTATACATATAATACCTACAGTACATATTGTAAACGTCCGTTGAGGTGGAAGATGTTATACTTGGATGACTTGAAACAATAAATCAATGCGTAATAAACGTTACAATTTCTATGTCGAATGATTCACAAACCAAGAGAGTCGGCTCAAAAATATATACATAAATTATTTTTCTTTGAATTTTGTAATATTACTTAAATGAAAAAGGTTATAAGGTTTTCTTAAAAATATTTTACTTTAAAAAAATCTCTAAAGTTTCCTTTTACGATATCGTAATAGTGGATGTAAAAGGTCACTTTGAAATGCATCTGAATAATTAAGGAAGTCTGTCGGAAGCAGAGATTTGAAAAGAGAGTTTTGCAGTTGGTATATGTATAATTTAATGAAAGTAAATGTACCGGACCCAGAATTGAAAATTGTTAGGTTAGGTTAGACCAGCTCCTTATTTTCTTCCGTGTTTAGAATTTATTCACTGTTGGGAACAATCGTAAGTAATTAAGTCTATTAAGCGTATTTGTAGTCTACCTTGCTGACAAGTACTTTAAGAAATATTTTTTTTTTTAACTTTAATAAATTATATACTTCAATTTAAAGATGTCCTAATTCTGTTTTTAAGGGTAACTCGATGTTCTCATACCGTACACATGGTATAAATACTCTGTAAAAATACTTACTGTGCATTATTGAGTACAAATATATTTCTGTATCATGAGGGGTAAACAACAACAGCTACACAACTCACCTAATGTGTCACGTTCTCTATCGCCCTTGAAAAACTACAACATAAAAGTTGTTGCCAACACAATATCATGTTTATGATATGATTCAACATGTTAAGGAAATCCCATAATCCAATAGCCAGGTGCTATGATCGAGATCATATCCAATGGTTAAGAATGTATTGATGTAACCGTGATGTTGGAACTATGTCAAAAAATATCTCATAATTGTTTGTATTTCGAAAAAAGCTACATCACAAAGCAAACTTTCAAAGGATTAAGAGGAAGAACTATCGGAAGTTTATAGTTGCATCCATTTGTGTCGTCCACAACACAAACTGCCAAAGTTGTAGGGTTAAATAGAAGAGGTATAAACCACAAGTTTAACGTGGTATAATCATTATAAAAGCATATCGATACAAGTTATACTGGTTTTTTTCCATTTGTTTTTAAAGATGTATCTCTATAGAAACCCTTCCAAGGTACAGGGAACAAGTATTATTTGTTCATGATAATTGTTGATGTTGGCTAGGATTACTTCCTTCGTATATGAAACCGACATCCCCAAAGACCATGACATCAAGGTCAATAAATATTATAAACTCACTAGAAATAGGTTCGTCGTGGATTTGTACGCGGTAGAAGTGGGAGCGAGAGTTATAACAGCTAAATCTCTCTACAACCTACTAAAAGACGCTGGCCCTGTACAGAACTAACATAAATTCCTTCTTAGAAGGTAGTTCGAAGGCAGCCGTAGGAGTTCGTTTCAAATTTGTTTAGGTAGAGAGAGGAGCTTGCACGGTGGAGATGAACGTTTAACGCCCGTTAGATAAGGGCCCCCTAAACCTACACCCGGGTCGCAAGTCCTAGGCACTGTTAAAGGTTCTCTTCTTGCAACGCAATGGACCCGGCACCCGCACGGTGAATCCATCGAATACTGAGTAGTGTTCTTCTCAGTAGCTAACAAGGTATTTGGATGACAAAGAAGTTAATAAAAGGAAAATATCTTTAACTGTTTTATGATTGTGTGAATTAAATTATTAATTTGTGAAAATAAAAAAAAAAAAATATTTCAAATCTTTGGTAACCTCAAACAAAATGTTGACAAATAAAAAAAAATGCAAATAGAAATTAATATTAACGAACAAATTGAAAGAATGACCTTAAGTACGCGGTGTATATTTCAGTTGAATCTAATCAATTTACTTGAAGAGTTAAGAATTAATATAATAAAAAGAGTTTCTTATAAAGATTTTTCATATAATTCTTAGTAACTTTTTATATCAACAAAATATGCTTTTAATATAGAAAAATATTATATCCCTTCCAGCTCCAAACAATTTATATTTTAAAAGCTTCGCACAAAGTCAGGGATAAATTAGCATTTGATTTGTTTTTGTAACACTGTATTAATTTCAAGTTCTTAGTTTTGCTGCTCCTTAGAGCTTTATCTTTTGCCTAAAATGTAATGTTATCATTTATGGGAAAACCAAACATGAAAACTGTAAAATAACAATCTGCAAAGTCTCCGTTGAGAGACCAGTTTTTCCTCCTCACTCTCGTGTCCCCCGTTCAGCTGCTCTGAATAATAACTGAGCCAACCGTGCTACAACGCTGCACTCAAACTCAGAGTTGAGAAAACTTAGATTTAAAATACAAATTATAATTTCTGAAATTCCAATATTCTTTTATTACCTTTCCTGTTAGTTATGTAAGTTGTATTTATTTTGAATATGTTAATGAAATATTGTGGTATATCTCTTGATACTTCCAATTAATCCCGTCACTATAAACATGAAGTCTTAATCTGCAAACAAATAAGAAGTTCTCGAACTCTCGGCGTCAAGAAAACAGAATATAAAGACAAATATTATACTAGCAGTGAGACTCACTTCTAAGGAATGTAATTAATACTTACACATTTGTTTTTATCATAAAGATACTTCAATGTGTGATATAGTGTTGATCAGTAGTGAATAGTAATAAACAAAGGTGACCTTACATTATGTAATAACATCTCATTAACATATAATACATATACTATCCTCCTGGGACTGTCTCCTTTTCAAAAAGTAATTTATGTGAACAGCAGCCAGCTCCTTCGTTAATATTAAATGTAATCAATACTCAAGGTATCTTTTGAAACTTGGAACTTTGAAGGACTTTAATATTCATAGATCTCACAAAATTAGAGTTGCGATTAATGAATCTGTGGACAAGGAAGTTTTGCAGTGTAATTGTGCATAACTTCTCTTTTTGATATTTATTATTTACATGACAGCCCAGAAGTATCTCTAATAATGAAGATAAGATGAAGATGTAAGAATCCCAGCAAATGCCATATTACTTTAAGAACATTTCACTAGTATTAAATTTTATCTGTTTGTTCTTTTTTCACTTTTTTTAAGGCCACAGAAAAAATAAAATTTTGACAAGATAATTTAATTAAGCATATTGATCAAGAATATAATCAGGACATATTTTATTTTACTTTTTAATTTTATTCCTACATTTATCTTGCGACTGAATACTTTAAAAGACTCTAAAGTTTTTAAGAATTTAACTAAAAGAACTAGTGTTCCCAACAAAATTATAATTATATGACCGTAGGTACAAAAAAAAATGATTTTTTTAACTTAAAGTTACTTAAGTTATTTTTGGCCCTCCAGTTTCTTTGATTCCCAGCGTTAATCTGCCAAAAGAATTGAGGTACATTTCAAACAATATATGATCTATTGAATCAATCAACTACATCAACTGGTAAGGGAATAATTGCAAAATACAAGGAGGCTGGATTAGTGGCTGACCACACATACTGAGCAATCGAACATCGTCATATAATTTTTTAACAACCAGCAAGATAAATACCTCTACTTGTTGCCTTAATTAGCTGAAGGGCAATTTGTTATTTATTAGAATTCTTCTATTTAATGCTACACAATCGGCTCTATTGATAATTTTTACTTTATTTTTTTGCCAAAATTTTACAAATATCTAAAAGTATATAAATGAAACTAATATTTTTCGGATATACTACGCTTGCTATATTTTTGTAAAAAAAACTACATAATCCCGATGTTTCGGTTACTTTTCAGCAACCGTGATCACGGACAGATGAGATGTGAATTACGCGTAGTATATCCGAAAAATATTAGTTTCATTTAAATGAATAAAACTCGCGAAAGTTTTAGATCTCATTATCTAAAAGTATCTTATTATACCCTTTATTAAGCATAGACTTGGTCAAATGTCATAGTATTTTTTTATTACAGTATCATTCTATAAAAAGGATACAAAGAAATATTTTTATATTTCTTGTTAAAAAAAATGTTAACAAGTAGGAGGATACAGCAAAATATTATTGTGAGACTTTAAACATGTGACAACAAGGAAAAGCGACACAAATTAATGATTTTGACTGAAATGTTTATGGCACTTAGTTTCCAAGAGCACAAACTTATATTTACGTTTTATTTTATTATAAAAGTTATTATTGTCGTAAATATTAGATGTGAGGGTTGTTCTTATAAAAACATAAGTAAAGTACTACTCAAAGTAACTATAATGTGTCAAAATTGAATAATAGCTAATACGGCGAAGTGCTATACAAAATTATTACTAATATTCTTAAAATAATTTTATTTTATTAATACATCATGTAAAGTAATGAAATCTCTTACAGGGAACCTTTCAACAAATTTGGCCGCAATAAAAATTTGTAAGCCTTACGTTACCAGGGTCTTGGAATCATTTAAGTGGAACAACTTTAGAAAAGGGTCGATTTCAATCAGAAGCAAGGGTTCCATAGGAACGTTACTCTAATAAAAATTCTTTTTATGACCGTTTTGGATGCCTGCTTCATAATTTTTAATATAAAAAAATTTTCGTTCCATAATATTATCAATAGAAATAAAAAAATAATTTCTACTTTCTAAGAAATTACTTTAGTCATGTTATAACAAAAGAAAAGACTAAAAAATAAAAAAAGTGCATGAGTTATATTTGAAAAGGAAAAAATTAAACAATTTTTTCAAATATATTTTCCACACTAAATATACAAGAAAAATAATAAAAGTATGCTTCATCATTAGTATGATGTGATCTTTCTCAACTCAACATATTTTTGAATAAACATTTGAAACTCAACAGAAAAAAAATAATAAACGAATATATATTCTCATACAAAAAACCGAAAAGTTTTTAACTACGAGAACGAAAGAAAAGTACTGCTCTTTATAACAAGAAAATACTTCAGAACGGTTTTTGTAGTTCCAATAAAACGTCTTAAATTTCATATATCCCAATGAAAAGTTCAAATAAATCATGATTAATACTATACAGACTTTAAAGTCACTAGCCTTTAATTATCTATTTTCCGGAATGTTAAAATCAGTTGTTGTTTGGAACATGCTATATTAAAAATCAAAAATATACGTACATATTGTATTTTATTTTCATTTTCACAGTATGTTTGGTTACGGAATAATTTCGAAAACATTGAAATAAAATAAAATGTACTTCATGTTTCGAATTGTGATATAAAAAGACAGATCTCTAAGATTAAGTGTGAGTGTACACAAAAGTCGTTGTATGCTCAGTCAACATGATCTCCTCTCGTCGAGACCTCACTCAAGACGGGATTCGCTTCGATTCAGTTTCTATTTCACGAATTTGTTCAATTTCTTTACAGATAATTTTATATTTTGTAAAATCAAGATTTAAATATATATTTTATCTTAAAAAACAACCCATATATTGTTGTAAAGAAAATAATTAAAGAAATTTAATGACACAAACAAGTTCCATTAAAAATTAAATTGAGCTATTACTTAAAGATCATGTCATTTTGGGATTCGTATAATAATATATTTACTAAGGTGAGCCATACAATACGAGAGCGTTACGTACGCGCTACATATTATAAAATAAATGAACATCGCCGGGGCAACATCGTTGTATGGATAAAATATCATATAACGAGTGACGCCGCTGACTCCGCGGAACGAACACCAAGCCGTGTGAACCAGAAGATTCCTGATACCACACAAGCTATGGAATGGCATTGCTATCCTAACATCGGGGCAATCATGTAGTCTTAGGTATAGGTTATAAGTTTTAATGTGTAATTTTTATTATAATATACATATAAGTAAGTTTCATCGTTTTCCTGGAACCTCCGGTTGCCACTCTATATAATTAGACTATATGGACGTAAATTGCTTACCATCTCAAAAAAAACTTTTATAATTTATTTTTATTCAAGTTATCCGACACGGTGTGAACCTGACACAGTATCAAACACTGGCCAAGCTAAACATAATACTAAAGCATTTATTATACACATGCAGTTATACACTAGATAATAATCTTCAAATTAAAATCTTTTATTAAGTTTAAATCTACACAAAGAGACTCACAAGTCTACTCTTAAGTACTTGCAATATATGAAATGTTCACAAACCTTTAAAGATGGTGTCATTTTTTATATGATTTTAAATTAACTTCATTCACATGAAATCTAAAAAAATATAATCTTTCCGTAAAGCACCTGCTGCTTGTAATAGTTCAAAATTCATTTTCATTATATTTTACAAATATATTTGTATAACAACCAGTTTACGAGTAACAACTTCAAAAGCTTCTAGTTTCCAGCACATTTTAATATTTAAGCGTATGTTATAATTAGGTATATTATATGAAAGGTGTTACATTATATGAAAGGTAACAATGGCAGAACATTCCATTATATAAAATAAATATTTTAATGTTTTATTTGAACTGAGACAAAATTGTTCTATTTATCAGACTAAGCGACTCTGTTTGTGAGTAATTCTCATTTTGTGATAGAAAATTAAGTAACCGTAACATTTCTGAGTTCACTGTTTATTACGGTCACAGTTCACTCACTCTTTATTCAGAGAAACCTGGAGGCTGGTTGGTTATCAAGAGAGAAATTAAAACTTTATTGTTTTTTACAAACTCATCAGTTTTTAACATATTTTAAGATGTAATTACTTTCAATGAGCGCTGGAATTAATATTTTAAAATATTTTAAAGTATTATAGGTAAGTTATCATAAAAAACAGGACTTTGATTTGCTTTATATAAGATATTTGTAGAAATTTATTCGACCAAAATTTATAAATTATATATATATTTTCAATTGAAATAAGACAATTCGTGGAAAGTGACCAAGTCGTGGAAATGGTTATCAGAATATTATATATTTATTATTGTTATTAAAGCTCTTTGAAAACACCGAGCGGTGTAAATACGTTCTGTAGGTATATATTCTTTTATATTTATTTTCTGAATATTCTTTTATAGAGAAAATTAGAAATAATTAATAGTCTTGATCATTGAAAATGTCATCTGGACTGTATTTACCACATTTAAGTAATGAAATGTGGATTTCCTGTTCGAGTTGTATTCATTAGGATTATCATTTCCAATGTGTATAGCAATGCCTGTAAAGCATTGTTTGTTCTCTAATATAATCTTTGTCACAAAACCTCTCGTTTGATTGCCACAAGAGGTAAACTATGACTTCATACGTCTCAATATAGTACTGGGTTCTATTGAATGATATTATTATTGAATTAATGCAAAAGATTTCACAACTTTTTTATCATTATGTCTGTGACGGGTAAAAAATTAAAATGTATTACGATCTTACAACGATCGCATAAAACATTTAGTTTTTGAATGAAACTTAGCTAGTTTTTTATAATGATCACAGTAACGAACATACAAACAAAATTAAGTCATTCTGTGAAGACACGCCCAGTACATAAATTACAATTACAGAAAAAAATATCTTAAACGAATGCAAAGAGAAATAGTGAAGTATTCAGGGCATAGAATATTGGGACAATAACGTGAGTTTGTTTACGACCGACGAATTAATTTAATGCTACCAAAAGGGAAATGTACATTTTTTCTCAAGAGTTTTTGTGGGAAGTAGAAATATATTTTCCTACTATTGAATATTTTCCCCTGATGAATGG
The DNA here is from genome assembly GCF_018135715.1 of Danaus plexippus. NCBI lineage: Eukaryota > Metazoa > Arthropoda > Insecta > Lepidoptera > Nymphalidae > Danaus > Danaus plexippus. Next base: position 307,818 of record NC_083552.1, on the reverse strand, counting down.
TATGTGCAAATTCAAATTGTCTTTTGTTTCATAAAGATATATTATTTCTTCTTCACATGTTCTTATTTATTTTCCGCATGCCGGTTAGTTGTGCAGGGACTACATATTACAGTTTATGTAATGAGTAGGTATGTGTATATTTTTTATTATAAACCAAAGTAGATATATATAAAGCTTTCAAAATAGAATATTGTAATCAATTGATTGATTTTTGTAAGGAATTGTATTCACATACGATTCCTCACAATAATACAAGAGGCTTTGTTATAAATCTTTTGTTTTTAATTATATTAAATATGTTGCAAAAGTTTTCAAATATAAATGTTTGGAGATTTGCTATCCTTGTATTTATATGTTGAGATCTGGTGTTGGAACGACGTTTTAAATAAATAAACTGCCAGCCAGAGGTTCCAGGAAAACTATGACAATTCCTTGTATGCGTATTTTAATAAGAGTTACGTATTAAAACGTATAACCTACTAGTTTTTGCCCGCGACTTCGTTCGCGTAAATTTCAGAATTAGTTATATATAGCCTTTACCCGTGACTTTGTCCGCATTGGATAGTTTTTTTGTATAGTAGTATGAAAAAACCTGAGCTGTACTTTTTTGTACGTATGTTTGAATTGTGCCGAGATAGGAAGAGGCCATACTAAGTGTGATTATCATAGCTTAGGTTAGGTTAATACATTTTAAGAATAAGATATATTACTGCAATACATTTTTATAAACGATGTTTTTTGTTTTTTCTTCCTTGGCCAGAAAAGTATTTTTTCCCATAGAAATGCGTTGTTTTCCCTCGGTCAAAAGTAACTCATGTTCTTTTTTAAGTCTCAAACTATCTCCTTACCAAATTTCATTCAAATCTGTCAGTAGTTTAGGCGTAAAAGCGATCGGCCCACCTGAATGTTCCCATGGGAATGCGTCATTTTCCCGGGGTAAAAAGTAGCCTATGTCCTTTCTCGGGTATCAAAATATCTCCATACCAAATTTCGTGCAAATTGTTTCAGTAGTTTAGGCTTGATTGAGTAACAGACAGACAGAGTTACTTTCGCATTTATAATATTAGTAAGTAATAATTAGGGATACCTAAGACTACTTGATTGCACCGATGTTAGGATAGAGTCAGCAACGTCACTCGTTTTAATGACATTTCATCCATATAACGTTGTTGGCCAGGCGAGGTTCATAAAATTATTCATATGTTCCGCGGAAGCAAGTTATTTATAATTATTATGATCACGGTTGCTGCAAAGTAACCGAAACGTCGGGAGTATCTAGTTTTTTTTTTAATAATAAAATTAGCGTAGTAATCTGAAAACATTAGTTTCAATGTAATTATTTTGATTAGTTATAATGTTTATATGCATAGTGTAGCAGAATAACCAACTCTCTGTAGAACATTTATTAGTATCTTTTAATTTAATTTATAGCTTGTACTCAGCTGTGGATATTCAAGTTAGTATGCACATAAGTCTTTTGAGTGATGAGGTTTTAGAAACCTGTAGCGTGATTGTTTTGAGCAAATTCTGTTGCTACATTCATAATTGTACTTCTATAATATATGGACAAGTATGAACTATTTAAAGGTTCTTGGATTTTTATGTTGTAGTTAGTATAAAAAGTATATGTAGTCAACAAATAACATTTAAGAGTAGATACGTTCATTTTAAACAAGTAAAATATTTCTACTCAAATACACATTAAATACACTTCATGTAGCATCAGTTTGTCTGTAATTGATAAATAAATTCTCTGTTCAGTCGAAATCAGCTGGGAATGAATATTTTCTGTATGAATTATCGATGACTTCGCATCTGGCAAGTGGAATATAAAAGATACAAATTACAACACTCAGTGCAGTCGTGCACTCGCAAGGCGTTGAAAAACCTCCGCTACATTAGCCGTGTGACTGATGATCGTTTGTGCTCTGGAGTTAAGTAACATATGAAAAATATTTCTATTGTACATTTCCAATACAGCTTATTTTATTAAGAGGTTTACGTTTATACAATTAATTAATATTGAAAATAAAGTTTTTCAAACCTGTCCGTCTGTCGCTTCAACATAGATTTTTTATTGTATATATCCGATTACGTTGAATAAAAAAATATACATTGCAATTTTATATTAATATTTTTCTGACAACAGCCAAAGATAGGTACGTTGTGTTTTCAGTCAATAATAATGAATTTTATTTATGTCCAAGAATAACTCCTGGTATTAACAACGGCTTATACAAATAATAAGAATCTTTGATAGGACTACAATTGTTACTCTACTGCTTTTGTCAAAAAATATCTCGACTTCTTTATGAACATGCACTCTATGTGCACTGAAAGGTGCAAATGCGAATTTATTTCCACAATCGGCTTAATAGAATAAAACAAAAAACAACATAATGAAAATATTATATATATAAATGAAAGTACATTCAGTATTGTTAAGTACTGAACTTGATACCGATTCGTATTATCAAATATCCCCATTTATTCTGTGAGAATTTAATTGGGTGAACTCTAGGTAAGGTTTGTAATAACATAAAGTTGGTAAGGGATTATGACATGGTTAGCGGAAAGTATTAAAATCTCATGAATAAATAATATAAATATGATAAGCATCGCTTAGTTATTAACAAGGGGGAGGATTAAAGTTATATTGAAAATAGCTTTAACTCATTAAAGTTTCAACATTCATCATCATTATGTGATGAAGTTGTAACACGAGGAGATGTTTATTTATTATTTTTTATATAACATGTTAAATATTAACCAGCACATGTTAAGTATAAACGATACAGGTTATTTCGCTGCACTTGTGAGCTAATTCGAAGAGTTGAGAAATGTTTGCTACGTCAGCTCCGAGACGGACGATAGCTTGCGTTGGTGTTAAGTGAGGTAGGATTGGTTTTCTGTTTGTTGTATTATATATTATATACTGGTACGTACCAATTCACTTTGTATACTCGCAGGTTATTTGTTGTGTATTACTTTCAAGAAAATTGGAAATATTTACCTAAGTGGTTTTAAGAGCCTCATTCAATAACTTAAAAGAAAAAATCTAATATATTTTTTTTGAACTTTTTTTTTGAACCTGGAAGTAATTTTTTTTATTATAATTAGTGTTCGATATTATATATATCGGCGCAATTCTTATTATTTGAAGTCGTGGTGACCTGGAGGTTAAAGGCCCGCCCCTCATACGTAAGGGCGCGGGTTCGAAACCTGGCAAGTACCAATGTGATCTTTTCCGAGTCATATGTACTTTCTAAGAGTATTTAGACACCGCTGACGGACAATGAAGTAAAACATCTTGAGGAAACCTGGTCTTATAATTTCAAATTATAAGATTGAAATCGCCAACTCGTCTTGAGCAAGCGTGGTGATTAATACTCTAACCTTCTCCATGTGAGAAGAGGCCTTTGCTCAGCAGTGGGCTCCGATAGGCTGATGATGATGATGAATGACAAATGATTGAGGGTAGTTGAAATTATCAGGTGTTAGCTGCATAACCACCTGCGTAACCACCAGTGCAAGTGTAGTTACAACAATGTTGGTATAAATAGAGGCAAGAGTACAGATTATTGCCAGTCTCGCTCCAGCCGTTGCAGGGATCGAACCTTTACGAAGTAAGAGATTCGTCAAACCGTCTATGGGGCTACCTTAAATACCTCAGAGCCTGATGACATTCAAGAATTAAGTCATCGGTGACGTCAGTTACGCTGACGTCACTCTTATCAAAAACGACGAAGTGCTTCCTAGTCTGACATATTATATTAATTAAGGCTAGTTTATAACCGACGTTAAATATTTGTCAGTTAGTTTTGTGTTAAGTGGAAAACGATCTTTAATTATCTTTTTGATTATTACACACGTAGTTTGTAACTTAGCTGGAATGTATTAAATTCAAGTTTATTTACGGCTTGCGATATTTCATGATAATAATATAAAATTACGATGAAATTATTCCCCATTATAACAATATTTAGCCGTGAATTTTACATACTATTAAAAAAAGATCTCTGAATATTATTTATTAATTAATGTAATAATTTATTATTTAGTATATGAATCGATTCTTTGGATTATTATTTAGTGTAATGCAATGGCTGACACAAAATATATTTTGTAATTTTTTTTTGAAAGTCAACGCCTCTCTCTGACATTTGACGAGTGTCAGTTAATAAAATAAATAATAAATAATAATTGTTTATTCGGGTGCGTTATATTTGAGACAAGTTTAAAGGAGAACTATAACCCTGTCAAGAATAATTCTGTTTTTAAATCACACAACACTCATTAATTACGATACTGTAGTCCTGGTAGTTTTGTATTGATATTCATATAGTTTTATTTTCCAAGAAATAGCTTTAAAAAATATTTATTTCGTTGTAAATATATTTCTAAAATTCAAATAAAATTCATACCGGTCCTGAAGTAGACAAATTCAACTAATATTCACAAAATTTTGTCAACTTGAATATATGTTTGTGACAGGAGTGAAATTCACAAAACAATTTAGCATCAAAGAACAACGTTGGTCCCAGAATAACGTGTACCTAGACACGAGCACATGTCGTTCCAATGATAATGTTTTCTTATATATTATTAACAAAACATTAATTTATACTGACTAGAAACTCACACTGCTTAAGCTCTATGAAATTTGCCTTAATTTTACTCTAACAGAGTTCTGATGTCAGGAACTCTGACGACTGACTACTTTGATAACATTAATAAAATCACTTTAATAACATAAGTAAGAAGATAATCTTCTTCGAAAAATTCGGTCAGAACAGATAATGTATGTATTTATCATCTTAAACTACCTACATTGTTTGTGCCATTTACTATCAAGGTTTCACCAATTTTATATAAATATATACCCTTCTGATTGTTTTCAAAATTTCCAGATTGTCACCTTCCAGATAAGTAGGAAGTTCCATCACTTTTTGACGTTAAATTTGTTGAATAATGAATTTACTTTAATCCCCAAAATCCGTTTAAGTGGGTCGAAGTCAATCACAAACTTCATAGATTCCTCGAATCAGATTTATTTTATATAATGCCAACGATGACGAAACAAGAAGTTTATGACAAAAAGTATAAATATATTATATGCTAACATTTCGTTTGTATCCTGATAAATGGTACATCTAGTGAATGACTTGTTTGAGTCATATCCTTGAATTTAAAATCATCCATCAACCTGGCATATAAAATCATGATTTTCAAAATAATCATATTTATTATTTTATGAATACTAGTTTCAAGTAAAGCTGAAATATGCAGAAACTTGCTAATGTAGTTTATGCTTTCAATTATTTATAATAAATAAATTTTAATTATTACTTAGTTTACTATTGTTAATTTTTTTTAAGAAGACAGTTTTTTTAAATAATAATCAATGAACAAGTCTTGATATTGTATTTATACCTTGATGGGTAGAATTAAAATTGTACGTGATAAACTTATTATCTCAGCAAAAGATAGTCTAGCCTTACAGATACTCCAATTATTTATTATTGAAAGTAAACACAGACTCAGGCAAATTCTTCCAAACGTTTGCTATGTCTATGAGAAAGGAGACAGGGTATTGTTTCGTGCAGATATGAGAAAGGTCTACAACAAAAGAATAGAGATTCGTTGTGCACCCAGGAGTCAGAGGGTAAAAAGGGAATGGATGAAATGAATTTTGTAATTTCTGTGCACACTCTCAAAAGTGTTTCCTATAGAATACTGAGAGACTGGCTACTTAGCGCCTGTTTTCAAGACTAGATTGGTTTTAACCTAATGATGGTGACAGATAAAATGTACGTTTCTTCGAGGCCACCTGCGCTCGGTGTAGACTTTTTTAAGGACATCGAGTTTTTTTGCCAAGGGCTAAACTAAGCCACGTTAACGTTATGCACATATTACTGTTTCTATCAAAGTAACTCCAAGCTTAGAAAACTCTACATTGTGTAATTTGAATTTATGTACCAGTCCTTTGGAACGTCTAAGATTCTGCTCTGGAAGTTGGGACTGTTAGAACGAACTGGTTTACAGCTCTGATTTTTAAGATATTTGCATCAATGATTCAGGAATATGACGTAACTTCTCAAAAATTAGCAAAAATATTCAAAATTGTGTCTTATATCTGTAAAATTCGCTTAAATACTCGTAACTATGTCATTTGGAATACGGAAGTATATAAGGAAATGGCACGCCCGTTGATTGCATTGCTGTGCCCGTGCATTGAGTAATAGTTTTGGAGACGTCACATCTGTCTGACTTCTCAGTGTAATTAGATTGGTTTTGTTCTCGTTCCTTATACAGCAACAGATCGTAGGTGTTTGTGTATCATACAAAGGTCTCAACATTTGGATATGTCATCCGTCAATGTGACTTTTGAACATACGCCATTAAAGCCCAAGCCGGACTCATCCTGGAAAAGCGTGAATTTTACGTAGCCATGTGGATTTATAACTGCAGTCTTTGGAATATTTCTGCCCGTAATCTGGATTAGTTTTTATTGATTCCAGTTCAAATTTCTGATTTCATATAGGTATTTAGTGACGAATCAATGGCCAAAACCTCTGTCACAAAACAAGTTATCTCACAAGAGTGTGAGCTTGACGACAAAAATTACTAATGTGAGAGACCTTTTCATCCTTGAAGTTTATTAGTAAAAACCAATTTATATTCAAATATATATTGTAGTTACCTATCTACGTACTTGTCCTAAGAGAAATAAATGAGAGAGGAGAAAAAAATATATAGCAAAGGTAAATCTCATTTCGTTTAAGTAAAAATAGAGCCACACTCTCGCTTGGACGCACGCACGCACACACCCACCCACACCCACACACACACGCACAACTCCTACACTTCACTTACAAGCGTAATAATAAATGACTGAATCCTGTCTGCTAAACATTAATCGATGTCCACGATACAGGCTTAGCCTAGTGTGGACAGCAACGTTTACTGTAAATTGCATTGTAAAGTGTTTTGTTGAAGTTAGAAATTTAGTCAAATGTAATTAACGTAACAGATGTTCATTTATTTATTTGTAAATACTAAACACTTCGATGATAAACCTTTCAATACATTTAATTTAAAACAAACTATCGACCTAAATGTGCTAAATTGTTTTTGTTATCGCAAATTTAATCGTAAATATTTCAAATTTGAATATGTTATTAAACATGTGACTGAAATTTGAAGAGATATCCGAAATCGAAGAAATAGGTTAAGAATATTAATCTTAGAAAAATATGAATCATAACAGCCATGTATTATTATTTGTGCCTGTTGTACTGCATTAAATGATCTGTTAATTTTCGTGACTCTTTATATACATATTTTTTTTATATGAAAGGTAGCAAACGAGCAGACGGCCTACTTGATGAGCAGTAGTCGCCGTCGTCCATGAGTTGGCGCCCTTAGTTTTTGAGGAAAAGGGAGTAGTGAGAATAAGGAAATCGCAAGAAAGGGTGGGAACAGGGAAAAGGGAACCGGCTGTCTCACTGAATGAAACACAACTATTAAAGGCTACATCACGCCGATCTTCTGTGATAGGGAGGAACTTCCCCGGTCGAGTCAGCCAAAGTTCGACATGTAGTTAGTTGACCACAGCTAGGCTCTACCACGTACAAAAGTTGGGAATCAAATAACATACTCATTTAATTCTAATTGAATATTATAGTGCACAATTCTCTCCTCTATGTAAAATATATGTATATATTTTTAAATGAAAGCTGTTTACTAGAAACGAAGGCTGAGTACAAAGGATTATCTCTCTAAATGATTGCTAAGCCGTGTTAAACTATGTTAGACTCCACTAAATTGCTTCTGCTATGCAATATTCTGAAACTTCTTCAAACAATCTCAGCTTATGTAAACCATCGCCGACAACACATCTGAATTAGTTTTACGTATACATTTTTTGCTATTTCATTTAATCATCAATTATAAACGATAAAGTCAAAGTAGATTTTTAAAACTTATATTAAGATTTATCAGGTATTTTTGTTCTATACTTAGAATAATTTTATATGTTTGTAATCTATTTTGGTGATTGTTACCTTTTAATTTTATGATATAAATAAAACAATGTCAATCGATAGTTAAAGAGGGAGAAGGTCTGTTATCAAGGTTAGCTTCATAATTGTAATATATTAAAGTTCTTCAAATTCTTATGGTATAGATGCAATGATATTCAGTAACCCGTCTATTAATTAGACCATTGAAAGTTAAACTTGGTTGAGGACTTTGTTCGATATAATTAAAACTGTATTGAGTAAATCAACAATACATACTAAAACATTCTTGGTTCCTATAATTATTTCTGCTTATCGATCCTTAAAAAAAAAAATATTGTGTACAATTATTTTTGTATTTTTTTTTCATAGAAATTTAAATTTAATTATAACAACATAAAAATATTGACAAACATATTTAAATAAATCGGTTTAATCTATAACACAAAAGTTTCATGAACAAGACTGTAACGTTAATTAACGTAAAATATCCTAAGGCTGTTCAGAAGATAACAAGACGAATATTTGTATTAAAATATATAAAAGAAAATAATATGTATTGTTCATGAGTAATAATATCGGAATTTGATCTATATAAAATATGATACGTAAGTAGAAATATTATTAGATTATTAGTGATTCCGTATAAAAACTCTTATTGGACTATTCCTTAATTTGAACTTTACTTATTCAGTCTCAGTGAGACGTGAACAAAAAAAACCGTTGTAGAAATATGTCTCACAATATGACATACGCCGAGGTATCTTTATGAGGAGAACATTGACCGTAACGCTGTTAATAAAGTAGCGAGCACAGTAACTAATATCACAACATGTACTTGATGGCGTCTGTTTAACGAGTGACATCAACACCTCGCACTTAACAGATGTTATGGAGGTTAAATGTTCTATAAGAAAAGATATGTCACTGACACAATATTACAGTAAGTATTAGTTCAGGGACAGACTTAAAATTTTTTTCCTCAAATGACGATAAGAAACTCTATAAATGAAGCTAAGCTTTTGAGATACGCGTTTTTTTATTTTTTTAAATCTATATAATCTCAACGTTTCGGTTCCTTTAAAGCAACCGTGATAACGGGCAGACAAAGTGACACTTTCATCTCGTGTAGTTATAATACAACAAAAAACACGTAGTATTCGAAAAATTTAGTTTTACTTAAAGGATTACACGCGGAAATCTTAGACATCGAGAAACTGTTAACTCTGTTTTGAATATGTCTGGACATAGATTGTATCTACTAAACAAAATATTTAAAAATTACTCTCCAAGTTTACTGTCTCTCCAAATATTTATATATTATAATTGATAAATGATTTTATTTGAATTATAATGTGAAGTATGTATATACGAGTACAGTATGTATATAGCTCTCACATTAATAAATATCACATAGAATGGAATATTAGAATAAAGCACATTTGATAAAGTCTATCGATCATCTTAAAGCAAGGAATCTGTATATTTTGTCATCGTTTTCCACTTTCAAAAGTAAAGACACCAAAGATATTAATATTCTTTAGGAGTTTTAATAACCTTCTCATTGTATCTGTCGAGGCATCTTTTATTCACTACAAGAAATTGCACTATGATTAATAGTTTATATATAATCGTAATAAATTTATTACCATATAATGTATATGTGTATTGAAGATTTCTATTTGTCTTTGTCATAGAAATAAAAAATATATATTTAAAAATCTAAAACTAAATAAATAGTGTATATTCTTAAAAACGTGATGAAACTGATTGTTAAATTAATTTATGAACTATATACAATACAACTATAAACTATATACATACAATACAATTCACAGAATATACTTCACTGGCTAGCCAAACTTATCACTTTACGCATTTTATCTTCTAGAAGCGTGAATGGCATACTTCAGATGTCGCTGGGTTTAGAGGGCATCTTACAATAGTTTTTCTGCTTAAGAATATTTTTCATCTGATTTGTATTTTACTTCATTGCATAATTAAGAATCTGAATATATTTTTTTAAATATGATCAGTTTTCTATTTAAGCACTTGGTTTACTTTGTTTGAAACTAAACGACACTGAAAAAAGATTTTCTTTAAGTGTCATTAATAGACCAAAATACGTTACTGTTAAAAATCCAGAATAAATTAAGAGAAAGTATGAAATATTTTATAATTTATTAGAGACCACAAAAACTGAAATATTAACGACTAAAAAAATATGTTTATAGGTTATAACTCGTCTTAATGATTCAATGTTGATATACGTTAAGATATTTATCTGTTAAGAATTTTTGTTATCTGTTGCACATACATACATATAAAAGTTCGGAGTTTTGTCAAGAGTTAAATATTTTAATGCATCTTATGTCTTAATCATAACTATCGTGAATCAGAATTGTATACAACGTTTTCTCGCGAATAGCTCGTAGTCTTTTCTCATTACAGTTTCTGCTTATAAGTAAATATGTCTTGACTAAATTACCTTGCCAAGTGGGTCTACTTTGGCAGGCGAGGCACCTTAAAGTCTCGTTATAAAAGCTCTTAGTATAAAAAATTAAAAACTTTTGACTTGAAAGCTCTTTATAGAAAACCTATTTCAAGAATTTAAATGGAGACACTTAAACAGAACTTCTAAACGTCGCTTGTTGGTAAATAAATTAAAAAATCTGTTTATTAAAACAATTAGGAATATAGATGCTGTGGCAGGGAGTGATAAAATATTCAGTCGTCATATTAGTTAATAAACAATATAAGCTTGTCTTTTCTCATCCAATGTAATAATGAATAACTTCCCAATAGTAATACTGTTCATTTTCATTCATTTAAATGGATGAGCTTTTGAAAGATTTTTTGTTGCGATTACCGCAATTAAAACGAGAACGATAAAGAAAAATTTAAATTCATAGAAAATTTGTTAACATGTTAAATATAAATGCTATCGTTGTGGTTAAGAGGTAAGATTGGATAAATTATATGTGTCTATATTGATGAGTAATCAATTTTAATATTGTTTGGTATTTCGAAATAAAATCCGTCAATGGAATATTTCTATTTTGCTTATTAAATCAGTAGAAAACCGTCAGTTAACTTCGTATATTTTTCAACTTGATATAAGATTGTAAATACTTTGGTCTTCAGGAACACGCCAATCTAATTTAGTTGAGGTTTCAATCGACTTCTCGAGAACCCATTCGTCAGATCCTGGCTTGGGGATAAGGGATACGTTAAGACAATAGAGCTTTTTGATAAAAAAAAAAATAAGTTGGAAATTCAGCCTTAAATTGGATGAGTAAAAGCATAACAAACTATTACTCGAAATGAAAAGTTCCACTTTTTTGGGAGTCTATCTATCTGCTAGTGAAATTCTTGCTAAAATCAATCCGGCACTTCAGAGCTTAGCCGGCACAAATTAACAGAAAAATAAAAAAAAATGAAAATGATGTATTAGATTAAGATATTGTATTTTCTTTCGTACGCATTTCGACAACGGCTAGTGTTTTGAAATTGGAAACGGCCACTTAAATTATGTTAACTTGTATAAAATCCTATTTAAAACTCATTAGACAAGTTATATTCTAAGAGTTTAAAGCACTGATATACTTGACAAAACTTTAGTCCGGCTATTGTATAATATCAATAATTTTTCTATCAAAATCTTTAACAACTAACCAAGAGAAAACTCTTCTTTTCAATAGTTTCCTTCGGTTACCATGGCAACATACCTTTCAGCAACTTTTGCTACTCCTCGGAAACGGAAATCACACTGATACACAATACTACAGTATCCGCTCTGATAACTAGAACATGGAGTTTGTTAAGGAAAGAATCATTCTTTTTAAACGGAATAAGAATTATATTGAAATATAATTCAGACGAATCACAATAGTTCCTTGACGTCTTGGTAACTAAAGTTTATTATTGTATGGAATTCTTAAACATTTTTATGATTTTTGTCGCCATTGGTTTGAGTTACGTCGGCATTAAAGTTTAGAAGGTATAATAAAACGTTTTACGGCGTAGTTGAGTATTGATCTGATGTTTACAATGACAGATGTATTGAATAAATAAAATACAGTAGGGATACTCTTATTTATAAAAACAAACACAATTTATACACAGGATAATTTTAGTTTTCATATATAAGCTTGTAGATAAAAATGACTATTTTAGTTTCCAATTATTGTTATCATATATTTTAAATAGTAAGCAAATAGCTGTATACAAGTATCTATATATAAATAAAAAGTCTATAGTGAAGATCCTCTCTGAAGTCACTTGTAAATTTCTATCGGCAAATCCAATATCATATCTTTGATATACACCCTTCATAATAAATCTATATCCCATACACCATCTTATTGAAATAAATTTGTATGTTACTTATACATCTCTTCATGTTTTGTGATTTTAATCCTTGTTATATTAGTTTTTCTATATTTACATATAAATTGTGTAATACCTATTGTCTGTCATTCACGGTGAGTAAACACGTCCAATACAGTGACCAGGTATTTCAAGGGTCAGCAATGCGCGAGTGATAGTCCTGCTTTTGCTGACTTCTATAGAGTAGTCTGGTTTGCTATCAGTGTGGTATGAAAAACGAATATTAATTTGGTCAAAGTTAAATTTCCTTAAGCACTGTTTTACAGCTAATATTCCTTAACTATTGGATCGATAATTATTAAGAATAACTTATAATATGTGTGTGTATATAGAAGAAAATAGATGTCATATAATATATTTGCATGTTATTTGAAAAAGGATTATCTTTTACCAAAAGTCACAGATTTGTATGAAATAATACAAGGCATAGTTTAGAAAGCTTACTGAGCAGTTACCAGAATTACGTTTATTACTTTACAAACTTGTAGCCAATGTCTCCTCTCCTAAAATCTCTTATCTTAATGAAATCTTTATTACATAACATATACTTTGCTGTCGCACAAGTGTGTACTCTGATTTTATATAAGGTATGTTAAAGACATTACGCCTGTTATTAAATAACTTCTCTTAATAAAACAAGTTCCCTAACACGTATTACGTGTAATCTACTTGGCTTATTTTTCTACCTGTTTAATATCTTTAGTAATTATCATATATAACCTTAAATATACATTTTTTACGTTTCCTTCTATTACGTTTGTTATGGGAAATATAAACGTTCTAGAAAAATATTGGGTTGAATACGACCACATTAAGTTAAATGCAATTACATATGTTATAATAGAGTCGCTTGATGTATTACGAGAGACTGCTTATTGTACAATGTAATAATAGAAAAGTTACTTTCCATTAAACGCAACGACAAAAGTATTAAAGCCAACTGTGAGATTTTATGTAAATATTTGGTTATGCAGATAAAATCCATTGTAATATAGCTAAAACTTATTTCGGGGGTTAGGAAAAGGCTCTCGTCAGCTCAAATCAAGTCTAGGATTTTCTTTCCAAGGGATTGAGATTGACTTGTGCTCTTCTGTTATTTAAGAACATAAAAGGCGTAAATTTAATAACATATGTGAATTTTTATTTATGCTGCTGTTTTTGATACCTACTAAAATCAAAATTTAAACAAATGCAGCGTCACACTTCATGCTTTTTACAAGGAAAGTGTTGTACTTATCGCTTTTGTCTATTAAAATCTAATTCCCGTGTGTTCAAATTCTCTATCTTTAAAAGTGGTACGATTATTCATTATGATAACAAAAATACTTGGTTTTATTAAATAAATTTGGGCTTTTAACTAGATCTACACTGATTATTTGTATCTAGATTACATTATACGTACAAAACCAAGACTCAGCCTTACTTCCAACTTCCAATGTAAATCATTAAATAGTTTACAATTCGCTGTTTCCTCTTGTAGTTATTTTACACATTCACTATGAAGAACATTTAGAGGTAAGATGTGTATGAGAAGGGTTTTAGAATCTAGAATACTAGTTCATCAGATTATAATAATAGTAAGCAAACTGTTTCTTATGTTTAATAAATAATCATTGCTTATTCAAACAACCTCATATATTCATACATGAGTCTGATACTAATGTTAACTCATCATTTTCCTTGATTGTGAAATCAATCACATTATCCTCACCTCATCAAGTATGGATCAACATCCATCCATTATATTCTAATAACTATGGGATCAAATACGATGACCTCTGTTGTTAGTCGATCTGTTTTATGTCCGTTACGTTATATTGAGAGGGTAATTGTTCCCTTTGTTGTATCAAAATTATAACTAAATCTCTTCACGAATTTGAAGTGTCGTGACATGAAGCTTTCGGCGTGTATTATTTAATTGAAAATTAAGTGTGACTTAGTTCGTATCTTGAATCTCGAACATTAATCTATTTTCTATTAAATACTCGAAGAATTTTTTTCAGAAATTTCCGTGGATCACTTTTTTTGTAGATGTTATTTATCCATAAAATGCAACTTATACTTCAGAAGATGAACCTAAAGTTTTAAAGCAACCTACAATCTAAATTGTTAATTATTTCTATTGCTTCTATAGTTGATCATCTTTCCCAAGATAATTCGGATATGTACAGATTTACAAAGTATTGACTGGAGTTATTATAGGACTGGACTATCCCCCATCTCCAACACAGTGCTTTTAGGTGTTAATTTTTGGAAAACCTTATTACTCTTTATGACTGTAACCAGTTCTTTAACTAAAACAATCTTCATTATTTCTGGGTAGTTTCAAAATAACTTGCAACCAACACTTGGTTTTAAAGTGATATGTTTTCTAAATATTATTTACACAGCCTATTTCATCTATTAACCCTTAACTTGGTAAGGTACATTAGACTGTACATACATTTCAAAAAAAATTTACTGGTTAAATAATAATACTTTTTTGTTTTGTTTTTATTAAAAATATTACTAAATAATTTAGAATTAGTAGAAAAATATTTTCGTTGTTGCAACACTGAACAACACATGTCAAATTCAAAATGGCTTCGAAACAACAAAGTGTTGGCGGGACCCGGGTAAGTTTTTGCGTTATAAATTACTTTTTAGCTCAAAAACTAATAAAAAATGGTGTGTTATTTGATCTAAAAACTATGTATTACTCAAAAAGTGGTTTTATGCGTTACTGTGTCAATTTTTATGGCCGATTTTGGTTGAAACAAATGTATGTACACTGCACTGCACGTTGCCAATAACGCACTAAAATACTAAAAATGAACTATGGTAACCACGCTGTACATTGCTAAGTTTACACAGTTTTTGTTTTTCAACGAATCGGCAGTTTTTGTTTATTTATTTTTTTACCTTCTCATAAAAACTGTCTGCTTTGAACTTTTTTTTTTCTTTTTCCGCCTGCAGAACTTACAACTAACTCGCGCCCATAAGATCTTGGCTTTGGTACCCGCTCAAAACGCATGCTCTGACGATAGTTCCACATCTGATGAGGAAGCAAATGCTTATATACCGCCTTCACCAGATACCTCTGATCCACCTTCAATAGCATCATCACTAAATTATCAATGGTTAAAAGCAGTATTTCGTCACAATGTATCTCTTGAAGAAAACTTATACAATCTCCATCAAACACAAATAGAGACAGTACTGGATTATTTTTATTTCTTTTTTTCTCCTGACTTAATTACTGACATTGTTTATAATACAAATTTATATGCAGTTGAACAACTAGGTCGATCTATTCAGCTGACAGAAGATGAGATTAAAAGCTTCCTGGCCATTCAAATCATGATGGGTATAGTACAGATGCCAGCTTATACTGACTATTGGGCAAGAAAAACAAGATACCCTCTCATTGCTGATCTTATGCCTCTCAAAAAGTATCAACAAATACGTCGATATATTCATTTTGTTGATAATACTTTGCAAGATTCAGACCGTTATTTCAAGATTCGCCCCCTAATGGAGAAAATACGCAAAAATTTTCTGAAAATTGAAGAAGAAGGAAAATATTCCATTGACGAGATGATGATACCTTATAAAGGTCGTAAAGCAGGTAAACGAAAGCAGTACATAAAAATGAAACCTAAGAAATGGGGGTTTAAGAATTTTGTCCGTGCGGCTGTTTCGGGTATCATCTACGATTTTATTCTGTATGGTGGCGACGATACCTTTCGTGGACTGACTTTTTCAGAGAAAGAAGCTACAATTGGTTTAGGAGGTATGGTAGTGCTTGCATTGTGTCAAACTATAAAGAAAAAGCCGGCCATTGTGTATGCTGATAACTTTTTTATGTCGCCTGAACTAACATATATTCTGCGGGAAGAATACGGGATCCTTAGTCTAGGAACAATAAGGACTAATCGTCTCAGAGGCTGTCAAGAGTTATTGCCAACTGACAAACAATTAAAAAAGAAGAAACGCGGTTCTAGCGCCCAGGTGGTTTGCAATAAGAATAAGTTGGCAGTCGTAAAGTGGAACGACAATAAAGTGGTTACACTTATTAGCACCTACATAGACTCGTACCCCTTAGAAACAATCAAACGATACGATAAGGATGAGAAAAAGAAAGTAGATGTAGAATGTCCTCAAGTGGTCAAACATTACAACAAACATATGGGAGGGGTCGATTTAGCAGATATGTTGATATCGTTATATAGAACTCCCTTCAAAAGTCACCGTTGGTACTTGGGAATATTTTCACAACTTGTTGATATGTGTATAAATAACGCTTGGCTCCTACATAGAAGAGATGGGAAGAAGACTTCATTGAAAGATTTCAGATTTGAATTGTTTGATGGGTTGTCTAAGTCTAATAGAATAGGAACAAACCAAAACGTTACAGACGATATAGGCGAGAATCTGAAAATCCATAAACCAGTCTCAGTCCGACCAACTGATAGCGTCAGATTTGATAACACAGGTCATCTTCCAGAAGCAGGTAATGAAACAATGCGTTGCAAATATTGTAAGAGTGGAAGAACATCTGTCTACTGTATAAAATGTAACGTACATTTGTGTTTTGTTGTGGGAAAAATAAAACGTAATTGCTTTCGTAATTTTCACCTAAAATAATAAAGAATAATTTAAATATTTCCTCCTTTTTTTGAAATAAATTTATAATAACCTGAATAATGTAATTCATTATGTCCTTGGTAGTGTACACCAAAATGTACAAACAATTTATTTATAATATTTCTGTAAAATTGGCAGTGTACATTGTGATGTACTTAAGTTTTCTCGAAACCTAGGATACCTAGATTTTTATTTTTATTTTTCTCAAGTTGTCCATTCATAAATTAAACAAAATTTATCAATAATTTCCTTTTTTTTCATATTTTTAGTTCTTGCCAAGTAAAGGGTTAATACATAAAACCTCAGAGTGGTTTTAATCTGAGTAAACTTGCCTTAATTTTAATCTTAACGGTCTTCTGAGGTCAGTGACTGCTTCACACATTGCCAAATCTGATAAGATTAATAAAACCACTTAGTAACATAAGTGAGAAGATAACGTCCTTCTGAAAATCTAATCATTTTAGAAGGAAACCACTAATGATTAAAATCCTTAGAACTATCAGTTATAATAAACGTAATGTTTTGAAATCTGACTTATTCCAGAGAAATATTTTGATATCTTTTTTTGCACATGTATTCAAATGTTGCACAACGCTTAATGCTATAATGTCGTCTCTATTGACTAACTTTAGGGATGAGAGGTAAAAACTGACGAGGTTGCGGAATGACTACAGAAATACAGGTTCAGTAATAACTAATAATTTATGAATATATATATAACTATACCAAATTAAATGACAAAATAAAGAGAAAACTATAAAGATCAGAACAAAATTCTGTTTAAATTTGAAAGCATGATTTGAAGGAGTCGTACGTACAAATTGGCAAATAACTGTTACGACAAAAAACTCCCAAAGAAATCTATTTCGATGAAAAGGAGTTTAAGCAATAAACTGTTTGAAGAAACTAATTATCTAGCATGAAAATTTTGCTAAAATGATTGATCTACTTTTAAAATATGTAGGACATTCTGAGATTACTATGACAGCGTATTGGCATAATTTGAGACATTTTTAAAGTGGTCCATTGATTCCAAAACAAAAACAAAGACGCTATGCTACTTGATTACAATAAAATTACTTCTAATTGCTATAAAATACAGATTTATTTATTCTTGGTAGTAATTATATGGTATACGTCTATTTGAAATACTAAAAACTTTGAGAAACGTATTGTTAACGCCCATAATAAAGTATTGATAAAAAAATTACAACTATCCTCTGTTTTTGTTTTATAAATTTAAGAAGATGTAATGAATTTAAGTGATATTAATTAAAATGATCAATTTCGAACCTTCGATTTTGTAGTATCTATCATTCACAATCTTTTTAAACATATTTTCAGGACATTTGTACATGGCTTTGCCGCGCCGTTTGTTTTATGTTTCTACTTCCATACAACTTTTATCCGATACATAAACCTGTTACCACAAAATAAATAAGAGCAAAAACTTTAATGCTTATCAATGATTTAAACACACAAGAATAAGCCCAAAGTATGGTAGAAGAAAGCCTAGGAACAATGCTTTTAGTAAACAACAATAAATATGACGTCTTACTTTCCATATAGCGACATGTTGAGATAACAATTCCGGATATTGTTATACATTTTCCTGTTATTTAACTCAGTGGTTTTCTGCTTTTCTTGAAGTTCAATGGGATAATAATATTACAGCATGAAGTAACTCGATGTAGAAAACAGAGAAGTCCTTCAGATGAGTTTTTCAGAAGAACCGAAACATTCCATTCTAAAAAAAACTTCAATATTCATTTGAAGCGTTTATAATATTATACAGTTGTATTTGCCGTCGCTGTTTGCTGTTGCTTTTATCGGATTTATTTTCTCGAGTGGCAAATATATATTCGTGTTTTTGGTTTGGACATTATGAAATAAATATTTTAAGAGATAAAGATTTTATAAACCATAAAAAAGATTTTTGTTTGTGTCATTTTAATAGTAATAAATAATTGATGATAATGAATGATTACAATCCAAGTATATATTGATAAAATATGTGTCTCAATAACAGTTTTTCCACCAGTGGCGGGTATGTCATGTGTAGGAAAGATGTCCATTAGTGTCTGTCTAAATGTTGCACACTGAACACTATCCATTGATAGTATATATAAGTAAAATATTACTCCTTCAACTACATTTAGTTGAAGGAGTAATATTTTAAAGATAATTATTACAAAAACATTACTATAATTATAATTATAATTATAACATTAAATTGGGATCGCATCACTTTTAGTTTCTATATACTTGCACATTAATATAGTGACCAATAAATTTCAATTAAATCAATAATATTTTTTATTGAATTTAAATAATTAAATTTATAACAGACATTATATCAATATAGCAATATATATTTATATGTTATTCTCCTAAAGTAGTCATCATTACAATCGTGAACACTTCGTTAAATAAACTTAAAGTTGTGAATTTAAAACAAAATATAAGAAAATGGTTTAATGTCAGTACCAATACATTGATAACTTGATGGGTGACTTGACTGGGATAAAAGGATTCTCACTTTAATTAATTGAAATGAAATAAAACTTGGAAACTCAAGCCCGGTCACCTTTGAAACTCCGAACTTATATTTGTTCGGAGTTGTTTGAAACAATTAATATTTTGGTAAATTATAACAACAAACAAAACTATTAAGTTTCAATGAACAACAAAAAGTTACAAAAGCGTTACGTTTGTAAGAGTTAAGTCTATTTTTATGAGGAAAAAAGTACATACGACATAGGAATCCTCAAAAATGAGTGACAATGTTTACTAAGTGGTAGTGTTCCGAGTAAACATAAGGTCCACTTATCATGACCTCACTTGGAATGGGATTCACTAAGATTTTGTTTGCATTCTACTGCGTTTTTTATTTTCTTTTTTTCTCAAACAAGCTTCCAACCGCGGCTTCGCCCGCACGGATGTCGGTATTCGCAACAAAAATAGCCTTTGTCCATTATAAAGGTTTGAAGTCCTTCCATGCTGTTTATTTGTCAAAGAATAATAGTAGTGAACAATATTTTTCATCTTATTAGATGACGGTGAAAGAAATAAAATTCTGGATGGATTCTCACACGACCGAACTACATAAAATTGGCCGTGTGACAAAACCATTCACCCTCTTTCAGATTTCGGCTGAGGGTTTTAGTTATTGTCATGGCATATATATCCCTATGCCATGATATATATATAGGGATTTGAATGCATTAAAAGTAAAAGAAGACGTAATTATGAAATAAGGATTATATTTAAAATATGGTTAACCACCCTGAGCACAGCCAGTTACAACAACGGATACTATTAATTAATATTAACATCATCCTTATTTCCTTGCAAGTCTTAACAGTTTTGTATCTTTTTCTATCCTATCAACAAATTCAGCACAATTTCATTAATTGCCTTTCATTCGAGTTAAAATAAGTAATGCAAATACATTTCCAGATTTTGATCTTGTGCGCTTAAAATATGAGGTATAATTCATTGATTTATTTTCGAACATTAGCCACTACGGAGCATAACTCGTTCTTTACAGAGACTTTACCGTCACAATCATTACCTCCACCATTCCCCATTTCTAGCAGCATAATTGCCATAAATCCACAGTAAGACCTGCTCCCAGGTGAACTCATATATTATTTTAAGAGTACACTAATCTCGTGTATCTCTAGGTCTCACTAGTAATGTCTGGGGACAATCTAGTGATAGCCCTGTGCTACCAGACATTAGTTGCAGTTTCAGACTTCTTAGTGATCCTTCGTTATTTATTATCAAATAATGATATGTTTCAATTCCTTAATGAAAAAGATCTGAGTGCTGTTTGACATCTGTCTAAAAAGGTTGTAGCAATTCTAGATGATATAAACGGTAAATATTTATCCAATGCCCCCTGATGCATATAAAAGGACAATTTTGAGCTTCTACTCGCGGCTCCCCATCACGTTTGCTCCATTTTGCGTTAAGGTTATTTCAGTATCTTTCTTTGTCCGCCTCGAATACCTTTTCCTTCACACTACCTTTTACTTCAATTGTATGTTTTCAAAAGCAGGTTTTGTTTTGTAGCCGTATTTCCTTCGGGAATTATTCGTGACCCGGCGTTACCACACCCGCTATCCCAACCAGGAATAGCAGAGTCGACCGGGACTGCGGCTCGAATATTGTTTGTCTTCATACTGTAGACGTTTTACCACAATTGGCAAGTGTAATAGCAATCGCAGTATTGTAAACGGTAGAGTTGTCTTAGTCTAGGAAACGCGGCTGTCTGTTACTTTGGTGTTTTCCTCAGCACCTCTTAATAAATCCATATAATCATAGGAACAGCCTGAAACTTTAAGAATACATAATAAATTTTATTTCAATAGACCCGACATTTTCCATAATTTTTTTTTATTTTACAACAATAATTAATAACCATGTCAGTAAAACTAAATTCAAATTGAAGGTAGGGAAAATTTAAAAAAACGGAAATCCGTGAGTAGAGGATAGATCGCAAAATATTGAACGTTAAGATAGAGTATTATTAAGTAAACATTGTTGTATTAATAATATTAGTTATACAATTGTTTCATTACTTACTTCTCTATAAATTGTTACAGAACCAACGAGAAATCCCCACTCGTGTAGATAGGAGGATCTATTTGGGATCGTTACAAAAATTGCAAGCAAGATGTCGGCACAGCGACTTTTTTCATAACAAAAAAAACTTGCTTAATTCATAAGAAAAGATTTTGGCAATTAGAGATTGTTTTCAGTTACGAAATTATTTATAATTTGTAAAAAAAAAAATGAATTACAAATATGTGAACCTCAATGAATTGAATTACTGATTACATTTTCTGTCTAATTTACCTCATTTGTTCCTACTTCAAATAAAATATTAAAACACGCAGGTTATCACTTCAATGTATTATTTACCTTGTTGACGTGTCAGCCAGTTATCAGCCAGTTAGTCTTAAACGTATGCCGATTGCTTCCTATATTTGCAATCAGGTAACTTAAATCTCTGAGTAATTATGCGGATTACTTTAAGTTATATATATATTTAAAATCAAGTCTATTCGAATCACAAATTATTTTTATGGGGCAAATTTGGGTCCTTTTAAAATTATTTTCTGTGCGAGTTCATAGCGGTGAAGTGTTAATTATAACAGCAGAAAGATTTTTTTAGAATTATTTTTTATAATTTTCTTACCTTATGACATCGTTATAAATAATGCATATTTGAATAAAAAATTTATTACCTTTAGTCTTTAATAGTTTTTAAGTAAATTTGTACTTGAACCCAAAGATCTTGGCCACATGCGTTGTCTTGCAAAGCTAGGCAATCTGAGATCTCTGCTGCAAAAACTCAAAGCGAATAAAAATTAAAAACTTCTTTAATTACAACTCACTTTCAAAGAATTTCCTAACTAATTAGAAATGTTTATGTTTATTGATCCTTTACACAACGTGCGTGTTTGTTAGCAAGATAAAAAATATATTGTATTTCAAATGTCATGTGATATTGAAAAATGTGTACATACGTTTTGATTTCCCATTAAACTTAATTTATAATTAATCAATAAATATTCAAGTGATTTATTTATTACATTGTTATCAGTTTTGTAAGTGCAACTTTCATTTGGGAATAATTAAGGCTTGAAATGAGTTATTATTGCAGTCAGCACAATTTTGAAAAAGGATGAGAAGTAAAAACTATGCTCAGATCCATTCAGTTTTTGAGTATGTCAATACTTACAAGGATAGCGATGTATCAAAAAATATACTTTTTGACTTAGAAGTCAGCCTAACATTTGTAAAATTTCGACATAGTATGTAGTAGGAACAGAAAAAATATCATTGACAATTAACATCTCGCTTTTTAAACCAAAAGACGATCATGAATTGACTTGTTAAATCGCATGGCTAATATCTGAACTCAAGTTAGTAAATACTAACTATAGTGTTAAGAAGTGAATCATTAAAATTAAAACATTTTGTTCTCCTAAAGCAGGCATTCAACAAGCAGGAAATAATGACACCCTTCAGATAAGCAAATTGTTTGCGAATTTCATATTAGGAAAACTTTTCGTCTGATTACTATTGAAATTTGTAAGTATGTATTTACCAAATAATTTATATAACAAATTTCTTTATCAATAGTTTCCCTTGGTTACCATGGCAACATACTATTCGCAGCCTTTGCAACTCCTCGGAAACGGAAATCACACTGATACACAATACTACAGTATCCGCTCTGATAACTAGAACATGGAGTTTGTTAAGGAAAGAATCATTCTTTTTAAAAGGAATAAGAATTATATTGAAATATAATTCAGACGAATCACAATAGTTCCTTGACGTCTTGGTAACTAAAGTTTATTATTGTATGGAATTCTTAAACATTTTTATGATTTTTGTCGCCATTGGTTTGAGTTACGTCGGCATTAAAGTTTAGAAGGTATAATAAAACGTTTTACGGCTTGAGTATTGATCTGATGTTTACAATGACAGATGTATTGAATAAATAAAATACAGTAGGTACTACTATTACTACTGTTCTTTAATAAAAACTAAGTCAATTTACACACCAAAAAATTTAAATTGGTTTCCAGTAGCTATTAGAGAAAAATGACGATACTCCTTAAAAAATAAATAAAACGCTGATAGTAAGAATCTCCAAAACAAAAAGCGGTATATAAAATAAAGGTCTCGATAATGAAGCTCCTCTCTGATGTCAGTTGTGAATTGCTGTTTGCAAATCCCGTATCATATTCCGAGCCTTCAGTACTCGCCCGCCATAATGTACTCATATCTTTACAATCGATATCCGTCTTATTGAAATTTATTTTTATGTAATTCAAACATCTTTTCACAATTCGTCATATTAATCCGTGCTGTATCGTTATATTATATATTTCTGTATTTACACACTTATTCGTTTTGCGTTTCAATTTTTCGTCAGTCGTCACAAAGAGAAAACATTTACACAATAAACATTAACTTGGTAAAAGATACGTTCTCTTAAACACTATTTTTAATTTGTATTTCTTAACTAGTCAATCAAATAGGGAACTTATCGTAGTTACCGTCGTGTTATCCTAGAGTTATAAACACAATTCAAGAATTCAGATGAAATAACGCTACGTTTTTATTAAAATACCAGATTAAATTAAGTTTTCATTGTAAAAGGACCTAATAGTTCTTGATATATTTATTTTTAACAAATCGTAAGTTTAGAATGGGTTATAACACCACAAACAATATGTATAATACAAGTTTAGTAATAATTTTTATGTGCCCTCCGCAGATGGTAAGTGGCCATGACAGTTGTGTAGACTTGTTCCTGCTTTTCTCTGGCATTAATCTTCTTGCAGGACCATTTTTTTTGGTGTCAGTGTCAGGAATATTTTTTTTTGGTGTCGGTCCTTGGATCCTTCGTATCTGATGCCGCAACCAAGGCGTGATATTTTGGCCTTTTTAAGGCTGATACTCTGGAACACTACTTATTCGGAATAATGTAGGTAAGATGTGAAACCAAGATTTGATATTTGTATCCCGAGCTGGTAATACACAGCAATAAGGTTCGAGTGGATTTCTTTATTGTTGAAAAAACCTACATTGAGTGTGGAAGGAGATGCCGTTGTGAAACTCTTATAATTCGTTAAACTGAAACCATTATTTGATATTTTTATCAGTAATGTGAGATGCGAAGTATTCTGATAGGTTACTGACCCTATTGTCAAAAGTATCACCCTTGATCAGAACTGAAAGGTAAGATTTGTATATCGCTGCCATTGAAAATACGGACACGAATTGCTTGCTAGAACTTACGAACGCTGAGCGAGGATAGCCGACTAGCTCAACCAGAAGCAGAAATGCTAAGATACAAGCTGCAGATACTCGGTCTCAGCGAAGTGCGGAGCAACAACCTCTTTGCCGTTGCTCATTGGCACAGAGGACGAAGATAAAGTAGACAACTACACCTACCTAGGAAGCATAGTGTCGGAGAGTGGAGGTACTGAAGAGGACATCGCTTCGAGAATCGCCAAATCAAGAGCAGCCTTCGCACAACTCCGTCCTGTATGACAGTCGCGGAAACTGACCAGGAGAGTTAAACTCTAAATATTCCGGTCCAACGTCAAATCCCTGATGTGAGACGTGGAAGGTTACTAAGGACATCTTGCATCGGCTTCAGGTCTTCGTCAATTGGTGTCTTCGCCGTATTCTCAATATTTACTGGCCCAAGAAAATCTCCAACGTCAATCTGTGGGAACGCTGCGGTGAGACACCGATAGACCTGCAAATCAAACGACGCAAGTAGAAGTGGATCGGCCACACGCTTCGAAGGGATCCGAAACACATACCGAGACAAGCCCTTAACTGGACCCCTGAAGGAGAGCGAAAACTTGGCCGCCCTAGGGAGACCTGACGGCGGACGAACATTGCAGAGTTCAAAAACATCGGCAAGACTTGGAGCGACATGAAAGGCGAAGCTCAAGACCGAACGAGATGGCGACATACTGTGGACGCCCTCTGCCCCATTTAGGGGACAAAGGACCAAGAAGAAGAAGAAGGAGCCTAGGAGGACTGAAGGGCGCAATCTGGCTCGTCGTTGATAGCTGGGTTCTATTTCATCCTACCCACTTCTGCACAGCAGACAACTTTTTTCGTATGCATCAGAAAAGTCTCCCAAACCGGAATAGTCTCAGTTCGGGTCCTATTTGGTAACGGGTGCAACCAGCAGTGGGCCATGTCATTGGATCTCCCTGGACCCCATGTGAATGAAATACGCTCAACTGTTCAAGACGGAATTCTATTGCTATTGATTGAAATTATTACGCAAAAAATGCAACATGTAAAATTTCTTTTGGTAAAATTTGCTATCAGAAATATCTAATCGTGGATCTTGTAGTGGATGGCTTCTTAAGGCATAAAAAACTTTTACAAAAACCGCTACCGATATAAGAATAACACTAAAACTCCAGGTATTTATCCTTAATTAAAAAAAACATCAACTTTAAAACAGACTTATTCGAAAGTTTAATATAAAGTCGGAGTTAAATGTGGATAAATTTTAAATAATATTCAATTACTATAAATTTTATATTTTAAAATTCAAGAGATTTTCCAGTTGATAAGTTGAGATTCTATTTGTGAAGCTATCATATAAGATGAGACGCCACGTTGCAATTTAAAAAAAATGCAATTTAGTTATAAAAAAGCAACTTTGGAGACTTTTTATATCATATTTTAAAAATATAAAAGTTTCATTTCAATAAATGATCCATAAAAAATATTAAAAAAATACAAAAAGTAACTGAAATAGCTGATTTCCTACAAATGCTTTATAAAGAAAATCTGAGCCAGGGTATTAGATATTATATCTAAAAACTTATTCGGTGGATTACTAGAAACGGTCTTCTAGGTTGAAATTTAGTAGAGGAGTGATTTGTTAAGGTATTATCGGCTGCTGGTACCCGGTCAGTATAAAAAAATTTCGACAGCCTGAGTAAAAACAATAAATAATAATTTATACTTTTGAAAACATTTTGATATATTGTAATTTTACTAATAAAAAAACCATCCCATACTTCTAAAAAGTTCGGTACACATCACTTGTATTATCAAAATGCTAATTGCCGCTAAAACTTTACTTATATTTCAGTGAGTTGCTCAACTGTTGTAAGTTTTGAAGCGTTTGTCTCACTTATTCTCATTAATAACACGAATTCAGATATATATTAAATAATTTATCAGTTTTATAATTCGACTCTGATAGTACTTGGCCATTTTCCTTGATTGTGAAATCGTTCACATTATCCTCACCTCAGCGAGTATAGATCAACATCCATCTATTATATGCTAATAACTTTGGGATCAAATACGATAGCCGCTGTTGGTAATTGATCTTTATTGTAATCATTAAAATTTTAACTATAAATATTTAAGTATCTGACCTGTTGTTACTTTTAAACAGTAGAATTCCACTCTGGGTGTACGCTAGAAAATTAATATATCGTTGGCGGTAGCTGACAAGCACCAAGGCTTACTGCGAGACATTTTCATCTCGTCTGCCCGTGATCACGGTTACTGTAAAGGAATCGAAACCTCGAAATTGTGTAGATACAAAATAATAAAAAGCGCGTAGGATCCGAAGAACTCAGCTTCATTAAAATGTATACACCATAAATGAAAGAGGCTCCATTATTGGACGAAAATTCATTCAAAACTCCCAACGAAAAAGAAAAAAATTGTTAGGTTATGTAAAAAAGCGACAATTTTCGACAAGACAATTTTTTATTCAGATTTCGACTTTAGACACCATAACTCTGCTATTTGTATGATGGAACGTTCATCTGTCTAAAGTGTAGGAAATTCTTTGTAGAATTTCCAGGAGTCCTACGGTATCCTTCAATAACGACTTGAAAAATTAGGTTAAATTCCACAGCAGCAGTCTTATCCTCTAGAAAGGACCTCTGAAGATACAACACCTGCCTTATGTCTCCATCTTACTTTCTCATGATGGGGTGGAAGGCTTCAAAGATTGTCCGAGGTAATCAATGGATTTTTTCAAAGTGAATATAAATTCCTTTGCTCCGCGACGGAGTAATTAATTATTTTAACTAGTTTCAGTACTCTGAAATACTATGTTGCTACGTATCGATGTAAAAACTAACATCTGACGTTGTAAAGACATAATATTTTATAGAAATAATTAAAAAAGCTCAGATTGGTTTAAGTCCATGGAAACTTAACTTAATTTTAATTTTCCGAGATTCCAAGTTCGGGTCAGTACAGACTTTTAAAAATTTGAAACTGTCAATAAAATCGTTTAATAACTTAAGACAAAAGATATGTTATTTTAGTAATAATATATTCTTAGAAAACAAAGTAAGAATTGACTTTTTAAAAAATAACATTCGATACAATTCCACCGCTAATTTATTAAATTTACACAAAAATAAAAACAATTCTAAATGAATAACTTTCAACTATCTTGATTTAAACTAATCGTTAAATGAAATCCGAATATAACACAATCGAAAGATTTAAACACACTTCTAAAATCTACTAACGACTAAACTATCACACCAACGCGCGTTACGAACGAAAAAGAGCCCTGAGGTCCTCTGACAACTGCTTATATGTCGTTTGAGTCTCTCCTACCCTCTCATATTCCTACATTGATTCTCTCCTACCCTCTCATATTCCTAAACGGCCTTTCCTGACATGAGCACGTCCCCGGGCTCCTTTGTGTTTAACTTTCTTGTCGTCCAAAACGTAGTATTAGCACCAAGGGCAGGAAATTCTTTTCATTCGCACTAGACGTATTCAGTTTTGAATGTCTTGACATTCCAGACGGGCTTGGTTGCGGCTCAGTCCCCTCCACAGGCAGATCAACCTCCGGAGGCAAGTTGGCGTCATGACACAACTCTTCTCCCTCATTGTCTACGTCTGAAATTGAGAAATATAACGGCAGAAATCTTTTCGATTTTTGATTTAACTCAACAGTAACATCATGGTTAACGTCAATGTAAAGTGAGCTAAACAAACATAGCCCACACAAAGTGGTTGTAAAACATCCCAATAACCAACCACTTGGGGCGGGACTTGTCGGAAGATCGCCCCCTCACACCTCGTCAGAGACCCACAAGGAATTGCTTGAGGCATGACTTGGTGTGTGTGTGAAGGTTATTATAAAAACATGTTCCAAAACATACCATCTGATACAGGCAATGTTCGCCGACCAACATCCCATAAATAAACTCATGATCTTTTACAACCACAGCTCGATACACAACTCACTATCAAAGTCAAGCTTCCGAACATACTAAATTAATTCCTAACCAAGAGACTAGATTCTTGGGATAACGTATCCGATGCACTCCAAGATAAACAATTATCCCAGAATCAGCCTCCTCCCGAGATAACCGGCCCGATGCACTCCAAGGCAAACGGTTATCCCAACCTAAGCGTCCCCTCCGGGATAACCGGCCCGATGCACTCCAAGGCAAACGGTTATCCCAACCTAAGCGTCCCCTCCGGGATAACCGGCCCGATGCACTCCAAGGCAAACGGTTGTCCCAGGCACAGCGCCACTTCTGGCATAGCCTGTCCGATGCACTCCAAGACAGCTATCCCAGACCCAGAGATCTAACCTCTAATACAGCGTGTCCGATACACTCCAAGACAAACGCTCACATCGTAACAAGTAACTCATGTCTCCTCGCTTTAACCCCAATACATTTAGAGATTTGTGTCAAAACAAAATTAAAATAAAAAACACAATGGGATTAAGTTTCAATAAAATCTCAAAAGGAGTTTTAGTCAAAATTTCAGGCAGAATAAGGCAAATACCTCACCATCAGAGAAAGCAGACCACACATCTGGAGTCCATTCTCCCTTCCACGGGAGCATATATTCCGCAGCTGCTCGAGTCGATTTGCCGTATGAGCCAGCTAACATCTGCAGCTCATATCGGCAGTGTGATAGTGTCTTCATAACCCGGTGTGGTCCCCGCATACATGAGTCCAGCTTCCTTGTTGACTGAGCCACCTTGCTAACAAAAACTAAGGAATGTAGTTCAAAAGAGTGAGCCGGTTTACGTCTCTAGTTAGCATAGGCATCTTGACGAGCTTAGTTGGCACGAAGGAGTTTAGATGCCCTCTGACGACTCATCTGACGAAGGACTTCTCGATTACCACTTGAGCCTTCAACAGTAACGTCTCGTATCAAACTACGTATGAGCGGTGTGGCAGCTTCAGTACCTATAAGCAGGTTTAAGGCAGAATATTGAGTTGTCTTGCGTTTTGTTATGTTTAGGATCAGCTGTAACCTCAACAAAACAGCTGGCCAAGTCCTTGGCCCAATTAAGGAAATCAGTGATTTGAAACATGCGTCCCCGATCAGTGACAATTAATTTTGGAGTTCCAAAGAGAGACACCATGGTAGTGAAGTGTTGGTTTAGTTCGTCAGTGTCTTGTCGGAACATGGGATACAATAAACAAAATTTTGAAAACGCGTCTGACGGTGACCGTCAGTTTCTGGTAGGGGGCCCAAGGTGTCCATATGGACTGCCTCAAATGCTACGTCTGGTTTTCTCCCATGAATGAATGAGCCGTGAAAGAGCACGAGCTACCTTTTTATGAGAAAGGCAAACCAAACAATGGGAATTGTATTTTTTTTTGCAAATGTTCTCAACCCTGGGAACTAAAAGTGTTTTATTATCAAGTCTACAGTTTTATCAGCCCCTTGATGATCATGTTCGTCGTGAAAAATACACATAAGACAGTCTATGGCCTTTTGAAATATAACAACAAAAATTATGATTTTCACCAATAGGTGAGAGCTTGACTTAAAGGATGTCATAACGACTAGGGTTTAACTGCCCATCCACCAGTTTTTGTTTTAGAGAGTGAGTTTTCTCGTCAGAAGCCTGAGCAACTTGCGCCCAATTTAACGGTCTCTTAATGGTACATAAGTTAACCGGATTGCGGCTAAGATAATCTGCATGGGACAAAAAATAACCTTTTCTATATTCCAGGTTAGAATCGAATTCTTGGATGTATACCCACCACCGAGCCACCCTTGGCAACAAGTCTTTCTTACGTTGGGTAAGTTTTAACGCGTTACAGCCTTAATCACTGCCGGCGTCTTCAGTTCGTACGAGTGCAACTTCCTCTCAGCCCCCTGAGTGAGTCTACTACAATAAGAGAGTACTCGTTTACGATTTCCCTTATGCACTCTCATCATGACGACTCCGTAACCAATCGAGCTCGCATCTGTGTAGTATTTCTATTGGCAGCGTAGAATCATAAATGGCGAGTACTGGCTCACTTGTAAGACAATCTATAATGTACTCACGAGCGGCTTGTTGTTCAGCTCCCCAATGAAAATTAACTCCCTTTTTAGTAAGTGCCGCTATGCAAGGAACCCTTTGGGCAAACCCAGCTATATACCGCCTAAAATAGCTAGCTAACCCCAGAAATTGCCTTACTTGCTTAATATTTTTTTTGGTACGGCTGAATCAATTAAGGCCCGCACTTTCTGACGACTTGGCCTATCCTGACCTTTACTAATCGTACGACCCAGGTATTCAATAGTGGTAGCTAAAAACGAGCATTCCTTTATTATTTGCTTTTCAAGCAAATCTGTTATTATGTCACGACCACGGATCGTTTCAGCGTGTGAGGGTTGTTATGACCGATTATACACAGGAATGCTGGATTTAAGTTCAATTGACATGCTGCCTATGTTTACGGTTGATGTAGCAGTTCCCGTAACAAAGTACCGAGAGAATTCATTAATTATCCTCTTAGTAACCCTCTCTAAATAGTTACCTACCAGAGGTGTATCAATTGTCATCGAAACATCAGACTGAACAATCATCACCATTCATTCATAAAATATGTGCATGGTTCGAGCCTAGATAACTTAACGCCCTCACTATTTGATAAACTCCCTGATAACCGTTCGATTTTGGGTCTCTTACTACACAAAGCTTCTTTTTGCCCCAACTGCCCACAGAAAAAGCACCTGATATCACTCAGATTACGTTTACGTGAATACTCCAGAGATCGTCTATCTGTCGTAACGTTTCACAATTCCGAACGCGAGTATAGATGTCTCGAAATACTAATTGTATTTGGTTTAACATAGATTGAAAAGAATTCGACTAAATCATTCGGAAATAGTTTAGCATTTGTCGCCGTAGCCCTAATATTTGGATCAGTGACACTGTGAATAATTATAACCGAAATAAGCTCCTCACCGAGTCCTTGCACTATACGTAAGCAAAGTATCGACCGGCGTACATATTACGCGTACGTTGGATAGTGATCGGAATTCTTAGTCATAACTTCAAACAATATTCCAGCAAAATCTAATACTTCAGGACATAAAGGTTTGAATTCTTTCTTAGAACTGGTCCAACTACGGTAGCTAGACACCCATTCATTGAGCCAAGATTTCAAATCCCCTAACAAACAATTTCCTATTCGCGAAAGGCATTCTAAATCATTCCAATTGTTTAAAACTTTCGCGCAATCAACTTGTATGCACTAATCGTCAAAGTTGTGTAGATTTGGGTCAAAGTTCGAAATATAGTAATACCGAGATTTTTCAGCCGTACTAATTGATCTGATGGCACTAGTAATGCAATCGGCAACACTCGCCTGTACTAATTCCAACGGTATACCCGCGTCGCCTACTTGTCGTGGTTGAGCGAGGCCTCGGATCCTGATGATGATAACATTCTGAATGGTAGCTTCACGTCAAGTCACATGCGTCGGAGAAACCAGATGCCCTATCGACGATAATTCACGCATTCTAAAGGGTACACGACGATCGGAAACGCGAGATATATCGCGGACGCGCGTTGGTGTCTGCAACTGTCGTGATGACTGCCTATTACAAACGCTACCGGGCGTCAAACCTTTGTAACGCAATTCCTCATAGTCGTGTTAATTCACCGACGCGCGGTGCGGCATGGACGAAGCCCTTGTTTTCGCCTCTAACGTTTTAAGACGAGACATCATTGCCTCCATATCAAGTCTCAACATGTTATTCTCATCAAAGGATTGCTCACGGGAACTATTACCTGACTCTAGCTACGATCACGACGAGGATTACTATCAAGACCACTGCGGCTACAATTGCGTTCACGTTCAGACATTTTAGTAACAAAATAAAATAATTAAATAAGTATGATCGCTAGAAATTAACGTATCAACAAACAAACGCAATAAAAGCTTACTCACCGCTTAATCAAAGTAATTAACACAAATTAATATTCTCGATAATAACGTAACACGATATTTAAAATAACTCAGTGTCTAAAAAAAAAGTTATAATGAAATATTTAATAAAACACAAAAAAAAAATAATGTGGGGGTAAATTGAAATAACAAGGCCTTACCAAACGGGGTTCTCAAGGTACGTATCGCACTTCTGATCTTAGAAAACAAGGTAAGAATTGACTTTTTAAAAAATAACATTCGATACAATTCCACCGCTAATTTATTAAATTTACACAAAAATAAAAACAATTCTAAATGAATAACTTTCAACTATCTTGATTTAAACTAATCGTTAAATGAAATCCGAATATAACACAATCGAAAGATTTAAACACACTTCTAAAATCTACTAACGACTAAACTATCACACCAACGCGCGTTACGAACGAAAAAGAGCCCTGAGGTCCTCTGACAACTGCTTATATGTCGTTTGAGTCTCTCCTACCCTCTCATATTCCTACATTGATTCTCTCCTACCCTCTCATATTCCTACAATATATATATTAGTCAAGTGCCATGAACGGTAAAGGCTTTATTAAAAATAGATTTAATTCAAACATAATAGACATTTAATTCGAGAAGCAATTACTTAGACTACTATTTACAGAAAGAAATTAATCAACATAATATTAAAATCCTAATACTAATGCCGCCCGGGAGTATCTTATTCTTATTATAGCAACGCTTGATTGTTTTAATTATTGGTAAGACGGCCATCGAGAGGGGTATATATCGGATTTAATTATAAATTCATTATTTTAAAGACAGGACGCCAGCCTCGCTGACGTCTCTAATGTCACTTGTTTAAGTAAGTTCCAGATATTTTAAAATGAAACTTCAATTCTTCTAAATGTTCTTGTATTTCTCGAATGTTCTTTATGCTCCGCACTCGCTGAACTCTGCAGTCCCCTGTCGTGCGTCCAGACGTCATATTTAAACCAGAATTCAAACATAGTTCTATTCCCTTTGATTTCGTTTTACTTTTAACAATAGCAACGACGACCAATAAGGTGTTATAATAATTGGTGCCAGTTATTTTCATGTTGCATCCGTCGTTGAAGCTGCTTGCGCCGATACGGCCATTCTGGCAGGAGGTGCGTGCTCTGCACCTGCCTGGTGATGTGTTCTCTCTTGCTTAGCTTTCGTTATGTTCTCGTACCCGTTGCAGGTCTCGTAGAGTAGATGGGCCAGGTTCAAGAATTGATGCTTCATCGTCCGAAGTCATGCCGATACGGTTATACTGATGCGTGCTCTGCATTGTTTTCTGTGATAACAGAGAGATACTTATGTAGTCTAGGTACTTCCACAGTAAACCTAGATAACTTATATTGTTATAGTTATGGTTAACAAATTTGTTGTGGTCGTATGGGTTACGTTGTTTATTACGACTCATCGTGAGACGAAATCATAATATCAGGTCCAATTATTTAATCTACTTATGGCTTTGGGGCGTCACACGAACATTCATAACATATGTCATAGGACGTCTCCATCCGCCTACAACTTTTTTTTTTTTTATTTCTTTATTTGTTTGGCGTAAGACGTCTCCACCCGTGTACAATATTTTTTTAATTTTTTTTTTTTTTTTTTTTTCGTAAGACGTCTCCACCCGTCTACTTTTTTTTTTTTTTTTTATTTCTTTATTTGTTTGGCGTAAGACGTCTCCACCCGTGTACAATATTATTTTGATTTTTTTTTTTTTTTTATTTATTTTTTTTTTTTTGTTATGGTTCGGATCCGCACGCCAAATGCATCTTTTATAGTAATATATCTCAAACTAAGTGTTAGACAATCACATTGCTAGCAATGATTAATGGTAATGCGTTTGAATGAAGCAATTTGAACAAAATGAAATACGCTCACCGGATAACTATTAGGTAGGCGAACCGTCCACCTAACTGCTTGCTTAGTAATTCTGTGTCGTCCCTCAGATGCTGTGAAGTCTCATCGTAGCTGGTCATGTGCCACATTGGTTGCTGGTCATGTGCCACATTTCGAAGTCATCCATTGTCCAAAATCACTTTACAAGATATTAATCATTCTCAATTATTTTCTGGATTTTGTATAGTTCACAAAATTTTAAATATAGGGATATCCGATTTCTGGGGTTATATTTTTATTATTACAATATCTCCCTTCTGGAATCTTTTAATCGTATTCCCTTTGATTTCGTTTTACTTTTAACAATAGCAACGACGACCAATAAGGTGTTATAATAATTGGTGCCAGTTATTTTCATGTTGCATCCGTCGTTGAAGCTGCTTGCGCCGATATATATTATATATCTTTAGAATATTTGCCTGGAAACGTCTCTGGGCGCGGAGTCAGCGGTATTCGATGTTGACTGCCTCATTGGAACCGCCGTAACTTGTTAGTGATATAAAATAAAACTGCATATTTGTATGCTCAAGGCGTAATGTTTTGAAGTGAGTTGTTCTATGTACAGAGTTGGTATCACGAGCTTTCTGACGATGATATTTAACGTGCTCGTCGCATGTTTTAGTGAAATATATTTTTTTTAATTTTCATACAAATATAAACACCAGATACATGTGATTTTTCTTCTTTAATGTTTGACATTAATTTGATAGATAAGTGCACTTATCTTAATTCAAAAATTGCTTTAAATGGGTTGGAATCAATCAAAAACTTTATAAGTCTCGCAGAACATTATTAACTCAAATCACAAAGATGGACATTTAATGAGAAATTAGTGACTTCAAATTGGAAAAATCAATTAATTATAAAAGCGATTTATTTGAACATCTTGTATCAGTATGTATATGATATATCTCGTGTATGGAATGTTTAAGGAGTCCTTTTAAGAAATCTAATACTTTGCAATTATTAGCGGTCTGTTCAGAACATAAGATCATACATCGTCATACTAGTTTTATTTATTGGATTTGTTATAAATATAAATACCACTTAATTATTCATCAATTAGTAAGAATTATATATAAATGTATTGACAGTTAATCTAAAAAAAATTGTCGGTTCAAGGTAAAGATCCTTTAATTATTATATATAACTAATTATATTTCAATTATTATTAGTAATGAAAATGAGGGGATCTTGTTTCAGAACAAAACATTTATATTATTTACTTTCTTTGATTCTCCTCACTCACACTGTGGTTTATTGGACAAAACAATCTCATTTTCATTAGTATCAAGGACTCAATGTCATCTGAATCGTTTGTCTGTTTTCTACACCGACTCACTTGATGTTATAATATTATTATCCTATCGATCTTCAAAAAAACGCAGAAAATCACCACTAAGTTGGATAACAGGAAAATGCGTAACAATATCCGGAATTGTTATCTCAACATGTCGATATAAGGAAAGTAAGGCGCCATATTTATTGTTGTTTCCTAAACGTACTTTCCTCGGCTTTGTCTGCATCACACCGCAGTCCAGCGTTCTCAAGCTATTAAACATTAATATAATCTTAAAAGTTGGCGCCTGTCTTCATATTTTATAGTCATTATGACGATTAGCATTACATACACAAACTTTTTATTTTTGAAAATTTGATATAAGTAAAGACATGTTCATGAAAAACACTTTAACAATAGATTCATAACTTGGTGGAGGACTCGACTTGGGTGGAAGGATTCTAACTTTAATCAATTAAAATGAAATGATACTTGGTAATTCAAACCCGGACACCTTTGAAATTCCGAACTTATATTTGTTCGGCATTGTTTGAAACAATTAATGTTTTGGTAAATATCAAATAACAAATAATGTTATTTAAGTGTCGATTAACATCGAATAACATTTATTTATTTGTAAGTTTAATTTTATAGTAATGTTATATATAAAATAATAATCCTTAAAATGTTAATGAAAATATACATAAAGCGGTTGGGTTTTGAGTAAACATAACGTCCCCTTATACCCTATAGCGACCTCACTTGGTATTCGATTCACACAGATTTTGTGTCCATTCCACTATGCTTTCTCGTTCATATTTACTATACATAAAATACCGAAACATTTATATGGTAAAGTTTACTTTAAGTATCATGTTTGATATGAAAAATAATATAAACTAAGTTGCTGTTATGTCTGCTAAAACGCATTGAAAATTTATTAAACCGATGATAGTAAGTAATTTGTTATGTGTATCCAGGATGTCACAATTTGGACAGTCACAGTAATTAGCTACGATATTTCTAAAAACCTGAAATATGATCCTTCTAGTTCAATAATGATAAATTATTTTAATGTTTTACAATTCATCTGTGCGTTCAAATCTACCATGTCAGTTAAACTTCGCTTGTAGAAATTAATAAGGGGCTTAGCTTCCATATAAAAAAACAGTGTCGATTGCCTCGTTATTGACAATATACAATTTAAACTTCTACTTAAAAATAGAGACATCATTTCTGTTGAATTATTAATTTATACTTATAAATAACTTACAATGACCAAGTTACAATAGTAAAATAAATGTATAAAAACGATTTAGTACAAAAATAATTGTCGATTCCATTACTAGATTCATAAACTGAGCTTAAAAAGTGAAATATTTCATATTAACGAGACAGTGTTTGTTAACAACGAGGTGATAATAATACTGAGTGTATTGTTAACGGCCTATTAACATTTTAAATGCAATATTAAGTGTGCTTTATAACTATTATTGATGTAACTAAAGCTCTATTGGTTCTGATTATTAAATAAATATAAATTATTAGCGGATCAAAATAAACTAGAGATATTCAATTGATTCCATTCTTGCAAAGGATTACGCTCTGGACCACAACAATATCAGAATGATAAATTGGTTTTTATTGTTTATAACTTAAATATTTGTATTTTTCTAATAAGAGGTCAAATTGAAGGTAGAAATAAAAAAACAAGATCTGATACCTCCCGAGTAGAAGACGGATGATAAGATATTCAAAGTGTGCATAGGGTACAGAGTGGTTAAATTTATGATATTTTCATTAATGTTATGTTATAATTGTTTATTTTATTTCTATAGAGTATTTAACGAATAATTTGTTACCATTATTAATTCATATATAAATTAAGCTTTCCCTCTATGTTGTGATCCTTTTAAATATATATTTAATATGTAAAAACTATAAACATTGACATAATTCTTATCTTAATAAATTTGAAGAAATTATAATGTCTTGTTTTTCAAAAAAGCACAGATAATATAGTATGAGCTCACTTAGTACACTTATTCTAAAAATATTGTTATTGAGTAGGCCTAGGTTGAATAGGCTTTTTGAGAAAAGGCACTAGGGCTATACAATCAAACGTCACTAACGGACTCACTAGTTATAGGTTTTTCGTAAATGTGTGCGCGGTAGAAGTGGGAGCGAGATGTATAACAGCTAAATATCTCTACAACCTTTTAAAAAACCTGTACAAAACTAAAATCAACTCATTCTCGTAACGTACCTCAAGGCAGTCCTAGCAGTTTCGTTTTAAATTTGGCAAGGTAGAGATAGGAGCTCGGATGGTAGAACTGAGCGTTAACACACCTTAAACCTACACCTGTGTCACAAGTCCCAGGCACTGCTAAAGCTCCTCTCCCTGCAACGCGATTGTTCCGACACCCGCAAGGTGAATATATAGAATGCTGAGAGGTTTCCTCATGTGACAAATTAAAAACAACATTAACTAATAAAAAAAATAAAATAATTCCGCATAGTTCCTGTAGAGGCAGCTTTGGTTATCAAAGAAGAAAGCGAGTAGATCACCCTGTGTGTCCGTTCAAAATAGGAATATCATAGGCCATTTCAACCCCAGCAATACAAAAGTTTCCAGAAAACCCTTTTATAATCTTTACCAAAAAAAGGATGCCTGATATCGAAATCTTCAGTGATGTAATAACTGATACTAAGATAGTGCATTCACCACCTACGTATTCATTTCCATCTGACAACGAGTGGAATGACAGTCAAGTACTGACCAATCAAAAATTTAATATAAAAAACGTTCAATTTCAGTGCCACTTATCTGATAAGTCCAATTTGTCGTTTAGAGAGTTGGTGCGCTGAACAGCAAGCAAGCAAGCAAGTGAATACAAAACTGCTTTAAAACGGTCAAATCTGACCCCGCTTCTAATATTTTTTTTTAATCTGTGCAATGGTGTTCCTCGATACCAACTTAGACTTGGAAGGTTTTTAAGTTATTAAGTTTAAGAAAAAGACTTATAGCGCTTTGTGTATTGTTTCACCTTCGAGGAATTCTTGCTTTGAATACCGTCTTAAAATATGTACACCTACAGGTTTTTACAGGACATAGGTTAGAGAGTGTGAGCAAGAATTGGAGGATACGATTCCTCCATCCCTATTTTTTAAAGAGAATAGTGGCAAATAAGCAGACGGCCAACTTGATGGGAAGTCGTCACCGGCGCCCATGGACATCTGCAACATAAGAGATGTTGCTGATGCGTTGCGAGCCTTGGTTGTTGAGGGGGGAGAAAAGAATGGGAATAGGAAGAGGGCAGGAAAGATTGGGAACAGGACAACTGGCTCTCTGACTCATCGGAAAAAACGTAGTCATTAAAGACAACTTCTCGATGACACGTTAGAGGGTGGAACTTCTCCGGTAGAGTCAGCTCATGTGTGAGTTATAGTAATTTAAATGAAGCTAATATTTTTAGGATATACTACGCGTGCTTTATTATTTGTTAAAACTACACACTCCCGACGTTTCGGTTATTTTTCAGCAACCGTGATCATGAGCAGACGAGATGTGAATGTCTGTCAGTTGGTCCTGTTATTTATCATCTACCGCCATCGATTTCTTAATTTTCTAGCGTACCGGTCTGGATACCGGCAGGACGCGCTTACGTTGTCGCGAGGTCCGGCAGTGTGGTCACGGACATGGGACTTTATATTTTTAAGGAGGGTGTCCCAGGTGTTTGATAGATTCCAGCCATCTTCTCTATTGAAATTGGGATGTTTTTTAATTTCAATAGCCTCGCGAATTAACCTCGGTATGTACCTTTATGAGCTTCATTAGCGAGGATTTGTGGTTTAAAACCAAACTGAATATAGTGGCCTGAAAAACAAACCGAATATAGTGGCCTGGTCTGACACTTGTGTGTTCACACATTGCTGACTTCGACGCGCGCCTATTTTTGATGTCTGACATGTGTTTCTTCACCCATGTACCGATGCTCCTCTTTGTTTATCCAATGTCTGATAAGCCACAGTCACCATCGAGTTTGTAAACACCCGCTTGTTGCAAAGAAATCTTGATAGGTCTCAATCTTGAAACTTGAATCTTGATAGGTCTCAAGAATTGGCTCACTTTCTTATGTGGTTTGTAAATAATCTTGATCGAAACTTTCTTCAAGATGTTGCTTATTTGGTCAGTAACTTCCTTCACATATGGTAATATTGCCGGTTGTCGCTCAACTGTGGGTGGCTTCAAGTGGTTCTTGCGATGCTGGCGAGGCACGGGTAGGTTTTTGGTGGTAAGAGATTGTTTTTCATGCTACTCGGTCTCTAGGTGGTCAGCATCACAAAGGTGTTGGGCTCTCCGTAACAAAGATTTGCCAATGGTAGCTGGATAGGGTGGTGGTGTGAGTTACCATTGAGATACCTATCCGTATGTGTGGGTTTCCTATAAACAGTATGTCCCAAACTATTATCAGGATTCCAAACGAAAAGTATATCAAGGAAAGCTAAAGAATTATTTGCCTCTAATTCTATAGTAAACTGAATCTTGCTATTGATAGAATTAAGGTGGTTCAGAAAAGCAGATGTTTTATTTATATTTGACATTGTGAAGTTGTCATCTACATACCGTTTATATATTAAAAGTTTTATTTGAGGAGAGCAAAGGGCTCGCGCCCCGAAGTCCTCCGTGAAAAGTCCTCACAGTTGCTGAAAAGTAACCGAAACGTCGGGAGTATGTAGTTTTTAACAAAAAATAAAGCACGAGTAGTATATCCGAAAAATATTAGTTTCATTTAAATGAATAAAACTCGCGAGTCTTAGATCTCATTACGAGTTATAGTAACTTGACCACAGGTGGGCTCTACCAACTACAAATTTTACAAGCAACAACCAGAAGTACTGCTGGCGTTTACTCTTTTGTTGGAGATCATCCTCCCATTTGGACAGTCTACCGTCTCGATCTGACAAGGTCTTCGAGTTGGATGGCGTGCCATACCATACAAGCTCGCCTCTGAAAGCCTTTGCTACAATTACGTCGTGCATTGGAACCGTGGTTGGATAGCCAGTACTGGGTGAATGTGACTTGGAGAAAGCGTTACCGGAGCCTCTTTCATCCTTTGCGGTGAGGAGGTATCACGCTGATTTTTTAGTGGGTAGATTGGATGCCTTAAACCTAGAAGTCCTAATAACCGCAGCTGCTCACCCCAGGTTGGGAAGAGTATGTGACAAGCATTTTTTCAGCTTTATATAAAAAAGGCTTTTAATGAGATAGTGTGTTTACCATCTAAATGTTTTATAATTAGATAAGGCGACAGCAAAGCCGTATCCAGTTTTTATTTATAGAAAAATATTTTTATTTATTACTAAGTAACTTTGTAGTATGGTGCGGATTACTTTAAAATATATTTTTATTTTTTTTATTTCTATATAAGTACCTATCTTCACAAAGGTCCATGTGAATATGAATACATTTTAATGAGAAAAAGTTTCTCCTTGTAAAAGACCCATTTGTAAGAGTTCATGGAATAAAAATCTGTTAATAATAAAAGTTTAATCTTTTACTAAGAATTATTTTCTACATTTTTCTTCCTTAATAAGCTTGTTATAATTATTTTTAAATTAATACATAACATTTTGCATTAGAAAAGGTTGCTAAGGATGGTAAATACAATAACTAAGTCTCGTATTAAGAAATGAATAATAGATATTATAACAATTTAATCTTTCCCCAAAAATTCAATATGGGATGTCGATCACGTAGTTTCTCAAATCAATGAGGCAATTACGGAAACCCTTTAGGCAAATTTAATATTTGCCAACGAAGAGCATTAATATATTAGAAAACCCTTTTGACCGGCTATTATATAATGTCGATACACTTCTCACAAAATCTTTTTCCAAATAAAAAAGGAAATATACTTCTTATTCTGTAGTTTTCTTTGGTTACCATAGAAGCATATCTTTAAGCAGCCTTTGCTATTTCCAGGAAACGGAAATCACAAGTAAAGTATTTCAATATAATTAAATCGAAAAAATAACAACGGCCCCTTTACATTTTTTTCTAATAACGACCGAATAGACCTAGACTAGTTGGTAGGTGGAAATGAAAACATATATGGTGAAAAATCCATCTCCGTAACAGCCTATCTACTCAAGCCATGAAGACACTCAAATAATAATTGGAAGAAAACAGGCAGAGTAATGAGATCTAAGATTTTCGCGAGTTTTGATCATTTAAATGAAACTAATATTTTTCGGATAAACTACGCGTGATTTATTTTTGTAAAAACTACATACTCCCGATGTTTCGGTTACTTTTGATACGTGATCACGGTTGCTGAAAAGTAACCGAAACGTCGGGAGTATGTAGTTTTTTATCAAAATAAATCACGCGTAGTTTATCCGAAAAATATTAGTTTCATTTAAACAGGCAGAGTTTATTATTGTATGGATTTTTATAGATTTTTATGATTTTTGCTTGGAAAGTATAAAAAAATATTTTATGGCGTATTTGAGTATTGATCAAACGTTTACAACGACACATGCATTCAATAAATAAGTAGTGAAATTTTTGGAATATAAAGCAAAGACAACTTTCTGATACAAAGAATTTTTTTCTAAAATTATTTTTTTATTGAAGTACATAATATTTCCAATAAAAGGTTACACGAGATAGGAATAATTTGATTTTTTGAGTGAGACTTCTATGCGACTTCCAACAAGGTTGCGTTAAATGTTGAGAGCTCCTGGCGGACGGTGGGAGAAAAGTAGACAGGGCGAGATGGAAAACGTGGCGCTCGAACGCATGCTGG
Source organism: Danaus plexippus (assembly GCF_018135715.1). Lineage (NCBI taxonomy): Eukaryota > Metazoa > Arthropoda > Insecta > Lepidoptera > Nymphalidae > Danaus > Danaus plexippus. Next base: position 265,016 of record NC_083552.1, on the reverse strand, counting down.
AAATCAATTGTGACTTGTAAGTAATTATTTAAAAATCAATTTCTACCTCTTCCCGTTTTCATTCCAAATATATTATTATATATTTTTTTTAAGTATAGATAGATATTTTTTTTCCTGTAGCTGTTTAAGAAAATGATTATAATAAATATTCTACTAGATAAAAACAAACCGTTAAAATCTTAAAAAATAACTGTCTTTGTTGTTTCTTTATATAAATAAAGCTTTCGATAGTAAAGCTCCTCTCTGAAGTCAGTGGTAAATTGCTTCTGGCAAACCCAATATCATTATCTTGAGCCTTCAATACACACCGCTCATAAACCACCTATTTGTTTTATAAACATATAAAAATATATTTAACGTTACACATATGCAATATATGTATGTATACCTTTGTATACCGATCGTCTGTATTTACATATAATGTGAAATATGTTTATGTATTATAGTATTTTTATAAGAATTATAAATTTTATTATAAAATTTATTATGCATGTTATCAAGAGTCCAGGCGATGGCTTCTCATTTACCCTAAGCATGAATTACAAGTGAAATAATAGAAGTATAATTTATGCAGGTTAATCAATTCATTGTCTCCTAAAAAACCTTTTCCGATATAATATGTTAAATTAAATTTTCAAGAAGTAAAAAAAATGTAATTTAATGACATCAAAGCTGCAATTTTTTTAATTTTTTAAATGAATAATTTTAAGCATATATGATAGTCATACAAATTGATATAATGACCATAAATAACAAATTAAAATAGATATAACGACAATTAATTTCACCAATGAAAATGTTTAGAAAATTAAAAACGGCTTAATGTAGAAAGTTGCCAATACTTTTATTAATTACTGAAGTAATCTTCGTTCCTCTCTACACATCGTCGTATTCGATGAAACCACTGAGAAAAGCAGTGGGTCCATTCTTCCCTAGTGGTCTTTTGAATAGCATTTTCATACGCTTTCATCACACCTTCAGGGTTCGTAAAACGAATACCTCCTAATCGAATTTTATGGTTAGTTCTTGGGAATATATAAAAGTCACAGGGTGCCAGGTGTGGACTGTATGTCAGATGACATTATCTCGACACCTGTCATAGTCAAATATTCAACGGTCCTTTTTGTGGAGTGCGCTGAAGTATTGTCGTGGTGAAGGAGGATCCTGCTTTCCGACCAAATAATGAGGCAATCATCTTTTTCCCTTGATTTCTTCCTTTCTTTACCTTAGTTGGCCGATTATCGATAGGAAACACCCACAGAGCTGATTGTCGTTTGGTTTCTGGTTTGTAGCAATATATCCAGCTTTCATCTCATGTGATGATGTCAAATACAGAATTTGAGTTACCGCTGTTGAACTTATCTAGCATTTGGTGACACCAGTCTATGCGAAGGTGTTTCTGGTCGTTGATTTAAGTATGGGGAATCCATCTAGTACAAAACTTCCTGACGCTTTAATGTTGGTGTAATATTTTTTGAACTTGACTCATACCAATACCTAGGCTTGTCGTTATATGCTGTTTGGTTACTCTCTTATCTTCGTCCCGTCTTCGTCCGTCTTATCGACGTCCCTCACTAGATCATCGTTGATATAGCTACGTTCACGTTTAAAATATTAAACCAATTGTAAATAGTGGCACGCGATGGGGCTTCGTTAAGAAATGCTAATTACAGCCTAGCATAGCTTTATTGTTGAATAAACCCACAACGAAAGTCATTTTCACGTGTAACAAGTTTTAGATTTGCAGCCAGTTCATAAAACATAACAATAAAATTCAATTTATATTTTAAAAAGTATGAAAAAAATTTATAAAATTCGGACCTTATATAATTCGGACCTACAACCTGCGGATGTCACTTTTCACATACCCTACCAATATAGCCATCGAGCTCCGACTTAAACATGATAATGAAACATGATAATGAAACATTCTACATAACTCAAACATTGTGTAAAGTTTTTGGAAGAAAATCTTAGGTTAACCACTCGAATAAACACAAAATGAATATAGATGTATTATACTATAGCACATTGTCCAGTATAAGAAAAAAAACGGGGTCACATACGTAACTGTTTTATAAACTACAGATCTATGCAAAGAAGCAATGTTATGAAAATTTATCGACAATGCTAAAAATATGAATAAGGAATTAAATTCTCTATTAAACTTTCTTTCACCGTAATACAAGAAGTTATCTCATGTAAAATTCTAGAGAATTAAATAACAACGTATTTTCATTAAGATTTATAAATTAATACTCAGGAATTTAATTCTTTCTTGTTATTCACTGTAATCCAATAAAGTAAGTAATGTACATTAACATCAGATCGAGCAATTATGTAATTTTATCAAGAGTGCTACATCGAATCTGCTAATCATATAAATCCAATATTATAACTCTACTAAGCATTGTATCGTACAGTCTTATATCGAGTAAGTCGTAAATCAAGATTAAATTGTAATATTTATTTTAAATTAATGTTAATTGTTAATTAGCACTCTGCTATTAATTTATTTTTAATTTTTTAATTATAGCTATGTCACTCTAAATCATTCACTATTAACGTTTTGAATTCGTCTCACATATCTTGAGTCAGTCCTAAACTATAAACGAAATTGGATTTTGTGTGAAATAACTTTGTACCTGAGATAAATGAACTTACTTGTAGTAAAATTTATACTAGGAGAATTACGATCTTCCTTTACGAGGAGTAAAAAATGTTTTATCTCAATTTTTTAGTTGATATTTTACAGCAAATATACAAAAATGAAAACTTAGGTAATAACATTGTTGTTAATACTCAATAGTAAGGAGCCGAATGCATAGTCTTTTTTTTTATCCAAAATTGATTACAATTAATGTAATTCATAAACTTTTGTAAGTTACAGCAACTTTCCAGCATAATATAAAAACAATCAAATACCTCAAGGAATGTCTTCATGCAACAAAAGTCACATTAATATTCGGTCCACCCAAATAACTCAATTTCAGAGATATACATTTTTGAGGAATTTTATTTCTTTATTTCTAATAACTTTGATGGAAGCGCGGCATAACTCGCTTCTATCACATCAAATAAATTGGTTGGAAAAAGAGAAATTACATTGTTTTCCCCACACAATACAGACCTTTTAGAATTTGTCTCAGATATCATTATTTAAGAAAATATTTGCGTTTAACGTTTAAAGAAAAAGGCTCTAATGTCTAAAGGATTCAAAAGCGTAAATAGTAATTTCATGGAACATTAATTTACATAAAAGTCATATTCAAATAAGATATTCTCGATTTTTGTTGTAAACATTTCAATTCAATTATTATAATTTCCGTGAAATCCTTTTGTGTATTATGATATAATAATCCGTTTCTGTTCCTGAGCTCTCTCACTGGAATCTTCGTGGAATCTACATAATATTATGATAATACTAATAAATATTTCTGTAAAACTGATTCAGTAACTTGAACCTGGCTACATATTTCACTAATTAAACATTTCTTAATGTTATATATCTTCCTCCCCAACGACTTCCGAATGATTTAATATAAACATATATAGCAATAACAATCTTAAAGGTAAATAATAATAATCTTTGAAATACAAATTAAAATAAATATTTTACCCTATTTTTATAATTATAAAAATGCACCTCACTGACATTACAAGTTAGCACTGCTATATTTTACCAGTCCACCACCAGCTAGAGACTCATGTCCTACAGACATGGTTTCCCTTACGTCCTATGAACTTCACCCATGAATGTAACTTACTTGGATTACTTACTTAATACTTACTTGGACTTACGTGCCATATGTGGATAACACTGCCAATTGCCTGGATCTTCTGCTGAAAACAGATCCGGATAGGTCACCGTCGACGTGTTAAATTTGTAACAACATATCCGCCACCCGATCAAGAACTTCCATGATAAGATAACTATCATTATTTAGAATATCTGTTTCATAATAATTCTAGTTTATTATAATTCTTAAAACCTATGTGATTATAATGTTTTGTTTATAATAACCACTTTAGTAATTTAATGAAATAATTATTTCTAGAAATATATATATTTAATTTTTACACAAGCAAACTTTATAGAATCACGTTGTTATCCTTTCAAGTCTACACAAGTCCTCAGTGGAATGGAGTCATTTTCAAAAGTATCAAGCTGGTTCTAAGTGTAAAATGTCCTCTTTATTCAAGTTTTAAATAAAACTGTTTGGCACCAATATAAAGAAATAAGTATTTAGACAATAATAATGTTCTGAAATAAATGTAAATTTATCACCATAAACTCAATAAAATTAAGTCAAAAATGGTCCCAGCACAATTCCTAGTAGTGACAAAATTTATTTCAGAAATCACCGTCCATGTTATCGAGAAATGCTTGAAAATAAAATAAATATGTAAATGGAGCCGGTGTGTCCTGAGTCAACACTTCGTCGACGCACTCTCACTTGAATTATAATTTATTACGATTTGTTTCCGTTTCACAGCGTTTATAAGAACTTTACTTTCGATATATATTTTTAATTTATTCAGAATTGTTTGGGAAAAACTGAATAATAAATGTTACATACTTAAATTGAGATTAAAGAGCAGAATTTGTATTAGTAACAATTTTTCCTTTTATTTAAAAGGAATGTTCACAATTGTTTATAATTTAACTGGGGTTAATCAATACTGTTCTTAATTTTATTTGTCTCCGGGTACAAAAAGAATATTATACTTCGACGTTAGACAAGACTTGAGTGCCGCCGTAAATAAATACATTATGTAAGCAGTACTGGTAATACGTTTTCTTGAACTAAGCAATATAGAACAAAGACACTATATTGTCCTCAAAGTCTTTGATCGTTCGAAAACTGTGAAAGCTTTGCTATACAACTACTATCATATTTCTAAAAAGGAGGCATAATGAGAACCTCCCAATTTGATTGTAAATATCAATGTTCTGACTTATTTTTTTTTCAATTTTGGTTATAGTAAGTTTTGAAACAAAATGATGAATAGAAAATAGTAAAATCAAATTTAATATGCGAAAAGAACTTTTATTTTGAGTATTCAGTTTAAGTACATACAATTTACATTAAAGGAAGTCTAGTTTAAGATTGATATGTTCAACCTGTGATTCCTTCAGTCAAGGTAAAGACATTATATAGCGTCCTTACTTGGTACCCACAATATCCTATCCGATACATATTTTAAGGGTCTACATACATATTTTAAGGGTCATTAATCTATTTTGCGATTCACTTCACCATTTTATTGGGTTATATACGGCACTTTTTCAAATAAAAATATATTTCGGTTTCTACATAAAAACTTAAAGTTTTGTTGCAAAATTAGTTCATAAATAATTAGTTTTATTGGTTTGTATTTCCTCACGGCGTATAATATTTCTTTTGGAATCTTTAAATATCTGAAATTCTACTTCAATATCAATCAATCAATAACCTAAAATAATTCACTACGACCAGTCTTGCATTCCCTTTGGTTAAGGGTACATCAAGTCTTTTGTTGTCCCTCCTGAATTCATGTGGTGGAGGCTGTGACTCGGGCTTGCGCTATCGGCTGATTCGTCAGCTTTATTCAGACATCGCAATAGTTTTGGGATTAGTCTAAAAAAGCTATTGGAGCTCTATAAACACCTAACAGTTTCCAAGAGTCAAAGAAAGAAAAATCCCATGATGACGTCATTTCATCGCTACCATAAGACAAAGATGCCCTAAAGCTAGAGTCAAGACTTCAATTCCATAAGCAGTTTATGGTAGGAGCACCAAGTAACAAAGTAGGGTTAGGATCAAGTAAGAGAGCCAAAGATACGGATATATTAAAGACCTTTATTCGGCAAGACGAGAATTCTAAATATAAGATCCATGCAATGAGTTTAGAGATGCAAAACAAGTGGTTACATGTAGGAGATTTTTGCATCCCATTAGCATTAAAATGGCGCACCTTAATTCACGATTGGTCGCCATCATTGCTAAAATCTTATCTCAATGCGTTCCGAATGACTATCCTAGATTAATCGGGCCAAATTCGTTTTGGTCAATTATTTAATTGAATTCAGGGCCATATTTTTTTTTATGATAAAGGGGGGAAAACGTCTACCTGATGGAGGTTGTACCGTCACCCATAGACATCCGCAAAATAATTTTGCGGATACGTTGCCACCCTTGTTTGGGAAAGAGAGAAGGAAAAGGTAGGGAAAAGTGAAATGGGAAAGGGTGGGAAAAAGGAAAGGCAACCGGCTCTCTCACTCAATGACTTTCATCAACGGAGCCATTAAAGACAGCTTCACGCCGATCTTCTGTGAGAAGGTGGTACTTTCCTAGTTGCGCCAGCCCATGTTCGAGCTGCAGCAATTTGACCACATCTAGGCTCTACCACCTAAAAAAAAAAACAATAAAGTTTTCCGCAGCCCAGAGCAAAGCCAAGGTTTCTTTTCAATCACACAATGTCTTCTTTCAGAAAAAAAATATTGTTTAAATCCCATATTCTTATCCATACTATCGTTATCGGTAGTAAGCTTATAATGGATTGGTTGGACAGAGCTGACTTTACATCTAAAACGCTGTTTCCTGTTAAGATCTCCAAAATATTTTTGGAATTTTTCCTTACTAGTTTCGTAGAAATTACTTGAATGGATCGTTTTTCGCTAAAAATAAGCATTTTTCTTTATTACAAAATTTATAAGATTCATGAAGTTGTAGAATGCTCCAATACGGATAGATTAATGAAATTCTTTAATGTTTGAAATATACTTTTGTAAAAATCTATAATCCTTTTTTTTGGGAATTAATATTTAAAAAAAAATCGTCTTTTTAATGAAGCACGCGATTTTTTTAACGTCACATCTTTGTCCATAAACTTTTTCTTTGTTGGTATTTATACAAATCTTGTATCTTTAAATCATCCGATCCAAGCTCGTTAAAAAATTTCAGATATTATATATTATTATACTTAACTTTATACTCTATCTATGGTGTGTTTATTTGTAAATAAGTTAATGTGGTTGAATTTGAGATATTATTTTGATTGATGGAGTGGATGGATGGATATTTTGATTGATTTATTATCTCTAACCATTAAGTAGCTAATGTCATTTAATTGCTTTAATTTTGTCACTTTTTACCCTTTTTATCCTACTATTTTCGAAATACAAACTTATAGTAATTTAAAGTACAGAAATTGCATTAATTAATCACATATTAATTTAGGAGAGAATGGTAGACTCTCTATAAACGTTTATTGTTTGGACATAAGAGTATTTTCTAACAGCTCTCCAAAAAACATAGTTTGAGAGAAAAAAATTTAAGCAGATTACGTAAGTATATTTTTTTTATATATCAAAGGAAGTGAGTTGCAGGTACATAAGCGAACTTAAAGCGGCGTGCACTCAATGTCATGGTTATTTTGGGTCGGCTGCTTCGAAATCATCACGATATCTCTGGAAACATACGGCGTAGAGACCGGAATATTTTTAGGAATATTCCTTTTGTGGAGTAAATGTCAGCTAAAAGCGAATTTTATGAAATTCCACCCACAAGAAGTGTTGTAGGACCATCAAAAATGGAAAAAACACCGTCTTTTATATAGCTTCTACATGCTCCCAATTTCGTAGTAATCTCCTTTATGTGATGTACAAATTATCTAAGAGCAAAATTTTAAAATTACTCATCCTCAATAATGATTGCGGGGGTGTGTCTTTTAAGAATGAAAATTTTCTGTATTTTATAAGATTCGGAATCGGGCAGTTAAAGGCTAGTAAACAATATGTCTCAAAGTTTTGTAGGAGTTCTTAATGACGAGTTAAATAACATTGGCATATTTTTGTTTCATAGGCCTAGACATTTATGCGATTTTAAACATTCAGAGACCGAACCACTGACATATAAAACATGTTTTTACCATCATCAACTATCTGAAAACACAGTTGAGTAAAAAACTAACAATGTTCGAAGGGAATTACTGACAGAGTAGGAAATATTTTAAGAAAGTTTTAATTAATAAATTAAAAATAATGGGTCAATTCTTGAGACCAATTAAGATTATCATTTGTTTACTATAAGCGGGAAAATATAAAGTTGATTGTGATTGTATTTTGTCATACATGAGACAAGCGAAGAGCTTCATAACAAAGTTAAAGCACATATTTTAGACATAAAAATTGGCGTGTTTCGAAATAAGTAGTATCTAAACATATAATGGACAAACCAAGCCATGAAATCTGTTTTGGCAAAACCACAGTTCCTCGCTCATGAAGACATATACCGATATATTGAGCAAACGTATTGGTGTTTTAAAACCTTACCTTTTTTAATAGATAAGTGCCACAAAATTGTCTAACATCTGGGATCATCTCATCAAAAATATAAAATAACAACGACAGTAAACAAAATATTAGATTCTCTAGATACAGATAATAGATTTTGTGTGCATCCAAAACAGTACGCGAGGAAATTAAGAAATTATTGGTAGTAGATCACAAATAACAAGACTACCTGACTGACACTTTCATCTTTTCTGGTTGTGAATACAGATACTACGAATGTATACTCGGTAAAATTATTATTTTCTTATACTTCCCATAATCATTTTCATGATTTGAATTTTGTTTGGCGGCATTTCTTTATACGTAACTAACGTTGGTAAAAGTGCATTAACCTCTTCCGACTAATTAAAAATTTTAAAAATTGAATTAAACGCATAGTCGTTATGATAAAATTTATTTTATATTTTTAATGTTGAAAAAATGAAATTGTTTTCTGTATTTTATATAAAGTTGATTCTTTTTTGCGATATCATTATAACTCCCCTAAAAAGTTTCGTGCTCCTTGATTGAGTCCTTCATTTTAAAATTGTAAGTAGTTATTTAAATTTTACAATCCACCCTTCGTGATGCGAGCGGTCGCGAGAACAAAAGACCCGGTTAATAGGATTTCCGCTATGAAAAGAATAAATTTTCATTTTGAAGTCAATTACCAACCTTGTATTTTTATTCTATTTAAAGTGGAATTGAGGGAAATATGAGTATGAAACATTTATTTGCGCATTTTTATATAGTTTTAGTGATAGTTGGTATGTTGGTTTAATGTCGGTTTGGCTCTTTTCATAAGCAAGTTACTGAAAATGGTTTAGATAGTCCATATTATATTTTTACATTAACTGCAGATATGTACAATCGCAATATGAGGTAGAACATATTTATTCTCTGTTATTTTAATTATAGAAGGAGCATATTACTGTAACCATATTTTAAGGTTATACAAAGTTTGTAAAACGTTTTATCTTAGTACCATCTCGTACTAATAAGAGATAGCACTAATGCGATCTAAAAGTAAACGTGATTGGGTGTGAACCAAACATAGTTTCCGCGTGCAACATTTTAAACGATTATTTATTTATTAACTAAAAAAACAGGTCGTGAAATATTATAATTAAACAAATGCTAGTTGTAAAGAATAAAATTGAAACCGTAAAATAAGTTTATATCCAGTGCATTATACACTTGTATATTATTTTTAGGTCAATGGATATATAACAAATAGGCATCTTTATAAATTGAACAACGGAGGGTGAAACCGTTTGCCCGCTACTGTATTTCCTTTCAATTATAATTTGGGTATCTTCAAGTCCACAGGAAAAAGTGAATTTATCAGATATAGCTTTAAGTCTACCTACCAACGGGTGGAAGCACTATCCAGTCGAAATTGAAAAGAATAGTTTGCACCAATTCAAATGTTATTTGGAGAGTACTCATTCTTTTTAATGTTTTAAAAATACATATTTTTTATATAAAACGGGTCATAACAGTATTCATGGAAAGCAAAATCATATTATTTTATACAATGCACTGTACGGTAAACTGATATCCGTATAAACTACAATTCACAGAATATATGTAATCTATCATTGTTTCACCGTCAAAATTAATGACTATAGAGAGCTGCGTGTCAGAAATAGTGACAAGGATAATGTTCCTTACATAAAAAACAATCTATCCAAATAAATGGAACTGTAATGTCTGTTTGGTATGTTAACAAAAACCTGGTAAAAAGAATCATATACTTGTATAACTTTGTGTAACCACGGTGCATATAAAATTATATTTTTTTACAATCGTCGCCTGTTTACTCTCCGAGAATTTATTAGAGTCCGGGCAGACGAAGTCACGGGCTTAGCTAAAAAAGAATATAATAAAATATACATTGTATAAATTTACAAAAACTGTCATAATTTTTTCAAATTTAGAATTCATTTCTGTATTGAGAAATAGAAAGAAAATAATAGCAATTTTTTTTTAAACTGTAATATCGTTTTTAATAAGAATATAAGTTCAAATTTACACATAGTATAATAAAATTATAAAATAAATACCGATCACATCAAACCATTCAGTGAATCATAAATATATAAAAGGGCTATTAATATTACGAGCTCAACTATTATCACACTGAATCAACTTTGTCTCATTAATATTATTTATGTCTCATTATACGCTAGGCTTGTGAAACCATACAAACCGAAGCCAAATATTACACAGCATATAATATTGGTACTATTGTTTTTTTTTTAATTAAAATTACACGGTGAAATAATTTAACAGTTAATGAGTCAAAAGTTTCCATAGATACACATATTTTCAAAAACCTTCGTCAAATATTTATCTAATCTATACATGAAGTATTAACTAACTTATCGGACTTCTAAACAGAGGGGATAATTAAATATAAGTGTTTTTGTATATAAACAAAATTATTAATGAAATCCTCAAAAGTGTAACATAAGAAATAATTCTGTTTGTTTATTTATAATATAAGGGAAATTGATTTGCTTACATAAAATGTGTTGAAACCTTTTTATTTTTTTAAATATATATTTTTCTAAATTTTATTTCATTTATAAACTAATATTACAATTGCGAGTTTTATGTTAAAATACAATTTTTCAAACCTCACAATATCAATTAAAAAGCGGAGAATGCTAAAAAAAATCAAATTCCGAAATGTTTCCGGAGCACTTCAAAACCAAAAGCCGAAGCTGTAAGTGTGGTTCTCAACAACTCTTGAATTACAAGCTAGGAATTAAAAGCGGCGTTTTTTAAGGTAATCGAAAACCAATCTACCTATAAGGCTCACTTCGAGGCTAACTCTAAAATAGCTGTGAAAACTCATACGAACCAAAAGTTAGTCTCCAATATATAATTCATAGAAAAATCTTCAACGAATAAAACACTATTTTAGGAATCAACGCTGGCTACATGACGTTTTTGTCACTTAATAAGAACAGGTTGGATGCCGTCTATACAAATTAGTTAACCACCCACATTCATTCTTGAAAATAAAACAATCTATGAAGAAGTCTTTGACTTTAGTGAATTCCAAGTTGCGTGAGAGCCTCCGCTAGTGAACAAATATCTTTTTTTTTTTATTTAGAATGGATAGACATTGACTGCCATTTTTCCGGTTAGTAAATGAAAAGGAAATCCATATTCGTTCCATAACCGTAGAGATTAAAGTAAGGAAGTTGAAATTGAAATAATTTTCTTCTTTGGCACAAAAACCACGTCAGCAAACTTAAAGCCGGTACAATCATGTCAAACCAGGAGACGATTCGAGTGCACATGTTTTTGATACTAGGGCTAGAATAACATCTGTGCTCTAGCGCTGTTCACGTCAAGACTTTTCAGTAGCTGCTTATTATTAATGCGGATCTTCGTATGAAGAAATAGGAGTCAGTCAACAAGGAGTCAGTCAACAAGGAGTCAGGCAACAGGTAATCGAGGCTATGTACATTTTTTATTATCAAGACGTGAATTTCGGGCTGAAAGATAAGCGAGCAGTATTACTGGTACATGAAATTTTTAAAGTGCTCTTTTGGGTAACGTTACTTTTTATATGATCAAGTTTTATAAGACTTAAAAATCAATCTTTACACATTTCAGTCATAGCGACGGGTACGACAAGAAAAGACTGTCAACAAAGCTCTTTATCACTGCTTTAGAAGTTTATTTTAGTTCTGAATTAAAGTAGCTTAAGCGAACGGGCTAAATAGTTTAAAAATATGGACTCATATAATAAACGCCATTGCTATCCTAATATTGGACACAATTACGTAAAGTTAATAAAAAAAATATAATACAACATTATATACTTTCATTGATCATAGTTTTTTTTAAATCAACAATTGATCGTGATATAAAACTAGGAAATTTTGTTTACGTATATACGTCCATATTATAAAATAATTAGTCAAACTAGTTTACAAATTTTAATGAATCACCGAATATTAGTATGAGGATGAATTCATCGGATTTTATCTTTAAAATATAAACCTTAATGATTTTTTGGCAGTACTTTTTACGTACAGTATTTTTTAACATAAAAAGACACTTAATGTATTCTAGGTACAAATTAATCCCACAGGGAGTGAAGCTAAAGCTTTAAGTTTTTTTAAGCCTTTTAAGGGTTGGCCGAGGGATGATATTAAATATTTATACTCGCGCCTTCACTAAAAACTTTGGATAGTCTAAAAAGTACACATTTTTCCTTTAACTGAAAACTGGACATAATATTTATAATAATAACAAGAAACTCAAGTATTTTATCAGAAAAGCTTTCAAACTTTTAAATATATATATTTTTTAATGTAAAATATGTAGAAAAATTCAAATACTTATATATAATGAAATTTATTTTTGTTTTTAGAAATGTCTTTTAAAGGCAACAATAAAATAATTAATAGTTCATTTAGTTTTGGCCTAGAAGTACATGCTCTCTATTAATATTTCATTATTTATAATATGTAATTGTAAAAGTCATTGTAGTAACAAATTAAAATTTATTTATTTTCAAACATAATACAACGAATACGTTTTATGATAATGTTGTTACTAAATAAGCTTTCACAACAAAGACGGAGCATTACTGTGTGTTCGTTATAATTAGCAACCACAAAAAGAGGAAAAACAAAGAAAGACCTTAACATAATTCATCAAAAGAAATAAAACGCTGAAATACGTAAGGTCGGACTTGAATCAACATTGTTCTTTGGAAACTTTCTATTTTATCCATACGTTGTGGATAAGACAGTATTCATAAAATATTATCATAGTTTTAATAATATTGTTTAAATATTAACTCTACTTTAATAACCCGAAGTCGTGTATTGAACTGAATTGAATTTAAAATTGTTTATTGAGTATTATAATTCCATCAACGAAATCAAAATAAAACACTCAAAAATTGCGTATGTTCATGTTCTACGAGGCCAAATGACTATGATTGTGCTTATACCAAAAACCAAACCCGCGGGTCTCTATCCTTTTATTGCAGACTCTCTTCGCATCATGACGAAGAGATACTCTACCTCCATCCAATACTCACAGCCTTTCGGTCCTTTAAAACAGTTTGCCTCCGTCTGTGTTTTCTTCCAATTATAATTTGTGGTGTATTTAAGGCTAGGGTGAATACACTACTTCTGAGATAGGGCGTTTGCATCTAGATACCAGCGTGGAATCATAGTCAAGAACTATCCAGCCATTATTTAAAAAAGAAACACCCTCTTTTATTATGTTATGGAAAAGTCTTAGTGTTAATAAATAAGACTATAAAATAGTCATGCATGTTTCTTTCCAACCTAAAGACAGTTTTGTAAGTATTTCGAGCAACAATGACACGACGGTGTAGTGTTTCTAACAAGGATATGTTGTTTATATTCATTAAATCTTAGAGTAATTTTTGATTGGAAGCCATTTTTATTATATGTTAATGTGAAGGAAGCTGATTTTAGTGTCTCTGGCCGCTGAAAGTAATTATAAAATTAAAGACAATATGGAATAATAATGTACTAAAAAAAAATGTAATGCACGAAGGAAACACAAAAGAAGCAATCACACCAAGCTGAGGTTTGTAAACACGTGGGACTATTGGGTTAGCGTCAGCACAATGTGAAGTGCTCTCACAACACTAGTCTCTATTTTGCGGAAAATAGCAATTATTGCTGTTTCTTTGTGGATCAGCTGTGACTGATTGAGGTTGTGAGTGATATTTTATTAGAGTTTTGGTAACACTTCATGATTCAATCGTGCATCACATTATGTCATATTTAAGAATAAAAATAATTATATTAGCTTAGCTCTCTGCTTCGTTCCCAATTTTGTAAGGTTCGTGGTATAAAAATTAGACAAGGTTTTAAAACAGCTGTATTAGTTTTATTGCAATACGTTAAATTATCATATTTACCACTTGAACTTAAAGCACAGACGTTAACGACGAAATAATATATATAATAGAAATGAAAATCAATATGCAAACATTTCTTCGAGCAGTGTACATTAAATTAACAGAATATTTAACTAGTTCAGAAATAGGGGGAACAATTCAGGAGAACTTATTAATATGTAATTAGTGTTTAATCTTACATTGACGAACTATCTCCCTTCTCTCCTCCATCTCTCTCTGACACATCAGATACAAACTATACCTACCACTAGTTTGCATCATCAAACTAAATACGAAGCGTTCGTAGTTTTCCACCAATAAACCTGCCTTGGCACTATCATGTGTCATTAATTAATGATGAAAAACAGGAACGCTCAGTATGTAGTGCGGAGATGGATACTTGTGATAAGCGCAGTGGAAGTGAATAATAAATACGTGAACATTGATACAGAATTCGAATGAATTCTCAGTTTCATTTGAAAGTTTTATATTTGATCTTCGGTTTCAGTGTAGAGTGGTATTAAAACTAGTCAACAATTAAAAATATGGTTTAAAAAATTCCATTTGGAACATGTTGTGATTTCTGCTTCTGTTTGTAGACTCACACGAAATATTGCTTATTACTTGAAATCTATCTCAATATAAGTAGAAATGTATCAATAGTTTCTTATTGTTTGAAGGGTTATAAATGTGGAGACAATAAACTGATGATATTTTTTAAATCTCGTATGTTTATTTTGTAATAAGGAAGAACAAAACAAAGGAATTAGTGATACAGATCTGAAGGTTTAAAGCTTATGAAATAAAAAAATTGCCTAACAATAATTCGTTGAAGACAGCAGATTTAAGTATTAGAATAGTCATACGCATTAAAGTTTCCGAGAATGGAAAAGTTGGAGTCGGCGTACTTTTTATTTGTTCAAGGATTATATACCGCTAGAGAAGAAAAGAGAGCAAGAAGGATTTAGTTTGAGCTTTCCTTTGTTCTGCAGTTGCTCATGAAACTTGTACTAGGAAATTGTTTTCTTGATGAATTCATTTTAAAAATATACCACTTTTGCATTAAAATTTTTTTGACAACTGATTGATTTGAAATTATAATATATATACATACTTTAAAAAGTTTACATAATCTTTTCAGTGTTCAGCTCAGTCAAACACAAATTAAGTTTTTATAATGAAATGAATGAGGCCTTTGCTCAGCAGTGGGCTCCTATAGGCTGATGATGATGATGATGATAATGAAAATCTATGAAATGGTTTTATTATTTTCAAGACCTTCCCATCACCGGACTAAGATTTTAATAACTTCTAATAGTACTAAACATGACTTAAAACGTTTGTTAAATACGCATATGATTTCGTAGAATAAGGATTTTCTTTTAATTATGATATAGCTTGAGAGCAGCTACATTTACAAAGAACTTGTAAAACTTGTATAAAACCGTACACACTTACAACTCACGTAACTGTAGATATGTTTTTACGATAACCTTCGTTAAGTTAGAAGTTTAAGTCGAAAATAATTTTTGGTTTAAAAATCATTATGATTAAATTTTATACGTATCGGTCGTAAAATACTTCTCTATAGTGACTTTTTATAACTATTAGTTATAAGTCCATGAAGAACTGTTGGTTGTTAAATTATAAAAATTTCCGAAGGATTCGGTCGATTTTTTTCATTGCATGTTAATTTAACTTAATAACTTTTGTTTTAATATTGTGTAAAATTTTTGGGTCGAAATTTTATCTGTCATTTATAATGGTTTACTTCTAAAGTAAGTCAATGCTGTTTGTTGTGTGGCGAGCTAGCCTAATATTTTTTTATTAAGATTCGTTACATCAAGGTCAAGCAAATTATGTTTTTATACAGGACGAGAGAAATAGGAATTAAGGTCGTCTCCTGAACAATAAATAAAGAAAAAGAAGTTATATTAAAGGTACTATCGAAAACATACGTGTGGAGTGTCTTACTTTATTCAAAACATAGCGGCTCTATTTTTATAATTCAAATAAAATATTGTAATGTTTTATAGGTATAAAAGGAACTTATTAGGCTCCGCCATGCCAGTGTGCCAGTGCTATAATTTTATTTAAATTTCCTCGAACAGATCGACATACATACTGCAGCTATATTTATATGTAATAAGATTTTGACTCCATTATCAATATAGTTGAACGGTTTCCGTTGGCTGGAACAAAACATTTTGATTATATTTTACGAGCTTCTGAAACAGTCAAAATGTTAATTTTTTTTTTAAGAAGTAAAAAAGAACCATTTCTACAATATATATAAATATTATGAATTTCATATATATAATTTTATTGATTTCTAGAAATTCCATGAAATATTGTCCTTACACTGATAATACTATTTTTCTCTTCATATAGATGTGAATTGTTGAAGGTTGCAATATTTTTTAATCGTAAAATAAATGAAATATTTAAGAGACATCTGCAGTCCGTTTTGATCATTTTCATATAATATTATGTTAAGAAATTATGTAATTTTTCTTTGATCATTGCGTTAAATCGAACGACAAATCTAATTTATTACATCTCAAAAACTTTTAAAATAAAACTTGTACATTTTCCGATTTGGTAAACGACTGTCAAAACTTTATCACTTTACTAAAGTTGCGCTATTATTTATATCAAATCATAAGGCGAAACTAGTTCAGTGTTGTGAATTAGGGAACGTATTACCTGATGATAATATCGGTTATTTGTATTAATTTTCTATAAGGGTATGTTTGTGAGACGGGATTAAGGAAAGGGGCTAATCTCGGAAGCGATTTGACCGTTCCTCAAATAGCCAATTAATATATAACTTTGTTGGCTCTAATGTTAATAGACTTATTAATGTATATATACGAATGGGGCGTTCATCTAAAATACATTTAATATTTAAATTTGTAAAATGTATTATTTTATAAATATTAGAGTTGTAGTAAATCAGGTAATCTTTAAGTAAAATATATATATTTTTAAATCCTTATATCTTTAATTTTATTTTTAGTTTAATTCTGTGTTTATTTAATCTTTATATATATATATACAATTGATAAGAAAGTACAATTGATAAGAAAGTACTATCCTAAAATTGTGTCTGTTTGATATCCCTCGATGTTAATCTTCTTGTTATATTTATGTTTTTTCCTGATCCAAGACTTTTCTCACCCGCACGCTCCGTGTTAAATAACAGGGGAATCTGTTCGAGCATTTTTTTAAATCTTATTAGATAACTTATTGTAATAAAAGCTGATTGTTTTCCAAATCAATGAGTGAAAAAAAAAAAAAGAAATAATAAATTGATTCATTAATTAATTAAGAAAATAAAAATAAAAACTATATGAAGTTCTTATCGTAATACAACTTAAGGAAATCTTTCATGGACAATTTATTAAATAAAAATTTACTAACAAACACATCAACCTAAATAATGTGTACTACCTCCTAGAAATATAATATACTGAAGGAATCATTTGGAAATTATACGTATTATTTTATTATATCTCTTGTTTGTTATTTTTTACATCATTAAGTTTTATAACTTAGTTTAAAAGTAAAATATAATTATTAATGTTAGAAAACGCTTGGATTTGACCACAAAACCCTTTTTCTCATTGTTTTCATTATTTTAAATGTCTAGTACGGTAATTATTTTAGTTACGGAATAGTATTTATTTTAATATTACTCTAGTTATTTGCTTTTATCTATGTTCATTTCAAATAGTAAGTTCGAAGAGAAACAAATTTGAGAAATAAACAAACGATATGGTAAATCAACCCGCAGCGCTATCTATCGTTTGTTTTACAAAAAACTATTGAAAAACAACAAATCAGTTAATATTATTACTTTAAAAATTACTGCTATTGTTAAGGACCATTAAAATCTGTTAAGCAATTTTTTTTTTGTGAAAGAATATCAACATCCGTAAACAGGATTATGTTCGTCCATCCATCTATGTATATTTAAACATTTCTATTGCTCCTCTCCAGTCACATGTCTCAGTCAAGTCATTCAACTAAATATAAATCACACGAGCGGTAACAATATAAAAGAGCTAAAAGAATTGCGGGGAAGATGACAATAGCCACAATAGCCCGTCTGCTTCAGTCATTTGGACGAGAACTCTTCAACCGATTACAGTGCAATATAGAGCTTCGCTTGACTCTCTCAAACTTTAAAGCCAAGGTGTGTAATCGATTTCATGCCTTTTATTGAAATGCAGCAGAAGAGAGGTTTTAAATATAATTGTATAGCTCTTAAATATACATAAATTGTAGGACACCTTATGACCAGTCGGAGCTTGTTCGCTTTTTGGATAAATATTTTTCTCTAAATGACAAATCTAACCAGGGTCTGGGTTTGTCATTTAAATACTTTATAAATAAGTCTATTTTAAAGTATGGAGCATAGATGATATTAAATATTTACTCATATTACCAAACTTATATAAGATTGTTACCAATAAATTATTCTCATCAATTAACTCAATTATTATAAGTATTTGATAAAAAATCAGTCAACTTTCGTGTAAATTTGTCATGAAATTATTTAAGTACAATATGTGACAAAACCTCTAAGTATTAGATGGATTCACCGTGCAGGTACCGGGTCCATCGCGTTGCAATGAAAGGAGCTTCAACAGTTAAATGAAACTAGTATTATTCGGATTTACTACGCGGATTTTATTATTTAAAAACTACATAATCCCGACGTTTCGGTTACTTTGAAGCAACCGTGATCACGGGCAGACGAGGTGTGAATGTCTGTCAGTTGGTCCTTGTTATTTATCATCTACCGTCATCGATTTCTTAATTTTCTGGCGTACCGCTCTGGATGCCGGCAGAATGCGCTCACGGTGTCTTGAGATCCTGCGGTATGGTTACGGACATGGGATTTTATATTTTTAAGAACGGGGTCCCAGGTGTTTGATAGATTCTAGCCATCTTCTCTATTGAAATTGGGATGTTTTTTAATTTCAATAGCCTCGCGAATTAATCTCGGTATATACTTGTCTTCCCGAGCGAGGAATTGAGGTTTATCAAACCGAAGGTAGTGGCCTGGTTTGTCCATTGTGTGTTCACACACTTCTGACTTCGACGCGCGCCTGTTTTTGATGTCTGAGATGTGTTCTTTAACCCTTGTACCGATGCTCCTCTTCGTCTGTCCAATGTATGACAAGCCACAGTCACAATCGAGTTTGTATACACCCGCTTGTTGTAAAGGAATGTTACTCTTGATTGATCTCAAGAATTGGCTCACTTTCTTATGTGGTTTGTAAATAGTCTTAATGGAAACCTTCTTCAAAATGTTGCCTATTCTGTCAGTAACTCCCTTCACATATGGTAGTATCGCAGGTTGTCGTTCTACTGTGGGTGGCTTCAGGTGGTTCTTGCGATGCTGGCGAGGTACGGGCAGGTTGTTGATGGTGAGAGCATGTTTTACATGCTGCAGCTCGGCCTCTAGGTGGTCAGCATCACAAAGGTGTTGGGCTCTCTGTAACAAGGATTTGCCAACGGTAGCTAACTGGATAGGGTGGTGGTGTGAGTTACCATTGAGGTACCTGTCCGTATGTGTGGGTTTCCTATAAACAGTATGTCCCAAAGTATTCTCAGGATTCCTAACGACAAGTATATCAAGGAAAGCTAAAGAAATATTTGCCTCCAATTTTATAGTAAACTGAATCTTACTATTGATAGAATTAAGATGATTCAGAAAAGCAGATGTTTTATTTTTATTTAATATTGTGAAGGTGTCATCTACATACCGTTTATATATTAAAGGTCTTATAGGAGGAGAGCAAAGGGCTCGCACCTCGAAGTCCTCCATGAATATGTCAGCGACAACGGGGGAAACCGGCGAACCCATTGCAACTCCATCTACTTGTATGTAGAATTCATCCTTCCACATTAGGTAGCCAGATGTTAGGCAATGCTTTAATAGTTCTGCATATTCTATAGGCATATTGTTATCCTTTAACTTACCTCTTACAATCTCAATGCAGTCAAGAACAGGTATACTAGTGAATAATGACTGTACATCGAAACTGACCATACTGTCATTGTCGCTCAATTTTAGGTGTTTTAAATCTTTGACAAATTGGTAGGAATCCTTAACGAATGACTTTGTGTGGCCCCGGAGTGGTGATAATATCTTTGAAAGAAATTTAGCCAGTTTAT
This sequence comes from Danaus plexippus, assembly GCF_018135715.1. Lineage (NCBI taxonomy): Eukaryota > Metazoa > Arthropoda > Insecta > Lepidoptera > Nymphalidae > Danaus > Danaus plexippus. Next base: position 244,599 of record NC_083552.1, on the reverse strand, counting down.
AATTTGGTGAGTCAATCTGGCTTACTATTGGGCGTAATGGAACATCTTGTTTATGGATTTTAGGTAACCCATACAATTTTGGAGGTTTTGCACACGAGCTTTAACAGTGCCTGGGACTTGCGACCCAGGTTTAGGTTTAAGGGGCACCAATCAAACGCGCGTTAAACGTTCGCCTCCACTATCCAAGCTCCTCTCTCTACCTAACCAAATTTGAAACGAACCTACTAGGGCTGCCTCCGACGACGTTCCAAGAATGAACTAATCTTACTTCTTGGCAGGCCCAAATCTTTTAGCAGGTTGTAGAGAGATATGGCTGTTATACCTCTCGCTCCTACTTCTACAGTGTGCAAATTTGCATCGAACCTATTCTTAGTGAGTTCATTAGTGAGCTTGTAATACTTGTTGACCTTGATGGCATGGTCTTTGGAGATATTGGTTTCCCAAGGAACCGTGAGCTCTATTATCACAACGCGCTTTAAAAAAAGCTAAATATGTCCGGTCTGCACGCCGTCGCACAAATATCCCCCGGGATTTTATATTGCTTCTCATACTTATCCATCATTATAGTCCAATCCGCAGCCGCTTTAATGATAGAATAAGGCTTGACGTTTGATTTTATAGCCCTAGTTTCTTCTCTCACAAAACTATTGATCGCTGGTTTGTGGTTATTTCTTTTTGCGCTCTTGCTACGGAAAGACTAACCGCTTCACGTATGATTTCTAAAAACCTATCGTGACGACGCGAGTATTGACCGCTATCTAGGAGTACCCTACATCCCATCAGCAAGTGCTTAGCAGTTTCAACTGCCTCCCCGCAGATGTATCAAGTTTTTTCGGTAACTTTACCCCCCCTTACTAAATTAATCTAATCTGGAACGCATTGAGATAAAATTTTAGCAGTGCTGGTGACCAATCATGAATTAAATTGCGCCATTTTGGTGCTAATGGAATGCACAAAATCTCCTATGTGTAGCCACTCATTCTGCATATCGAAGGCATTGCATGGATCTTATATTTAAAATTCTCGTCTTGCCGAATAAAGGTCTTTAATATATCCGTATCTTTGGCTCTCTTACTTGATCCTAGCCCTACTCTGTTACTTTGTGATCCTATCATAAACTGCTTATGGAATTGAAGCCTTGAATCTAGCTCCAGGGCATCTTTTTCTTTTGGGAGCGATGTAACGACGTCATCCTGGGATTTTCCCAGGATATGACTCTTAGAAACTCTTAGGTGTTTATAGAACTCTGATGGCTTTTTAGATTCATGACGAATCAGCCGGTATCGCGAGTCCGATCAGCAACTTCAACACCTTTATGACGCTTGCATCTAACCTTGACAAAAAGGTTTTATTTAAATAATAGACGAGGAAAAACCAATTCAAATATGATATTAGATAATTTTCGTAGAACCAAGCTTTTTTGACGTTACTAATCGGTTGGTTATCAACCTTGTTAAGATGTTTCAAAAGGCCATCTACTATACCTTCTAGGGATGGAGTACGACCTATATATCTTACTACCGAGAAATTTAAAAGGATCATTTTCCTTTACCGTAGAAACGCATTGACCGCCTAACCATAATCCCGGATCGTATGAGGTATATTTTTTATTTCGCCTACCGAGACACAGACAGTAACATTTATTTGGTTTTGTCCTCAATCCATCCGTCCACTCACCGAATTTATCCACTTCATCCAATAGAACAATTATAATAATAGTTTAAAGAATAAAGAATAACGAATAATAGTTTTATTTGAATCTCGTACTCAATTGAAAGTAATATTAATATCTACAAATCGCTTAGCGTTCATAAGCCATGTTTTGTACTTGGTCCAAAATTGCTCACATTATTAAAGAAGCTCTTAACATAAACATTTAAATCAAATAGATAAGGCAAACTAAATAATGTAAAACCGTCCATCAAAAGCGTTTTTTTTTTTTGTCATACTGTAACGAAAATATAATTCCTAATACGAACTGTTAATATTAGTGAGAACAGCGTATATATTTTTTAAATCTAATTTTTAGTTACAATAGGGGTATTCAAAAAGTTTTTTTCGTTGCATAATAGTCACAATTGGTTTTTACAAATAAAAATTATTTAAAAACTTATAATAAACGAATAGGATTCTTGAAATAAAAACCCGCCTCTGATAATAATCTTTACAAAAAGTTCAGAATTGGACTGGACCTCCGGTGAACACGATATACACATCGGATACAACTGGAAGAAAAAGAAACATGGCCTTACTTACCTGCCAAATCTAAGCTTAGGAAGGAAGTGAGATAAAAAGGGAAAAACTTGGAGAGACTGGGGCTTGGATATACAGAGGTCCTCACTATACAAAAGGTAATGCTTACTTTATTAGTTGTCTTAATTCTTCATACCATATATACATAATATTATATACATATAACTTTCAAAAACACCATTTTTACATTAATATATTTATGTAGGTCGTTTCATTATCTCGTTGGATATATGGTACTGGTAGCATAGTATGAAGATACATATGTTTTATCAATGTAAGGCATTGCTTAAGTAATATCATAAAGTTAAAGTTAGCCGTGTGTCTTTGGTCTTTGAAGGTAGTAGATAATTTCGTTTTTAGCAGAACGCAAGTTGATTTGTGGTGGCTAATACACTACGCTAGGAACTACAAAGCTATTTATTTTACATAAAATAGGAACAAAATAATCGAAGACATTTCCTTTAAAAAGTATTTTGAGATCTAAAAATAAATAAAATTTATTTTTACTTTATTTATAAATTATTATCAAAGACCATCTTGGAACACAACAGCGTAATTAAAAAATATCAATTCAAATGATCGGTGTCTTACAAGGATAATAAATATAGAAAAATTAAAAATTAAATCATCATTTAAGTAAGAAAAATTCAAATGCTTAAAAACAATTCCGTAGATAACTTTGTATATTTTAAATAAGTGATGTAAATTCGTGGAGTTTCTTTCACATAGTCGTTAAGTTTATTCCTGAGGTAGTCTGAAGCGGGTACGGGGAGCTTTACACTCTTCCTTTACGACGCACGTGCTATGAGAGAGCCTTGAATCGATACGATAAATGAGATTTAGATTCGCATTTTACCTCTTTATAAAAATTATAAGAATTTAATAAAATTATACACAAACAAGACATGTAAAGAAATAAAGTTAGTGATGAAGTACTTAGTATGCTCGACATTACAAGCAAGAATTCTAATAACGCGTTAAATTATGTGTAATCTATTTATTACAATGAATTATAGCAAATAAGTTAAATGTAAACGTATCTTTATACATAAAACAAAAGAATAATCATTGAAAGGATCTCCTTTGTCATAAAAGTCGCCAGATAAGGCGCGACAAACAAACAAGTCAAGTTGATATTCCCATCGATTTAGACAGAAACAAATATATTGAAATGATTTTCATGTCGGCCTGTGTAAGTGCGTTGTTGGAAGTTTATGATGAGGGATTTTCGATCGATTATTTTAGATTATGACGTCTGCTTTCAAATTTTTTCTATCATTAATGTCATATTATAAGTGTCAATAAAATTATGCGATATTTTATTATAAATGCTCAAACATAGATACATTTAATAATATATAAAGCAGTCGTGTGCATACTAAGAGACCCTTGGATTCATCCATCGAACACACTAATATTTTTATTATATTTTAAATCATTAATTAAACGTCATTTTCAGTTGTTGATGTAAATCATTAAAATTTAGTGTGATTTTGCTGTGAACTCAAAAAACGTTTATTTTGCTTCTGAACACGGAGTCATGGAGTTAAATTTGTCGAACAGTTTTTTAAAATGTTCATTAAAATTAAAAGGTTTGAAATACATCATTTATTTCTGGGTCAGAAGAGGGTTGCTTCTTGTATTATTTTCTATTGCTTGGGAATGATTGATGAGAATGAAGGAATGCGTGAACGAATGGCCTGTATGATATGTTTTATGTAATTGTATGAATTCTCGGAAAAAGGACACTTTTAGTATATATTTTATACGACTGTAATATATTTAAATGATAAAAATTTTAAGCCATTTGAGCAAAAATAAAACGAATGTTCCGTATATTACGCTTATAAAGTATATTTACGTATATTTTTAAAACGTTTTAAAATTAAATTAATTTATATTATCACGCACAATTATCCGAAAAATTTCAGTTGCTTATTTATTATTTTAATTGTATATTAGAAATAACTCTTATATTTGAAGTGATAAAACAAATCGTAAATAAATACGTGACTTTGTTAATGCTGGGAACATCTGCGTACGATTGCAAATTTTTATTTACTTTGTGAACGGCGGGAATACTAACGAGGAGACATTATCATAGAGCGTTATTTTTTGTTAATGTGACATTGTGGAAACGGGTTCCTTTATTTCATTCATCGGCTATTGGAAAAATGTGACGTCTCACGAGATGTCACATCTAGTCCATATAATAATTATGAGACATGATAATATAATTTAAGCACATTAAATATCAATGTTTTGTGTAAACTCGACAAAGTAATATCGTCAACTTTCTGCCGTTCAAAATTACTAACCGCTGAAAAGTTGAAAGTTTGCAAAGAAGCGATTCTTGTTTTCAAGCCCTAAAGGTTTGAAATACTGTTCAAATATAAGCCATATAAGTCAAAGAAATGCTTTTATACAAAAAATATAATATAGTGTTTATGAATTTAAGCAAATAGCTAAATAATAAAATTTGTAATACAAAATTAACTATCAAAAAATTAAAAAAAAAATTGCACTCAAAAAATAAATTTATATATTTTTTTGAAGCTGTACCTACATAGTAGAAAGAGTAGGAAAAAACGAACAATTGTTCCGCTAATGGATTCGGATGTTTAATAGCAGTAATTCGGTTAATAAATTATTAGGTAACTTATGAAAGCACTGAACAATCTCTTTAAGTAAAAATAAATTGAATTTAAGGACAAACTTAACTTAACCATTAGAAAACTGTTGTTCCACACATCGCCATAGGTCGTGGTTTGTTAACTATCTACTAATAAAAGTTTATTGCATTACAAAACTTTTAAGTATTGTAAAATTATAAGGTATAGGAAGTGGGGCTACATTATAATAAGTTTACGCTGATTTTATATTTTAATCTCTCTATAATAAAATTCGAAATAAATAAATATATTTTTCGTTTTTGTTACGAGAACAGAACACAGAAGTTTTAAAATAATAGTTTGATATTGTTGTACCGAAGGTTACGTACCCTGATTTGAAATTATTTCAGCTTGAACTTTCCTCGAGATCCTGGGAAAAAGATTCTTGGAAGGCACACAATCGGACTACAAAGTGATGTTAAAGAATTCCTGTTTCGATTAAGGCATGGAATACATAGTGTACTCAAAAAAAATGAAAACCTTTTTTAAGTGTACTCGAATATCACAACAATTTCATTTAATATAATTGGCTCTCCGATATTTTTATACAATATTCTTGCGATAAATTATGTATCGATAGGAAGTCACGAGGCCAGCAGTCAAGTTATTGTAGTTCATTAGAAAATAATTTACTTCGTATGACTTTGATGATTATAATACATATAACAAAATATTTATACATTTTTAACGCTTAACTCTTGGCTTTTAGATGTATAGGGTGTGTTATAAATGTATAACAATTTTTTCACATGTTTGGGCAACTTGGAAGCCCTAAGTCTCATATGTTCTATTTTATTATCTTCTGTATAAGTAAGACGTCTATGTACATCTACGTATGTATATCGATATTTTATAGTCCTTGCCTGTAGTATATAGTCGACTACTATTGAAAACTACTTTTTGGTTAATTAATAAGTTTTTCATACTTATTAAATTTCCGAAACCGTAATTTTTGTGTAAGTCGTTTTAACTAAACATTCCCATAACATAACATGGAGTATATATCTGGTTATGCCTTTTTTGTGTCTGTTTGACTTCATGCCAGAAAAAGAACAATGGACGACGCAGATTGAATTTACTTGAACAATAACGGAGTTTCAAATTCTGTTTTAATGTTTTAAGTCATGAAAGGGAGGAAATGAAGGTCAATGCTAAAACACGTAGATTAAACACTGTTAAAAAAAAACAAGAATTAAAATAAAATAAATTAAAATATATCGAAACATATACAATAACAATATTGTTCATTGCTGAACCTGTCTTTTCTTTTCATTTTCTTGATGTTGCTGCGTGCAGAGCATTTTGGTAATAAAAATACATTAATAAGTACATAATAAGTTCCTAATCAGTAATTTTTGGTTGAGATTACTACGAGTTACACCGATGCGAAGCAAACTTGTATTAAAGTTTTTTACTTATCCTGCAATCTAATAATATTAAGGATTTCACGTTTAACCCATCATTACAGCAATGATGTTGGACATTTATATATCTTTGAACATTTCCCAAAATATATAGCTTCCTTCATAGACCTTTTCGTCAACTGTTGGACCTGATCAAGTTTAATATTAATAATTTTCATATTTAAACAACCTTGCTCAAACTTTAACACCGTCTTTCAAAGGCCTTGTAATCGCTCCGACAAATAGTTTTCACAAAGCCGTCGCGCTTACTCGATACTTGCTGTGAACTCAGTTTTTTTGCTCTTTTAATATAAAATTATTTAAAATATTTATATAAGAATAAAGTAGAGAGAATTAATGTATAAAAAAATGTGCATATATATCTATATCTGTGGCAAATAATTATATGGAAAGACTACTCTATAGTTTCTTTTACTTGTATAGTATATAAGTTAAAAGAGAAAGCTTTCCTACTTCAACTTTAACAGAAGAAGAAACAAACACATAGTGGTTTCTTTAATACGATAAACTATTCCAAAAAGATGTTTATTATTCCAAATGAACAGACTATTACCTACTTCATCGTCGGCCTTAAACAATAATAACTAACTAACTTTAAATTTAATAAAAATAACCTATAAGTTTCAATTTAAGAAAATTTTGAGGACCTTTAACTAAATATTAAAGCGAAAAAAAAATACAGTTATGCATCAGGACATCACAAGACGGGAAAATGAATGACAAAATAAATTTAAAAATTTTAGTTAACTTCAGGTATTTTTTAACACGTAGTGATTTGGTGAGATAACAATACCTGAAAACACAATACCAAGATATGTTATGACAGGCATAAAACCTGTCTACTACTGAGTGACCCAAATAGAACATTCCATTAAGGCAAAACTTATAGATTCCAATAAAAAGATAAAAGCCTTGGCGAGTGAAAATACCAAAAAAACAGCTGGTAAAAAAGACAAACATAACATCTAGTCCACAAGGCTGTGACAAAAAACTTAACAAATAATTAATTTGTAACTCATAAAGATATTTAATAGTTTTATTTGTTCCGATAACTACAAACTCAATAAAGAAACGCTAACACCAGACGGAAGTAAACTATAAAATTCAATGACGGTTAAAAAATATAGACGTTACAGAAGAATAGAAATGAAGGAGAGCAAAATTTTAAAGACAGAAAAAAGGAACAGGTAACGTCAATTATCGAGGTTTAAATTACAACGGAAAGATAGAAATACGTTTAAGAAAATCGTAAATTATTTATAAAAGAAATCGAAACTTATTCCAACAAGAAGCTGTATTAAAGCGGAAACAGAAATTTCACTCATTTTACAAAGACTCCCATCTTTGCCCAGTATTATGTTGGAAGAAATAAAATTCCCTACAAAAACCCAAAGAGACGAAATAGCTCCAAGATTTTACAGAAGAAATTATGAAATACTGAAACGAGCGCAACAAACAATAACACCTTTAGTCATAAACATATTTAACAATATTTACTGCCCAGAAACAATTTTTCTGCAACAGAATAAATCCAATATAACTCTAATATACCTAATAAAAAAAAAATATCACTGGTTGTGCCAGTATTAGCAAAAATCGTAGTCTAGTGGTTAAAGGTAAAATCTACGATGCACAGCATATTCTTCCATATTCACGTTGGGCAAAGAGAAATATGCGGAATTATCATTCATTAACTATCAACCCTTTGTTCAATATGTTTTAAGTCGTGGTACAGCGAACGGTTCGTTAATACATACAAATATTTTGAAGACGTTTAAACAAAGAGAGATAACCAGATGAGTATAACATTAATTAGAAGAAGAAAAAGTTTTCAGATGTTTCAGAGGCTTTTAATGAATTATTTCGGTCTTAAATATCCACAGCAGCAATAACCTAAGATTTTTTGACGATATTACAAGATATTAAATTAAATATAACTAAACTAAGTTGGAAGAGGGATTGGAAAATGAAAAAAATATATCTGAACATGGATTTACATTTAAATTAACGAGTTATATGATACATAACTCAAGAGTAAAAAGTATTATATTATTTTTTACTCTTGAGTTATGAAAATACTGAAGGCTTGTCCTGTGATGTATATTTCTATAGCTTTATAGTTGATATTAAAAATGTCTCCTACAAAGATATATGAAGTAAAATATTCTAACATGAATATATTTAAAACCTGAATAAATGGACAATATTGTTATTGTAGCTAATGTAATTTTAAAGACAAACTTTTGCATTTGCATAATATATATCTAATAAATGGTTTAGAAATTATTAAGTCCTTTTGTGTAATAATTGTATTATAATATCAATGCAAGTACCCAGTGTCGATTTAATGCTGTTAGTGGCATAACTTTACTAAAGTCCAACAAGAATTTAGCTAGTTAGTGTGAAATTTCAAATAATATAAACATATTTATGGTAAAAGTAAGTAATATATAAAGCAGTCCTTTTTTTAGTACGGTAAAAAGTTATTCAATACAAAACCAAAAAATAAGAGTTTTTCTCAAATAAAAATATAAAAGCTACAATAATAAATTTGGAAATTCCAAGAAAACTTTGTTTTTCTTCTTTATAACAGTTATCAGATGAGACAAGAAAAACAAACATATCAAGCCAGACATGGCCATGTTTCAAGCTAATAGAAAAATGTTGTATGACGCTATTGAAAGTTTATCTAAATGTAACGTGGGCGCATTCAACTGCTATAAAAATTAAATAATATAATATACTTCTGTGTAACGCTAAACCATCGGTTCGTCGGTCTCGTAAACGTCCCAATTCAAGTAAAAAACACATATTCTCTTTATTAGATAAGACACAAACATTCCGACTGCCGGTGATCACTAATAACCCTCACCATGAAAAACATTACTAAATTATTTAAACGATTGCTTTGACGAGATATTTGTTTTATGTTCATTGCTGGCTTAATTGTTTTTTATTTTATAATCAAATCACAGAAACAATTAACATTGTTTTCTACATTCTAAGCTAAAAATGAGAACTCTTAATACAATATTTAGTGTGTCTATGTATGTAAAAAAAATATCTATATATAAATGGAAGATATTTCTGGTTTAGTAGTTATTAATAAAAAGATAGAATGAAACGATTATGAAACATAACGTTTAGGTGTATAAATAGCTTTATTATTATAATATTTTGTAGTCGATGTTATACAAAACGAGCAATGTATATGATTCAATACGGAGCGATAGCGATGTAAGTCGACATCACATGTAAACACATAGGATTATTGAGGCCGTGTACGAAGTCTCGAGTGCTCTCCTGAGCTGGAATATCAATTTAGTTTGAGACGCAGTAATTATGGCTGTTACATTCTGTTTTTATCTCATTCAATATATGTTATCACGAAAAATCGAGAGACATTTTTTCGAAATACATACCATGTACTTTGTGGATAATAAGACTTAATAAAAACAGTAAAAATATTTGTAATAAAATATACCGGGTAATATTTGTAAAAGTATTGATTTATTATATATTATTTACTGATTTTTTATCATTATTCAGAGAAGTAGAATAAAAAAATCATATATTAAAAAAAAAGTGTATTAAGCCGTCACTTCGAAGGTTATATAACTACAATGAGTAAAATTCTCTCATTCCTTACAATTTTCATTCCAAGTATTATAAAACACTGTATCTTTTATAAAGTTCAAGTGAATATCTTTCATTATTTATTAGTTTTTGAAGGATCCCAGCGAGATACATCCAAAAAAATGAAATTGAATGGCATAATAGATTTACTTATAAAGAAACTGTTAGGCTGGAGGCTGATGGAGGCTGATACGTGAACGGTCCGATCGCTATTTTATTACGTATTTCAATGAATATGTGATATGGGATTTTGTACTCCTTGGGTTATTGCTTAAATTTATAGTCTTTTGACCTTTTGATAAATTGCTATTGAATATACTTGAAAGACCGAGAAGACTATTAACATTCTCCTTGTTTTAACCTGCTTTTAAACTTTTATTTCTAATAGATTATGTTGAAGAGACATTATGTACATACTATTTAACCATCCACCATAACCCTTTATGAGGCTTAATATTCTAATAATCTGAAACGTATGAGTATAAACGAAAATTATGACTTTAAACAGCTATAGGAGCATTATCTGTAGGCGCTGGAGCGATAAACATTATAACCTAAACGAGATAAGCTCTACAAAGTGAAGATTAGTAATGTAGGTCAGAATATTACAAGTATTATCAGTTATAAATGAATGACTTCATTATTGTATTTTAAACAACCTGTTTATTTCAATTCATTATTATGAATTCAATTTGCTTTGAATGTCTTCCATGATTAGTTTAAAGAAATAATTTTTGACAGTTGGTTGATTTTTATTTTTGTTTTTTTATTTGGTGAACAAATAATTGCCAGACTCATAGTTGTTACTTAAACGCAAAGTAAAGCATCCATTGCAGCGCAGTGACGGTACTGACTCCGCGGGACGAACACCAGGCTTTATGGATCAGAGATTTCCTGATAACACTCACAATGGGATTGCTTTTCTATCCTGACATCAAAGCAATCACGTAGTCCTAGGCACTGTCATAAGTTTTTATTATAATATCAATATATTAAATAAGATAATTTCGTAGTTTTCCTGGAACCTTTGACTGGTCCTGAAAAACATTTTATATGACATAATCGTAGGAATGTGTATACTCGTATATGTATAAACATTTTTTTTTTACGTCCTATAAGACAAATAATGGTGTTTATTTAGAAATGTTTAAGTTCTATTCTTATCACATAGTAAGTTAGTTTTCATCTTGATGATGAGCCGTCAACCGGAAACTGAAAGATAAAGACTTCGAGCTCTTGTGCTTCATCTGAGTAAAGGTCCTATTTTTTGTAAATTTTATTAAAATTTTGCGAATATTTGTACCTTTTTATTGAGTTTTAAATAAAATTAAAATATAATTAATGTATAGAAATAAAAAAATAAGGTTTAGACTTAAATTTTTTTTTTTTAATAACAGCTCGGTTTTAATGCACGTGAACTCAAAAACTAATGTACTATTTGTACATATGTATATTGTTAGAAAATGGTCTATTTCTTTGTGAATTAAAAACATTCTCGTGATATACTTTATAGTAGTATCTATTCCTTGGAGTTTCTTAAAAAAATTCAACATACGTTTTTGAATTCTGTTACGAATAAAGTCTAAAGTGTTTTGCATAAGAGGAAATAATTTAATAAACAATTTAACTCGGATTTCGATCCTCTTAAAGACCAAACTATGATTTAATTGAACTTTTTCAGTTCATAACTCATACCAATATTTTCATATGCAGCACAAACAGACGTTGTTACACGTATATTATATACATTTTTAAAGAAATAAAAAAACAAAATTGCAAAACATTATTTTAAGGTCCTATTAAAATATAGCGCTAATTGCACTATTCCTTCTAAATATGACATTTTACTTAAAAGATTATTTTTATATAAATACGAAAGTTTCTATATATAATAAGAGTCTTATAACCGTGGATATTAGCCAACATACTATCATGACAGTTGTTTTTCACATGACAATGGTAGTAGTATTTATCTTGCTATTTACTTACCATTATATATTTTATCTTAAGCTCGCATTTCTTTCTAAGCCCATTACTGATGTTCACGCCAAGCAAATTGAGGAAAAAGTCTTGTAATTTTTTAATGTAATGAATACTTTTATACCTACTTTTTAAAAAATTTCGACAGATAAACATCGAAAAAGTGAAAATTTAAATTTTTATCTCTTTAATGGAACGAAACCTCTCGGCTTTCCATGGATTCACCGTGCGGATGCCAGGTCCATTGTTTTGCAGGGAGAGGAGCTTTAACAGTGCCTGGTACTTGCAACCCAGGTGTAGGTTTAAGGGGCCACTATCTAACGAGCGTTAAACGCTCACCTTCACTGTCCAAGCTCCTCTCTCTACCTAACCCAATTAGAAACGAACCTACTCGGGCTGCCTTCGACTCACGTTCCACGTGCTTTAAAAGTTACGTAAAACTACTGACAATTTTCAAACACATCACACCCTGGTTTCACGTGTTCCAAATACGATCACGTGTAAGAATATGTTAATTGATTATTAGTACCAAATATATTTTTGGTATTTTTTAAGTCTTGAAGAATTAATAAAACTAAAATCGGAGGACGAAAATGGAATCTCAAATAACAAATGGTTTCTGTCCACAACAATAGGTTTTCTATTGGTACATTTAATGTTACTTTTAAAAATCAATAAACAATTTGCATGAAAATTTTGCATAAACACATTAGTAGCCGTTGGCAAGAAATTCGCTTTTGTAATATAGTGTAGTTATATTTTTTTAATGCTCATTCATGTTCGGATACCTTATTTATACAAGTTGTTGTGGTAAATATATACTTAATGCTATTTTTATTTTATTTTAACCGAAGTTGGGACAATAATTTGAAAAAAATCCTACTACTAATCCTAATAAATTTTTACTTATTGATTTTTTTGATGAAACTTTTGAAGTCTGTATTTAATTCCTATTTCTTTCTGCTTAGAAGGCGAATCTTTTACTTTAGATTCTTTTTTATTCAATATTTTGAGAAGATCCAAAACACATTTTTTTTTGCGTTCATAAAAAAATATTATTATAATAAGCAGAAAACTTAAAAATACATGATTCCACACACTCGGTCCTGTTAAGTACTCGACTCCTTATCTAGGACATCGCTAAGTTTAGACTGTTTTACATTTTTATGAGACTTTCTGGTCTGTATATTTTAAATGAAGTTATTTATAATATTCCCTCATAAAATGTAATATTTAACCAAGTGACATAAATAACCTTTATGATGTAAAACTTTATGTAAAACCGCTTTACGATGAGAACAGGAATTAAAAATTTTTTACGTTTTAGGAAATATGATATCAATGTTTGTAAATCAATGTACCTCATTAAAGTAATTGCCATCCAATGTTGCTTTCACTGTCAACGCCAACATTACTAATCAAAAATAATTTTTAGTTTTTGTATCCATGAAAACAATAAATGACTTACATAGGTTTATACCGTCGTTTAGGAGTTTGATACCTTTATGTTAGATTTGATTTAGTTGTGACCAACAATCTCAAAAATATACTTGCAAATGCTCATTATAATTTAAATTACAGTATCAAGCTCAAGGTTTTCACTAATTTGTGAGTAAATCAGATAGATCATAGATCGAAAGCGTATCTTAGGGTATACTCATTATTGGTTAAATTGTTATAACGGCCAAAGGTAATCGGGATTGCAACAAAACTTTGAGAAATTTTACGGAAAAATTAATATAACACAGTAAAAAAAAAACATTAATAATATGACAAAATCTTTCATATACCTAATATCAAGACTTATAAAATATTTTGAGTTCTTAATTAGACTTCTTTTCATATCAAACTGCTTTTTCATGTCAATTTACAAAAAGTTCACAGGTTCAAGTATATAACCCTCCAAATAAGAAATTCCTGAAATATAAAAAGAAAATTATAATGTTAAACCACAAATCGATCTTATTAAAGAGCAAAATATACGTTCTTATATTCGAGAGCTTTTATTTGATTCTCGTTTATTTACACTTAATTAGAATAACATTCAGGAGATTTTTTTTTTCAAATTTCCATACAAAGTTCCAGGTGTCACTACATTTACAATGATTTACATTTTTATCTATCTTCACTGTATATTTTACTGTCGAGTTGTTTAAAATATTCACAACGTTACAGCGTTCTTCCATACACTCAAGCTGGTGTTAAATATGCTGAATAAGATCTAGACTCGGCGATATCTCGAGGATATTAGGTAAATGTAAAGATATTCATGTCCTTAAAATATTTGAAAATTTCATAAATACATATTCTTTAATAATAGCGAAGTAAATAGTATTATACAAATAGTATAATACAATAATATTGCTGTAAAAAATGATTTCAAGTTTATACAGACATTCAAAATAATACTACCTTTTCTCTTCGTGATTGTTAAATTACTATTTTTTATAAGAAAAATTCATAGACTTCGTGCAAAATAATATTTGTAACTATTAATACACGTGGAACCTAAAACTAAAAAAAATACAACGCAATGAACGCGAAAAGACATTATATATAGACTTGTGTAATTTTTTCGGCTTAATATTCGCTACTGCCTGGATGGAGAATCTTAGCTGTAATTACATGGAGAAAAAATTACACCTACTTATTTAGAATCGTTAAAAAGACGCCTTAACTTTCGCAATTTCCTCGCTCGGCATAAAGATGTCGATGCTTCCTTGCCTGTCTCATTTCATTTGTTCACTGATCTGAAACATCGGTGAAATGGGTTTATGATCATGATGCTCGTAGTGTTTTATATAAGATGCATTCAGATCCTGCTCAGTGACTCAGAAGGTAGGCCTTTAGTGAGACGCACACCATCACGGAATAAGTATTAGGAAACGTCCAATCTCCACATACTTTATGACATTCCTTTTATACTTATAAACTAAGCCCTTTAAATGCTTTCAACTATTATTTTTTTTATACATATCAATGGAGGCAAAGGAGCAGACGCCCTACTTGATGGAAGGTAGTAGCCGTCGCCCATGGACATATGCAACATATCTTATGTTGCGGATGCGTTGATGACCTTGGTTATTTATTTATTTATATGTGCACAACAGATATAAAACTAAGTGAGACGTAAAACTGATAAACGTGACTAATTAAGAGATCTCTTCCAGGTACAGATTAAACTCAGGGAATAATTTAAAATGCGGAAGTTTGTAAATCAATATATTAAACGAACAAATAATTATGTTTACTTTAAAAATAATGCTTTAAATAAATGTAATCTTTTTCGGAATATACTAGTCGTATTTTATTATTTTAAACAACTACCTACTACCGACTTCCGACATTGTGAATGTCGAATTCACATCGCGTCTGCCCGTGATCACGGTTGCTGCAAAGTAACCGAAACGTCGGGAGTATGTAGTTTTTTTAAAATACGCGTAATATTAATCGGAAAAATGTTAGTTTCAGTTAAATGAATACTCGCGAAAGTCTTAGGTCACATTAATTATGCTTTGAATAATTATTTCCATTAATTTTTATAATTTGATTGAAAACAGTAAGAAATAGATGTAGATAACATTTCTTATTTAGTTTTGTAGTCACAACCTTTATATAGTTTTTGTACAAAATTGATGCTCTATGTTTTAACCTTATAAAACTGTTACCTCATTCATATGTCGGAGTAAACTGTATCCAAACCGTGGTTTTTAAAAAGAGTGAAGTCAGCATAGCTGACGTCACCAATACCTATATTCTTGAATGTCGTTTTTAAAAGTAGTGACGTCAGCATAACTAACGTCACCGATGACTTTAACCTCGTAGACAGTTTGACGGATCCGTTACTTTGAAGAGGTCCGATCCCTGCAACGGATCGAGCGAGAGTCCACGTAATCTGTACTCTCGTCTGTATTTATACCAACATTGTTGTGACTACACTTGCACAGGTGGTTATGCGGGTGACACCTAATATTTTCAAATACCCTCCATTATTACTTATTCAAATAATAACATTTGCGCCGATATATATAAAAATTTTCAACAAAAAAATGCATTTATTCGTAGAACCTTTCTTATGTTAGGGGTTTTTGAAGTCTTTAATCTTTCATATGATAAGATATAATAAATAATAAGAAAAATCCTTTATATTTAATAGTAATAATAACCCAAGTATCCCAAAAAAAAACTCATTTTCAACTTGGGCAACCCTTATGCAAATATTTCGATTATTGTTCTGGCCAGTCATAACTTTTTCATTATTGCATATTTAAAATACTTTGAAAGCTCCAAAAAGAGTTTTGAAACTTAGCCACGGTTGATGTAATGCTTTAATAATAAAATATTTTTTGTCATAAAACTTTAATCCTAGTTCAATAAGACATTAAACAGTCAATTAATATGAAAGAGAAATTAATTTCCACTTAGTAATATATATTTGTATACTATTATCTCCGTGATATTATGTGTTAACATCGAGATAACTCGGGTACTGTTTCCTCATAAGAAAAGAAAAGAAGTAATAAAAAAACATATGTAATAAATACTTAATTTCGTAAAAATGCAAATTTCTTTTATAACGAATATTTCTGAATTTGCGACTAAATAATATTAACTCTTCTATCTCTTATTTATATATTCTGATGTTTAAAATACATAAACGGACCGTAAGGAGAAGCAATTTAATTTATAGAGAGACAGTAAAAGACATCAAGTTGAAGAAATAAAAATGGTTCAGATTAAAAAGACCACCGCTATTCAACAATAGAATCACAGGCTGAACTTCGGCTTTGTTTACTGCGCACATGGAGGAAGAGCACTTTGTACCGACCCCACATACTTGAGGATTGTCAGGACTACCAGCTGAAGTTGAATGACGCATCTTTGTTGCTAATTAAAAATGTTACGTCTCATTATGCGTATCACATTGGAATGAAGGAAAAACAATACATAACTGGAATTAACTATCAATTTTATTTATGATAGTTTATATATATTATATCGTTGTTTCACACGAACCCGCTCCATCTCTTGCTGCCGATTTCTCTTACTATAAATAAACCAAGACTATAACCAAGGAAAAGCTGATAATTAGACAGCAGAGTAGTCACTGAAATGTCATTCTTTTGCAAAATCCAATAAAAGATTGTAAAACACAATAGTAGAGTGATTTAATCCAGTGTTCAAACGTTTTATATATCGGCGCTATCAGCTTCAATGACGGATGCAACATGAAAATAACTTAAGGCTGTCATCAATTATTATAACAACTTATTGGTCGTCGTTACTATTGTTAAAAGTAAAACGAAATATAAGACTGTTTAAAAGAAGAATAGAACTATGTTTGAATTCTGGTATAAGTATGACGTCTGGACGCACGACAGGGGACTGCAGATTTCAGCGAGTGCGGATCATAAAGAATGTGATTATGAAGAACCTTCGAGAAATACAAGAACATTTAGAAGAATTGAAGTTTCATTTTAAAATATCTGGAACGTACTGAAACAAGTGACATTAGTGACGTCAGCGAGGCTGGCGTCCTGTCTTTAAAATAATGAATTTGTAATAATAATATTTTTTTAATTCTTATATAATCTAAAAATATTATTTTATTTTTAAACATCCGTCTATTCATGGAAGTGAATGAAATTTGAGTTATTTATATAAAACAAGTCGATGTATTGCAGACCAGGGCTTAAAGTTTCATTTTAAATATATAACACCAAGCCATTACAGATGGCAGCACGTGTATAACCAGTACAGATATTACATTTCTACACTTATAAAACTTAAATTCTTCGATTTTTTTTTAAATTATACTTTTTCATCTATATTATACTGAAACTTAGAATATACGTTTTGAGAGTAGAGTTTTCATAGCTTTGTCGAACGTTAACTTTAATATAAAATTGGTTTATTCAAATATATTCTAGGGATCGTAGAGCATGTCAATGAAAAAATGGATGTTTTAGTTCTAACCTCCACATTCCCTAACTACATTATACGACTTCACTCCTTATCAGTAACAAGCTGAGTTCTGGATATTATATTACTTCTGGCTTCATTCCAATTCGATGTTTTATTACACGACCTGCCTCTTAAAATTACAAAAATAATTCCGAGCCACGGTGAGCGAAATTAGACGGTGTTCCGTATGAATAAGATTCACATCATCAGAATCCTTATTTTAGTGGATAATGTCTGTCAGAGGTCGTTTATCTGTGGTAAAAACATTTTGAACCTTAATTCTTAAGCTTTAAGATAGCGACGTGGTGTTATTTTGAAATTGAATAAAAAATCCATATTAATGTGAATTTGTTTTCAATAATCAACATATAAAATAAATAGACATTTTATATTTAGTTTATACTGAAAAAACCTGTCGAACGTTGACTTTTTTATGGACATATAATGACATTAATCTACAAGTAAAGCAACGTTCATAATGGATTGTTTACATATTAGACTTTAGAGATTTTCTTGCTTATCTATAGAGAAAATGTTTTTTACCGTCCAGGCTAAGCCATCAATCTCAGGGTAGCTATCGGCGGTGACGAACTCTCGCCATTTCAGTTTAGGCCATGGTGCGGAGCAAGAGACACTGGGAAGCCGTCTCCTCCTTCTGCGAAGCAGTCATGCTAGCTAAGGAGGATGCGGAGCGCATGAGGTAATGATCCTCCTTACGCCCCAGCCACTGCACGGGACGCTCCAGGCGTTGGGGATAGCACGACGATCTCCAGCCACGTAAGCGCGGGTCTGCGGACGGCGAGCAAGGGTAGTTTGTCGCGCGATCAGAACCAGACTCAAGCGTATGGCGCGAAGGGTATCAGACCCCTACAGATAGGGCCCTAGAGTCTTTGCCAAGCCGGGTTGCGGATGCAAGCGCAATGATGTACCGCGGCCTGGCTCGGAGCAGGAGAAGGTACGGGAGGTTTTTAGTCAGTAAGATTCTGACACTCCCTCTTGCCCCACCCAGGACAAGAGACAATTTTCCCTTTTATCAAAAGGAACGGCTAAGCCATCAAAGGATTACAGTTAAAATTATTATTTTTATTTAAAACAATAATACATTTAAAAGTATTAAAAAAGTGTTATAATCTATTAGCAAGGGTGAATATACGGTACGTATAATTTGTGTCTTTTACGATACATACATGTTTGGTCTCTATTTTTTTATTTTTATCTTACAGTTTTCACATTACTCAGGAGTCATTTTATTTTATTTAAAGGTTAATTTTCTATTATGTCAATGATCTCCTCGAATTAAAATATATTCATAAATGTGGTTCTTGGTAAAATCCAAAATTAAAATTTTCATGTGTCACCAGTTTTTCTTCTGAAGTTGAAATCTCTACTTTCCAGTTCTGAAATACTTTTAGTTAATAAAGATATAAGCATAAAGACGACGAGCTTTCAGTGAGACAGCGTAACCGAAGGCAACAGTACTTTCCATCTCTTTTCAGCGATGTGACTTAAAGAAATGTAATTTTAAATATCTTTGTAAGTGTAGTCCATTACTCCGTTTTAAATATTCACTTCATCAAAGCAGTACATATAATCTTAAGATCTGCTGTACTTTAATTGATTTAAGAAAATTTTGACATTTAAAATTTCTATGAAATCTTTGGACTCATTTTTAATACTCCTGTACTAGAAAACATCACATGTGTTGAGAAAGTTGCTCACATCCAAGGATACTTCTAATAATTTACTTTAACTAATATGAAAACTTTTTAAATAGTAAACGATCTTTATTTCAGAGATGTCAAGAATTCTGAAAAAAACATAAAACTAAAAAACAGCATACTTAAATAAAAAAAACTTTAAGTAACTAATAAATTTATTTACATATTCACATATAGTACTGTAACATGAAATAAATACATATGGCTTAAATCTAGTACACTCGGCAACACAGCTCTTTAACATATTAAATTGACTATTGTCTTAGACATTGAACATAAAACATTATAATTCCTTTACGTATAAACTTTGGTTGCCGATTGTACGTACCAACTATTACTTATTACCGAGACCTGCTGACGTACACATTGTGTTGAATCAAAACAAAGGGAAAGGGTTCTAGATAAATAAGTAAGGGCATTAGGTTATAGGTCAAGGGAAAAAAATATGAATTTAATCCATAGAAAGAATGCATTAACTACAAATATAATTTACGGCCATTGTATGATAGGATTAACAATGAATATTGTTTTAATTCAACATAATTTGTAAATAAAGAACCAAGCCCCATTCAAAATTAATAACAGACAAACAATGCTAAACAATTAATATTAATGGCAATGATAAGAATTATGTTTAGTTCAATTTGTACTTTCGATGCACATTGTATCATTTGAACAAGGTATACACCCACTAACTGTTAAGGACCTCTCACACCGACCCTACCTTCCCCAACTAACCTAAAACTTAATAACCAATCCATAAAAAGTTACCCATTTCAGCAGCCATAAAATCCATTGAGCGTTCAAGAAGGGTCGAGGCTATACCAATAAAGCAGTTAGGGTACATAAACGATTTGCCTCTCGGCAATGTAAATACCATTTCTATTAAGGTTAATGTACAAACCATTATCGAAGTTCAGATACGAAGGAATTCGAGAACGCTTCGCGAAATGCGTGAGTGATTTGAGAAGTATTTGGATTTAAGTAGCTTCCAATTGAAACGATCGCCCATAAGGATAATACTTTTGAGTTTTTCAGCGTTAGTTCAATTACTTTTAATTAATTTCGTTTATTTATTTTTTTCTAACAATATAATTGATCTTCCACACCCTGAAAATTCAACAGTGAACTAAAGATCACAAAGAAACAATCATTATAATTATTGTCAATTTTTCAGGAACTCAAATGATAATTTCAAATTATAACAAATGGTGGCTTGGTTTAAAGGCCCTTAATGTCTATCACAACATTCAGTTTCATATTTTCTTATAACAGCATCTTCAGCTCTAGTGATCATAACGCAAGCAGCACCGCGCTGACAATCGCTAAAACCACGTCGAAGCTTGCATTTTCACCTACGAAAAGATATTCAATGCTTAAAAATGTATAATTTGTTGAATCGACTAGTGGCTTAGGTACATTTAATACTTTTTTATGAAACCATAAAGTCGGAGTCAGAATATTTCGTTATTATAAATGTTAATTATTTATTATTAAATAATTGTATATCGTAAGATTTTTTTTTGTAGATATAGTGATATACGTTACGTTCTTGAGATGATTTTCTTGTCTTTAAATAAAGAAAAACTTAAAGTATATTTTAATAATTTTCCAACGTACATGTGAACGAAACGTTTTATGCATATGCGTTAGTATATCCTTTACCTGCTGAATCTTCTCCAGTAACGGAAGCTGGATGTGGTGCATCTTCTCTAATGAAAACTGGCTCACTCTTACGGGCGTAGATATCATAGATGGTTGCCACGCAGCCAAGTGCGAATTGGGAGCTCGGAGGAGGTACCATTGTGTATCTAAAAATATAGTAGCTAAAGAGAGAATATAACTAAAAGAAGGCATCCAACATAATGAAGATCTTTCACTAAAATTGCAACAAAATAGTTTTCGAATTTAAATTTTAAAGCCAAAATAGTTTTCAGTTGTAATATCCTTATCCGGATAATCAATGTTGATATAACCGAAATTCTATTAGAAAAGGATTGAACATTTATGATAACCGTCAATAAGCACTTACTTATGAACATTTAAATTTTATCGCCTATTTATTTAATAATTTTGTGGATTTTCGTTATTGAAACCAACAGTTTGTTTGGGGACTGTTATTTGCTTACCTTATCAAATCCGTATCTTCTTCTAGGTCTCTGTCGTAGATGTAGTGATCCTGATACGCTCGGTTAAGACTAGCGCTGGTGTAAGTCAGTCCCACCTTGTAGTGTTCTGCCTCCAGTACGGTCAATTCCAATTGACTAAAAGCACCTCGCTCTTTGAAGTCCAAATCAGAAGACCTCCAAGATATAGTTTCTGCTATCTGTGGAACAGGAATCCGATCATTTCACAAATTTTTAACGATATCTACGATTTACGCGAGTACACATTTAAATGCAACTATGTATTTCAGATAAACTATGCTCATTTATTATTTTCTATAACATTTTATTTCGGTTAATAGTTTATAGTTTCGGTCACTTGACATCAATCGTGCTTCCGGGAAGATGAGATGAAAGTCTATTTATTCACTGCAGAAAAATGTAAAATATAGTATAATAATGACCGAAATATATCCGAAAATTATAGTTTCATTTAGCAAAATTCTTTATATAACATCACAAATTTATAAACGAGCGTCTGTCAGTTCATTCTCAATATGTAAATCAAAATTTAGGAAATACATCACCTCTTAAATAAAATATGGTATATCTGTGAGCTGCAATCAGCTAAGAATTGAGTTTTAAAAGTAGTAAGAATGTTTGCAAACTGTTTATATAATTCAGCCGCACTTTAAAGACTTAAACAACTTTATAACTTATATTTCAATCCGAATAAAACTTAATACTATGGTAACTAATGTACATATTATATTGGTAAGGCTTTCGCAGATTATAATTTATAAACGAATGCATTATGCCTGAATATAAAAAGCTCCTTTTAAAAATTCTAAATTATTATTATAAGACTCTTCATAATAAATTAAAGACTGAATGATTTCTTCACATTGTAAATTAACTACTTCTTCTTCTTCATTAAAAGTTTTCATCTCGTGAATTCGATTGTTTGCTCAAAACAAAACTTGAGTTGCAGAAAAAAACTATTCATGCTTTAACTTTTGCTTCGGTGATTTTTTTTAGTATCGTTAAAAATTCCAAAGTCGTCTGTTAAATTATACAAAAACACGGCGTATTTAAAATTCATGAACAATCAAAAGTTGTCCGAGGAATCGGTCCTTATGAATTCGAAGACATTACCATACCGAGCAGATGTTCTCATTCCGAGGAAATCAGAGTCGAAAGCGAGGAAGATTATTCATAGATTTTTAGAGTTCCTTCTCAAAGGGAATTTTATTAATTTTTATTGGCCAAAGGAATACAGACATATATGACTATCATAACGGACACAGTTGTTTAAGATTAATTCTTAATGTACTCAAAATACCGTCGCTTTAATCATAGCAGGCGTTTGAAAGCCAGCCATATCAGTCCTTGAAAAAAATAAACTAAGTTAAAAAAATAGCTTTGATAGCAAAATATACAAATCTAAGCCACCTTTGTAGAAAAATACCATTATTTTCCGTTTCAATCCTGGCCGCTTTTTATACTAGAAGCATTTACTTTTGTTTACATTTCACTTTGTTGTCTGGATTGAGTCCACTCGTTAGCAGCGGAAAGGTTTTTTCTCAATTTGTCGAACAAACAGACCAATTCCTTATTTATAACTATTGAAACTTGACCTCTAATGATGTCTCTCGCTATGATAACATTTAGTTTTTTTTGTACGTCTTTGATATTAAAGTTTTGTTTCAGCATTCAGTCTCTTGTATGATAATAATTTGCTTTACCGTTTGTGATAATTTTCATTACATTTCTATCTTACCAAGAATCTTCAAATGACAATTCCTGGGACTCGGTCCGATAAGATTTAATTGGGATCATTTAATTTAATTAATACTCGAACGTCATTCCTGCAGTTACTTACATACCGTATTCACAAAGGTGTTTTAATATTTTCAAATATTTAAATAGATTCTGATGTATGCTAGCACTGTTACATTTCGCATTTATATCGAAATTATCAGTCGTTGTATTCTGGTCGCGGGCATCTCGCATCTGATTATTTCGTTTCTACGGTCGAAGTTTAACACAGTTATACTGCTTTATCTTTTCATTACATCGCTACTTTGCATTTTAATAACTGACTTGAATAAAATGTTCCCTAACAAGTTCTCTCGACTCGGCTCTTACGAATGCTTATTTATTTATAAGCATTTTTACCGGTTCCATAATAAATATTCGTTGAGGTATGACTTGAGATTATTATTATCAAATAAAAGTAATAGTAAAAGAGGTATTTAGTGACGTTGGTAGTAGATTGTAACATTGTATTTTGAAGACAATTCTAGATTTCCCATAGGAACCGCCGAGCTTCATTGTTCAAACTCAATTTTAGCTTATGCAGGATGTTTCGATACCAACACTTGTATCAAATAAAATAAGGTAGGAAATAGTAAATATCCGTGGAATATCGACCTTCAGTTGATAAATCGAGTAAAGTACAAGCGATAAATAGTAACCTACATTATTGATAGCTTACTAGTTCCAGCTGTCAGCAGTCAGATTTAAACTATTTTGGGCTCCAAAA
This sequence comes from Danaus plexippus, assembly GCF_018135715.1. Taxonomy (NCBI): domain Eukaryota; kingdom Metazoa; phylum Arthropoda; class Insecta; order Lepidoptera; family Nymphalidae; genus Danaus; species Danaus plexippus. The sequence goes on along the minus strand of NC_083552.1, from coordinate 220,302 downwards.
TTAATTACGATACATAAATTATATGTAAAATTTTTGCGTCTATTAACCTTCACGTTTTCGAGTATAACTACATCTTGTAGACTTTCATCTGTTCTGCCCGTGATCATTATTTTGCAGCAACCAAAAAGTCGGGATTATGTAATTTTAAAATAACAAAAAACGCGACGTAATATCAGAAAACCTTAGTTCCATTTTTATGCGATATATATATTTAAAAAGTCCTTCAAGCTCATATTCATTCTATGAATTTACCTTTAAAATTTAAAGTCAAAACGGTATTCCAGTCTTCACTTTATTCACATATATATATTTAAGTCAGTGATCACTAATTTAATCTCAAAGTCGTGGTTCAATTCGAAACAAGTTCTTTAAACGAGTTGAAACGACTGTTTTGGAAGTAATATGATTGCTTTATTTCAAGAATGAAACTTTCGTCTTGGGGCATCGTAGCAAGAAAAGGATTTATACTTGGAATGTTACTGCATTCCTAACAATTTACACGTTGAATTAAATTGCAGGTAGCTCGAAACGTCAAGTCCCTAGAGAGTACTGTCGTTCAGACAATTTGTAGCCTAGACTTCCTAGGTACGAAGTAAAATCTATTTATATGTCCGTGCCAAGATGAACTCTTGGGAGTGGAGTGTTATTTTATGGAAATGAGAAGTTAATGCCGGATGAAAGAACGTATTCATTTCGTGAATAGTTTTTTAATTAACATCAGGAGATCTTCTTGTTGAGTTCATTATTTAAGTCGTTTGCGATGTAAAAATAGTTGATTATATATACATATATAGTTTTATTTTGGGTATCATATAGAGAAACAGAATCCTTGTTCCTTATTACCTTGTGGTCATCCAAAGTCCAAGTTATGTTAGGGGAAGGGTAGGCTTCGTCGACGGAACAATTGGCGCGGATGACATCACCTCGAGCATAACTCCTTTGAGATATTGAGAGATGTGGTGCACGGAATGGTGGATCTGTTTAGGAATATTGAATGTTATTTTTTTGTATTACAAAATAAACACTTGTTACAATAAATCGATTGCAAGTATTAACAAATCACTTGCCATTTGAAAAACAGATATATAGTTTATAAATATAATTTGTTTTTTTTTTTTTGGTGAAATTGAATACATAATTATCGCCATGTATTTTTTTAACGGTGTTAAAGAAATATGTATTCTGAATCGAAAATAATTGTATTTCAGAATTTGAAGAATGAGTTACTGTTCATGTTAATTAAAATCTGAAAAAAAAGTCTCACCAAAATATTATTAAATCAGTTTGGACACGTATTATCATTAAATGACTCGGTACTCACCGACAACAGTGAGCGGAGCAGATCGTATATCAGTGTGAAACAAAGGAGCATCAGCGGACACCTCGCACTGATAGTCACCGCTGAGACGTCTATTGAGATTCACTATACGTACTTGTTGATGATCTGACTGAGCAAGCTGATGAGAAATATATAGAAACAAACATTATTCATATAACTGGGAATGGTCATCCATTGGACCAATAAGATTAGCGCAAATTACATTTATGACCCATTTATAAATTGACGAAAAGAATGGATGATAGTAATTAAAATCCTGCCATATATAACAAAGGAATCCGCTATAAAATTAAATGTATCCTCCAGGAAATGCAATCAACATGGATTTAAAATAATATAAATGTACCGTAACTAAAAGCCAGCGTTTTACTGCACCTGGTGCTGCCATTAAAATAATAAGTTGGGGCATTAACAGCTCGATGTAAGTCTTTAGTCAAGCGCATTTGTAGCTTTGTAAAGATTTATATTAACAGAGAAAAATTAACTCACATCAACCGAAGCACCCGGTAGAGGAAATACCATTGTTGGTGGCATTTCTCTAGGCACGTATCTGTAGAACTCAGTCTCAGCTCTGTACCATCTTATGGAGTATAACGCTGCTCCCTCGAGATCGTAAGAGCACCTTAGTACAGCTGACTGACCCTCACCAGAGAGAACAGCTCGAGGGACGGAGATTGACAAATTACGAAGAGACCAAACACCACCTGATGAATAGAAATTTACAATAAAATTATGAATATACGATATTTTGGTTCATCGCCTCAAGGTATAGAGGAATAAAGAATTTCATTTGGAAGAATAAAAATGTTAAGACATGTTATACATTATTATTCGAAAATATATTTGGTTATGTTTAACGCTCCCTTACGCCCACATTTCCCTAACATGCATATTACATACAATTTGCAAAATGTATCCAAACGGCCACTATTTTTCAGGAACTCCAACCGTGAAATTGTTAAAATCACAAACAATTTGTCTCTATCCCTTGGGTGGTATAAAAACTTTTTCACCACCGAGCCCAAAAAACCATCCGTGAAATTATCTACTCAAGTTTCTTGGAAACACAAAATCCTTTGCAACTTTTACTCGGGAGACGCAACAAACAATGTTCCCGTGACATCAAATTCTCTATGCTGGGTTAGAATAAATAAAAAATGGCTTTAGTTCTTGATATCTCTTAGAGTTTATTTTTGTTTTATGTCAACACTTTTTATATTCAAAAACCTGTCCTTCTTTTCTTATTTATCATGTCATAAATAAAAAAAAATCCCATTTATAATTCTACTAATAAATGTACAAGTTATTAGGTGAATTAATTACATTATTACTCTTTATTTTTATTTACTTCATAAAACTTTTACATCTTCCTCCTATAAATCATTAATGCGTGTCACATATTTAAGTATTTCAGATATCTAGAAGTTCCAGATCTATTTTTCCTATGATTGAATGACTCAGGATTCTAAGGTTGAATTTTTCTTTGGAAGTTAAAAGTATATACAACCTTTTACATAAAAAGAGATAGTGGTAAAAGTTGTTGTTACTTATTATAAATATAACATTATCAAATAGAAGCATCTTAAGATAGATATCATAGAATAAGTTACAGAAGTATGAATTTAGTAGCAAGTGTATAGGAATTTATATTTTATTTTTAAGTAACAAAGTATCACTCGTCATAAAGGTTCAAGTAAACTTGAAAATTCACATATATTTGAGAGAATAGAACAAAGAAGTAGGGTCAAAGCATTAATCATGGGACACCTGCTACCTTTGGGACAAAAGAGACTTCGTACGCGGCGAACAGTTTAATTTCGGTCTGCCCCGAATTCAAATAATTAGAGAGGATCTTTCTAATTAAGCCTCAATTTGAATAAAAATTAGTATAATAAGTATGATTATATTGCAATACGTATTAAACTTACTACAAATTTGGACGTAAAAATGCTTATTATTTTAGTCACTTTGAAATGTTAATAATTAACACTTTAATTCTGATCACATAGTTTGTGTAACAAGTAACAGTGTATGGTATCCAACAGTCAGCATGTAAGCCTACACATTATCAATCTCCGCTTCAAATCCTATCCGTCGTCTTACAAAGGACTTAATATCATTCTGGATGACCGCAAGTAAATTGTTCCAACCCTCTAACACTCGAATTATGTACGCCCTCTGTCCACAAGAGCTGATACAATTTATTAGGTATCTACAAGCAATATTCACCTTTGATACTACATTGTAAAGTCGATAATACCGTGTTAAGCACTGCTAATTCTGAGATTGTTCAGGTCAGGTGTATAAATTAGGATGTATAGAACATTATTGCAGATGCTCAATATGGTTTGGATAGTGAGGAAATATTCGTCAATGTTTTGGTCGTAAGGTTTAAAATGTCGATGTTTTAATTATAGTTCATAATTTATTCTTTATTTATATTTACACGCCAAACTATAAGCAAACTGGAATAGAACATATCTGAGAGGCATTAAGTTATACTCAAGCTTATTTATACAATTTTAATGGCTTCCAACGAGCAAATATTTACGTCATCATTTCAATCTTTCAAATATCGTATTAAGAAATGTACAAATATTTTCTTTACATCAAATCGATTCAACAATCTTCTTGAAACTCTTTGATGTTGGTAATTTCCTCACGTCGGATCGAGACTTTCAATCATTGCGCGTTCGCTTGTAGCTAATGAAGGTAATAAATGTTCTCTCATGTGCGTACAAGCAGCAATGTATGGACGCCATTGTAGATAATGACGCTCCAGCAATAAGGGAATGGCCTGATAATAGTCTGATATGATCTCTTTGGTGGGAGCTACAATGGGTTTGGACAAATATGATCGTTATGTCTGTACATCAAGCAAATGATATCATAAACATTGATCCAATTTCACGTTTATATACAAATTTTTACAAAATATGTTTAACTAATCAATCGCCTTACTAAAAACTAACTAAAGATGAGCGCACTTTACAATTCAAATATATTATACTAAGAAATGCAAAAAAAGTTGTTCTCTAGCAAATCGGCGCATATTTTTCTAGCATTATATTTTTCTAGTTGTCTTCACGTCTTTGAGACAATATTTTCTAAAGGATAAAGCGCTTATGTTTTGAAGTGGAGACCAATTTGAGACGTTTCAAACGATCAGGGGGAAACTGATTTTCTTTTGTTTTGCTAATTTATCATCGCCCACTTTCGGTATTGTCATGTTTTGTACACTTGGATAGAATTTGAAAATAAGCACTGTAGTCATTAGTGAATCAATAGTATTATACGAAATATTGAACCCAATAAATATAAATGTATTTGATAGGAGAGAAGATTTCCAAGTAATTTTATTGTGGAAAAAACATAATAGTTATATTTACTCATCTTAAACTTAAAGTTAATAATAAACATTTGGAATTTCATTCTTAAAATTAATGAGAACTCATTTGTGAATTTGAAATTATTGTTAATGTTTTAATTAAAACATTATCAGGATATAAACTGTGCTTAGTTTCATTAAAACTTTTTAATTAATTGCCATACTTTCCAGAAAAGCAGGTGCAATTGCCGTTACTTAGCATTTTTATTATTCCATTGGAACTTTTGAACGAGCAAATTCAATGTACACTTCCACAACTGGGAGGTTCATTTCCTTTACGCCCTAACAAAAGCCTGCGTTTGGTGTGACGGCTTCAACTGTGTTGAATTATTGGACGCGATTATAAACCCTATGTTGTAAGACTAAAGAATCAAAATAATATTTTGTTGCACATAATAGAAATAACTTTGTGTTTTTTTTTTCAATTCTTGGCCGGAAATTTTGTGATGCAACTCTCGTTTTGGATTAGAAATGGGTTTATTTTAGTTATATTGTACGTGACTGTGCTGAAAAATATCTATTGTGTCCAAATGAAATTTACACTGGACATATAGAAGGGAAAATTCATTTATTTTATAATAATACTATCCAAACACTCCCGTAAATATTAATAAAAATATAAAAATTCACGTACACAGTGAAATCAATGCCAGCATTTTTATTAGGATATATCGTAAATTAGTTATCATGGAATATAATGTAACATTTCCAATTAGTGTGTGCGGTTAATTAGTGATACGAGATTAGGCTTGTTAGTGTCCAATTAAGTGATCTGTATTTGTTGGGTGACATATTGACACTGAGACCGTAATTGTCATACAATTTGTCTTGTAATAATTTTATACTGATAGTGAAATTTATTTTCAGTTAAGCTAAGACAACTAAATCGCCGGATGTAGTTTCAATGACTGTTTTATAAAGTAATTTCTAAAAAAATCCTTATAACATTATCTAAACTAAAACGGGTCTATAATATAATCAAATATTGTCTCCAAAAAACGTAACATAAGGATTTAAAAACAATTGCGATATCAAATGTCGTTTGAATTCGTAATTCACATGACTGTTTCTAAGAATCTCTTCAAATCCAGAAATTCTATCATGTCTACCTTCACAACAAGAGTATTTGATAGAGTATGCCATAAAGGACTGTTCCATTTCAATCAAGCATTGGTGATTACAGAGGATAAACGACGAGGCTCAGCGACGTCCTAGAATAGATCTTGGATCATGTTGTATTCACTACTCATCATCATTATATGTTTATAATGTGCTTGTGACATCAATGATTGAAAATAGTTATAAGAGTTTCCTCAACAAATTTGGATTTATGACACACTTTATTCTTTTACATCTTGTCGACAACAAAAAACTAGATTTCTGTGAGAATTAATAAGATTCTAAAAAAGATTAAATTTGTAGATTCTTTTACTCCTATAAGAATGAATTAAAGGTTTGCTTAATCTCTGGTATGGTGTGGAAATGTGAAATTTTTTTATGTTGTGTTTCGAGTAATAATCAAGTTCTTTGCTAAACAAGAAAAGCTCCTCGATTATTTAAAAGGAAATATCTTCTATTATTGGGCTTTTATTATGTTACTCTGGTTATGGCGTACAAATAGCATAATTTCCGGTATACAAGACAAGTGCAATTTTATTTACAGAAACGATTTACAACCCGAAAGGCCCCACGTAAGTGAACGTAAAAAAATAATCAAGGATCTTGAAAAGACATTACTACAATTTTAAATATTACAGTATTAACTTGTCAATTACAGTTGAAAGCAAGATTTACATATATGTATGAGAATTTCGGGAAAATGTAATTAGGAAGAAAATACTTAAAGTTCTGCAACGCATCTGTAATGATGGGAATGAGCTGTACCTACAGATATTTTTACATCTTTTCCTTAATCTAATTTAGAGAAAGATAACTACAATTTATATTTAAAAACATTCGTATAGAGACGTTAAAGTAGTTTTCAAGAATGAAGTTGTGAGACAGAAACTTTTCCATGTACTTTACAGTCAAATGAGTTCTTCCATTTCTGAATAATTGATGAATCAAATAAATGTTTGAGTTACAGTAATCTATACAAGTAACTTTAAATTATTTAAGGTTTTATATAACTTTTTAGCTAAGATTTTTTGAACCTACTTTTACAGTGATGAGAAATGAATTTTGCAAATTTACACTTGTTCCGTTTAAATAAACACAGTAAATTGATACAAGGAAAAGTCCATTTAATGGCGCACGATTGGTGGCAGGTGTTCTTTTTTGGACTATGAATAGATTGAAATCTATTAATATTATAAATGTTGTAGTTTATATTTAGGTAAGTGTGAATAAAATATTAAATAAAACTAAACTTCATATATACATACGCCCATACATTGACGCAAATTATAGTAAGATATAAGTCCTATATATAAGACATAATGGTGAACCACTAGCCTTCATTAAAGGTGGATCAAGACATAAGTAATGGAAAATTAAATTCAGTTCCAGTTTTAATCCTCTATAGTCTGAGGGCTTTATGTATTAATGAAGGGACGAAATGATCCGATAAATCAACAAGCATAGACAACTAAGTTGATAATGAAATAACTTACACAGAGAGGTAGACTTGTGAAGGGAACGGTAGCAAAATATTTTGCACCTTATCGCAATCCGTGGCAAAGTTATTTATCTATGTATTTTGCTCAGAAGCCCCAGTTTTCTGAGTTTATATTATGAATTATCGTATTGGACAAAAAGTGTAACTTGAACTAGCAATAACAGTTATAGATGTTTGTCTAGCTAAAAGAGACATTAAAAATAAGAAATGCTGTGAAAAAGACAAATATAACGAAATTTATTTTTAGCTCGGCGAAATTCATTTGATGTAATAAAATCTTTACTTTAAATAATCTGAAAAATCCATGTACTGAAGTAGTCTCTATAAGCTAGTTTGTAAAGGCCTTTGGTATATCATCCAAATAAGTATCGACCTGAAATCAAATGTGTAAAATTCGTTTCTCTTAAAATGCAGTCTCAGCAAACCATATCATGGCCGTCGGTGGAACTCTTTACGACTGGATTTGGTTTGTATCATCTCTTTCGAACGATTTGAATCTTTTCCAATCTTGAATAAAAACTTTTAAACGAAAAATTCTGAACTTAAATTTGTTTCTTTAAAATTTTATTCAATTTTCTTTTTTTTCTTAAAAACTGTTTTATCATTCAATTTCATATTTCATTATATTAACAATAAAAAAAATTAAGATAGGTATCTTAATTTTTTTTATGAATTCGTATAGAATTAAATCCTATTCTATTGAATATTCCTACTATCGATTATTCAAATAACCAAAAACTAACTAACTAGTAAGTAAATGTAATCAGCAAAATCCAATCGCGTCATCCGTTCCGTCCATCGGCAGCTGATTGCGATGCTGACATTGTTACCTTCAGCAAACTGAACGAGCTCATTAACGAAATGTGATTAACAGTTCTGGTAACATTCGGTTGATTTGAATCCGCAAAACCGTTACTTCAAACACATTACGTTTAGATTCATAATCATAATGTTGTTACTGTTAAGCTGACACTGCCACAACACTCGCGTTCAAGTTGATTTATAATGTGACAGAAGTCGTCTTAGCAACGAATATTCAGAAATCAAAATAACATATGCAAAATTTAACTGACTAACATTTCTAGACGTATATTTTAGGATAAATAAATATCATATCATCATTGATATAAAGATCGTATCATATATACATACATATTCGAGCTTGTATTTAATAAATAGGAAGAAATTGGATAAGTTATAAAAAATTCTTAGCCCTACTTTGATGAAAACCAAGAGATTTTATTAACATGTTATTTATAGAAATATACTGAGATACAAATCTTGGCAATTACTGACATTTATTACATTTAATAGGGTTATATTTTACGGTTCTGATATATGTAATTAATGTCTGGGTTCAGAAAGGGAAAATGTTGTGTATGAAGGAATTTTAATATCATTACTTTTATTTAGTCACAAGAAAGTAAAATAATCAAACCCAATAGTGGTTTGTTTTTTAAAACAAATTTTAAGAAATATTTCTTATAAGCGATTCTTTATTTTAATAAACCGATTTGTTAAACATTTTTTTTTAGATAAACATGTGTAACATGTTTTGGTCTTGCTTCTACCAAAACACGATTTTTAAAATATGTTCCATTTTCATTTTTTTTTAGTCTATAAACGTCAATACTATTGTGTAGAGCCATTTTAGTTTCATGATAATATTTTATCAACTTCAACTAAGTGACCGACCCACTTCGTTGTGACAAGGCTCTTTGAGTATTACCTTTACAACACAACGTCTTCAGTTTAACACTTTAATGTTTAAGTTTTGGATGCTTCACAGAAAAATATGAAACCACAAATTCAACTTGATTTAACTGACAAATATAATTTGTCAGAATAAGTTTTAGAAATATTTTGACATTGTGTTCCTTTATGAAAACCTAGCAAGTACCTATGTGATTTTTCCGAGTCATACATATGTACTTTCTAAGGGTATTTATATACCCACTGAGGGATAAAGGAAAACATTGTGAGGAAACGTGGTGATTAATGCTCCAGACTTCACCATGTGAGAAGAGGCCTTTGCTCAGCAGTGGGCTCCGATAGGCTGATGATGATGATGATATGGTTATGTAAAAAGCGACCAACACGGGGGCGGAGCCTCGGGGAACAGCTAGTTATTAATAAACAGGTGCTAAGAACTTTGCGTAGTTTTGACCTAAACAAAGATAAGTATCTGGATGGTATTCTTGCCATAGTCCTAGTATATAATATATAGAAATCATACATACATAGTACATAGTAAATGTATGCATCGGCTTTGTTTACTGTTTTGACACGATTGTAGCGCCTCTTCTTCTCGATGTGTCATATATTCTTATTGTGGCACTAAAATTATCATGAAGTTCTTTAAAAATTAAAAATAAATTTAGAACGTCCTTACTTTTTATATAGTACTAGCTGCGCCCCGCGGTTTCACTCGCGGAAATCCTATTTTTTAAGGATAAAAATCTATCTCTCCAAAGAATTAAAGAAATAGGTACCTACTACCTTAAATTACACATACATATTTCCAAACAATTTATTAGTAAATACCTTCAGTTATAGTACATTAACGTACTTATTTATTGGCTAATAGAATAGTAATGTAATGATAGATATTGGTTACTAAAAAATATTTTAAAAATCATGAAAAACATAGATAAAATGATAAATTCGTTACACATCACCTTAAAGCTTCACTACATACTACGTTAGCAGTGCAATTGTTTTGTGGCAGTAATATGTACTGGTTTTCGGGAGATCCTACTCTAGAAAAGCCATGAGAAACTGGCCATGGGAAAAACACTCTTTACTTAAGTCAATGCTTACTGTCGAAAACTTCTGCCCCTGTGACTTATTTATGGTAAGGGCGAATGATATTTTCAAAGGGAACTGCAGCCTTTTAAAAGATATTGGTAAAGCTGTTGGTATCATAGGTATTCGCGGTATGTGAGCAATTTGTCCGGATGCAGGGCCAGTGATGATTGTTGCCACTATTAAATGTTCCCTTAGTTTTTTAAACAGGAGTCTAGCACCATTGCACATACTGGGTGGGCTCAAATTTTTAAGTAATATAATTGGTATGCCTGCTTTTAATTGTAATACATGTGGTGGCAAGCCGGCAGGATTAAGAGAGTTTAAAAACTCTTGTGGATAATGTACTGTATCTTCAATGTTACATAAGTTATCAATAGATTTATATTATTGAAAATCAGCGGGAACTTTTTCCATTATAAAACCGTTTATTTCATTAGTAGATTCATTACTTGGTGACACTATTGCTCGCGAACAAAGCCAAGAGAAGTTTCTGTGTGTAATATTTTCAATTTCGGGTTATACTGAACTTATAAGAATATCTAAACTATGAACAATTTGGCCTAATTTGTTATCCAACAATATTTGAGAACTATTTGAATTGATAGACGGCAATTTTCCTTCTCCAAGTTTTAGTAGCATCTCTGGGAAATTATTATCATTATTATTTGCCAAGTGGGCTCTCATATTTGTGCGCAAATTAAGTAATTGAATCGATTGCCATAAAGGAGAAGATTTAAGACATGCTTTAATAATATCGGCACGTGTTCCTTTTACTATAACTGGGAGGGTTTGTCTAAAGTCTCCGGCGAAAACGAATGTTACGCCTCCCATCGCAACGCTTGAATTTCTAATGTCCTTTAGTGTTCGGTCCACTGCTTCTATATGAGGTCAATGGCTCATAGTGCATTCATCGCAAATAATTAGTGAAGTATCCTGTAATAGCTTCCCCAAAGGACCATTTTTGCGCATTGAACATACTGACTGTTGCTCTAAAGACACAGTTAAAGAGAGTTTAAATGTAGAATGGGCTGTTTTTCCGTTGTGTAAAAGAGTTGCGGCGATTCCGGACGAAGCAACTGCTAATGCAATTTTTCCGGATTGCCGTACTTTGGCTAATATCAAATTGGAAAGGAAGGTTTTACCTGTGCCACCAGGGGCGTCAAAAAAAATATGTTTCCTCTGTTATTTTCCACACTGTCAATTATCGAATCATACGCGATTTTTTGGTCAGCTACCAATTTTGATATATTTGATTTACAAATTCAGATAAGTCGTTAAAATTATGTGACTGTAATTGTGTAGGATGCACAGCAGTTTGGGAGCGATTTGGAGAAGGTAAACCAAATCTTTCAGGTATTTATCGTTGAGTTCTAAAAGTTTGTTTTAAATTTGAATCAAGCCTTCATTATTCACATCACAGTCTTCTTCTCGCTGCTGTGCTCTGTTTAATATATCTTGGCACAAATCATTTTTGAATTCTTTCCATAATTTAATTGGTTCTGAAGGAAAACAAAACAGTAATAACACAACGAATAAATATCTCAGTTTCGTCGGGCATTGGGAAATCAATGCTTCCCTTAAAGTTCCCGCTGATCATCATTTTCCAATAGACCACGGTCTCGACATGCAGCTTGGTAAGTTTCTTCTATAACTCCATCGACAGTTTTTAAATCCTGGAATGAAGTTGGACCGCTGATATGGTTCAGAAGTATTCTTAGATAGAAGCTTTCTGACTGAGAAGGACGAATACTATACACCCTTCTCAATGCTATACAATACTATACACCAATCTCAATCTTTTTTTATACCAGGGTGGCACTCAACATTTTGTCCCCTCTTTCTTCTAGAAAATTTGTTGTTTGACCATGTGTAATAGTGAGGAACTTCATGATATAATAAAGTTCTATCGAATTCGTCACTATTACATTGCACGCCGGCTACCTTCCTCATAGTCATTGCACGCACATGCGCACTTCAGCTACGCTCAATCAACATCGCGACGCGATGCGGCGAAGCGCTTAGTTATTTTTAAGTTACCCAAATTTTTAAACTCGCTATATCTTTTGAGTGTCCGATTAAAATAATTTAAACAGCAATGTAAAGATATTGAACTACTGATAACTAAAAAGTAAGTTATTTAGATAAGTATAAATACCATGGTATGAATATCGACATCTTATTTTCGTTGCCGATTTAAATAGTTTGTTAAACTATAAAAGTTCTTATATTGGCGCAACTATAATACTTAGATATACCCTAAAGTGGACTTTTCTGTAGATAATATGATAATGTGTCACATGTCGCTGACAAGGTTATGTTATTGTATTCTTTCTCATGGTGAAGAATATTACCCCAAGATTATGATGAAAAAATGTTGTGTTCAAAACCAGGTGTCAACATATAAGAAACATCTCTCCTGACTTAAATATTCCAGCGCATCATCAGGCAGATTGATGTCATTTATCTCCAAAGGCACTTAAAAAATATTAAACGTATCCAATTATTTTAAATGGGTTTTTTATATTATTGTCAATAAATTAAAAGAACAATTTATTTTAAAGCTCTTTTAAAGAAATAAACAGTTTTCAGTATTTATAGTGTTCTCGGAGCTCGATCTCAAAGGAATGATTAAATTCCTCTCACCCTCGTTAAAGTAAAGAATTTCGTCTTATTGATTTAACGTCGATTTTTATTATTTTAAAAATAAATGATACCTTCTTATCTTTTACTTTTAAGAGAATGTGCTTTTATTTAAAAGCTTTTTGAGCGTTAATAATTTTAATTTATTGATAAATTTCTGTTATTTATCATTTAAATAGACCTTTTCTTTGAAGCCAGACTTTGAGTTATGGACTTTTCGTTCAAATTTAATCGCGTACCTTTTGTAATAAAAATATTTTTTTCTTTCATTTATAATTGAAATGATTAACCAAAAACTACTAAATTACTCTTTATGATTATTAATATCCAAAAAGTTTGAAGACTGATATTCCATTAAGCTATTATTGGTTCGTTATATTGTATCAATATTGTTATGAGACAAAACTCTTAAGTACATTCAAACATATGAGAGAAGGATAACCGTAATTGATCTAGGACTATGACAATGATTATATAAAAATATTTATTATTTGGAAACCAATATGACTATTAGAATAAGAGTAAATTTCACTAAAATTATATATATATATATATATATTTTCTAACTCATTTACAAATATTTGAAATTAATTGCAATTTGTATTATCCACGCTTGTAAAAAAAGACTTTCTCAATGGGTCATTTTATAAATGGACTCTTCCTCGCCCTAATGCTAGTTATCTCCTGAGTGAGTCGCAGGACGGAGCTTAAAAATATATGTCAATGTCACTCAATCTCATATGTTTGGATCGTACAAACCAATTTAATTAAATGCACTAGGTATAGGTATCCTAAGATTTATCCGATAACACCACAGCAAAACTAAAAATTGTGATATACAATATATAATTTTTTTTCGGTTTAGGCAACAAGCAGAACATGAAAATCTTGATATGAAAAAAAATAATAAGTAAGGTTCAGAAATATGAATAACTTTATTTTAAATATACATATTATAACATACATTTACTTTGAAATAGTTTTTAGCAAAATCTATATGCAATTTTATACTAAAACTTTATTGGATTTTGTAAAAGGCGAAACAAATTGGCTAGATTTTTTATTTTTTATTTAAAAATTGTCTTATTTATGTACCCGTTAACCAAGTTTTACACGTCCTGGTCAGCGACATTTTATTTTTTGGAATGTTTATTAAATATTATGGACAGAAAATGTGAGGAAGGGTCCTGGAACTCCCACCGATGCAAATTATTTTAAATTGTATGAGCGGGAGTGATTCCCACTGGATAAGTGTGCACTTTACTATCTATTCAGGATCGTTATGAACATATTCTAACAGATAGATAGTCAAAACGAGGATAGATGTTGAAAAACATAACTTGACTTAGAAGTATAAAAAAAGAGTAACTCGTTTAACGATAACTTTTTATTTACTTTTAATCCAATTCTTAAATTTAATTAACAGTATATGCTTTAAAAAAGTCTTTCGAAAATTTCTTACAATGGACCAATTAATTTTTATAACTGTTGAATATTCCAGTAACTCAATAATAGCGAACCAATCTAATTGCATACGTTAACTCGGCATAAAGACAGAGCTGGGACCTTTATTGGTCTATTACGTCGCAGTACAACTTCGGCCATCGTCCGCTTAAACTTCTGTAGCTAATGAACTGTATTAGGTATTAGTGCGGGATGGTTACAAACTTGTTGAAATTGTAATTGGACTTTATAATTAAGTGGCTTTATTTGATACACTCATTTACAATCAAAACCAATGTTGTGTAAGCATTAAGCATGCAACTCTCGAAACTAGTTTAAACTATTATCATATTTGTTAATTGTTCTTAATTTTAATCGCTTATAATATGCATACTAACTTTAAAAGTCCCTATTTCATAAATAGTGATGTCCTATACATAATTAAATATATATATTCTCTGGAATTGTTTGCCATCTTCCAAAACTATGTACTAACTATTTTTATAGAATTATCGAAATATTGGATATTCTTCTCTATAAAATATTAACAATCACTCTTCTCAAATTTATTCAAAAGCAACAATAACTGTAATACTGAGTCCTTAACGTCGGAGGTTTTTAGAATTTTTGGAATTATATTCTTCATTATGAAACGAAAATTTATTTCATTAAAACAGTCAACTTTAAATCTAATTATTGCTAGTGACTCTATTTTCTAAAGACAAATTATAATCAATATTAAATCTGTCACAACTAAGAAATAAATATTTAAAACTCATTTCAAGTAAACGGAAAGATGAATCTTAAATAATGTTTAACGCTAACAATCTCTAAGTTATCGCAAAGGAAAACTATCTCAACTCTTGCGAGATGAAATCTTCTATGATTTGATTTGAAACTGGCCGCTTAACTGAAACATTTAATCTAGGAACTTATTTGCGAACATTGATTGCCACAAAAACTCATTTATATTTTAATTTAAAAAATATCCTATAATTCTATTTGCATTCTGCAGCTTTCTTTACGGTACGGCATGTATAGTCTACATTTCCAAACTTCAAATACAAGTTTTTTATTTTACAAATTATCGGAAGCAATATTTATTTTTTTGTCCAGTTTTTATTATGTAATGAAGTGACATAAATTAGGTCACCGTCTACCATCTTCCATGAATAAACCCAGATGTGATTTTGGTCTTAGATCTTGGTAGTAAAATGATATGATGATGATAGTCATGAAGAGGCTCCAAAAGTGATGAAAGATTTTAAAAACTCTTGTTCATCGCTTTATATTTCATAATTTCCGTCATTACATAATTTTGTTAAAAACAAATCTGCAGCTAAAGGCATAGTTGACGAAAACAACGGGAACTGTTAACTGTTAGGTGTAAAGTCTGCTTGTTTGTTATCCCAAAAAAATCTATTCCAGAGTCGTAAACACTAATGTATTAACGTGGATAAATATATAGAGGATAAATACATACATACATACATTAAAATACTGAATAATAAACATTGAACAACATATTTTAATTACTTTGAATTGCAACGCGTTTGAAATGCAAATCGACGGAATTGAAAATTTAATAAAATGTATCTGTTGAAATGAAAATGAAAATAAAAATTTTATAATTCGATTCGATTGAATTGTGATACGAATCGAGACTTGATCGGTAATAATTTATCAGGATTACTATAGATTTATACGAAGATAACTGAAATTAATACGATTTATTGGTGCATATGATTTTTATTAAATGTAAAATTCAATAGTCGTTTAAGAAATATAATTTGTATGGTCTGTTATTAATAATAGTCCATTTCACCTCGTTTGTAATTTTTTGAATGCTCATAACCGACTTAATTTTATTATCGGTTTTGTTTGCTTTTACAATTTTTTTTTGTCCAAAAACTAGCCTATTATTTATCGTCGCACTAGAAATTAGAAAATAAAGTTAGGATGAAATTTTACATTTTTATTATTTGATTTATAAAACATCAACATCAATGTACCTGAAAGATTTTAATGAATATGATCATTTAAAAAACTTTTAAAAATGCTTTTGAAAGTAATTCCTTGATCTTCATTTAAATAAATACGTTATTTATTATAAACAACATTAGTTGAATACCTCTTGGTTCAAAGGAAATGTCAAGATGAACTGATAAAATGAAAACACAAATCAAATACTTTTCCTCGGTTTAAGATTGAAGCAAAAAATAAAGAGTAATTCTAACTTTATATATTTCTATTAATTTATAATAAAAAAAAAAAAACAAAACTCTTTATATTGTATAAAGATATCTGATGTTAAGATAAGATATTATAAGCCGGTTATTTACCTTCAAATTCAGCGCACTCTTATATTTTTTCTTCCCAAAGCCGTATCAGAATGAAATAGAGGTGTAATACTGAACCTATCCGTCGATAGATTGCTTTGATTTGAACTACTTTCAGGAACTTCTGTGACGTAATGGCAGGAAGTCAGGCGAAGTCTCGACCAATTTACTCTGGTTTTGTATTATCGAATAGAGACTTCCTTCCTACCTGAGGTAATAGATATTGTCTCTGTTTCTAACTTTGTAACGTCTCTGTGTATGTAAAAATAATATTCAGTAACAGTAGATGCTTATTCGTTTCATCCGTGTGTATTTTGTAATTTTAACTTTAATAATTAGTGCATTTGTTTTGTTCAATACACTTTTCTTTGTAGGTCACCTGTGTATTGTCTCATCTGTCGACTTAATATCTAAACTCCTCTATCTCAAATCTTTCTTTTCATCTTAGTCTACTCAAGTCCACTTTAAGCTGAATCCGAGTACTTAAGTATTCTTAATCTTGGAGACAAAGACCCCGAGGAAGGGCAGATTATCACAATGTATTGTTCGGTAGGCAGAGGGTCCTTGTTTTCAACTATGTGAAATTAAAATTCAACGGACATAGCTCGTTATGGGATTTTAAATTAAAATATCAAAGGAATTTTAGTTTCGTTCCGTTCTGTTTTTCTTAAACATTTCATTCGGTCGTAACAAAATTGTTCCCAAATGTATGTATTTACGTAAAATTTTTAGATATACTTTATGTAATCGTAACCTGAAACCGTCCCGCGACATAAAAACCGTTAAATAAAAAACATCTTTTTATCCGCGGTTTACGAGCTTTTCTTTATTGTCGGAAAATTTAATTAACGTATAAAATGTTTTTAAACCGCTTTTAATATTATTTGACGACAGAAGTGTACGACTTTTGGCTCTCATAAAACGGTCAACCCTGGAGGCCTAATAACCGCAATCTTAAAAATAATCATTATTTTATATAAAAATAAAACAAAACAAAGGAATGTAATATAATTCATACGAGATTGCAAGCGCACAAAAAACCAGTAATGTAAATTAGAAGCAGTACTTTCTGTCATTATTCATTATACTTATTCTTAAGCTGATACAAATAACTATACACTTACACCAATGTATCCGAAATGCTTATTAGGTATACGCGTTACTATATACTATATGCGTTACGTATATAAAATTCTTATAAAAATTCCCTTCATAAATTATAACAAGCAATTTGGGCCGCTGTAACAGGCGTTAATGAATTTTATTATGTTGCAAATTTTGCTTCCTCAACCGCTGGCAATTTTGTCACATAATTAAAATATAAATACGATAACTACCATTATAAATGACGTTTACAATAATCTCAGACTAATTACAGTACACAGAGAAAATTTTATATTACAAAATGTTCAAAGACATATTGTCTTTTTTATTTTCATATGGGATATAATGGCAGGTCTATCTGATGGTGAGAGGTAAATGTCACTTGAGGACACTGCCACATAAAGGAGTAATGTGAATTCATTGTTTTATTGGTGTCATCTTCTTGACATTTAAAATACAATGCCTTGTTCCCTCTAATCATTTCAAGATATTCAAAACCAATAGTCCTGACAGCGCTAGTAAAGAATGAGCGTGATCCAGGTATAAAGTTCGAAGAAAATTCATCCGGATGAATGGAAATCCTGATGGATGGATGAACTGAAATTGTGGCGAAGGTAATTTTTTAAATGTTGTAGCACTATGAAAAACAAATTTAAATACTGCAAGTATGTCATACAGAAGATACGATTAATCTAAAGTCCATATTTTATTCAAGCAAAGTCACTATGACATGATTATAGTAATAAATATAAGCCAGAGTTCCTAAAACGATGCCACTATTCTATGCTACGTATTGATTTATCTACTTGGCAATTATAATTATATGAAAATTATACAAATAGTTTTATTATTTTAAATGAGTATCAAAAATATTTAACCTCAGCAGGTAATGTTATATTCATAATTCATGTAATGTAAATTATAACCATCATTTCAAAACGAAATAAAAGAGCATATTTAAAATATAACCCCCAATAATCGCATTCGAAGGGGAAATCTAAACTGAATTTTTATTTTGGAGATGTTAAAGCCATCTCAGTTAAGATAAGGCACTTCAAGGGCCATTAAACTTTATCTCGGCTAACTTTTACCGACTTCCGTGATTCACTTTACGCTTTATGCGGCAGTGAATATACATGTCTCACCAACTTTACGAATTCGGTAACATTTGTTGTTTAGTTTTTTTTTAGTTTCGAATATTATACATTAGATTTTACGACTCACTTCAATAGGTTTTTGTTTTCACCAAACTTGGGACACGTTTTGGTCATTTTTAGTTTCCCTGTCGTCAGATTGTTTTGTCTTTTATATAACAATTGTAACATTTCGCAACATTATTTTAATCCTTATTCATTATGCAAATTTGTAACATTTATAAACTATTTTTATTTGTTTCGTTTATTCATAAAACAACACTTCCCAGTCTCTAAACCATCTGCCATCTAACCACAAAACAAGAAAGGTCTTAAAGTGTCAGTTTCACATTTAGTTTCAACGTTTTCAATTCCACAAGCCCCTAAAAGCTCGTCAACATTTCGGTCACAGATTTACAATAAAATAAGGGAGAAATTCACGTTTCTTTTGAAGGTGCCGCCTTGAATGCCGGGGGGTTGTGGGATAACAATGGCCTGACAGATATGATTCCAAAAATTACGTTCGGCAATCGGGGTCTCCCAGGACATTTTTTTGAGAGGCCTATTTAATGACATTTACCGAAATGCAAAATTATATGTCCTTTTAGTGGGAAAATATAAAGTAAGTATTTTTTTATTATTAAATAAACATTGCTGTTTTGAAGATCCAAATACGCTAACTTATTATAATATAAGTACTCGTAAATCAGGAAAGATTTCTAATTTTAGGTTTTAGCTCATAAAAAGTGTTATTACACATAAAATATAAACAGATTAATGAAATGTTTTTAAATGATGTTCTATTGATTTTTTTTTTGATTGAGATTTCATTATTAAGAGGAAACATTATTCGGCAGTGGAAGTAATTCTCATTTGTAAAATTTAAAAAGCCAATATTTTTATTGGTAACGACCGACCTTTTCTCCTAAAATTTGAACGTTTTACAATGTTATTTCCAGTGTTCTAGTTGTTAAGCGCTAGTGCGACATCGGGCAAATAAACAAAACACGCTGTCGGAATCCCAACCCAACAATTCGAATTCAGAGCTTTACGGATGTCCACGTTAAAAGTTCCACAAAAACCTTTAACCACACATGAAACGATTGCCTTATAATGGTAAATATGAAACGAATTTTTGTTGACTAAAGGAACTCTCTCAGGACAATTTTGTCAATTGGAATTACCTTCTACAAACACTTTTAATACTAATACTATAAACTAGTAAACGGTGAAACAATTTTTTATTGAATTTTATATTTATATGCTACTTACTCACATATTCCAAACATTGAAATGTGATGAAGAATTTTCAAACCAACATCATGTTATAAATAATCAAAAAATACTATTATATGACAGGAATATACGAAGTAGATTTATGTATATTTAAGTTGCAGCAGTTGGTAAAAACTAATTGTTCTCATTTCAAATTAGATAAACATCAGTTAGAATATAAAAAAAATTTGTCTTCCACGGATTCCAATTTCGAACAAAACAGAATCGATCACGACAAAGCAATGAAAGGACTTCCTTTATATGTTAATTTACGACGTTCGGGGCGTTTATTGACCGCGGAAGACGATTTGAAGATATCAATCGTTTCTTTACCCGTTTTGTTATTAAAACTTAGTCTACACTCGAAGTTTCTGTAACAAATAAATATAAAATTATTGTATATTTATATTAGTTGACGTTTTTATATATTATGTAGATTTTCCCTTGACGGTATTCAGTTGACGGATATTTTTTTTAGAATTTTATTAATAAGCTTTCCTTAGATCAGCAAATTTAATTTAATTTCCCATCGTTTAGTATTATAAAAGCTCGATGATTTATTTTTCTTTTGTCGCTAAAAGGTAAAGTAAAAGATTTGCATTAAAACGCAAATGAATTCATGATTCTTTTAAAGCTGTCGGATCCAATACGGGGCGTGACGTCGAATAACAACGAGGTGATGGGAACCGGCTTACACATTAGGTGCCTGTGGAGCTTCACAGGGAGGGTTTTATACCTGTGCTTTAATGTTGTATATCAAATGAAATTAGCTATTGTGAACGGATACTATTAAGAGAAGTTTTAAAAGAAACAAAAAAAAATTTGTGAAAATACCTATTTCAAGAAATAAAAAATATATATTTTATAAATTTACGAAATAATTGGTACATTTTAATGCGTATCCGTTTTACTGAATTTAAATAAAAACTTGAATTTTGTTACGGAAAATTTTCCTTTTAGGGTTCTGTACCCAAATGGTAAACGAGACCATAGTACTATCACTTTACTGTCTGTACGTCCGTACCTCAGAAATACAGTTGCATCTAATGAATAGCAATAGTTGAACCGTAAAATGTTCAGAGATTATGAATATCTGTTGCGATATAACAAAAATCCTAACAAAGTTGATGTTACTTAACGAAACCTTTTATTTTGCTGTTTTCATAGACAACGTGAGGAACAAGATTCGTTTGGTAAACAAAATATTTATTTAAATCCATGATCACAACACAGCGGCGCTCATCCAAGAGCAAGTAGTGAGGAAATAAAAACTTTGCAGCAAACGTAACGCCACATGCAATAAAAGTGTCATTTTGATATAAATACAAAATTATAAAAGTTCAATAAAATGTTGTTCTTAGATTCCAATAAGAAAAATATTTGCATGTTTTTATACAGACTCCTACCAGATCATAAAAATATTCTATACAAATAGAAAAGCTATACAAAAATAAAAGATTTTAATAATGTAAAGAAATGAATTAAGAATTTTATTATTTTTTTAGTTTCTGCAATGCGAGAATTTTCAGTGCTCTCTTCATTAAGGAATAATTTGTTCGTTTAGGAATATTTATGAGAACTGTAGGAGGATTTTGTGTTTAAAGTTCATGGAAAACGTTAAATAGCTGCATATTACCTTCAGTTCTAATTAGCTTAGATTATTTTCTTATACAAATCTATGCCTGGGATTTTAATTAATGCAAGTTTTCGAAATCATTTGTTCAAGCAATATAAAAAAGTGCACTAAAAGCGGATATGAGTCTTAAGGCTTCTTAAAAAAATATTCCATGACGGATATGAGAACAAAAATACCATATTGTAAAAACTTTCTCACGGAACAAACATTTCCAATAAATTTGTTAAACTAATTTACTAAAAACGATACAAAAGAATAGAAAAAAAAAACTGATAAAGGAAGGGCGCTTAAAATCGTTTCATGATTGGAATTCACAAGTAGCTTATTTTTCCAACACCACTGCGGTCTACAATTTAGGTCTTTGATCTGGCATTATTACTCCGAGACTGCAAATTGACCGATGGGTTTTCTCTTTGATTTGTTTTCAGTTATTTATGCATGAGGATGTTTGGTTTACGTGTTTTTGAAGAAAACCTTATAAATTTAGAAATAATAATAATAAAACAAAAAAGATTATCATCACCATTATATTGTGTATTTTAATAACAATCGTAATTGATAAAATTACTTGTTATTATTCCTTGTCATACTAAGAGCTATTTATTTATAGTGGTTTTTGTTAACTTCAATTGATGATAGTAATTACTGTTTATTTATCGAATGTTACCTTTATTGATGTAGTGCTAGGATTATATGAATGCTAGCATCCATTTGAATATTACATTATCAATATATAAATAGGTAGATAATCATCATAGATAAGAAGGTATAAGAAAGAACGTCGTGGCAGGGACTAGCCTAGCATTTCGGCTAATGATGGTAATTACATATAAAGCAAATTACATGTGTGTCCTGAAATAAATGTAATAATACTAACAGTGTCCTTTTAGGGCGTCAAGTTCAATCCTCAGATAAACTTACTCTAATTCAGGTTGCCTAGAGACTAAGAGCCTTTTTTCGATTTAATAAAATATAAATTAGTGAAATCGATTAATAAAACATGTCCAGAATGATTGAATTTTTAGACTTTCCCAAAAGATTCAGTTTAATCCACTAATTAATATCGATTTCCATTTGTTTATAAAAATATTATTCTTCAGTGAAATGTAACTTCTTAGCTGTATATTATGTTTTCCTCTTAATTCTGCTTCAGAATATAATAAAATAAAATATACATCGTAAATTTAATATTTTTTCTGTCCTCGTGATTGATATTATTAACCGTGACAACTTGTCGAGAAGTATCCCGGACAGAATTATTCCATAGCTTAAATTTATCTTAATTTAACATATTTTTTTTGTTTAACTTTTATAGAAGACTGAGGCAATTATATTTATATTATAATATTAAATATCATTTAACGTTATCATGTAACGAATTACTTACAATGTACCTAAAGTATATGTCAATTTTAAATATACGAAATTAATACCTAAGAGAAGCCAAGACATTTAATTAATAAGCGTAGTAATAAACATAAGCTTTATTTTTAAAGTTCTACATTATTGATTAAATGTTGTCCTTTAAGAGACTGCTTTAAGCATCTTTAAGTAATTTAATCCTTTGTCGACTTTACAAAACTAAATAATCAATAAATCACTATCAACAGAACAGAATATTTTAAATTTATTACTAACTTAGAAATTCCTTTAACTTAAGGTTCAAGATATCCTACTGGACATAATATGAATATTGGCTTTTCATGGTTCTCTCCTGTTTAATCTACTCAATCTTTCAGAAGCACTGCGCCTTGAGTATGACAAGACGTCAGAGAATTTCTGTTAAACTGAAAATGTATTATATGTACATTTCTAAAATTCCCTCAATATTTGAAAGGGACTTAGGACACACAAATAATGTTTCAAAAATATTACAATCCAATATAAAAACAAAAGATCAAAAACCAAAAAAAAAAGTTGTTAAGGTAAAACAAAATAAAAATAGCTTTACAATAAATAAAATGAAAAAGTGTGTAGCAAATTCAAATAAAACTAAAGATAAACGCCAGCTTTGTAAACCACTCAATAAAATTATTCACTGCAAGTGAAACCGGGGGGAGGGAGCTTGTCATAACAGCAAATGTTCGTTATTTCCCTCAGGAGTGTAGTGATGGGAAGCAGTCAGAGGTTACCGAGCTATTTATTTTAACATAAATGTGCAATAATAACGTAAAAGCACTTAGTTTAATGTGTAAAGGGTATGTGTAAAGTAGATATGTGATCCTGAAAAATATGAACAAGTTATGCGAAGATTAAAACGTTTTATATTTTGTGTCACTTTAAAAATATGTTTAACTTTACTTCTATTCACTGAAACGTCTAGACTAATCTAGTCCGAGGTTTTATAAATTACTATACACGGCGGGTAGACAGAGTAAGCTTATTAAAATCATGCTAGAATGATTTCTTTGTCATCATCATTCTATAACTGCTGTCCTGGGATATAAAAGATACATTTAATTCGAAGAGGTGTATTTTTATAGAAATGGATTGGATTTGCTTCTAACATTACAATGAATAGAAATAATTAATGTTTAAATAATTAAACATTGACTTAAGAATGAAATGCTAACAAGCTTACCTCGGTTAAAAAGTACTTAATAAATGTTAAGTTTTAATAAACTTAAGTTGTTTTAAAAATCTGTTTGTGTTACAGCACTACAACTAAGCATTATGTTGAGAATTCATTTAGGAATGCAAATAACCCCTTTCATGTTATCACTAACTCCGCTTAGAGAGCTGTCCCAAAGCATTTACATGAGTAAATTAAAAATATTTCTCTGTTTTTCACTTAACATATTAATCGTAGGACCAAACTCAGCACGTCGGTTGTTAATTGGGTCTTATGTTGTTTTTTAACTCGCTTTCATTTTCTGATAGTAATTTTATTTTCGTTTGTCAACTTGGTCAAAACCAAAAAATCTAATTAAGGCAAACTTTTCAATATTTAGCACGTACTAAATATCTATATCTTACATCGAAAGTTATGTGTTCGTTAAGGGATTTTTTTAATTCATATAAATTAATTGACTTGACAAAGGATTCTCATTAAAATAATTATACTAGTAATTACTCTAACAATTTGAATAGGTATTTTTATCATGACCATTTCTTTTTTTATATTCTAATCGACTTTTAAAGGCCCATCGCACTTATACTCACCGCTATTAATTTACGTTTTTTTTTATTCCAGACGAAAATAGAAAGGATTATATTTCACTTGTTTTTTTTAAATTTATTAGATTTGTTTAAATGATTTTTAATGTTGTCTTGTTATTTACTGCTTCTGAAATTGTTTTTTAATTGTTCCTTTGTTTAAAGACACTGGAAATATATTAAGCGTAATATATAAAAAAGTAAACAAATTGAGAGCGGTTTTAAATTTCATTAAACCTACAGTTTAAAGGTTTTTAAATATCAAGGTATTTTTATATCAAAAATGTATTTTTGATTCCAGTTATTTCAGTTATTTTCATTGAATTTAAAACACGAAAGCAACTGGCACAAAAATATTTTGAGACTCTTCCATAAAAAGCAATAATTTATAATAATCTCAGGAAACGAATCTAATTTTGTGTGGAATTTAAGATTTTCGCTATTTCAATTTTTTTTTCCTTAAAAGTTGAGATTAAATAATAAAATAAAGAGCGAATGAAAGTAATTGAGGAAGAGCTAAGCGAGTAGCCACTCACGAAATGATCTGAAAGGGGCTTCTGGCTTGTTTTAATTGCACCTTAACTACATTTATATTTATATATACATATGTAAAATTCATAATAGTTATACTTCAAACCATTATTTACTAGTATTTAAACGAATCCATACTATAAATTATTATGCTAGTGTTACAATGAATCGTTAGTATAATAACTCACTTCGTTTGAGTAACTTCGCTGCATACATACAATGTTAACTTTAGAGCCGTGAGGGGTTTTAAACGCAAATGTCAGGCTTTCTGTACTATAAACAGCGCTAATTTTGCAACTTCCTCGTTGTGTATCACTAAGTATTCATGAAGTTTTGCTTTAAAATTTTACCAACCTTTGGTATATGAACTTCGCGTTTTGTGCGGGTTTTGCATTAGCTTATAGCTTATGTATGTGTGTATGTTTATATTCAAATGCATATTTCAAGGAAGATCCTCACAGCAGAACGTACTTATTGTACAGGTAAGGTAAGCGAAACTTATTACTCTTATTGTTTGTTGTGTTTTTAACTTTTACTTCTTATTCCATTTGCATATTTTTTGTTTATATTTTTAAAACGATTTTTTTAGTTTAAATTTAAATTGCGATAGATAAAAATAGGTTTACGACTTCTGAAAGAAAAGCTCTTTTTTATTAAAAGTAACTGAAATAGTGAAAAATACTACTAGAGTAGTAATATAGTAACCAGGATAGTCACTAAAAAATGCTTTCCAAAATTCCAAAAATTGGGATCATTCAATGCGTTAATTTTTTTTTCATATAGAGAAAGTGATAAGAGTATCTACATTAAAATAATTGAAATGCCTAACTATATTTCTAAATTAATGATAGGAAAAGGCAGTTACAGTTGTTCAAACAGAATTAAAGTATTTAATCTTTCTAATTTAATTACATTTTGTTAAAAATTCGTCAGAATAGATGTTATTGAAGTTAATTTGGTGTTACTTATGACGTTGTGATCGTAGCACTTATTATATTTTTTCACTTTCACGCTTTATGAAACAACTTTATTATTACAGACTTTTCTTGACAAAAAAAAAGTAAAATCCTCAACTTTCCAACTCTAATAAGCGCGAAACTTTAAACCAATATAAACAGGCTGAGTTTGCTCGTTGAAATTTATAGCCGCGTTGGATTTTTTAATAAAACCAAACAAATGTACGAAATTTCGGTCAAAATTCTTTTACAAACCTTTATTAATACAATTCCTCAAATGTTTATTGGTTGGTTAAGTATATGAATATATTCTAAGGAAATAATCATTTGACTTACAAGAAACGTGATAAAGTAAGAACATAACTTCGACTGTTCATAAAGCTGAAAAGTCTATGAAAAAAGTAATCACTAAATTTCACCAGCGGGTTAAAAACTCTTAATTTTTTGCCTTAAATATAAATACTCTTAACAGAATGCGAGCACTCGTAAATTATAGTAGCACTAACTGAAAAATATCCACAAAGCCCTGATAGAAACATAAAGATCCTCGGCGAAACACAAATGGGAGGCGTATTTTCAAAGGACTGGTATAATGAGGTAACCGCATGCATGACATAATACAACATAATATAATGTTAGTGAACACTTTCACGTTACGTCTACGACACGACAAAATCGTCCTTAAATATAAATACGATACTTCGCACTGGAAATTATATAGATTGGGGAGGAACGTTTTTGTGAAACTTTCAATATATTTTTAGTTGAATAAATGAATTTATTATTGCAAAAAAAAACATAAATACTACCGCTATTATAAGTACTGAAAAAGGTTTAACACTTAATAATTATTTTTAATATGTATTTGAACGTAAATCTGTATTTCACAATCGCTTATGTTTCAAGGATCAATATGAAACCCTATGTGATAGAACACGACGTCGTGTCTTCATCAACAAATTATCTCCCATCCCTCCCATGTATATTGTATGAGATTGGGTCGCAGCCCCATCGCTAGCGGTCAGCTTTACCGCCTTTATCCACGGTAAGCTAACAAAAGTCCATCTGGTGATTAAATTTATTCAATGGGTGACAGAAATATGAAACAACTAGAAGCTATTCAACATTTGATGCATCAAATTACTATATGAATTAATCAATTAGCTCTGTTTTGGTTTATTGGTCAAATTACAGTTTTGTTGAGGAGTTTAGGGCCTTCATCGTGTAAAGTTGTCACAGCGTTAGTATTGTGCTTCGATGCCATATTACAGAAAATAGCTCGACCACTAGCGGATAATACGACAGTAGCTTCAAGTCCAGTAAGCCTCAGTTCGTTACAAAATAAATTGGCCTGTCTCCAACCTCTTCTAATATTTTTGTCCGGAATAACAATTTTTGTTGCGACTCGTCTCCGCCAAGTGGAAGAAGTAACCAGAGGAACACGGATTTATTTGTGATTGCGGTCTTTAGAGAAATATGTTTAGACGACTTATAAGGCTTTATGTATGTTTGACAATAAACTAGTGTCTGCACATGAAACTGCGAAGACTTATTGAATAAAATAACTTAAGAAGCTTCAAATACAACTGAATAAAAAGAAATTTTAATAATAACTGTCTAATGTACGTTTTCAAAACATAGATTAAAAGGAATATTTCTCTTCAATAAAACTTTATATGACATTAAAGTTATTTAAATATATCCGTAGTATAAACTTTCATTACAATTTATTTTTATTTATTTTACATAAAAACTATTAAGAACCCTTATATATAACTCTTATCTATTATAACCTTATAATATTTTTCTTCATACGAAAACCTTGAACCAGAGCCGATACGATCCAGTCAGATGGAAGTAATTCCCCTCATTCTTGAAAGCACAAACATAAGTGTCAACATTTGTCAAAGTATAACTAAATCTAGCTCTAATGTCGGAACATTCTTCGGATATAAAATGGCGGACCGATGCTTTACGAGTTCATTATAAAACTCATTTTTCTCTTGAAACATTCTGAAACTTTTCACTTTCAAAAAGTCCGGTAATAACTTTAACTGTGACTTCGCTCTTATAGGACACTATATTTTTGTTAGACTCACTTATATTATGTCATATTGAAAACTTAAGATTTTTTTAAAGAGTTCATAAGCGTTAGCAAATTAATGTAATCATCTGAACACCAAAAAAACTCTTGATTACAGTGAACAGTAAAACTATTTTTAATGAAACAACAAATATTATGAACGCAATACGAATATTTCCTATCAACATTAGGAGTTTCGTACACAAAAGCCAACTGCGACAAATGATCAAAGGCTGTAATTATCAACTGAACATACCATTATACCGTTTGTTATTAGCAGTATTGTGATTTTCATTAGGACAATAAGCTTGTAATTATAAAATACATATATTGTATACATAGATGTCCACAAGCACACAACGTACTGTGTTCTGTGTTCGTTTAGAATTGTCAATTATAAATGTATGTACATTGTATACTTAATATGTAATTATTGTTTGTATTTTTAGAAGCAAAGGAATAAAAGCATTACATATATTAACTTCATTAAGTGAATGTAATACGAAGGATATTCGGTATTCGTTATATATGAAACACGAGTCACAAAATTTTGTCAATCATTCTTTGTTTTATTCATTTCGTATTTGTAAAAGAATTTTTCATACTGTAACTCCTGATCGTCAAATAACCTATAAGTGAACGAAAAGATTTTATATTTAAAATGTAATTATTTAAAATACTCAAGGAGACAAAAGATAAGCTACTTTATAGTTAAAACTTTTTCGTTATCAGTTTTGTTACAGACTTATATTAGCTTCACCTGTATGTTTGTTGTAGCGTAAGGTGCTTTCCGA
The DNA here is from genome assembly GCF_018135715.1 of Danaus plexippus. Taxonomy (NCBI): domain Eukaryota; kingdom Metazoa; phylum Arthropoda; class Insecta; order Lepidoptera; family Nymphalidae; genus Danaus; species Danaus plexippus. The sequence continues at coordinate 191,060 of NC_083552.1, read as the reverse complement.
ATAATATTTCCTCAATGTACTACTCCTATCAGTACCTAGTTGTGTGAGGCGAGTGTGCGCTGTTAGCAAGAGAACACAAATCCATGTATACGGCGCCCCCACGCTTATTTACATTAAAATAATTTCTTTTATTGATCAGTCTTATCCATAATTTGAATACATAAAAAAAATATTTTCTTTTTTGTACTTCGGTTTATTAATGAAGAAGCGTTTTTTATAACTATTATTTATTTTTTTATATACAATTTAATTCTGTGTTTTAAAACAACACTGACCATTTCAACAGAAGCTGAAACTGTTGTATATTTCTATTTGTAGACTTTCCTTAAACTTCAATACTCACAGCTCTGCGAGAGTTAGTGCAATTTTTTCCGGATCGTACTGAATTGTACCGCATTTAACCGCCTTGAACCGGTTTCAATTGTATACGGCCGGGTCGTTCTCTAAAGTTAATGGCGTATTAAGTGATTTAGTATAATTTATATATATAGTTTTCTACAAGACATATATATTTCTATTTTTAACCGACTACAAAATAAACAGTTTTATATGCCATAAAATTCGTAACATGCATACGTATGTCAGTATTGGAGTCAATATGACTATGATATTACTCTTACGAAAGAATATTTTAACATAAATAAAATCACGTTGTAGGTAACGAGCTGTAACAAGGAGAAAATAAAAGCGGGTACTAAAAATGTTTGTTCAACTCAATTACATCGCAAAAGTTTTATAAGCGATGTTATTTCATGTTATATTTGTAAAACAAACTAACGAGAAGGCCATTCCCGACATAACGAGGCAGCAGGTGTCGGTTACGGGAAAAATCTCAGAACACGTCATCTTTGAGATATCTTCACATTTGTATTACATTTTATTTTACCTTCGTCGCCTCGCTCTGGCAGTAATTTGACCTCGAATTAGGAATTATGAAACATTTTATATCTTTATATTGATAATATATTACCAGGTGAAAGCGAAGGAATACATGTTATTAAGAACGTGCGAGGATAACACTTAAGAAAACAATTTTTCACTTACTTACAAACTTTAAAGGATATATTACAGTAACTTTGCAACAAAATGATGACCAATTATTTTACACCACGTTTCAGCTGGAAATTGGATTGAGTTTCATCGAGGGGGGAGGGGGAGGGTATACGGCGGGGGGGGGGATGATCTTAATTATATTAGTGAGGAACTTGCAAACTTGGGGCACGCGACTTGAACTCACTAACGTATATTTTCCTTCGTTTACTTTAATTAAAGGGTCTTAGAAGTTGGTGTGTGGTAAGTAATTGCTGTTTATTGGAATTTCTGTTATTTGGTATACAAACTATTTACAGCATTTTGTAAACAATATTACTTTGTTATATAGAAGTGTATATTCTCACAAATTAATTAAAGAACGATTTGTATTACAATTCATCTATTGTACGAGATTGTAATTGTATATTGTAATTCACTGCATTCAAACTGGACTGTATTCAATCAGGGATCTAACAATTGGCATTCGGTCGACTGGGTAATATTATAAATAGCATCGTTTATTTGTGTGTATTACTTTCTTATTTACGAAAAAAACCTTATAACATAATACTTTGTACTTTAGTGCTACAATCATACATATTATAATGTTTTCTCCAAAAAATGTAGCGGAATCCGAAGCAGAAATGCGGGAAAAACTTTCAATGCCACAATCAAGTAAATATGGAAATAAATCTAAGATCTCCATCGTCATATTTTTGTTGGAAGGATAATATTATGCTTAGGGCACATCAATATAATATGATTATTTAATATAATAAAATTTTATGCATGAAGAGGATTTAAATTTTGTTAACAATGAATAGTTTTCAGTCATTTATAATAAATTTTCACGATTAAATATATTTACTAGTTGGTGGGTTGACCCCGGCTCGATACGTTAAGTGCTCCTATTTGTTTTATTTAAAGTTTTGTCTTCCTATTTTCAAATTTGGAACAAAAGTTTGAGCTGATTCAGAGTTGTTAGTTATAGGTAAAATTATTTCAAATCAAGCCTTATACAAAACAAAGATCAGATTATGACATAAAAATGATTCAGTTATTAAAATTGATATAAAAATAATTTCTGGACAGCACATAGTATTAAGGTCATAGCCAGTACTTGTAGTCGTGATATAAATATATTTTAATAACAAACAAGCAAATAGATAATAAAAGCAAAAAAAAATATTGTTAAATAAAAAATAAAAAGATAATATAACATAAAACTCCACAAGACGGGAAATTTCAATTGATCTTAACGAAGCTGCAAAAGTTGGAATAATATGATTTATTTGTAATTTTTATAAGGTTTTAATCGCCACTTTTTAAATGAAATTAAAATATAAAATCAAAGTTTTGCAGACTTTTAAGTACAAACAGAGCAGGGTCAAGGCCCGCCACATACCCCGCGTTACACTCTCGTAACAGAAACATGATGGAGGGTCAACTATGCCTGCTGTTTACCAAAATACTATACCTCAAAATATCTATTCCTTATAATTCATATATTCAGATACGCCCAGTCATATAAAAAACATTTTTATTTAACAAAATCATACAAATAATTTCCTCGCACCGGATTTGTTTGAACAAAATGATTCTTTTTATTTTGTGAAAACGGAATCTTTATTATTTCCGTTGCCATAATATAACAAATTTTCAGTAAAAAATGTCATATAAACGTGTGCTTCATTAAAATATACGACTAACGTTTCACTTCATATTTTTTTATTTAAAGTTTCTTTAATTTAAAATGATATATTTTTTAAATTACCGCATAAAAAATAAATTATTAGAATAGTTAATTCATTTTTTAATTTTAGTCATAAATAGCATTTAATTTTATTACTACCCCTATTATCCTCCAAAACACATTAACGGCGCCGTTTGACCTTTGTCCTTCTCAATTACCGACGATTAAAACTGGTCCTTTTATAACATCACCTAATTTGAACAAAGTTCCAACTTCCTATCCCCGCATTTACGAAGCAGCCTTGTCATATTAATGTGGGTTTTCGATTGTAATTACTCGGGACCTTATTAAAAAGGCAATATAGGGATGTTGGTCTTGTTTTCATACAATTTAGAACAAAAACCATTCAAATTTTGAACGTAACTGATGTTCATTTAAAGGGTTTTGTGAAGTTGCAAAATTAAGTCAAAATTTCTCAAATTGACAGTTTGTTAAAATTTAACGAACTAGGTAATGTCAGTTCACAGCTTTATTAAAGATACTTAAAACACTTTGTACGTTTATTTAAAATCCACGGAAAATATTAAGGGAAAATTCATTTATTTTTCTCATTTACATTCTTCCGTCACTCCATTACATAATGAGCAATGTAAACATTATCTTAAGGTTATGCCATAACTCCATAAAACAATTTCTGTGAGCGATACATCGTAACTTTATAAGCGAACAGAACTTTCGTGTATTGTTGTTTTATTGGGTTCCTAGTTAATTGGGTTCCTTATTTTGGAAAAGTTCGGAAACACTTCTGGTTTTTTGCCCAAAATACTTATGAGACTTAATAAACGGTAACGAACATTTTCTCTGTTTATATCAATTATATTTCAGTCATAATGATTATTGAATAAGGAAGTTTGATGATCAATATTTGAATACTATTATATTTTACCTTTGAGAAAAATTATCGCTAAAGCATCTGTAACTACCCTTAATTTTAAGATTGACTTGGGTTATTGTGAAGAGGTCATTCTAACAGAGCATAAGGTCTGACGCTGGCCCGTATGCTTTTCCCTTTAAATAAAATTTTCCTTCCACTTTAAATTCCTCTTAGTGCTTTTTTATTTTCATTCTTTTCAATAAACTGAAAGATGAATCTTCATTTTGACTCTAATTATCATTTCGTAACGTCATAGATTTGAGAATATGTATTTTTATCATAAAACCGTTCTGCACAACAGTTGGACAACCTTAGAATTATTATGATGATAAAGTTTTTGTTTCCTTCAGCTAAATATTTTTTTTTAATTACAAGGTCTTTAGAATAATGGCTCTGTTTGTCCCGCGATTATAAGGTGATATGCAATTATTTCGCTTGATTTATGATTGTTTTCTGAAAAAAAAAATGAAATTGTGCAGGTTAATTTAATACTTATGATTTAGGATTTTATCTTAAACTATTAATGTTACGACTGCATCTTCAGTTATGATCGTTTGCAAAATATTTCCTATTGTTACTGCTTATACGATATAACACAACATTTATGCTCCCTCACAAGGAAAATAATATAATTGAATTTTTTGTTAAGCCAACTAAGCCAGTATAGCTTGTTTTCGGTAAACTTAAAGATATATTTTTCGTTATTCTATTATCAGGAAATTTATGTTTATTTTGAAATTATTTTATCAAAATGTAAATAATTAAAAATTTGGGCTGATTTACAAAAAACGTTAAAGTTTATTTGAAAAAATTTACGAAGCGACTTCTTCTATTATTTTCCGTTTTTAATATATTCAATATATATGTGTCAAAAGTATGAATTAAATATAATACGCCACCTTTTCTAAAATATAAAGTTTATATATAACTAAGAAAACATATGGGAAAGCATAAATCATTAAATTTTTATTATTTTAGATTCTTTAACAAAAAGAATGACGTTCAAATTTAAACCTATATCTCAAATGTATCAAGTTCGATTCCTTGTAAAACTAAGTTTTAAAGGAAGTACTTTTGTATTTATAAAAACAAGACTCGTATTTAAACTTATATTTCTTTTAATAAGAGTTGTTTCAAAACTGTCGGTCGAAGTTGTTTGTCGCCACAACTGGATTCAATTGGGGGGGTTGTTACAACTTCCACTGAAGTCAACTTAGCGATAGTTTGAAGACTCAATCGCCATCTACATTACACTGGAGACTTACTTGAGACGCCTTCTAAATACCAAAACAGTTATTATAGTTTCAGTAAAACGCTGTCCGAAACAGATGTACTGAAAGAAAAATAATAATGTATTCATAAAAGTGTTAAAAAAGAGATTGCTCGAGTATAACAATGTACATTACGTATCCTCCGTGAATTTTTTAAAAGCGTTCCAAACATTTAGCTAGAAATCCGCGTTAGTTGGAACAGCTTTTACACCAAAATAAAAAACTAGCTCCAATCAAAAGCCATACTGCATCCGTGCCTATTCGCAAATCACACGCAATCATAAAACCGAACCCATTACTACCGTTATTGCGTCCCCAAAAATGTTACCTATTTCTGCTTTTGTGTGTATAACTAGCAGTTAGTTTTACAGCAGCGTCGATGTCAACTACTTAGTTGGAACGAAATCACGAATAAGAATTATTATCGTCTATCTCCTGTTTCCATCATTCACCATATTTGAAATTCTATACTTAATTTCATCCAACATCTTGTGGACAAATTTTTTAAATCCTTATAATCTTTAAAGAAGACAGCATTTCCGACACTTCGTTGCCGCACTTTTCTTCAGATTACAGTATTAAATACATTTACAATATTCGAAAAACTCTAAAGGATATTTACTTAAAACTATTAACATATTATCTATTTAATGTGTTCATTTTTTCAATATTATTATTAAGGATATTGAATTCTATTTAGGAATAAATCAAACTGAAATATCTTGTTGTGTAATTTAAACGATTCCATTGACCGTACCCAAGTGTTGGTCAGTGCGTTGGAACTCAGCCCTTTATAATAGACACAAGAAACAAAGCGTTTCAGGCGATACGAATGGTTTTGTCTCTCTGTCGGTTAAATCACGGGCTCGCGGCGAACTCTTTCATGTTGGGCATGGAATATGAAATGTTTGTCGAGACCTGACAGAGATATTTATGATGGAATAAGTAACAGTCCCCATTTCAGTTTGAACGTTGAAGTGAACTATAATTTTGACTGTTTAATCTTTATGCTAATTAAAAAGCTGTATATTGATTAGCTGCGGGTTATTTTATGAATGATATAACAGAAGGCACAGATTTAAGTACTTGAATTTATGCAGGTTGAAAATTTTGTATTCCTATTAAATACAAATCACACAGATTTATTTAATTGACTTCTTTAATTTATATAAATTATAAAATCACGTTATTAGCAGACAGTGAAAGTTTTAAAGTTTATATTTCGTTTTAGACTTGGCCTTATTTAAAGAATAAAAGAATGCATTAAAACAGTTTTTCCTATTTTTTTATTTTTGACTTTTTAGTTATATATGGATATATTTTTCGAGTTATTCTTTGCAAGCTTTTTCTTTTAATACCCATATTGTAGAAGTGCATTATAAATAACTAGGCCGCCATTTTGGATATGTCGCCATGCTGTGTTAAATATGACGCCTTAAGATTATTATAACTATGCGTTGCAATCCAAACGGAACTTATAAAAAAAAAAACAGTGTCGGTTGGAGATATTTATGTATATCAGAGTTGTGTTTTATCTTGAGACTTAAACTAATTACATATGTGTACTTGCATGCTACATAAATAAACTTTGAAAATGTGAGGAAAGGTATTTAATAAAACACCACCAGTGCACTGTTTCTCTTTTTAAAATAATAGTATCTGTTAAAGTTTACATGAAAACTATAAAAGCTGTAGTTATGTAAGTCAGATATTAAATTAGCCTCCAAAGTGCCCGAGTGTATAGAGTCGAAGAAGTTTAAAAAATTATGTGAGAAGAAAATGTTGCTTTATTTTTAATAAAATAAAAGTCGTGACTAATGTGGGATGTTGTTAGGGAAAACAGTTTTAAATTGTTTTCCCCAATGTTTGTGTGTGAAGATGCAAAAAACATATATAACTCTAGTAATTTTAAAATAATTTTAATTAATAAATATTTCCAAACTCAGTGATAAAATATATTTTTCATAGAAATGTACAGAGAAAAATATTTTTAAAATACATCTCTTGAGTTAAACATGATAAAGAGCTTCAATACAAGTTTTTAGATTTTTATAAACATATTATGACAGAAGTGTAATTCTTGATTATATTTTGAATGAATTTTGTTGCAAAAGACAGATGAGAAAATGACCTATTTCAGCATTTCTTATCTGTGACTTCATCAGCTAAGGGTACCAGCTGAATATTAGCGCTACCTGGATTTGATTTACAAAGACTGTAGTCAAAGATATGTACGTTTACCCGACTTTTCTCTATGTGTCTAAAAATAATCTAAGCATAACGACTACAGCTGACATCACAATGAGTAGTCCTTCAACATGACATGTTTGCAATACGTAAATATAAAATAAATTTCAAAGCAGACCGATTACAAGCGAGAATTTTAAATTTATAAAACGTCATTTGATTGATAATTATGTTTGGAAAATTACATTTTGTAACAAATTAATTGTTAATCGACCATCAAAATATGTACTAATTACGAGTTAATTGAACTCGTTCAGTTTAGAATTAAATTTAATTTGTATTCTAAATAATTTGAAGTTTGTGTGTTTATTTTGTAAATGAGATGAATTTAGTTTGGTTTTACTTTTGAAATAGGAATTTCACCTACATAATATAGACAGAAGAAAATTTTAATGGATGGAAAATGAAAAAAAAAATGAATAGCATCTGGTAAATGAATATACAAACACATATTAATTCTTATAGTAACCTTCACAAAAGCATGATCGGAGTCTTTTAAAGTTATATCTTATTAAATTTATATCTTACTTTAAAGTAAAATGATTTTCTATCAAAACTGTTGAACTAGGATCTCTTTGAGTCTGTCTTTACATTTAAACATGTATTTTTAACATCATTAGAACACCTCAAACTGATAACCGAATGTTTGAATCTAACGAAGGAACTCTATATATTGCGAAGAATAATTATTAATTAAATATTACGGTTTAAACTTTAAAAAAACTGCGAAATTTGTTACTCGTTATTGCTTTCACGAGTCCTGGTCACTAAGAATACAAATGAAAAGAACAAAATCAAACTCAAATGAATAAAAAAGTCGTTATATCAAACATACAACTGGTTCCGGTCGTCTATCACACCGATAAAGGTTAAAATTTTTAAAATTGTAGTAAGGTGGCGTTTTAATTGTACGTCTAGCAGAGAAATTAAGGATTCACGACAAAATAGTTTTGACTAAATTAAACTAAAATATGGCTCTTATTGTGACGGTGTGATTAGGACTAGGAGAGAATTGTTAATCATAAGCGTTTATTGGGTCGTAGCGTATAAAGTGCTGCAGTCATCACGACAAGTTACATAATTGGCTGTTCAGATAAAAAAAGCTTAGTTGGAAACTATTTATTTATAAAATAAAATAGAAATCCATATATTTATAAAATTCTCAGAGATTTATTTACCAAACTATATGCCGGGTGCATTCCTGAAACACTTTCAAAACTACGTTATTTAGAACGACGAAATCGATACATGAATATCAAAACCCAGTAAAGTGTTCAGCAAACCTAGGAATTTGTTTTAAATAAAGTGTCAACCGCATCGCTATATTGGGACGTGTGAATTTTACAGTGCACCTTGAGGGGTGGGAGCGCTGGGGGGGAAGCTCCTTTAGAAAAGGACATCACGAACTGAGAATCTAGTTTCCAATAGATTTTTGTTTTCGCACCTCCGTACGTGAGACTGGCTAGTCTGAAAGAAGTGTTCCTTATTGAAGATTTTTAGCTATTTTTAGTTTGCCAAAGTGTAATGAAAGGGGAGGTTTGAGACGTTTTATTTCAACTTCTACCTTCAGAACTCATTAAAATGGAAACTTCAGAAAAGAAACCTCCTTTGTGAAGCTGATCGCAGTCCGTCCCTTCAAACCTCAATAGAAAAAGAATGCTGTTATTTTATAAACATTTATATTTTTTTTATTAAAAATAATAATTAAATGAAATAATTTTACAATTTTTAATAAGACAGACTTGAGAACAACAACCTGTTTTATTTTCTCCGTCACAAATGATATTTCAACAATATCTTCTTTCAGATAAGACGAGTAAAAGGTAAGGTTTTAAAATAACGGAGTGCTTTGAGCCCTCTTCTATGTCACAGTGAGTCTGCGAGTGACATTCAGACACCTAAAGTCGACTGTGAACTGATTTTATTTTGTGGCTGTTTCGTACAGGTTTTGTTTACGACGTCTTGAAAGAAACACCCAAATTTATTACCTTAAATTACTTTACTTTCATACCTTGTTAATCTTGTTCTCTGTATTGTCTCATATTCTTGATTCCCTTTGATTTGATTGTTTAAAAAGGAACAAAGTTTTATGAGGAACAATAATTATTATCCCGGTAAATTATACACCTGTTTTTGAGCAACGTTTATAATAATTCCCGTAAAAGACTTATATTCCCCGGTTTGGTAATAAAAAGTATCAATAGTATTTTCTAAAGTAGATTTTTATAATTTTTATCGTAATATAAAATATAATATAAGATGTAAATAAAAAAATTATATATCATTGAAAATAAGCGAGTGAATTCGGCAATTATAGCTAAGTATTACTATTTTAGAATATTGTATATGAGAAACTGAAGTGGTAACATTATAAGTTATTCTTTAGTACTTATTTGCTAGTGACATTGACATTCTATAAAACTACATATTCTTTACTTAATTGTAATTAATTTAAGTCCTAATTAAAAACTTTTGCGATTTCAGATGTCATACCGAAATATACAAATGTTAGCTGCAACTTTGAGAACAATATCAGAGCGTGTCCAAACTACATGTTCATAAATTTGTGGAGCGAGGCTGCGGTTAGTAGCTTCTGGGAAACTGTTTCTGATTCCAGTTAAACTTTCTAATTATTATCAGCTAATATCGTATCATCAATATCGTTTTATTTTCAATGCTTTAAACTAAGAATTAATGAAAACTTAAACTATACATCATGTTCAACAAGGAAATGCGTGATATATTTGTAAGTCACTTCGAATGGTTCTCAATGAAGTCGGGCAGAGGAAATATGAGCTCAGTATAAATAAAAAACTTCCAATGACGTTTCGTTTCAAGTAAAATATTTATTAATATTTTACAAAAAAATAAAAAGAAAAATTTCTATTAAATTTAAATTCTTTAAACTATAAAAAAGTTTTTACGTAAAATGTAAGAAAAAAAAACCATCGTAAGGTCAGTGACATTATATTGTGTTATTATTTGACAATCAGTAAAAGGTTCGTTAGTATAGTACAAGAATATAGCACAAGTATGGGATGATACCAAACAGAATTTGAACATAGCACGCTTGGAATCATATCATAATTAAATATAATTAGTTAGAGACATCTCACAGGAACTTGTCTAAGTATAGTAGCGAGTTCTGCGGTTACTGATGTCGCACCCAGAAGTTTCTTAGAACACTTAGACTTACACTCAGACCTGGGACAAATTTAGTTATCATTCGTTGTTAGCTTGGGAAGTGAGACTTTTACTTTTAAGTCACGAAATATCGCTTTAAAAGCTCGTTGTTGTTTACACAGCCCCAATTATTTTCGTCCATCTATCACATTTCGCAATACAGCTGCGGAGTGGAGATGAAGCAAGAGGCTGATCGTTTTGGATTTGAATTTTAATTACTCGTGCAAGTCCTCCTTCATAGCTTGACTGTTTATAGCAGTGATTTACATATACGTCTATTGTTAATTGGTTTTTAACATGCGTCCAGAGCAATTTCTGCCTTTCCTCCTCCTATGTATAGTTTGAAGTTTAAATCTATATTTATATGTTATCATACAAATAACATTAAATTGTAAAGAAAGCATTAAAACACGATTTCAATGTCTTAAATTGGTTGATTTTCAGAACATTTCAGTAAAAAAACATTAACATTTTCCACTTGCGTGGTTACTGAAAACCATATCACAGTTTTTTTATTATTGAAGTGAATGCTATTTCTATGCTTAATGATATTATTTCTCGCGTTATATTGATGTGAACTTTGTTACTTTGTTTATATTACAAAAAATATATGTTAATATTGCTAATATAATGAAAAGAATGTAGGTAGAAAGATTTAACTTAATAATATAGAAAAATAAGTTTAAATAAATATTAAAAATAAAAGTAAAATATAGAAAAAAAAATCCCATACATTGAAAGTAATGAAAAGTAAAATATATTTATTTTGTATGACGAATGAAAAGATGAATGGCGAGATAAGTCTTAACAAAATAGCCGGCTACTGAAACGATGATTAACATTTCACATCCTTGAAAGAGACACGAGGACAAGAGAATTATTTATAGCGACAATAAAACAAATTAATTACAGCGAATTAATGCACTCCATCAATACATCTACATAATAAACGTTCTGTATAATCTTGGATGAGTTCGTCCAATTCACTGATATTCAAATGTAACGTTATAAGCGGCCCCACACGATTCAGCAAAACCATAATTCATCGTATTTATTGTAGAGCGTGCATAAATTGCTGATAGGGCCCCAGCCATGAAATGGCTTAATATTTATTTGGTATTAAGTAAAATCGAGAAATAAACTTTTGACCTTTGACGTCATTATCAGTTGAGAGACTTTGGTATTTAATTATTAATGATTTAGATCAAGCTACAAATATTTTATAACAATAGATAAATGATGTAACTTTTCAAGAAGGTTTTGTTCTGCCATTGATATAAAATATGTATATATTTTATATTTCAAGGTCTGAAAACAAGTTGCGTATGCGTTAACGAGTCGTAATTGTAGGAGAGGGAGAGGAAAAAACGACCGTCTCTCTCAGTCATCGGACGAAACGCAGCCATTAAAGACTACTTCACGCCGATCTTCTGTGAGAGGATGGTACTTCCACGGTCGAACCAGTAGTTACTTGATCACAGCTAGGCTCTATCACCTGCCTAAATATTTTTTAACGAATTTCATTTTTATGGATATATTACAATATTTTAATTCTTCTTCTTTGGGTGTAAAATTTTAAAAATCTGTATATATATTGTCAACTAATGTTCTTAAAGATAGATGTAAGTAACATTTGAGAATTTTCACATCAAATTCTTTATTAACGGAAACCACAAACTATATCTTACCCGGGCATACATTTTTGAATTTGTTGATTTTCTTTAATAAATCTAAAACAAATTTGATACAATTTATGCGCGACTAATACAGAAATATATTGTACCAGCTTGTAAAATACTCTTCAAAATCAATTTATGATTTGTAATATTCTAAAGAAGAAGCAAAAACATCCGATAAAACGAAAGCTATATTGAGACTTTCCTCACTTTTTGAAGTCGTTTCAAAATCATACTATAAACTTTTTTCCTATTTCCAATCGATACAATTCAGTTAAAAGCAAATTATTAAATAGTATTGCTTGACGAAATAGACATTCTACCAGAAGCAACTAAACCAATCAAAGAACATTTTGTTTATGTACGTATTTAACATTTAAGGAGCTTGGGTGTCGCGTTATTACCTGGAGAGGTTGATAGGAACGCATCTTGTATCTGATTCAAGCACTCCGATACAGTGAGATAACAAATTAATCAATGTACATTTAGCTACATCTGCTTCATATGAGGAATGTTGGCTTTGTGTATGTTCTGCCCACAAACTCTAGTGAGTAGATGTTGACAAACTGATTGATACTTACGTGTTTAATAGACAAGAAATTACGTAGTAATCAAATATTATACATATATATATACAATGCGAATTAAAATAAAGATTATGAAATATGGAAGAATTTTGTATAAGGAAAGTATATATATGTCGCCGCAATATTATTTTTCAATTTGTGGGTAAGACATTATCCACGAATTGATATTGCGACGAGACTAAACAATTATTAATGAAACTTAGACTGTGATAAATCAGTTGTAAATAATTATGAATACGTTTAGGAATTACGTTGATATTATTAAATTTGTTATTACTTGATTGTCACTGAATTTCTAACTGTTCAATGACACCGGAAGTGAATCATGTAATGAATTCTGTTGTGTTATAACGGTCTGTGTTAAAAGAAAGTTAATATTAATTTTAGGTAAAGATAATAATGAGTTAAGAACTACTATCTAACTTAATTATTGTAAATGGATGGCATTTTGACATTAGGATAAATAGGCGATTTAATAGTTTTTTTTACTATGTTAGTCTTTTTATTACTGTTTTAATTAAGGATTTACATAGGATCGTTCACTTTAAATTATTTTAGGATTTATAGTTGATAAGAACTAAAATGTGGGTAGTCATAACTTGCTTACGCACCCCACCTGCCTGAGACGGGTGGGGAAAGCGCATTTAACGGACCGGAGTCGAGTGTTAGACACACTCGAGCTCCAGCGGTCGAATGGTGAGTTATTTTTTTATTACTAAGTGAAAAAATTCTAATTGAACATTTTTAATTATTTTACCTTAATTATTTAAATTGCATTTTTATGTAACAAGATAATTATTCCAGCAATAAATTAATTGCTAATTGTAATTTTATACTTTTTATTTGATCAATTGTTTATTTTATCAATATGGAGAAATCCAATGCCAGTACTGATGGCCCTGAAGGAGTCATCGGTACTTGTCTTTTAAAAAATGTAAATAGCGCTTAAAATCCGACATATATACATATATATGCTTTTGCACACGAGTAAATAATAAATCTTCCTTCTTGTTAAAGATTGTTCAAAAACTGAGTAACATCAATTTAACAGTCAACAACGTCTAGAGTGACGCTTTACCAGAGAAGAAATCTAAAAAGCATTCCGAAGGCGTTGTTGAATTGAATTCGTAGAACTTCGAAGGCTTTTATATATATTTTTCTGGAGCCAGTTCCTAAAAGCCAGTGTAACACACACTTTCTGACAACGGAATAAGCGAAGCAGTTTCAGAGGCCAACCTGTCCTCGATCTGAGTTTTCGAATATGTAATCTTATACTTTATTCATAAAAATAGAAACGTCAAAAACATTTCAGATAACCAAAGCAGTCACGTTCGATATCTTTTTATTTAAAAGATGATGTTACCTATTAATACAGCATATCAAAGACATGAAGGGTCGTCTACTCCGTCTTCCAAGTCGTGAGCATCATTTATCGCACAAGACTTTTATTGCGCTGCATTATCCCTATACGTGACTCCTGTGTGCGTAACATTATACGTCCAACTTATATTGCACAACTTTGAAACTCGGGCTCCGCTGAAATTATAGCGCGTTTGTTAAAAGTATTACGCATATATTGATATGATTATATTTCTTCCTGTTGTCTTCGAGAAAAATAAGCATCAATCATAGTAATTTCGAACAATCTTTTTAATTTTACGAAGTTACCGTGTTTTTGACATTAAAACTATCAATTAATTCATAACAATAATCTTGAATACAAAAACCTTTTGTATACAATTGAATGTAATTTAAATTATTGTGTTTTACTTCCTCTAACATCAATTGACAATAACAATGTAAATATATGTGTTACATTTAGTCGTAGCCACGATGCAATCCACACCCGTTGGTGTAACAAATACAACGAATTAGCTTCACACCACTCTGAATACCACCGGGACACAAAATAAGACACATAACGCTATAAATTTGCCGCGAAACGCCTCTTTGTAACTCTATGTCAACGTGTTTGCCAAATTGCCTTAGGAATTCAAAATAGCTGCCATACACATTAATTCCAAACGAATTACTTTCAATAAAATGTCTATTGTCCAATAAACAATAAATAGCCACTGGAACGACACGAACGATACGAATTGCAGCAATAATTAAATGAGTCCAATTAATAATAATAATTATGGATATCATATATATCAATGATGTTTTGTAATTAATTCTTCAAAGTTAAATAAAATAAAATACCAGATATAATAAAGTACAATTATTAATTTTACGAATAAATTTAAGATAAACGAATCTCACAGAATAAATGTCAGTGTGCTCTTATGAATTTAAGTAACGTATTTCTACAAAATTTTAAATGAAATGGTTGTTTTAATTTTTATGTATGATATGACCACAATTGCGAGAATGCGTCACTTTAATATTATGCTCGGTAGTTGTCAAGTGCACATTAATCTGTTTGCAGAGCTCATGATGCTAATCATATATGAAATGTCTGTAGCGTTATACCGCTGTTTTCGAGTCTGATAATCATGGCATATAAGGGTTTTGTTTTTATTTACAGCCGAACCAAAGGCCGAGGTCCAGATTGAAGTATATGGTATAGAAGTTTTTCTATGATGGAGCAGATTGTCTATATAGTCTTCTTTATCTTATCTCAATATAATTTTCAAAAGTAATCACCTACATTCGCATATATTTTTATGAGAAATTATTGGTTATTTTGCCTAACATGATGGGTAGTTATAATTCGTCATGGCTTTGGATAGTTTCATATGATTAATATTTATAAGAACAATGTTTTAAAATTCATAATTTAGAATATACTGTGGATTCCAAAAATTGTTTTATAACTGTGGAAGATTTTTACTTATATGCCATCATTTTTTATTGTATACTTTGTGAGTGTAGTTTTTGTTAACACACAATTCTTTCATAAGACACAAGTCTAGCAGCCTCTACTTTGAATGGTTTCCTATTGCATCACCTCATTTCTCTAAATTTTTCACTAACTTTCGTATATTAAAATAACCAAGGGAGTAACTATTACTTCGCTGTATTGTTTTAAAAAAATAAGACCTAATCCAATAAGTTGGACGCGAAAAACACTTTGTAACTTCATGTCAACGTGTTTGCCAAATTGCCTTAGGAATTCACAATGGCACATAATGGTGCATAAATTTCAACCAAATTACTTAGACTATAAAGTCTATTGTGGAAGTCCCCGGAGTTTGAATGCATGCTAGGGTGCGTATGCAAGGCGCGAATTGGCCCAATTCAAAGTGACTTGTGTCGCTCGTTACCGCAAGTGCTACAGTAACGTTATAACATGGTACAGTTTCATTAGCGAGATGTTTTGAACTTACCCAACGGTGTCTCGATTCTTGTTTTGATATGGGTATACTGTATATGTCAGAAGGAAACCGATTTTCAAGCCCAATCTAAAACATAACTTATCGTCAAAACCGAAATTGGAACTAGAGTTTAATACATCCGTTGTTAATGTTCGTCTCGTCAGCAGCTTTCAGCATTTTATGAAGCACGAATCGTCGACTTGAGCGAATTTCTTAACATAACACATCTAATATTTTTATACTAAAAATAAAAAGCTGCTTTACATTAACTTTTTTCTTTTTACATCTATCAAAACTAAAGGAGAAACGTTGTGACTCATAAATCTTTATCAAGCGTATCGTTTTGAAGGCTAGCCAAGATTTACCATTAAAAAACTTATTTTTCTTGAAGATCATAAAGGTTACCAGGAGTCGACAATACGGTCACATAGGCTGAGTTCATGTTGATTAATACTGACACCCCCTACACTGTACACTTAGCATAAATTTGCTATCAGGATAACAACAGAGGCGACATATTACCACGACGGGATAAATACCTCTCAACGACAAGAGGAGAATTTTATTAGCTCTTGCATTGAAATTTACTTAAAGTAAGATATTTTTTAGTTTCCACTTACGATATTAGATAAGATTATTGTTTGTCTACTCAGATGGACATCAGTCAATAAAAGGAAATAAACAGAAAATGATTTTAATGATAATAATAGTTTTGGGCCTCTTCGTAGCGACGCAAATTCAATTTTCATTTAAATAACAACTTCCTTTTAAAACCTTAACTTAAAACAAAACAAAATTTTGAATTTTACCTTGTAGTAGTTCAATCAACACTTCTATAGGCTACTTTTGTTAATCCCTTAAATTTAAATATTCTATAGCGGCGTGTTCCTAAAGTTGAAAATGTTAATATAATGCCCTTCCACACGCGTTAAACCGTCAAATGTAAGTGTCAGAACTTGTAAATTAACTTGATACACGTGGCGACTTGACACACTCAAACGAGAATTTAAATTTAACGAAGACTCGTGTCAAGTTTTGTAACAAGGCGTCATAAGAGACGAGGGTCACTGCGGTGATTAATACCTTAAATATATTAATAAAGTTATAAGCAACCAAGGATTGTAGCGATTTAAAGAAGCAAATCTGGTTATCCTTTCTTTAAACGTTATAAAAAACATTAAAATTTATATTCAAATAATTACTGATTTTACATCAAATGAAAATACTTTTTATAACTGCCGTTTACAATAATTTCCAGATAATAACATTGAATGTGCAAAAATCGCTCGTTGGGAAACTTATCACATGTTAAGAAAATAATTCTTGTATCTTGAACATATAATTTTTACAGATACAGGACTGGGCTGAAGGTGCTTCAAGGCACGGAGACAGCGGATGGAGTGTTCTATCACAAGCTTAAGCTGAACATCTGTGAACTACATTTGCTTTAAACTATTCCACAAAAATAATGAGTTAAGGTCACCCTAATTTTCACTAGTGGTTATCTCACCGGTAAATGTTATATATTTTAGTACATTTTAATTCTCTCCTTTTCAGGTCAGACATGACTCATAAAGATATTTCACGTATAAAAAAAATATTATTAAAAAAAGACGAGGTATGTTTAAGTTTCACAAGTTGTTATTGACAAACGTGCTTATGATGGCAACAACCTCAGGCTTTATTCTAAGAGCATCAAAAGCTGCAGCTATTTTAAAATGTAAGGTTTCTTACAATGTGTACACGTATGGTTACGGAGATTAGACTATTTTAGTGTTAAGACTCGTCAAACTTATATAGAGTTTCCATTCAAACAATTTGAAGCATATTTATGGACCTTTTCATATCAAAAACATTTATAGGAGCGAATCCGTTTTTTTTTTTTTGTAAATTAGTAACTGCTTTACTTAAGTTTATTAAAATATATGCCAGTACCAAGGCAGAGTATACTCGATCTAAGGTTACTTTTCGGACTGGTTATAATAGAATAAGATCTCAATAACAAAGGCGCATACACCTGCCCGCCCACTGAGCCGCTCTTGCAAACTCCCGTATTTATCATAAAATAACAATGTTGAACAAATGATTGCTTTTTTTTAAATATGTTCAGATATAAACATGCAAACAAAATAACTTCCCTTAATATTTCACAGTTGGGTCATTTTGTGTTTTGTTTCTTCAGTAGCCTTATTTATGATATTGATAAGTGAAAGTTTTTTTTTGAAAATTTTAAATTAAAGTCTTAATATGTGAGCAATCGACATATTTCTAGTAGGAATTATGACTTCTGCGTACTCATTATTCTCAGTCAACCACTTTCGGTGGCATATTATTCGTCCTGTAATCCGCTTACACTGTCTCGCTACTATTAGGCTTTAATGAAACTATTGTGAGTACAGTTAACTGGGTATACATTTGATTCAGTTTATTCAATCAGCGTACATTTGTGTTAATTAAATATTAACGATTTGAAAACACTAGAATATACATTACTGCAGAATTTGTACGTAGCTTAGGTAAAGATCTAATGTTAAGTTTCTACGAATAATCAGTCTAAATAAGACAGGTTCAGTTATTTATTAAAAATCAATACTTTTACACCCACATATTACATACATACGTCTACACGCTAACACACTGCAGGACGAACAAAAGTATATCGTTGAAGAAATTCCTAAATGTATAAAATAAAATGTATTTGACATGTTAATGTTGTTTATTTCTTTATAAGCAATTATTATTCTATAAATCAGATTTTTGTTACTGTATCTTTTACTTCACAGTCTCATCACGATTGAATATCGCGCTCAATGCGAATTAGTTAAAGAGCCCGGGCCTGAGGCTCGGGAACAGAAGACAGTCATTCATTTGGTAGACTGCGAGTGACAGAAAAACAATCAGACGAGCTGTATTGAAACAAATTACATTTCTCACTAACAGAGGGTCAAGTGCTTTGAGAAGGAGAGCGGGATTTATTTCTTCGTTATTCGATTTGTAATTAATAACGTTCTCGCATTAAAACAACAGCGATCCAACTCGATAAATAAATGTTTGTGTGAGTATTTATTTGTGTTACTTAAAAAAATACCAAATGAATTAGGGGCTGAGTTGATGGAATTTTGTGTTTAAGTCTTTGATTTAGAAATTTTAAAACTAAATATGTCTTCAGTCAGCTTCAAACACATGACGAAACTATTACTAATCTTTTAAGATAAAATTAAATAAATATTTAATGTATCTCTCCTACTATTTTCTCATGGTCTGAGTTTCACATCTTTTCAAGACATATAATTTTATTTCTTGAACAACAAAGCTTGAAAAATATATAATATTTGATCACCCGGGATCGAACCCGGGAATCGCAATTTCAAACAGTCGTCTAAACAATACAACTTAAAGATTACAACCGCGTTGTTTCAGATATGTATCTTCCATAATATTTCTACAATGGCTCATGAAATTACAACCCTATAAAAAAAAAGTTTTGATAATCAAGTTCTGCATCCAAATGTCATTGTCAAAAACAGCAGCTAGAGCATTTGAGCATTTAATAAAAGCAAGATTTTTGCTTCATACAATTCCGGAAACGCAGGACGTAGCGTTGCTTCATAAACATATATTTTCATAGTATACTGTATTACATGTTACAAAACACTTTTATTTCCCATATTATTCTGTATCCGCCGTCGCATGGCCTGCAGGTAATTAAGTGCCTCATTCATTCTATCTCGGCTCGGGAATCTTTTGTACGAATAAGTGTTTAATTTTCGTAGTGCATTTGTAACAGTGGTATAAGGTTGGTTTAAGGTTGGCATAAGGTTGGTTTTATACTTCACAGCATTCTTTGTAAAGTTCTTTAAGTAAAGTATATGAAAGGTTGTGAGACCAAAACATGGGGATACATAAAATATATTTTGTTGGACTGTAGTTGTTCTCCACGATATAATTTTTACACATATTGCTCAGACACGCGTGTATCCGGTTTCTATAAATGCCGTATGGTAGCGATTATTAAAACTGCTATCTTTTCGTTTTTCTTGACAGTGTTTTATAAAACCCTGGCACGTAGTTGTGATAAAGTAATAGACTTTATCCTGTCCGTCATAACAATGATAGCAAGAAACTTAAAAAAATGATTCCATTACTTTAAAATATGGATACTAAAAAACCTGTTTTATATTAATGATACCAGTTCCAGTTCGAAATATTTGTTTAATGACAAAATATTCCTCTAATTTTATAAAAATAACTGAACGTTTTTAATACACCATGATCCTTAATTCTTTATAACAACAGGCCACGATCCATCCTAATCTTATTACAACCTAATTCATCTCATATCAATTTAGCTTCGCCTGACTTCAATACTGTTAAGTTATAATATTTGATTTGATATTTAACTTCACAATGCGTCTTATATACTTATAAATATACTTATAATAATAAGAAAAAGAATGAGTGTTTAAACTACAGCATTGCTACAATTGGGTTGTTCGTATTAAAAAAAAAAAAAAAAAAACATGTGACTTTCTTTTAAGATTTATACACATTTCTAAGAAAATATAATGATGTTGCTTCCATGTTACCATAATAGAGATTATATATATATATATATTTATATATTATGCCATCTACAAAAGATGAAAAGGACAACGGTTATGACGTAAGAGAAATAGGATTTGTATAATATATTGTGATATTGAATATCTAAATATTGATTTTGATTATTGAAACTAAGTTAGAATTACTAGTCAGAGTTACGTAATGATTGTTTGAATAAGTTAACTAGATAAGATTTCAGTTTGTGTAAATCGATTTTCCTCAATTGTGTTCATGATTACATATTATATTAGAAATGAGTTGTTCTGTGGTATGTTCGTCGCTACTCACCACTCAAAGCGATCATACATCCGACTGTAAACATTTTGCACAACAAATATGTTAACCGAACCCAGTGAATAATTTCACTCAAGTTGTTTATTATATCTAATAATTCATTTCAAAATCTAATTTCCCTATTGAAATATCACCTCAATTTTCGTTATATGAGATCCTAAACGCGTAATTTTTTGGTCAAGCTACACGATACTTGTAAGAACTCAAATTAAATTTGTGATTTAATAAGAAAGTTTAAAAGTTATTACTCCGTAGGGCTGTTTCCTCAATCAAGCGAAATTTTAATTAAATCGGGAACTTTCTAGCATCCAGAGTATTGTGTATAAACATGGGGGTGTTTAGAATTACTTTCTCGGCTTGTGTTCTGGTTTTCGATAAGAAAATAAGATCCAAATATGTTTTCTTTTGTGCTAACGATCCAGTTTTGGTAAATTATGAGAGGAAGTCAATACACCAGATGAGATATTTCAAGTAGGTCCTTAGCAGCGGCCATAACTTACCTATATCGCGAAAAGGATTCCTTACATTTATGGTCGACTTTTAGGAGTGAAAGTAGGTAGGATTAGAGAACTCATTAAAATGCTGTTAACATATCGCTTTCCTAAAGGTTGTGCTCTTCCGAGCAGTTCTGGGACTTTTTGAAAAGGCACACAAGTTGACTGCAATCAGGCTCCTTCACTGCCAAAGGTTATGAACAAAGGTAATATCTCTTTTTACCAATAACTTAGGCTGTTATTCATGATCAACATTTGAGTTTAGGATCGTTGTACAAGTACAGAAATAAGGAAAGTTAAAATGAAGAAGCTTGTTTAATATTGACACAGAGCAAATCGACGTTGTAGAATTGAACAAGATAGAAAAGATGAGAAGATGATGTCATAAAAGTTGAAGAAGAAGAGCTCTAGACAGAGAGAATTTCAAGAAATTTGGAGAAAGTATTCGTTAAAGGACAAACTGAATAAATGATTAGATCTAAGATTTTCGCGAGTATTCATTTAAATAAAACTAGTATTATTCGGATTTACTACGCGGATTTTTATTATTTAAAAACTACATAATCCCGACGTTTCGGTTACTTTGCAGCAACCGTGATCACGGGCAGACGAGGTGTGTGTGAAACGTCGGGATTATGTAGTTTTTAAATAATAAAAATCCGCGTAGTAAATCCGAATAATACTAGTTTTATTTGAATAAATGATTGCTGTAAGATATTTTTAGTGGAATACCTAACGTTCAAGAATATTGTTTTTTGTTTTCAGATATGACAAAATCCGTTCTGTAATATGGTTAGCGAAAAAGCTTTCCGTAATGCCATGAAATGCTAAGTTATTCATATTATTATAAAAATGTCAGCATTTGATGTATAAAGATCCCGCAATTCTCTATTTAATGACAAAATATAAGTTGCCAATTTTAGTTATTCTATTTAAATCCAATAATAAACATAATAAAAGATCAGTCAAATAGAAGATGAAAATTAAACAAATTTATAATAAAATATCTCCGGCAAAGAACAAATTGTGTCGTCATTACTTTTAAACGACGTAACAACCGATTATCTCTTCCGCAACATCTCCCTCAATATTTTCAGGATTCTTTCTAGATTTTATTTATGTTCTGTACTCTTTTTGATAATTTATGAATTTTTACTATTATTATGATTATAGACATTAATCGAAACCGTGTTTGGAAAATTTAAGTCCTAAATAATGGTTAAGGAATTTTCCAAAAATAGATATATCGGAGTGGATATCTTTTATTTACGTAATGAACTATTAAGGGTAGTGAAAATTATTAGATGTCACCTACATAACCCCATGCGTAGTCACCTGTACAAGTTCAGTCACAACAATGAGTGTCGGTTGGTATAAATACATGCGCGAGTAAAAATTCAAATGATTTTTTCTCGAGCCGTTTTCCTCCGAGCCAGGGATGGAACCCCATTCAAACAAAGGATTTGTCAAACCGTCTACGAGGCTACCTTCAATTTCCTGAGACTCTGACGAAATCAAGAACATAGGCATTATCGACATCAATAACGCTGAATTCAGGTTCTTTAAAAACCACGGTTTGAACATAACTCCGAAAATATTATTTAACTTAATTTAATAACATAAAAAGAAAAATAAAACCAAGCATGAAGGTTTTATCGATTTATCGACTACCTTCTTGTGTCTGAACCTTTTCTTGCCAACCTTTTTAGATGTTTACAGTTGTGACAGAACAGGCAATAAAACGATACTATATTGAATAATTTTGATTATATCCTTATTTTGAATTATTAAATTTACACAAAATAAATTAAATTCAGACAAAAAATATGACATGATGATTCTTAAATTTAAATAAAAGCTTTAAGATGTTATAACACAGAGCTTAAAAATTGAAAATTTTAAGACCATTTCCTTTGATAATCTGCTTTTAGTTTTACTTTTTACATGAATAATAAATAAAACGAAAATTGCACCACAAAGAGGGCTTAAACAAAAACGATGCGGAAGAAACAACCTTTTTGCTTAATACCATGTTTGCGAGGTTTTCAACCAGATACAATTATAGGATTACTTCTGACACGGAAGTGGGAACCCGTATAAAATGGATTTTTTAAAACATTGCAAATTATGTTATACAGATTTACAGAAAAAATTCGACATTAATACTTTGATAATGTATATGATATGTATAGAATATCAATAAATTTATAAATTATCTGACTGAATACTATAATAATAATAATAATCGAAAGTTTACTTTGGATTAATCACAACTTTACTGTTGATAAATGCTCAACTAAATTGCAAATTATTTACAACAGTGACACTTTTACTACTTCGCCTCAAATTTTTCTTCTAACTCTTGCATGTCGCTCCGTCGGCTTTGGAGTGGGGGTAAAATGAAGCATTCAACTGAGCTCGATCCGGCTGATCTCTCATGAACTACTCTCCTATAGATTTTATCTACTGTTATACTTGCAAGTGCTCCGCGGTATTTGTGAGTTTCGTCCGCCATAGAATAAACTGTTGCGGTGAATTTTTTATGTGCACGTATAATCTGTTCCATACTTGGTACATTTTTCAATAGCAGGATAACCAGTGTTAATTGGGAGACTAATGTTAAAATAAAATACTTTAAACAACAGTTGATTACAAAAAATAAAATGGAAGAAACAGCAACAGACGAATCAGCCTACTTTTCTATTTATTATTTAAAGTGTAAAAGTTTATACTTCCAACATCAATGTAATGTTATTGTCAACAAAATAATATATAAGACGATATATTGAAGGTCTGGCTGTTGGTGAACCATAAAACAACAATAAACTAAGTGCTTGTCACAGTCCAACAGATAAGATAATTGAACATAAATCAGGCGTATCCGTAACGCTGGTAATAAGCGATTGATCGCCCCATCCATCACTGACGACCATTGATGAATGGTCGGATTACGCATCTAAGATACCTTGTTTAGATGCCCACAAAACTATAGGTCGCTTTTACTTCGCTTTGTCATCTTCGGAATAAATTATTTTATGTTTGTACTAAATTTTATAAGTGACATAACAGTTTATAAAGATTATTGCAACAATAAATTAATTTAATATCAAAATAATTTTATTAAATAATATAAAACTATAAAAGTGTTTAAGGCATTGCGAGCAACATTTTTGACAAATGATCTAATTGACAATACAAGTGATACAAGTGAAAAAGTACCTCTTTATCATAAGTTATTGGATTGTCAAAGTATTTCACATCATAAAGATTCTCTAAAGAATTATAAAACATTTTTTTTTAATTTTAACAGTAAACTCAAAATGTGATATGAATTCTGTATTATAAATTGATTCGGTTTGAACACTCGTTATATTTCGTATATTTCTTACACTCCACTCATAAGAGATATAAACCATTGAGATTATTTAAAAAACCTTTCACAACATTTTATTACATTACATAATTCAAAACAGTCTCGTTTCATTTTAAAATGTAGATGTTATTTTGTTTTGGATAAAAATATTCCAAGTAGAAGTGAGTTCTAGAACAGAATACATTTAGCAAGCTAATTTGTTGATAACTCTAGCGCTCGTAAACAGCTTAAGGATGTTGAGCTTGACATTGATGCATCCCCGAGAACTCGCTACACTCCTTGAACAAAGCAGATTATTTGCATCTTCGTGCTATGTAAATATGAAAGTACATTAAACATCTGTAACTTATTCTGAGAACAAATAATAAATAGCAGTCCTGTAATTTAATTTTGCCCTTTAACTGCACAAACCAGACATAAGTCACTTTTATTGACGCTAATCCATGCATTATCCTAGATGATTTTAAGTCCAAAAGCCAGTGCATATTCGAATGGCAGTCTTAACTTTGGTCAATCCGGTAAGTTACGACAGGTTTAGTCTGGTTTAGATTCAGTTTGTGCTTCGTAAGATTAAAGTTCTGGTTTCGTTGCCAAGACTCTTATATGATGATGCATTATTGATACTATTTGTTATTTTATAAAGTTTCAAATTAGAAAGTCTTGAGCATTTAAGACTAGGTCTTTTTGACGCCAATCATCCCTTTTTTTTCTTTCTCTTATTAACTTTAGCAAATCCTTAGCTAATATGTGTGTGGATATGAAATATATTGCTACAATTTTTTATCATTGACTCTGAACAATTTTTACCTAATACCTTGTAACTTACGATAATGATAAAACAACTATTTTAAAACTAGTTCCAAGAAGTCACGAATAAAAATCTTTGTGTGAACTTCTAATAATATATTTTTGTGATTTAAAAAAATATTAGAACAAGAACCTTTTGTATAACCAGTTAGTCAGTCAGCTGGTAATATAGTTTTATGCTCATAGCAATGGAAAAATATTTTTTACGATAAATTATTAAAATATTTGATACACGTAACGAAACACAGTCACAGCCTTAATAAATGTAAACAACACTCTAATGTACAAATATTTTAAGAGTTTCCAAACTAAAAGAGACCTAACGTTACATTATTTTAGAGTTAGTTTAGAAATAGCAGCACACGAAACGAAAATTAACATCAGTGTTGCGAACTTACAGCGAAATGGCTTTGACAATTTGAAAACTTACAGTCACCGATGAAAGTGTTGGAACTTTCTACTTACGTTATACAACGGATTATAAAGAGTCCGTACAAGTTTTTATACTGTCCTGGAATTCTCTTAAAGAAGCTTGGAAGATTACCGTACAATATAAAAATATCAATGTACTGAACAGTAAAATACACTCACTATACTCAATTTATTGTTTACTTTTAATAATTATTAAGAAAACGTTACTTGTCTAACAAATATAAAATATTTTAACATTTTGTTACATGAACTAAGTTTAAAATATTAGAAAAAACAGTTGTGTCGGTGACTGTACTTTTCTTTAGTTGTGATCTGCAAATGGCGTTGCAGCTCCCGAGTTGAAAATTACGAAGGTTGGCTCGCAATCTAAAATTCACATGTTGCCACTTTTTGGATGAAACTAATTACTGTAACAACACTCTGAATTTACTCGACATTTTCTAACAAATCTTCTAAATACACGAGTAGTTAAGAGCGTATTAGAACCTTATTGAGGATGAAAATAGGGAAGGGTGATTCAAACTTCTTTTAAAACAAGCGTTTTCTATTTAGAAACATTTATAATTTTTAATTTATATAAAAAATCTAACGTTCACATTATGAAACAATCTATTCTATTCAGGAATGTAAGAGATATGAGAAGATTGTCTCATTCTGTTCATTTTATTCCTTAAACTACCACCGAAACTGGTTGATACAAGCTTATGATTTTTGACGTTTTACAATTCTAGATTATTCCATTATAGTTAAAAATAAACGTTTTACTCGTATGTATTTTTATATCAATGGTGACAAACGAGCAGACCGCCTACTGGATGGACATACGCAATGATGTGCTACTGACCTTGATTGTGTAAGAGGGAGAGGAAAAAGTGGGAAAAGAGAAAGAGGAGGAAAAGGGAGATGGAAAAAAGAGCAACCGGCTCTCTCACTTATCGGACGAAATGCAGCCTTTTAAAGCTATTTTACGCGGATCTCCTGTGAGAGGGTGGTATTTCCCTGGTCGAGCCAGACCAGGTCCGACTGTAGTAACTTGACCACAGCTAGCCTCTACCAACTATAAAATATCTTGGTTATGAATTTGAATATATATATTTTATTTATATTTCAGTCTAAGGATTAATTATTTTCTAATTAATAGCGCGTATTGCTACCGTGTTCCATTTCAATAAGAATAGAAATAATGTAAAAAGTAGTTTTCCTGTGTTTAATGGTCGGCATATTTTTTGAAAATCAGTCTTAAGCATTACATATAAGACTCAAAATCAAAAAGCGTTCCATATATCTTCTTGTCCGCCTCATTTTCTTTGACAATATTCCATTCATTAGCTTCGCTCACAAAAAATAACCATTTTATATTTAAATCGCTTTATTTCTTGTTTTAATTAAAACGATGGATCCTCGCAATCAGCTTAGAGATGTTGTTATATTTTTAAATGAATTTTTCATACAAATATTCTAACGTACAACATTGAAAGCATAACGTCGTGATTTTACTCACTCATGTTTCCTGACACACACACACACACATGTACAGTGATGCGTTGTATACACATGTATAGTTGGTCGTGATTTGAGCTCAATTCAAGCAACGATACAATTTATTTGATTGGATCCGATTCAGAATATGTGTACACGTTAACGTCTTGATAGGTAAATACAGCAAGCAGTCGACAAACATGCTCCATAGCTCAAACGATAATTTCAATTTAACTCATGTGGAGACCTTAAAAGCTTTTCAAATTGTTTGAGACGGGTCAGGAGTGGCGCGCGTTTAGGACATAACGCAATTAACTACTCGGCCATTGAATGGAAATTAATTATGGAAATATGTTCCCTAAGATTTCACAAACTCACGTATATTTTTCTTTCACAGTAAGAATGAAAAGGAAATAAGGACACTCATATTATTGATTTTTGAATCAAACTTTTTTTTGTTTCTAAATAAAATACTAAAATATTCGTGATTTTTTTTCATTCATTCATACCTTATTGGGTTTTTGCCTTTTAAACTGCAAAGAATTGTTTTGTGGACCTTACCTGAAAATAAATATCAATAATATTATTTTTTGTCTTGTAGCTAATAACAAAATTATAAACTACTAAAATATATGGTAACATCGCTGTTATTAAACCTGTCTATGGATAAAATACATTTTTTCTACCTTTTTATTTAAAGTTTTTAAACAAATTAGAAAAGAACACTTGTAGTAACAAAATAATCATATTACAGTGAACTTAACCCAAATTATTTCAGCTAGACCAACTTCATTACATTCATAATATCTCTGAAGCAAGAAATTATTAGGAGGCAGGAGTTAATTCACCGAATTGAAATTGGAAAACTTATTAAATGAGCCACGGTCATGCGTACTCACGTACGTTCAAATTAGTATTAGACAAGCGGCTACGAATCTGGCTATGTCTACCACCAATTCAATCTAAATATATATATATAAATTTTAAGTAAATTTCGTATATATTTTAAGTCAATATTATTTTTTGGATAAAGAGGCAGTTAGATTAATTATTTTTTATAATTGCGGTGACATTACTCTCGTCGTACGAATTTTAATTATAACTCTTGCAATTTGGAAACAAAATTCTTAAGAATTTGCTTCGTTTCAAACATTAATTTTTGTGTAAAGTTTTAATTCTTTTTTACAAAATGACTGAACGACTGAGGCTCTAACGTGAAACATAAATAGTTCATTTGCATTTACATTTATTACGAATAATAATTGATTGGGTTATAGTAGTTTGAAATGCTCATACGTTAATTTACCACGTCGCCCGCTTTCAGTCACACTAACTGATATTTACTCACCATTAACATCGTAATGACGTGATCAAATAACGCCATTAATAAATTAGCATCGTTATGTATTTACAACAAAAACACACGCCGTCGCAGAATACGAATAAAAAATGTGTGAAGAAAAAACAAAGAAACTTATTTACGTTCACAAGCTTCGTAAGTTTCATGTCAATGTTGGACAGAATGAAATCAGCTTGTACAATTTTTTCTTTTTAATAAATGACGTACAAACATATCAATATATTTTAAGGATGTAATCATTAATTTAAGGTAATTTTATTCGTAAGTGATATCGTTAAAGTTTATGAGCTCCACAATAATCGGATAATTAGCAATTTTCGTATTTCCACTACATCAGAATTAATCGTCGGTTTCAATGCTCTCATTGATACACGCGTTGGTAGTTGGGCAAATTAATCTTATTTTGCGTTTAATTTTATAAACATTAAATATAGGCCGGTAGATTAATGTATTTGTTTATTGATGATACCAAACCAGACGCTGAAACTCATTCAATGTGCGTGGCAGACTTAAACGGACATAAATTTTAAATTAATCTATTTAACTCTTTTATTTAACAAATTCTATAGAAACTCTTAAAAGCGAACACATACTTAGACCGATATTCTTTCAGTTAGAGACAAACTGTTAGACATAAACATATTTTTGTTAGAAACACAATAACGCTTATTCTAGTCAATATGTTGCAATATATACGAATTTTCTGAGAATTCCTAGTAGTCTATTAACCATTTATCCACAAACGAGCAAACTAATAAGTCAAAGATATTAATTTATTTTGTTTCAAAAACAGAATATTTAAACTAATTGGGAAAATATCAATTACACAATGACCAACATGCACTGAGCAGTCAAGATCCGTCAGAGATGGTGGCAACATAAATTATTATACATAATATGATTTCGTAGAAGAAACATGCGATAAATTGATTTTTATATTACGTGATATTTACTCAATGCCGCTCCATGAAATAAACCTATATTTCGTGTAACAAAAACAGGTATTTACTTCATTTAGCAATACATAATATTAACGGTTTCACTTCTCTCATCCCGAAACTAAACGTCAATGAGTATGTAATAAGGAAGACAGTTTTGAAATATATGTTCAAACAGTAAACACTAACCAAAAAACAACTAAGCTTGCATATTCGTAACATTAATTCGAGTGAGTCTGTTCCTACCATATTCAAACTCTTGACCGATTACAGAGACAACTCCAGTGAGGCTCTTTTCAGTTCCACCTGTTGTCGGATTGTTGTTGTTTGCTCGATCAGCGTAGCATCTACCGATCAAATTGACACTTACTCGTGTACCATGTGGAGGCAAACATTGCCACCTTATGATATATTCTTTATACACAGACGCATCAGTGTCTGTGGCAGTTAAAACAGAAATTAATTGTTGTTTTGAAATAAAATATTCTGCTAGATACTTCAAATGCATTATTACAAATTAACAAACACTAATGAACCCTTAGCGAAATTCTATCCTACAATTTCACAGAAAATCCGGTAATTACGAAATTTTACTATAAAACAATATTTACTAAGCTTTTAATTTACATAAGTACAGACTTCTGAAATATGACTTCGGTATGCTACCTGACTTTAAATCTTAACACTTTAGAAATAAGATGCATTATGCTTTAATTCTGTTTATTTCACAGTTGCGACATTATGCTAAAAGCTTTGCAGTTATCCTCGTTCATATTTGTTTTAGACTCATAACAAGAATGCGAATGAATTACAAATAACAATTATAGCAAAACTAACTCTTAAATATGCTTGTCTCTGTGTTGATATTCGAATGGCTCGTAATTTACAAAACACCTCTAAAAATTCGTCGGATAAGATAGAAACAAAATAAAACCGGACAAACTGAAAAAAGGATTAAACCAATTCCCAATATGTGACCGTGTTCATTATGATGAGAGGTCGTGAACCAGACTTAGTGATGTAGGTCATAATATCGACTCGATCAAAAAGAATTATGTATCATTTATGTTTACGAGAGATACTTATTTCATCGCAGTTCCCGCAATATGAACACGCCTCGCCTAACATCCGGGGCGGTATCAGCTTGCATGCAAAAAATATTCACGATTTCTGCAAATCAAAGGAACTTTCTAAAAAATGTTATCATTAAATCTGTTAACATTATATCTATTCAAGGAACAGTTTAGTTTCATTGTCGAAAAATGTGAACGAAACTATTCAAATATGACTTTGAGTTACTTACAGACCTAATAGCACGTATCTCTGTGGAAGTGACATCGCTCTAAACAGGTCACGGTTGTATTTTAAAGTGTTTACTAAGTTTTTGTGTCGAGCCTTTTGTCTCTGTTATGAATACACAAAATTGAAATGTTATTCAAGTTGAAACGATGAATTTGGAATGAAAAATTTAAGCATATAACACTTTGTATTAATAATTATTTTTATATAAACATTAATTCGTTGGAATGAATAAATCAAATGCAAGTTCCAGAAACGAATCACGCTTTGTGCCCTCAAAGGAAACGAATGTCTTTGTATTATTTTTAAGTTTTCTCCCAAGCGGAAGCGGCTAAGAAAGCAGAGTTGAAATATTTAAATTATAATAGAAGTCATTTTTGAATGTTATAGCTGTACTTATAGCACTATTGAACTATTACTTGAAATAGAAGAATAGTCAAGAAAAAATGTAAGTTTAATCGCTCTTATAACGTATTATACTATTAACAAAACTTTAATTAACTGAATAAAGAAGATAAATTTAGAGTTTTAGGTGAATAAAATTATGAAACTCAGTAGTGTTGGAGACCGTTCCAGTAATGGGTACCATCTTTTTATTTCCCAGCGGCTCGTTAGCGCGATCTTTTCAATGCAACAATTATCTCAGATATTCGTGGTTCACTCCCCTTACAATACAATTCTCAAACGCCGTATTTTTATCGAAGTCTCCTTCCAGCCTCCCTCCATCCTCCCTCCAGCCTCCCTCCTCACTCTATAAACCCGCTTCGGCCTCCTTTGGTTCGATTGATTTAATAGCGTACCCTGATTGTGATTGTGCTTTCTGCTATTGAATATCTAGTCATTGGAGTGTTTTTACTTCTATTTTACCATTTTTTTTTGCAGCAAATACTCTTTTTTTATACTATACTTTTTATTATACACGGTACTGTTTTAAATATTATTAAAAAAATAACTTATCAGAAAAATATAACTAATTGTTGATATAAATTTAATATAACCTGTTAGCACATGTCTATCTACTCATTAATTTCTCTCATAAATATAATTTAATATTTCACATTTAGCGCACGACACTCACGAGTTCTTGGTACTTACATTTAAGCGTGACCATTTCAAGACAAATATGTTATTTATATCGAAAACAAATCCACATTGCATGCTGTTGTTAATGAACTCACTAACAACGGTAAAATAATTATATGATTTTATCTTTCATGAAAGTAAAAAGCTCAACCTCAATGAAAAATATTTATGATATAAAGTTTTCATTGATCCCTCTCTTGACACTAAGTAGCTCGTAATATACTTTTTGTACAATTGCAGGACAAATCGTTTTATGTGACATCGCTTCCCCTTTCCCCTTTCTTTTTCTTAGCATCTTCCCTTTGCTTGCTCGGTATGTCTTCTAAGCAATTTAATAGAACTCTTTATAAGATCTTGCTTGTTTCTGACAAACAAAAAGACATAGGGTTGTCCGGAGATAAAGATTGGATCTTATATCTTCATTTCATGAAAGGGAATAAAAATATTCATTTATTTGTTTGATTGTACTGCCTTACGACTTGTTAGATCCTGTCTTATATGAGATATCTACAAACATATTATTTTATATATATAAAAGTATGTCAATGTCAACCTCAGCAGGTAACAAGTATATACATGTATTGGACAATGTAAATAGATTCAATAAAAAAAATTATTTTCATGTCAATAGCGGTGTAATAATTTTAACCTCCTTTTCTGGAACTTTAATCGTTGTCAAGCTATTAATAATTTATGTTATTTAATAAAGCCCGAACTTAAAGGTAGATGTTGGAGGCTTTAGGGAATTAGCGGGGTTATTTGCATTAGTTACGTTTATAATAGAACTTCATGGTATAACAAGTGTACTATGTGAATTATTAAATAGCATTTGTTGTAGATAATTTGGAACTAAATTGACAATATTATGGTAAAGATATAATTATTATAATAATTTTTATTATGTTATAATACAAATTGTTTATATTCAACACTAAATTCTTGTTAAAACCCACACGACCCAAATGTAAAGCAAGTTACCCCAAAGTTTCCCACACATCTAATACGTTTACTGGTTCTGATTATTCTGGTCGCTGGCAACATTACCGAAACAATGTCTTCACTTACCCTAAAAACACAATAATTAGCTAAATTAACAGGAAGTATGCTACGGGCGGAACGATAATAAAGCGGTTTCTTGGGACGTTTGTAGATATTAAAAACTCGCGCCGCCGGAGAAAACAATGTCTTAATTGTTTTTGTTCAGTAATAAGTACCACTTAATGGGAGAGGTATTAACACCTTGAGATGCCTTCAAATAAATACTCTGTACATTTATTCGAGGCGCAAGATAATCTAGCCTTCAAAAAGGGTATTATAATAAGTCTATGAGTTAACGAGGATTGTTTACAGAAATACTTTATGAAGCGAACCCAATCAGTTTTTCCCTGTTAGAGCTTGTATTTGTTGACTAAGGCTCATCCAGAGGTCGGCTGAACTGACTCACTTTTATCTTCCTTTTACTAAACAGCTAGATTTACTTGGTACTTTTGTCGTTGTCTTATCCCCAAAAAATCACCTTCTAAAAGTGGAAACCCATTTGTAATATTGTTACAGCTGTTTAAAGGTATACGTATCATTACGTATCATATACCAGGCGAGTTACCTTTTGAGGGTTTGGTAAGGAATTAGAACAAACATAATAGGCCATTTAGTTACTATTTTGGATTGTCTTTTTAAATTAGTTTTGGATCCAGATCTGACTCGTTTGTAAAACCAGTAACATTTTTATATGCAATAAATTCTTACGAGTAATTCAAATGTTAAAACATTAAAAAGTTATTATTTTGTCCTTAATTATTCTCTATCTTAATGAATGTGAAAAAATAAGTAGCTGCAGAATAGATATGTTTTTAAACAATGTATGTAAAGTCGAAGCTGAGAATTTGAAGCGGGCGATATATTATTCTTGGAATCATTCGCCTCGCACATAAGTAAATTGAATGAAATGAAGCATTCTTGTACTAGACTAACAGTTTTCAATCATTAATGGTTCTGGGACTTTTCTTTCATTTTCATTATCAGTTGAATTATTGTAAGAGCATAGAAAAATAAATAAATAAAAAAAAGGAATTATACAATTCCATAAAATACATTAGTTAATAACGTGAATACAGTCGCTAAAATACGTTTCCATTACAAAAATATTAAATATTAAATTAGTACCTTGAAATACGAATAGTTTTATTGTAAGTTTATTTTATAAAATGCTATGATTTTTTTTTATATGAACCTAAATAAATTATTCTCTTCTATAACACTATCACTGTAATTGTAACTATTGTTTTATTTTTATATTGCTTTTGAAGCAATGTTTATATTGTCTTTCGGTGATCAACTAGCAAACTCTCAAATTTTCAAGAAAGAAGTCTTAGCGTAAAAAAAATATATACTTCCAGATCTGGAATTATTATCAATAAATTAGCTCACTCGTATTCTCTTCTAGAATTCACTTCGACATGGAAATATTTCCATCGCAAACAAAATATCGTGTACATTTTAAAGCGAAATGAGACTGTTTTGAATTATGTATTATTATGAAAGTTTCTTCAATGATTTTAATAATTTTACTTCTTTGAGTAATAACATTCATACATGAGATGAATTATGTACAAACATATTGGCATAAATTGTAATTCAAATTAATCATTGAATAATAATCATTTACACATGTGATTGAGAGGTTTTTTCTGAAGCAGAGGTGACCATAAACAACCTTAATCATTAAGTTTTAAATTTCTTTGGTGTCAAAAATGTTGTTATTAAAATTGTGTCTATACTGCTATAATATGTCCTCGTATGTATAACACAGATCTTTGTTTTATATTAAATTGTATAAATCGTTGTTTATTTAATTTGGTTTGTGTTTGTTATTAGTAAATATATTTTCTGTAAAACATATTCTTAATGTAATCATATAGAACATAATGTTAAAGTTTAAGGTGTAAATTCTCCAGTCTCTTCTCGTGAACATTGTCGTACGTAATGTAATTCTGATCGAATTTTCAATATACGAGAGAATCTTGTTTACCTTTAATAAATTTAACTTCGTATGAAACTACACTCTCCATGTAAACATTAATGTAATTATTATGAATAAAAATATTTTGTATTCGAAACAATAAGAAAAAGAACATTCTAGATTGCTTTTATAATATTAGATCAGTCTTTAGAGGTATTTGAATGTATCTACCAAAAAAAGCTTTATTTAATAGCGGCCCACCTTTAGAATAATTCCGGTTGCAAAAATATTGTCTATTAACGAGAATACAACATTTTCTAGTTCGTGTGAAATATAATGATCAAAAATTTTTTATAGTTATTGATTCACACTCATTTCGATGCTGAGATTTTATTCGGAGAATTCAGGGAATCCATGATGTACAAAGCCAGCTTCAAATTTGGTTAAAAGGTTTTTTATTTTATATACTTCGATATTTATCTATAAAATTTTCTCTTTTGAGCTTGTAACAACTATATTCCTAAACCAGTCTTAAACAGAAAATTTAATCATTGTATTGTATTTGACATTTCATTACTAAAGACGGTTACAATAGTTGAAAATTGTAATCGAGAGCACGCCGAATTTTGTGAACACTATTTAAAGGGTATTTCGAATTGTTTGTAATAATACTTTCGGTAAAAAAGATGGGTATTTTAACTAATTAGTGAGTACAATAGACTCGATGTAACTGTCACTACACTTGATAACTAAGTTCTGAATATTGGATCTTTATATACTCGTATTAATCAGGATCCGGTGCAAAATGTGGTTTTAAATGTTGGACAAAGTTCTATAATACTTTTGGAATATACGAGAAAACTGTGTCTTTAAGCCAAGAAAAAAATGAAATGTTCCCTTTGTTGGTAGTTAAGCATATTTAAATGTATATTATTTATCTGTATCTATATCTGTTCGTAAAGAATTATTTTGTATCTTGTATCATATTGTTGAGATGTAATACGGCGTCTACTTGAGGATAATTTTTGTAGCGTCTGACTAGGCTTATTGATCTACGTAAGATGCTTATGGCCGACAAGACCTCGCTTGATAGAAGTGTAACGTAAGAGACGTTATTTCGTACTAAACTTAATAATATTCTAAAATAAATTTAATCATGCATTTTTTACTAAATTTGTATTGAGTAATGCATTTTTTACTACCTCGAATCAAATTTGATGTTGATAAATTTTTGCGCGAATTTTTTTTTTTTTGACAAAATCTTCTGAATATAAAAAGTACAAACTATAAAAAATACATTTAAATAAGAAAAGCGTTCTATTCATATAACTGATGAATGCTGTATTGAGACATATTTGTATCCTCTCGAACTACCTGTTTCTATTCAGCACCAGAACTGCTCCACAGAGGGTTTTTCTATACTTTTCCAGAATATTATATCCAGGCCTCCCCAACAGATGTGATCACTGAACCGTTTTTTTCATCAATTCATATTACAAAACAGCTCTTTACAAAAGCTGTTCACATTATAATCGATAATATAGTTCCCAATTTGAATGAAAATTATAATAATTTGTTGCTTTTTAACGATTATAGAATAGAAAAAAATACTCATTGTTGCGGAATTATAAATACAAGAGCTGTTGTATTGAAATATATATATTTTAAAATACAACTGTGATTGTATTTTGAGTGCCTTCATGTTAAACTTGTTACGGAATATAGTTTGTATTAAAAGCCGGTTCGTGTTCTGCCGTTTGTTTATGAAACCTAAATCAAATTTCGACCCAACTGAATCAATTAATAATTAATATCTGTAACAGCGCCGCCATTACCGTTACTGGCAGGTTAGTCGGAATGTAATTACATCAAAATAGTCTCAGTAAATACAAACACTACAGATGTAACAACATACTTGTTATAACCTGATTACTATTTACTTATAACCTCTAATAAGTGATATTCAAATTTCAAAACGCGAACTTAAACACAATTTTGGCTTTGATATAATATAGTTTGTACTGAATGTAAGGGTGGACTGGAATTAGAAATAATTTATTGATGAATTTGAAGTAGCAGTTAATAAACGAACACGTACGAGTATGAACACGTTCCACTAATTGTTGGAAAATAATAAAATAAATATTTGAAGCAATGGCTTTTATGTTGTTTCTGTTTTTCAGGTTTGTAATTATCTACTAAAAGTTATTTGTGTGTTAAAGTAGTTTGTAAAATATTTTTTTTTAAATAAATTACTCTTTTTTCAGAGCAACAACTTGTGCAGTTGTTTCAATAAATAAACATATATATATAAATATATTTCAGTTTCATAATTATTACAAATCATAATAATAAAATAATACATCGTTTCTGTTCATATTTTATTAAATAAAAAAAACATAGAATTGATTGTTATTTAGCAATTATGCTGGCAGTCGTGCGTCATTTAATCGAGTAATCATTCGTAAAAAGTAATTAAGATCAGTTTAAAAGAGTCGATAGGTTCTCTGTCATTGCTGGATCGATTTAGACCGAAGATAGAAAAGACACATCCCCTCGGAAACGGAACATCCGCTTGAGGTCAGTGTGTGATGATCACCGATGTTGTTGAGGTGATGATGATAAATGCAAAGAAAAGTCTACCTTACTTCTGTATATACATATAATATAAAGTCCTAATCTCATCAACATCGACGTCGATCATCCACATATGTTTACTATTATAAATATAAATATTGCAAAATAATACAAAAGTAGACTACATATATACATTCGGACCTTGATTTCGGCCTCAAAAGTAGCGGTACCACCTCAAGTGAACTTTCATACTAAATAATTATTATTGAACGCCAAATTAGCTTAAAGGTTTTCGAAAGGATATTGAATACAAGAAAAGATTTACATGTAGTTTTTGTTTTTTTGGAAAATTTATTGTTACCATTTTTTGTTTATTATTTACAAAGCAATGATAATATTGATATATTTAGAAAACTAGCTCGTAAACGCGACTTTATTTGCGTTGTGTGATATATTAATAAAGTTTTCTTACGTTCAAGAAAACACGCAGCATGTGCCCTGTTAAAAGTCATTGTTTCTCGAAACTTTAGTAATATAACATTAAATGAAGATGTAGCATATAATAAAAATTTTACAATCAATTAAATTAAAATATATTAAACAATATTTTAGCAGGGCTTCGGCTTTCGCGATTTCGTTCGCGAAGTGAAAAATGATTCTCTTTGGATTTTAATTAACAGATTTTTGGCGTTATTGATTTTTTACAACATATAATATTATATATTTTTATAATTATTACGAAGCAATATTTGGATAGCAGAACGATATACGAAACTTTGATGTAGTTTGGGGCCTCGGAGATTCAATAATCATTAAAATTTAATTTGAATTCAATGAAGTTTTGTTGTCTTTTATACAAATGATTTTCTAAACGAAATGTGACACTTTGCGAAGTATTTCTTTATAAACAATATTTATTTGTTTTTTTTTTCTGATGCTAGTAACGCCAGTAGTCTCTGTCACCAACAAAAAACAAAGTCGTGGAAGAAGAGGCTTTTTCTCAAAATAACTTCTTGTAGTTGGACCTTTGAGCTTTGTTTATCATCACGAGTGGCAAAGGAGACTCCATTTCAAAGAGGAAATTTAGAGTTAGAGTAATCTTAGGAATTAATACAGATTCTAGTCAAAAGACACCGACCAGTTAAATTACCTTGCCTTATATAACGATACAATGCTGTCACTTGTAAACTAATACAATAAATACAATATTAAATAATACATAATTTTAGTCAATTTATTATGAGTAGCAACCTTGGTAACGTTAGGTTACCAACTCCGAAATTCAATGTGCGAGTTAGGCTACAGTATGTTAAGGAACTAGACAGATATTGAATGACATCATCGGTTTTTATAACTGAGTTGATAGATTTAGAATAATATGCGACCCGTGGAAGTATTTCAGATATGACTGAGGATAGTTTGATTTTTGGTGCGATTTTTCATATATCATAGGCCGTCAAAAGTTTTTTTGGGATTGAGTAAATGAAAGAGTTTATTTTATAAGTTTCTAAAGTGGATATATTGTCAGAGCCTCAGAATTATATTACGTTCCAATTCCAGGAAATCACCATTAACTATAATAACTACCTCTGGTAAAATTTGGCGGAGATCGACTGCTAACAGTACAGTAATTCCTCAATTAAAAATCTATTATTCCCAATATTTTGTAAAGATCTATTTAAGGCTTTAAATTCCCCTTTGTAGGCGACAGAAGATCTAACCTAAATAATTAATCAATGACATTTTAGATATGTACGATCAACATTTTAGGCTATACGCTAACATTTTAGTCAGATATATGTAGAGCCGATCTAGCTATTTAGAATATATGTCTGAAAACTAGTACTTACCAAAGATTAACCTTGGTTAATGTCTGTGTTTATTCTGCGAGCAGACTGGTGGGTTAAACTGAAAATCCATCCCATAAATGTATTCAGTTTGAAGCTTAATATAGTGGGATGTTATATCCGAGTGATCCGAGTGATGGGATGGTGACCCACTAAAGTACTTCACTTTAAGCAGGATCGAATTTCATATGGACAAAGAGGATTAATTGACCATGATTTAGCAAGATATTCCTTCTCAAGATTTTTCCGAGATGTACAAGATGGGGTATTTTAAAAATCAATTATACAAATTAATTTCAACGACGAAGGCCAAAAATGTATTTACAATACCATTTTTTTTGTAGATATCTAAGATAATAGAATAAAATTAACTAACAGAACTTATAAATCATTGTGAATTATTTTTATTTTTTATTATATTATTAGTATCAATATGTGTGTGAGTGCGGGTTCAGTGTGAATGCAAGTGCAAGTGAAAATGCTAGTGCTAGGACAAGTGCGTGCATGCATGCCAGATGTAAATAAGGAGACAATTGTATGCATAAAATTAAGCCAATAAAATAAGCTTAAGGAACCATAATTGATTTACTGCCAAATAAATACCGAAGTTATATCACGTACAACGAAGGACAAACAAACAACTAAAGTTTTATAGTCCAGATAAACGTTCCAAATAACTCACAATAATAAATATATTCTCGGAAGAAATATCATTCCGAGCGTCATTCATATATTATTTGTGTAAAATGAGTACATAATAATATATTACGGTCTTTATAGTTGTATGTTAATAGTTTTAGTACATTCATCACAAGTGAGTATATTTTGAATTTTATTTTTATTAACGTGCATATAAGAGCTTTCTTATTAGTGCTCATTGATAAACACGCCTCTCTCTTTGGAGTAAATGAAAAGTGAATTAAACAAAAAGGTCATTATATTTATTCAAGAGAAGCTGTCGAAAGTGTATTTTAAATCGAAATGTTGCTGCTTTAATAAAGGCCAGTATTGCTGCAACTCGTTATGAATGCAAATTACATTTTTATCTTTGCACACTCCATAAAGCAGTCGACAGTTTTTCATTTGCTCTGAACATTTAATTGTTTTGTTTTTTTCAAAGGCTCCAGTCAACCTCAGTGGTGATGTTCAACAGAGCTCAGCTAATATTTCGTTTTAAAAATAAACGAACAGTTGAAATTAGGGATTCCCAACTACAAATTTCAGACGGTGACTTATACGTATTAAAAAAAATACCAAAAATAAAGTTTAAATAAATAGAATAAAAATAAGAAAATATACTTTCAGATAACAGTACATATTATATTTAAAATATATACACATGTATAAATATTTTTGTTATTTGATATATACAACAATAGAAACTGAATTAATGCGTACGAGAATTACGTTTGAACAAATATCCTGTATTTGCACTTGTCCATTAAAGAGGAAAAT
Source organism: Danaus plexippus (assembly GCF_018135715.1). Classification (NCBI taxonomy): domain Eukaryota; kingdom Metazoa; phylum Arthropoda; class Insecta; order Lepidoptera; family Nymphalidae; genus Danaus; species Danaus plexippus. Next base: position 150,118 of record NC_083552.1, on the reverse strand, counting down.
CAAATGACGCTGCTAAATTAGTATTCCGATTAACAGTAATCGGATTTGGTAAATCCACTAAAGGTAAACAGTCAATAAGTTTTGGGGTTCGGGACGGGAGATGACCAAATAAGATACTTACACACCTAGAAGTTGTTGTACACTAAAATGTCTAATGAGATCGTTAGAGTCCACAGCTTGTCGATAGCGGAAGAACTCAAGAGAAAAAATATTTTGAAAAATTAATTTTATTAACAAATATATTACAGAATCCCTAGACTCTTAATAATAATGTTGTTAACGTTTAGTGCTGAACATTTAACATCCTGAAGAACCTTTGCTAAATTCTCACATCAACACACTATCGAGTTTTGATATTAATAAATTATACACTTAAAAACAAACGGTATTTCTTTTCACAGAGTTAGCTAAGTGTAAACACTTCGTTTTCATTTAGTCCCCTTTGATGTTAATGTTAGTATCACGTTAGCCGATGAATGGCCGCTTTAATACGTATCACGCTAACTCTTCAACTTGTTTAAGCCCGTATCAATTAATGCATGCATGGGCGACATACAAATTCATGAGATGTAGTGAACAGTTGTGATTATTTCATTGTATATCCTTAGACAATCCTATTAACTCAAACATTCAGCGACGGGATTCCTAATAACCATACTAATTAAAACATCACTGACATTAGTCACGGTTGAATAAATTATTTCTGATTGAGGTCGTTCTTATAAAATCCATTCAAAGCAAAATATCTGTTGAAGTTTAAGATTACTTCTGTTATATATAAAGATAAATATAGGACAGTATTGAAACTTATTACTACTTCTATACTAATAATAACTTTGATTAATTCTTCATAATTTAAAGAATATCGACAAATGAGACGGCTAATTTCACCGTGACCACATACACGATCATAACATTGATTTATGAAATATTAATTTCCAATATTTACATTTGGTATATTTGTGAATCATTGACTAACATATTGTTTATTAAAAGTAATTGAATTAATGAAGCTTACAATGTACACCGAAACGGACATAATGATTGATTTGCGTATTTATATCATCAATATCGGATATGTTAAACGCCTGTATGAACATTATTTAAGGCACTCAATATCAAATTGACTTATATAAGTATTTTTTAATTTAACTCTTAGAAAAAATTGGTTGTTTTTAAAATATCCACGAACATTTTAAGTAAACGAACCGCCGCAAAAGGTAACGCGTCGTTGATTTACGAGCAGACACTATCAGCTTCAGCTCAACTCTAATAATATCTTGTTTGTTCATCTGACGGATGGCTAGCTCTCAATTCTATTAAAATATATACATTTTGAGATGAAATTATATTTATTATAATTTTTTTATTTAATATAGGTACAAAACTGTCCAAATAATATTTCTATTGAGATAAAGAACATTAGAAAACCAATACGAATTATATTTTTATAAATCCAATAAAGCAGAGTTCAAATATGTTCAAATATTAACTTAAATTTGAAATAACCTTGCAGTTAAATAAATTGTATAAAATCTTGAAACACTTACGTGAAGCTTTCCGTGAGATTGAACTTTAAACGACTATAGGCTTTCTACTGCGCTGAACGAAATCGTTTGAAGAGATCTCGTTGCTTGTCCTGAACTCAAGAGGACAAACTATTATCACCATCTTTACGATATAGATTTACTGAAATAAAACTATTTCTGTAAGACATAAATTTGAGAAGTTTTCAGAAGTAGAGGGAAATGTTTTTCTACCCAATTGTCAAACTAAATATTTAATTGACCTTACTAACGATTAATTATAATATAGAAAACACTTCGTACCAATAGTTTGACAGAAACAGATTCTTTAGGACAAATGTTAAATCTTTAATAAAACATTTTCAAAATTCTTCACAGTTTATGGAATACGCGCCAGTCAAAACAAAATAAGACTGCAACTAAGTTTAATAATTCAGTTCTTTCAGTATAGCTCTGAATGTATAGTCATAATGTACTGACAAAGTGTCATCATACGAAAACAGTAACTCAAATTCACTCTCAAAATGATAAGTCCTCACACAATGCACACATAATAGTGTATATCAATCTTACAACACTTCAGATAGAATAGAGCGGGGATGATAAATCACAGAGATGTTTCCTTCACAAGAGATCGCACGTCTCATACTCACTTTGATGATTTAATCACGTGACATTACATAACATTATATAAACAATAAAAATTCAAAATCAAATATTTCACTTTCAATTTATTCAACATAATTTGGAAAGGTAATTAAAATTCACTCTGGAAAAAATCTAGACTTTCCGAATTAATTTATAAAAACAGTACTAACGAAAGCCACATCGTTTAAGTTAAATATGTATAGTATGATTTGCGAAAAAAATACGTTCTTAACTATTATAATTGTTAGTAAACTTTATTTAGAGTATACAATCTATAAAACCATTTGTTCTCGTCGTCTCTCAGACTCATTTAAATCTGACATCTTAATTCACAACACTATCAACACAATGTAACTTTATTTTATGGTAAATATTTTATACGAAGCTTTTCAGATCAATAAAAATATTTAGAGTTCAATCATTACAACTTATTTGCTAACTCTGTCTAAAATATGTACAAGATAAATAAATAATATAAAGAGTACTGATTTTTATAGTTTCTATTAGTTGATTAGAAAAACTATTAAAGGGGTATTGCACTGTAATGGAGAGTGTAGTGTTATTTGAATAAATGAAAAAGTTAGTGATTCTTAAAATATACGTAAGCTGACGCAGACACAGTGAAGGTATTCCTAACTTGTTTGTCAGTTATTCTATTAGCGTCACATATCTTGGACAATCATTAAATATATAATGTACTAATTAAATAGATACAGTTTAGTTTCGAAATAATATCTTCTAAAAGTTTTTATTTAGTATTTTGATATGTCGGAGTTGGAAGCACTTTGACGTTTTTTAGAATAGTGATGTCAGCATTACAGACTTTACCAAAGACTTTATTCTTGACTGTCGTTAGGCTCTAAGGCTATTGAAGGTGGTAATCTCATAGCCGGTTTGACGAACCCCTTACTTCAAAGAGATCCGATCCCTGCAACGGCTCGAACGAGACCGTTTTAATCTGTACCATCGCCTTTATTATTACCAAGCAACACTCAATTTTGTGACTACACTTGAACATGTGGCTACGCAGGTGGTTATGCGGATGACACCTGATAATTTCAACTACCCTCAATTATTAGTTATTCAAATAATGAGAATTACGCCGATAGATATTATTCGCTAAAACTTTTTAACTTTGTTATTTCAAATAAATATTAAAACCAAGATTTAGACAATTTTTTTTGATAAACTATTTACGATGTATCTTGGTGCGTTACATTACATATCGTTCTCTAATAAGTTATGAAAGGTTTCAAGTGTGTTAATTTTGTATTTCCTTAAACTTATAAGCTATAATGCATTACATCGCTTGGAATGGAACAAAAATCCGAGGGGTCCTGCAGAAGTCTTTGATACTGAACATTAAAAAAATCTTAAATACCTAAGAGCTTCCAAGAGACATTTCCTGGGGAAATCCCATGATGACGTCGTTACATCACTCACAAAAGACAAAGATGCCCTAGAGCTACATTCAAGACTTCAATTTCATAAACAGTTTATGATAGGAGCACAAAGTAAGTTTAAATAAGATCAAATCCTCCGCCTCATTGGCACACCTTTCTCTACCGTCTATATTCGTGCGTAATTACTTGGATAATACTTTCACCGAGGTTTTTTGAATAATACCAACCCTACCTTTAATACTGATAGAATTTATGAACTATTTCCTTTCTGTTTGACCGTGGCAACCATACTATTTCGAATACTGAAATTGAGATATTTAAGCATGAGATTATACAGAAAAACCTCTTTCATAACTTTTCATAACGGTTCATTGATCTAGCTTAGATTTTAAAAGGAGCAACGTTTCATAGGAAAACGAATAATGAGTTCGACCTACGCTCGTTGTCAGTGGTATCGTAAATATGTCGATATAATCTAGCATTTATTTTAACACCATATTAAATCATAAAAATAAAGGCTGTTATTGTTTAACAAAATCATGTTGAAATATATATATATATTTTTTTGCATGGACAATTATTGAAACTAGTATTAAGTCTCCATAAACAAGATTGCGTTTGCGCTAAAAGCTACAAAAGTTAAAAAACCGCCTCAAGGTTCTGTTTGGGTTGTGAATTGCAATAGCTGAATGTTTTGTCGCCGACGCTGTAGCAGACCTGAGAGCAGCTGAGTGCACGAAGTTGAAGGAACTATTGTAACTTTTAATTTCGTGTTTGAAATGTTTGCACTTTTATAACAGTATTTTTTCGAACTTTCATTAAACATATTCATTAACGAGAGCAGAAAATAAGATAACTGATAATTTTTATTTCATATCAAGTTCGAGGTACGGTTCTTTAACAAAATATGAAGCTTATTTCCCCGACGTATTTTAATATAGTTCCATAATATCACGAATAAATTTTTTATTTTTTTATTTTTACAATTATTATACTCCATCAATCAGTCCCTCGTGAAGTGAATTTTGGTAGCGTGACCAAAGCATTATTCTATCAAAGTAAGGACTATTGTTCGTAATGGAGAAACTTTTTAAGTGAATTCTATTTTAATTTATATGAATAAGGATAAAGATACAAATTAAAATGTATTTTGTCAGTAATATCATTTACTTTATTAATGGGAAAATACATACTAATTAAACAATATTTAATTAATCCCATAGAAAGTCGTGCAGAAAAAACAAACAGAGAGTCTTTAAATTTAAGGACCATCATAAAAAAAGTTATTGCTAAACATATGTGGTAAAGTTAGCATACATGTGTGTTATCATATATATTAATATTATACTCGTATATATAAAAAACCATACAAATACAACATTTATTTATCACAAAAACAAACCTCTGTTATTTTGAGTATTTTTTCTTTTTGTCTCTTTTTATAGAAACCACCAAACAAATTTTAATTAACGAGTTGAACAACACAAAGTTCGCTTATTTACAGCGACATCACCTCCTTGTTTCAGTGACGAAGATTCACTCGGATCTCGTTACGATGTCGCTTATTCCAGCTTTAAATGGGCTAACGTTTCACACAAAGGATAACAATGATCACGTGTGATGCCCGCATCATGTAACGCTATTGAATATAGCACATTTGCAAATTTCATATTACGTTTGCAATTAAAAACTATCGAATCTTTAACTTAATCTTTAACTATTATTGTAAAGTAAACGTCTCGTTTGAGATGTTAAAATGAAGTTCCAACTTAAAAAACAAAGAAGTGACTATTATAACCAAGAGTTAGAACAGAAAATGCTAAAAATGAGTCCCAAGACAGCTGTTGGTGTTTAAAATGTAAAGTGAGTGTTTTTATTCAAACACAATAACAGATCTGAGTACAGCTTAGTACATCAACGGGGAGCAACAATACACACGGGTTATATTATAAATATTACACGGGTAATGCAGTGACCTCGATGAAACGTCTATCCAATTAAGTCCAATTTTATAATTTGAAATACACTCCGATGTAAACATTTTTATAACCGAACTGTTACATTTAAAAACTAAATCTATATTTTTATTACAATTAATATAAATCGTCTGGGTGAAATATAATGTTTTTATTACATTTTTAATATCACAATTTTATTGAAAAATATATTTATTTTAGTTTTATATTTTATTCTACATCTATTTATACTTAATTAAAAATCTGTTTGTTTAAAAGAAGCATTGAAAATTTTAATGTTTTTGTATGAATAACAAAGAATAGTTATATTAATTTTAACTTGTAGATACGATCTGATTTATACTGACACATTAATACTGTATCAATGACTCCTCCTCGTCATCGTTCTCCTAAAAGGTATGCATATCCGCAAATCTCTTGTAGTAAAGATCAATCTTAAAACACTTCAGATAGAATAGAGCGGGGATGATAAATCACAGAGATGTTTCCTTCACAAGGGATCGCACGTCCAATACTCACTTTGATGATTTAATCACGTGACAACGAAATAAATCTTTACTATGTTCTCTTTATTTGGCTCACATAATGCATATAGTATCTTCGACTGTTTTTATTTTGTTATGTTTGATGTTTTAGCCAGTGTTTCAAATACGATTCAAGTTAAAACTCGTTATTCTAACGTCAATTTTATGTCATGCAAAATTTACAAATAAGATAACGCGGACATGTTTGACTAAATTGTTCTGTTCATTGTTTTGTAGAGTTAAATTCACAAAACAAGAGCCGAAGAAATATTTAAAAATGGCAAAGGTGTTAAGAAAATAAATGTTGAATTCATTCAAAGATATCAGTTGAATGGGTTAGTTAGGAATACTTCACATACTTGTCCTGTATTAACTACATGTACATCATACAAGAACAAAACATACTTACTTATATTAAAATTAATACAAATATAATAATTCTATCCATTAAGTCAATACTTATAGCTGCACTTAATTTTACGATTGAGTCAGAAAAACCGCTCACAATGTGTATTTCACAGCCTAACTGCTTGCCGCCTTGGGGATATTTTTGTTGCTTTTGTTCGTGTTTTGGTTTAGCTCTCGTTTCTGTTTAGTCTTTTTTTAATTTACTGTTTATAAAACCTACATTTGTTAACGTCACATAAACCCGTTCCATCTTTTTAAAATCCCACTTTTAAATATCTCTTCTATACAGTACACAGTACAGTATTGATTGATTGAATATTAATCTTAAAGCGCGTTGTGATGATAGAGCTTACGGTTCCTTGGGAAACCAACATCCCCAAAGACCATACCATCAAGGTCAACAAATATTACGAGCTCACAAACGAACTCACTCGAAATAGGTTCGTCGTGGATTTATACGCGGTAGAAGTGGGAGCGAGAGGTATAACGGCTAAATCTCTCTACAACCTACTAAAAGACTTAGGCCTGTCCAGAACTCACATCAATTCGTTCTTGGAACGTACTTCGAAGGCAGCCCTAGTAGGTTCTTTTCAAATATGGTTAGGTAGGGAGAGGAGCTTGGACAGTGGAGGTGAGCGTTTAACGCGCGTTAGTTAGGGGCCCCTTAAACCTACACCTGGGTCGCAAGTCCCAGGCACTGTTGAAGCTCCACTCCCTGCAACGCAATGGACCCGGCACCCGCACGGTGAATCCATTGAATGCTAAGAGGTTTCGTCTCATTTAAAACGACTGCCCGGAGAGTCGGGCTGACGCTGGAAAGACAGTTGACGCTGGAAAGACAGATGGCGCTGGAAAGACAGATGACTGCTGGAAAGACAGCCGAGGGCAACGGCCTAGCAAGCCCAGCCCGGGATTTACGAAGCTAAAAGTCCTATTAAGAAAAATACCCCTAGGACAGTCCGAGAGGGGGGGCGAAAGATCTGTCCACCGGTCGATGTAAACGGCGAAAACGGCGCGAATACGGATTTGAAATGCCCTACGTGCGGGAAAAATTACAAGAGACGAGCCTGGTACATTAAACATCTAAAAACACATAATGGTGTTGAAGCACGACAATCGTCGGTAAGTTCTTCAACTTTCACTGCGGATAGAGTTGACCCTCATGTATCCCATGGTGAACCATTAACTGGAAACTACCAGGAGTCCATTGACATCCGGACACGTCTTAGCATTCCAAACATGAAACAATCGGCTTGGAAAGTTCATGACGACAATTTAGCGGACCTGTTAGAGCATCCGGGCTCGAAGCAGGAATTGAACTCGCGAGTAGAAACTTTCCAAAATACTATTTACGACTACTTTAACGAGCAATATCCACCTCGAAATCATTACGCTCGCAAAAATAAAGACAATTCTTTCAAGATAAAAATGAGGAGGAAAAAACGGGAATTAATAAAAAATCTACGTATAGCCAAAGCCCTAGGCGACAATCACCTTAGTCATCAACTAGCTAGGGCGTTAAGATCGATTCTAAAATTAATTCAAGGAATATCGGCGCAAACCGCAGAAAATCGCGATAATTTTGACCGGGCAAAACAGGAAGTAGATTTTGATAAAAACCCTTTTGAGTATTCGAAAACCATTTTTAAGAAAGAACGCGGACAGCTTCTCTTGACCAATGAACAAATTTACGATCATTTTAAGAGCACATACGAAGTGCCTAAAAGTGTAAGACTCTATGCGGATCCCAACGAACAAAAACCTGGAATTCCTCGTTTCGATTTCCATGGCATTCCACCAACGCTAGATGAGATAAGTATTCAGATAAAGAAAAAATCGTCTAAATCTGCGCCGGGACCCGATGGTATCCCATATATAGTCTTTAAAAAATGTCCATCGGTTCGTAAACATCTCACATATATATACGATAAAATCTGGTCAAGGAAGCAAATCCCGGAGTGCTTCGGGAAAGCAATTTTTGTCCTCATTCCCAAAAAAGATCGAGTCACAGATCCAAAAGATACTAGACCGATAGCCTTAACAAATACTATATCCAAAATCTTTTTCTCAGTTCTACAAACGAGAATGACGCGATTCATGCTGAGCAACAGGTATTTTAGGCCAAATCACCAGAAAGGGTTTTTACCCGGAATTTCTGGATGCCTAGAACACAACACTTTGCTGTCGGAGAGTTTAAAAGATGCTAGGAAAAGCGAGAGGCAAATTACAGTTTGTTGGATAGACTTAGAGAATGCGTTCGGGTCGATACAACACGAATTGATGCTATTCGCGCTGAGATGGTACAACTTTCCGCCCCTAGTTACTGATATGATCGCGTCGTATTACTCAAAATTAAAGTTTTCTATAACAACTAAAGAAGGCCATTCAAAAACTTTTAGTTACAATGTAGGACTATTTCAAGGTTGCTGTTTGTCTCCAATTGTATTTAATATTGTAATTAACATCTTAGTAGATAAATTAACCAGCAACGAGAAAAAATGGGGGTATCGGTTCAAGTTTAATAATAAATACACGGAATCCATTTTAGCCTTCGCTGACGATCTCGCAATACTGACACGTAACCCCAAACACTGTCAAGTACTATTAGATGAAGTGGATAGATTCTGTGAGTGGACCGATGGATTGAGGACAAAACCAAGTAAATGTCACTGTCTGTGTCTCGGTAGGCGGAGTACAAGATACACCTCATACGATCCGGGATTATCGTTAGGCGGTCAATGCATTTCTACGGTTACAGAAAATGCACCATTTAAATTTCTCGGTCGGAAGATTGATAATATAGGTCGTACTCCTTCTTTGGAAGGTATAGTAGATAGCTTTTTGAACGATCTCAACAAGGTAGATAGCCAACAGATCAGTAACGTTAAAAAAGCTTGGATCTACGATAATTATCTAACTTCACGTTTAAATTGGCCTTTCCTCGTCTATGATTTTAATAAAACCCTTTTGTCAAAGTTAGATGCAGGCGTCATAAAGATGTTGAAGTTGTGGCTCGGGCTCGCGCTAACGGCTGATTCATCGGCTTTATTTAGGGATCGCAATAGTTTTGGGATGAGTCTATAAAGGCCTTCGGAGCTCTATAAACACCTAAGAGTTTCCAAGGGATATATCCTGGGGAAATCCCATGATGACGTCGTTACATCGCTCCCAAAAGACAAAGATGCCCCAGAGCTAGAGTCAAGGCTTCAATTCCACAAGCAGTTTATGATAGGAGCGCAAAGTAACAGAGTAGGGTTAGGATCAAGTAGGAAGGTCCAAGATACGGATATATTGAAGTCTTTTATTCGACAAGACGAGAATGATAAATATAAGATCCATGCAATAAGTTTAGAAATGCAGAACGAGTGGTTAGACATAGGAGATTTTTGCATCCCATTAGCACTAAAATGGCGCACCTTAATCCATGATTGGTCGCCAGCATTGCTAAAATTCTATCTCAATGCGTTCCAGATGACTCTCCCAGATCAGAGTAATTTAGTAAGATGGGGTAAAGGTACCGAAAAGACTTGCTATATCTGTGGGAAGGCAGTTGGAACTGCTAGGCACTTGTTAGTGGGATGTAAGGTACTCCTCGATAGCGGTCAATACTCGCGTCGTCACGATAGGGTTCTGGAAATCATACGTGAAGCGGTTAGTCTTTCAGTAGCCAGAGCGCAAAAAGGAATAACCACAAACGAGCGATCAGTAGGTTTTGTGAGAGAGGGCATTAGGACTATAAAAACAAATGTCAAGCCTTACTCCATCCTTAAAGCGGCTACGGATTGGACTATAATGATGGATACGTGTGAAAAACAATACAAAATCCCCGAGGATATTTGTGCGTCGGCCTCCAGACCGGACATATTCATGTATTCGCGAATCTTAAAGCGCGTTGTGATGATAGAGCTTACGGTTCCTTGGGAAACCAACATCCCCAAAGACCATACCATCAAGGTCAACAAATATTACGAGCTCACAAACGAACTCACTCGAAATAGGTTCGTCGTGGATTTATACGCGGTAGAAGTGGGAGCGAGAGGTATAACGGCTAAATCTCTCTACAACCTACTAAAAGACTTAGGCCTGTCCAGAACTCACATCAATTCGTTCTTGGAACGTACTTCGAAGGCAGCCCTAGTAGGTTCTTTTCAAATATGGTTAGGTAGGGAGAGGAGCTTGGACAGTGGAGGTGAGCGTTTAACGCGCGTTAGTTAGGGGCCCCTTAAACCTACACCTGGGTCGCAAGTCCCAGGCACTGTTGAAGCTCCACTCCCTGCAACGCAATGGACCCGGCACCCGCACGGTGAATCCATTGAATGCTAAGAGGTTTCGTCTCTGTTTTCTGCTTTTCTGCTTACATCACAACCATTCAAATCAAATATATAGTTTATTATAAAAATACTATAACCAGAACATATGTATTCTTTATTTTGAATGTAAATAACAATATAATATATGAAATAGGGATTTCTAGAAACGATATTATATGGAAATTGATTTTATCAAAATAAGGCTTCAATTATTTAAAACTCACATGAACGTATTGACGGTAGAACATTTGGAAAAATTAATGCTTGTTGAATAAAAAATATTGCATAGCTTGAAAAACTTAAATAATTAATATAGTTAGTGAACTGTTAATTCTTTATTTTATCAGAAGTAAACATAACAAAACAGAGTAATCGAAACAAAAAGGATATTTTCAATGTGAAACGTAATAATATTGTTAATAGATTTCTTTATTTTTGTTTTCCGTACTGTTTTTTGTTTTATTTATGTGATTTACCGAGGAAGAATCGAGGAAAAGAATCTACTAAAAACTGGAATATTAGATAACTGAATTAATGAAGAACATGTCACTAGTATTGCATGTCACGAAAATGAAAACAATATTTTGATTGCTTTAATAAAATTCACAAATTATTAATGCAATCTGCATTTTAATTTGTTGAAAAATAATATGCATATCACAAAGTATTTCTGATAAATATAGGGAAAAAACTCTATTTAAATGAAACTAATATATTTCGGATATACTACGCTGATTTTATGATTTTAAAACTACATAATCCCGACGTTTCGGTTACTTTTCAGCAACCATGATCACGGGCAGACGAGATGTGAATGTCTGTCAGGTAGTCCTTGTTATTTATCATCTGCCGCCATCGATTTCTTAATTTTCTGGCGTACCGCTCTGGATGCCGGCAGAATGCGCTTACGGTGTCGCGAGGTCCTGCAGTGTGGTCACGGACATGGGATTTTATATTTTTAAGGGAGGGTCCCAGGTGTTGGCTAGATTCCAGCCATCTTCTCTATTGAAATTCGGATGTTTTTTAATTTCAATAGCCTCGCGGATTAACCTCGGTATGTACCTGTCTTCACGATTTACAAATCACATAAGAAATTGAGCCAATTCATGAGAACTATCAAGAGTACCATTCCTTTGCAACAAGCGGGTGTTTACAAACTCGATTGTGAATGTGGCTTATTATACATTGGCCAAACAAAAAGGAGCATCGGTACGAGCATGAAGGAATATCAAAAATAGGCGCGCGTTGAAGTCAGCAGTGTGTGAACACACAATGGACAAACCAGGCCGCTACATTCGGTTTGATAAACCACGAATCCTCGCTCGTGAAGACAGGTACAAACCGAGTCTAATCCGCGAGGCTATTGAAATTAAAAAACATCCGAATTTCAATAGAGAAGATATGGCTGGAATCTATCCAACACCTGGGATCCCCTCCTTAAAAATATAAAATCCCACGTCCGTGACCACACCGCATGACCTCGCGACACCGTAAGCGCATTCTGCCAGCATTCAGAGCGGTACGCCAGAAAATTAAGAAATCGATGGCGGTAGATGATAAATAGAAAGGACTGACTGACAGACATTCACATCTTGTCTGCCCGTGATCACGGTTGCTGAAAAGTAACCGAAACGTCGGAATTATGTAGTTTTAAAATAATAAAATCCGCGTAGCATATCCGAAAATATATTAGGTTCATTTAAATGAATAAAACTCGCGAAAGTCTTAGATCTCATTATCTCATCAATGTTAATTAAATTTACTTATTCTAATTGAGCAGTGATAACGTCGCGTCAGTAAAGTTAATGGAGAAATGCTAGTTTTATGACTTTTACAATTTGAACGTGCGCTAAAATCCTCTTAATGTAGTATGCCATTCAGAACTTACCTATTTCTTGATCATCACTAAACTATTTTTTAAGATGGACTTGACGCGCTTTACTTATGCATTTGCTCGGCTAATACCTGGCTATAAGGAGTAAATACTAACTCCAAAATTATCACAGAAAGTTTTAAGCTCTCCTAACAAGTCACTACCCCCGTCAACGATTATATTTCTTTTGGTGTACCAAATAAATTACCAAATAAAAGTTTCACTTGTTCTAAACCTGCCAAAATACTATAGTGGCTTTTGTCTATGCACGACATTATAACACGTATTAGGAAAAGACAATAATAGTCACGATAATGTGTTCCTGTCTTTTGGTATACCAAGTTTACTAGCAACGTACACGCGGATAACTTCAAATGCCGAAGAGTGATTTCGTATGGGATGCAATCCGAGTTGTCTTGATACTGATAAACTTTAAAACATTTTAAAGATTAACCGATTATTTATAAAAGTGCGAATGATGCTGTTATTTTTTTTTTTGGTGCCATTTATTTTAAACTAAGTTTCCTCCACCCAATATGTTGAAGAAAATTATGATAAGCATATATAAGACTACACTTGAAAGCAGTTGGTACAACTGTTAACTGTTGAGGTGCGATATGGTTTTCTTGAGGACCTCGACTTCTAGAAAACAGGCAATATTAGAATTCCTTTCAATAATTTCCTCCGTGATTGGTTTAATGCGGGGTCTCGTCTCTGTTCTATTTTTATCCATATTATGACCCGAGGGTCATAATATTCACCAGTGATTCTTTAAAATGGACAAGATTCGGACTGAAGTCAGTATTCTGTAGTCTATCACATTTCTTATATTCAACACCAAAATCAAAATTTTGAAGGAAAGTCGACCAACGGTGAATACGTGAAAGAAGAACTCGTTTGTACTTGGGTGCTTTTAAGGAGTTAAAGTGTGTTAATAATTTGAATTTTCTGCAATAAAAGAAATAGTGACCATATTTAATGGCGCGGACTACTACGTGAGAATAAAGCTCCTACAAATGGTATCCGTTTTCAGCAGCAGTGGTTTGTATGCTCCTATAATCGACAGCATGCTGTCGACTGTTTTAGGCCCTGAATGAGTACTGTCCTATAACCAAATGAGCTTGCCTCGACATATATTTCTATAGAAGCGTTTTCTTGAAATATGAAGAGAACAGGTTCAGCCGTTAAGAATTATATTATCATATTATGAGTCATCTCTTGTTAGTCAATCGAATTCCAATTTCACTTTTCTTGGTTAAGGTTGATGTATACAAAAATTGGGAATAAACTTTCTAAAACACCCTGCAAGACCGTTGAATTGTATGTCTTGGTTAATAGTTCTGGAAATAGGAGATTTTATAGAATTTTTTACTTTTTGTCGGCTGGGACGCACATATGACGCGACGCGACGGGACGCGAATATGACTGGATCCGAACCAACTCCATCTAGTTAGTTAGTAAATGACTCACAACTAGGGATTTTTTTTTGAAAAGATTCTCTAATAACCGCACAATCAGTACCACTATCAAAAACGGCAATAAGAGATAAATTTTGAACTTATTTTACCATAGTGGTGAATGTAGGACTACCGATGTTCACTTATTGCGAGGAAATATCTTTAGTAATTGACATTACTGTTGAAGTAGCATCCTAAGGATGACGTTGTTTTGCATCTATAGCAAAACAAGCCAGATCCGATGATTAAATGATAAGATCTAATGGTTTGAAGTGAAACGGGAAGTTCCTTGTGATAACCATTGTTAACTCCTTTTTAATCTTGTAGTGGCAGCTACGAAAATCAGTTTAGGTACGAAATGAGAACTTACGTTCATCAATGCTATTCTTAATTTTTGTCACCTGCATTTTCAATAGCAGCTTCCACAAACGGCATTTTTTTTTGGCTTAATTAGTCGTTGGTAACTCTTCGCCATATGTTTCAAACTTCTTCAAGAAGGGAAGTTACTTTCATCCGAACTTCCTAATCGTTCAAATGATCTGTTGCAGTGCTGATAAGTGCTGATATCATTATAATGGCAATGCTGACTTAAGAATTAAAGTTCGTTAGGAATTAATCCGTTATTTTTACTCTCGTTCCCCAAGAGGAAATAAGATGCCCCAACGTCTTAACTCAAAAATTGTGGTGCAACGGTTCTCGAGTCTTCAAAAACGTGCGGAATTGTATATTGAACCAGGCAATTTCATGTAGAAGAGCCGGCGGTTAAAAATGTAGCGTGAGACGTCCCTGCTTCGGATGTGAGAGCGAGGGGATCCTCGTGGAACCTTGGCCAAGACCCTAGTCCTTTAAAAGGCTTTCGAGTCTGGGCGTGAAGTACCGATGACGATGAACAGGCTTCCATTTTGAAGCAAAGATAGTCTTTACTCAAAATGATACTTGTTTATTGCTAACAAATACTTACAATGAATTTACATACATAGATTCTACCAGTGTGGCTCCTAAGAGCGACCAATGTAGAATGAATTCAGTACGATTATGCTTGGACTTTTATATGGTAAATTTTGTATTACAATTGTGGGTACTTGAAAAAAACGAATCACCTGATGTATTACTAAAATTATTTACATCGGTGAAGTGGGTAATTTGAAAACAATTATAATGAACGAATACACGAAAAGGAATATTTTCGATACGAGAAGGCTGTCGGCGCGACATTTATATATATATATATATATATATATGTGTGTGTGTGTGTGTGAAATAATTTTAAAGTATTATAATTTTATCAATTTCCTTTTAGACTATGCGGTAAGTGAATAAACAAAAACATTGTTTTGATTGGAGGTCTCAATCCCATTGTTCCGTATTCGTAAAGGCTCTAACTACCACTTACTTATCCCTCGGCTTCAAACAGAATAACGTTTCATACACAACAAAGGGACAAGTAATGGTCACAAACTAAGCCTATTCTAACCATCGTGCAACACCCGATATGTATTTAGATATCGTATTACAAAATTAAAACTAAATTTTAATCGAAATATTCATTCATTCTGTATATTTAGATAACTTTGCATTAAATTATATTTACAGCAAAAATTTCAAACAACAAAATGTATTCTATTTATATAAGCTCTGATACCAGCTATTAATAACTTACATTTTATCCTTAAAATATGGGGTTTTCCAATAGGGACGCTTGAACTTTGACAGCTGATTGCGGCCATGTTGTTTGAGTGACAGCTGTCAAATGCAGTGTGTTATATTCATTCCGTCCTCCCAAACCACCATGGCAGGTTACAGTGTCGAGCAGCACGTGCAAATCATAAAATTGTTTTATGAAAATGGGTCTTCAGTTCGAGCAACGTTCCGCGCACTTCGCCCGTTTTACGGTCGCGATGATCGTCCTGCCGAGTCGACTATCCGTCGATTGGTGGACAAATTCGAGTCAACCGGGTCAGTTAACAATCAGCCGGTTCCCGTGCGTCAACGTAACGCGAGATCTGCCGAGAATATCGCCGCTGTGCGCGACAGTGTCCTCGAAAACCCGCGGCAGTCAATTCCGCGTCGCGCACAGGAACTCGGCCTTTCGCAGACGACAACTTGGCGAATTTTGCGTTGTGACTTGAGCCTGCACCCGTACAAGATCCAGCTGACCCAAGAGCTCAAGGTTAATGACCATAGACAGCGCCGTGTGTTCGCTGACTGGGCATTAGAGCAGTTGGAAGTTGACGCCGATTTTGGCAAAAAAATCATCTTCAGCGACGAGGCGCATTTTTGGATGAATGGCTATGTCAACAAGCAAAATTGCCGTATTTGGGACGAGACCAATCCACACGAGGTTCACCAAGTGGCAATGCACCTGCAGAAAGTGACTGTTTGGTGCGGATTTTGGGCCGGAGGCGTGATTGGTCCGTATTTTTTCGAAAACGATAATGGTGTGGCCGTCACCGTCACTGGTGAGCGATACCGGTCGATGATAACCAACTTCTTTTGGCCTGAAATCGAGAATATGGATCTGGACAACATGTGGTTTCAACAGGACGGCGCTACGTGCCACACAGCACACGCTACGATGGAAGAAAAGAAAGATCAAGCGCCCTTAATGGAAAACCCTATATATATTCATCATAAACTTACTATTCGTAAGAGACAATCTACCTCTATGCATCCGCGCATATGTTAATTCTCTTTATGAATTCATTAACTAATTAATAAGTAAACTAAATAAAACATTAAACATTAAAATCAACAAACCTATTAACAACCTAACAGCCGAAGTCAAATAATCATAAGGTAATATGAAGTAAGTCGACTTGAAATAGGTTTCAGATATTTGACATTTCAATTACATTTTCTGGGCTTACTATTAAAAACACAACTATTAATTCTTAAAGCAATCTTTGATACCATTAGAGACAAATGGATGACAGTTTGGTACTTCGAAGATGACATGACGAAAGGATCGAGTCAATGTTTTATATTCCATAACGATTACTTTGTTATAATAATTGGCGTATTAGGAAATTTAAAATCCTACAAACACATCTGAGGACACGCCATTAAACTTATATTAAAAGATGTTTGAGTTCTTTCAACCAATTTAAAGATGTCACCATCACAGAAAGAGACACAAAATTTCCAGTTTCTGTGATGATGATTCAAACCAAAAATGTTTTCATTAAAAAAAAGCAAATGTAATAAAAGCGTCGTAAGTTAACATATTGTTTGTTCTGTGAAATCCAAGGCCGGAGTATTTTGTTCCCGGTTCAATAACAAATCCGACTGAGTAGAGGTAAGTGCACAAACTCGGAGGAATTCTAACTTTTAGTATCATTTTGAAGAATGTCTGCAGTGTTTTTTTATATTTTACTTAGATTAATGAAAACATCGATGGTTACATTTGTGTGTTTATAATAAAGGTATCTTAATGAGTTACATACCTCTTTATCAATAAATCTTTACTCGGTAGCCTTTGAAGAATTTTGATTAGTCTTAAAATAAAATTTAAATCCTTTTGTTGAACTGTATTATATATAGTGCTCTATTCCCCAAATAATAAATCCTAGGTGGCCGACCCCCTTTCATGTTTCAGCATTTGAGATGTCATCTCCTCATTTCCCGAGGTCTACACAAGTGGTGGTTACAAAATATAACGTGAAACATACTTCTTGACATTAGCGACGACTCGGACTATATGACGCCACCTCATTTAATAATCATTGGAAATAACAATTTCATTAAAATCGGCCAAGCTGTTTATTTTCCTACTTTGTCCAAGGCACTCGACAAATAATATATTTTTGTTTCCAGAGAATGTTACAGAGACGTATTTAGTATTTTTATTTATTATAATATTCAGCTGAAAGACATATTGTTATACTAAATAAAGCCTTAAGCCCCGGCTGACGCTCCACACGGACATAAACAAGTTGCACGATAAATTTAAAAAGTTTTCAACGATATTTCAGACTGAAAGTATTTCATTCACTTTTCAACATTTTTTATCATTATTTTCCACGAATCCCGTCTTTATTACTCCGATATATATTCTGTCTGATGTAGGTAACTTATATAAACTTTAATATGTATCATTTATAAAAATAATATTTTATTTCAAACACTAAGCCTTCCAACGAGTTGTGATTTCAAACAAACTAGTAAAATTTTTTAGTGTCTAAAATGATAAAATAGTAGAAGCAACAATAAACGGTAAGTAGTTGCCACCACTCAAACAGATTTGCAATTAAAACCACAACTATGTTGTTGTTAGAATTCTGTAGGAAAGCTTAAGTCGTTCCTCTTCCTCTAATTTGTAAAACGAAACATTTCATAATTATTTTTTAATTAAAAAAAAAAAACACTCGACTTAAGTAACCTTCTCCTTCTTTAAAATTTAAAAAATACTCGACCGTATATGCCGTGACAAGACAATGTTCCAGATTTCCTTAGCCACGACAGATCGTCTGCCATATTACTCTTATCAGTTTGAACCTATACTAGTTAGAGGCTTTGAATTTAGGGATGCTATAAAACTTGGGCCCTTTAGGCTGAGACTTCAAAAATGTTACAACAATTTACCAATGTGTAGAGTACCAATTAGCTTAGCCAGAGATGCTATGAAAGAAAACGGCGCTAACAGTTACATGAATGAATACAGCTATGTGAAAATAAAAATGTTACTTAGTAGTCTGTATGACGCACTTACAGCTTGCAGTATAATGATTCTCTGACTTAATTATATTTGAGTACAAAATGTATTCTATAGATCTCATTAGTTTTTTTCGAAAGTAATGTTGACATCGTTTTATGAACGGAAATAAATAAAAATATTCATTGATTCACTTAAAATGTTTGATAGAAACAGTTTCTCGACAATCTTATTTTCATTGGTGTTCAAGAATTTTTCACTCGTTTTCCTAATAAACTACTTTCTCATAGTAACAAATAAATATTCTTAAAAAACACCTTATACGTTTCGCTAGTTCTAGACATTTCTAATTGTCTTTCGTTGTTAGCTTCTATATATCAATTTAGTATTAGTGTCTAATAATCATTTTCTTTTATGCATTAATGCTTCTAGAAAACCAGTTATATATGGAATTTAATATGTTTTTTTTTAAATATTGCCTTTTTCTTGTAAGAGCATACTTTAGGTATATTCTCTATCGTGGTTGTTTTAATCAACTCGTTTAGCTTGTGACAGGAAAGCTATGGGTGTAAATCCACATGTTTTCATATTATGTGTATCCTATTACGTAAAACGTAGATAAACCGAATATGATATCCACACTTAGCACATCTGTTTCGATTTTGTTATCAACGAGAATGCGTGTATCTGGTGTTTTATTTAACTAAAATATGGAATGAAATTAAAAAATTCATTTAAAAACTTTCATCATATTATAGGATGAAGGCGAAAGTATTCTCCAGGCAACGGTATTCTGAAGCTGAAAAATAGAAATAAATCAGTTGCAAAATACAGACCAACTTTATAAGATGTCTATCATTCGCAACTGAAAGATTCCTAAGTTATTAAAACATTTTGCAGGGACATTTAGTACCTAAATAATAAATTCAACCTAAAAGGAATTTCGTCTTAAAATAAAATCTTAAATTGTGAGGTTAAATTAGTCTTGTTCTAAAGTTTTTAGTCTCTAAAAGCTGAAACAAAGACAACAAGGATTTTGTATTTCCACTAAAAACCTTTATTAGAGTTATGTAACACGTCTCTAGAGTTCTGGGTACTCGTAAGTTCAGATGTTTACAGCTAAATGGGTCCCTCGCATTTTATTATAATTAAGTGCTTAATAGAAGTTAAATAATATGTTGCATTTATTAGTGTCATAAATATATAATGATAAGTAAAAAGTAGATTAATTATCTTGAATAATACTGTCAAGATAAATGTAATACAGAAAATAAAATGAATCGTTCCTATTGAGAAAGGACCTATCTTTGTGGAGATGATGATTAAATGATATTTAAATTTTCTTGCAGACTTTTCTTAAAAATTCGTGCATATGAAAACTCTATATTACAAGAAGAAATTAATTTATAACTTTTTTTAAAGCATCTTTGAAAGCTATGAAACGAGAATTGTTTAATAAATTACCCATCAAAATTGTCGATGAGGAAATTTACGAGCCATTAGTGATACTAATTGATTGACAATCTCAGTACTTTTAAAGGAACTTGACTGCAAATAATTTGACTTTGAACTTTTTTTAATTCTCAATCGTTTCCTGAAATCTTTTGCTGACTTCAATTATTCTTTTAGAATCCTTTTGATGGTGGAGAGAGAAATTATATTTGAACATGTTTATTGAAGATCATAAGGCAGACAATTATAACGTACGTTATATTATATATATGTAGGGTATTTGAGTGTGATTAAGTCTAGAATATTTATAACTTTTCATAGCAACATAGCGGTACTGACAGGTACTGGGGATTAGAGGAAAAAGTTGTGTTGTTTGTATACGCTCATGTTGAAAACTATCTCAAAAATGGCTTGACCCATTTTGGGTACTTTTATATTATTTCAAAGCTTAGTCTATCAGCTTTACCAGAAAAACTTTTAAAATCCATTCAATCGTTTTGGGGTCATACGTTATTTTTTAAAATGTCATCTTTAACGTTCGTTAGATCAAAAACGTATAAAAATTTCCTTCAATGTATTAACATTTTGTGAGTTAAACCCGTTCGAAAAATTATATTTGTCATTTCAATCATTTTAATCGACTGTCTAAATTTCATTTCTGCGGAGTGGTTGGTGGTGTTCAAGGCTGCTGACGCTTTTCCTGTTACAAAATTCAATTAAAGTTACAACTCTTAAAATAACGACTAGTTCACTTCAGAGGGAGAAATTTCCGCCCCGACGTCGACGTTCTATTAGTGGGGATTTCTCAAACAGGTTATATTCTTTTTGTGTGTCGCATGACGTCAGCGTCCGCCGGGACTGTTCCTAAATTTTTAATCTCGTTTTAGAAAATTAACATACAACTTACATTTCTACGTTTAAACTTATGTCTTACATGACAAGTCTATGTAACTTTACCGACCGCTTCCAGTTCGGGTAACGCATACTGGTTACTTTAGATTAATGGCTTTCACCGACCTCATTAAAACCAAAATTATTATTAGAGATAAGATGATCGGACCTAAAAGCCGTTTGTATTAAAGAAAATTTTGTTTAAACTCTTTCACTACTTTGATACAATTATTATCATTAAAATTTTTTGTTACTTCTTTAATAAATTTTTGTATTTATACCAAAAAAATATTTTAATTATTTATTTCCTAACAATCTTTTCTGCAGAAAATGTACAAATTCGTACAAACTAAAAAACTAAATGATGCGGACGAGAGAGCAGAAAGAAACCAAAACTTCGCGCTCCGTATTTTAAACGCCTCATGCCTTGGAAATTATTCTTGCGCTTTTATTCGAATGAAATAAATCATTGCAGTTTATGTTTTAACTTTTCACATTAAGATTGTTCACTTGTTTTATGACAACGTTTATGTTTGGTTATAAACACAGTATCGACGCAAAATATAAATATCTTTAACTAATTAAAGAGTTTGATTCCATACGAGGGTGTAAAATATAGTAATGACACCTAAAATCCTTGTTGTTGGAAAGCTTAAGGCGGCTTAGTAATATACATATGTTAAAATATAAGATAAGAGATTTTATTTTTATAACTAAATATATACATACACTCTCCAAGACTAAAGTTTCATTCTGCATATTACATACATATACAATTTTAAAATAATCACGTGAACAGCCATTGATATTTCATTTCCTTCTCTAAATTCATGACCTTTTTACGTAACAATATTCCATAAAACCTTCATACAGAAACCTTACGTGGCTGCCAAGAAGTGTTTCATGTCTGACGTTTCG
Source organism: Danaus plexippus (assembly GCF_018135715.1). Classification (NCBI taxonomy): domain Eukaryota; kingdom Metazoa; phylum Arthropoda; class Insecta; order Lepidoptera; family Nymphalidae; genus Danaus; species Danaus plexippus. The sequence goes on along the minus strand of NC_083552.1, from coordinate 128,081 downwards.
GTGCTCGAGCCACTGTTTTATACACTGCTTCGATCTGTTATTGAGCCAGAACAAAACACCCTCGATTTACATCGCGCGGCCGAACTTCCACTCCGCCCGTGTATTTTCACAGTAGCAGAACTTTTAGCTTTTATTACTTAGCTCAAGTTTGTAATGGACATCGTTTCGAGCTTAAAAAGCAGTCGCCTTGATAGATTCCGTTTGAAAATATACACAAAATCACTCCATCAACCGAGTGAATTTCAAATATTTGAACATTTTTTTATCGGGCAATTCCTCACTATGAACAATTTTTATGATGAAATATTTTACATGTAAAAAAGGCTGAAACTTTTTAAATTCACTTACGTAATGGTCTGGATATTCTATTTAATGTCGGGTTTAAATTTCCATTTGAGGGTTATACAATCGCATTCAGGGTTTCAATTACGGTCGGCGGTCACAATTGGCATAGTTTGTGTTGATTATTTGCTAAGCGCTGGCCGGGGTTACCCCGTATTAAACGTTATCCAGTTCGGTCCTTCGACTCGAATGGGATAGTTATGCCCCTTTTCAAATACGCTACAGGGTTATATCCCTGTATATGACCCGACAACAACGTCACTTGTGGAGTGTTAAAGGTTCAGGATCCACAGTTTCGAAGGGTTTTTAGTTGTCTCTTCGACGCGTTATTATTTGGGTTAACGTTTGTACGAAGGGACGAATGGCTATACTGTCTTCTTTGTTACTATTCTGTATTTATAAGTTTTGATAATTTTACCATTAAACTTGTTTCCCTTGTTTATTTTAAGGGTTCAGGTCATTTTATTTCCCTTTATTAGTATCTACAATTGCAGTTCACTAAAACAAATATGAGTAAGAGATTTCGTTCGTTCTGAATAGTATTAATATTATCTCTTAAGCTTGGGAATTCATAACATAACTTAATATAAACATTTTGATGTCGTGTTATAGTTACTGTCTCAATTATAACCAGCGTCGTTAATTTAAGCAGACACCGTGACGTAACTAAATTGTTGTTCGTGGTCCGCCTACTCTTTGTCAGTCCTTATTATTTCTTTTAAAAAGTCAACTTTTCTATTTCATTAAAATAAAAGTTGTCGAACTAAATATTGTCTGCCTATGATACAGAAATATTTCTACTCATTTTTAATACACGGCGACCAATATTATTGAGTCAAGGAATGTGACGAAGTTACAAATAACGAGTTTCATTAAGGTAAATTCAAAGTAATGTTTAAAACGACACCTCCGTAGTTTTGTTCCTAAAAATAATATAATATGAAACGATAACAATGCTAAGTATATATTATAAATATCTTTAAATACCAACTCAATAGTCATAAAATCCCTGTACTCGGTTTTTGTGCTGTATTTTAAACAATGAAAAATGTTTCTAAATTTAATATTTCATATTCTATTGTAATATTTTTTTTGTTACTGCTGTGCAATTGTGTTTGCATTTCAAGTAGTATTATTTATTTGCTTCTACCGCTGCTGCAAATAAACCATGGGTTTACAAATTTTAAGAACATTACTAATACAATTTTGAAACTGCTTGCTGAAAATGTTATTTTTCATAGCTCATATTTCTTTATTTACTGTTTCTTTTTAAACAGATGTCATAAGATATTTAGATTTTAATTTAGAACTCAACAACTATTACGACAAGAAGATTAAACTTTCAAGTCGTACATATTGTACTTGTATTTAAAAAAGTAAGTTAGCTTCTAAGTTGGACCAAAATATAAATCTTAAGATTCAACTCATGCTTAAATTCCACACGAGATGGATTTAAAAGCAGTGAACTTTGTAAATATATTATCTTATCATACATCGAAAAAACATTTAGTTCTGGATTGTTTAGCTAGTTGTTAGGATCTTTGACCTTACGACTATCACACACGATAACTGGAACTAAGACTTTAAAGTTCATACATCCTGGTCTTCAAGTATTTGGCGTAATATTTTAACATTTTACTCACAAAATAACACTTAAAAAGCCAGAATCAGTCTTAAATATAAAGTAGGTATTGATAAAACTTTCTACATTCTTGGGGAAGTGGTTCTTTAACATTACATTATAAATAAATCCAATATCTGAATGGTCGTTTCACTATTTCTCTTACTATTTTCGTAGGTCTAAGTAAATTAAATTGCTGTAGACTTTAAATGTCATAATTATGTAACCTTTTAAATTTTAGCTCAATTTATTAAAATATAACCCACCCAAGCCGGTTTTAAGTTTTACTAACTCCCATGAAAGTGTTTATTCCAACGCGACTTACACATCCAACGGTTACAATAGCAAAGGAAGGTATTCCAAGCCGGCGATAAGTTGGGTGCCTGTGATGTACGATGACGTCACTTTATCTCTAAATATTTCCTCATAGACCTGTACGTCTCACCTCTATTATATAACATACACCGGGTCGTGGAACTTGGACTTGTTACATTATTAAATAGTTTTCGAATGAAATATAAATAATAAATATAAAAAGGTGCAGTTATCCTAACACATACATGAGAATAAACATAAATTATATTATAAAAAACTCAGATAATACAAATTGTTATTCTTAATTCTTTTTACCTTTGCTTTGTTTCATCACTCACGTTTTGAAGAAAATCTAATTCCTTTCAGTATCTAAAAATATTTAAAGGTAATATTGTAAAATAGTGTTACTAAAAGAGACGAGTGTATTAAAATATGTCGCTCGCTTGACTTGCTTGACTAATATAATAGTCATTTAGCGGTAAACATCAATTAGCAACTTGTTTCCTCCCTTTGATACAATTTCGTTGCAAATATTAGCTATCATTAAGTGTCGGAAAAACCTTTTCCTCGACAGAACCTTTTGTACACACTGTCGGAAAAAACGGAGTCTCTTTAGCATTAAATCCCCAGTTTTTCAAACGTTTCTGAATGCAAAAGAACCCGTATGGTCGCTTTAATTTCCTTTGTCCCATCAGACTACGAAGAGATTAATTAAATTATCTCAAACTTTTCAGCTTTAAGTTTACTTTTAAGTTTTTTTCATTCTTTCTATGTGATATTGTAATTTTGATATTTTTCAAGTCATCCGAATGATATTAACTACAGCGATATAATATAACAAAGAAATATTTTTGATCATTAATATTAATAAAAACACTTTATATAAAGTATAAACAAGAACCCATTTATTCGTTATCTTATATCGGATGCTTTAATGTTTACTACAACTAAAATAATGCGACATAACTTCCGTAAATGATTTTCCTTAAACATGACTATTTACTGACAGAGATTTGTGGCGAGTGAATTTTTTTCTTTAAATAAAGGCTGAAGGTGTTTCTTTATAAATATTAATGAATTAAGAATAGCAAATATTTCTTTACAATACAAAAATTAATCACTGGTGATACATTACATAGTATCCGTGTTCAGGTCCGACCTCACGACACACGAGTATAATCAATGTACTCGCCAGTTATAACAGCAGTTTCTTGACAATTTTTTTACAATGCTCATAACAAACATGTCTAATCGTGTTGTAGACGTAGGGTCCACAGGACTAACTTCTATTTACGCAATTGTTAGTATAAGAGACCATTTTATTTCTTTTAATAACATAGTATTTATATTTATTTATTTTAATAATTCTGTTTGTTTTTAGATATATTTGAAATCTAGCTAATTACTATATCGGAATCGATATACTTTTGTATCCAATGCTATCTTTTTATAGACACTTCAACATTACCTCTATCCGTAGTAGAAAACTAGTACAACTAGGAGATTGTGTTATCTCTTTACAATGCAGTGTTCAGACAATTGTAGTTCTACGACAGCTTGCTCTGTACTGTTGCTACCCTCGACGCTCGTCAATAGTCGTACATTTGCTTCCAATTGTCACATTTGTACGAGATTATCCTATAGATGGGATTTTACTGAAACATTTTTAATGAGACTGTAATTTGACCACTATAATGATATTGCTACGAACAATATTCTCTCAATCTGTATTTCAATATATTGATTGGTTTCGGGAATGAGTTATCTGCACAGAATGGGAGGAGCACGATGATTTGCGAAATGCAAGATTATCATAAAAGGTATCTTAGAATGAATGGAAACATAACATAAATATTAACATTCGTTTTCACAACAAAAATATAAAATCTTCTACTGAACCAAATACTATATACTTTGTTATTAAATACATTTTAATCTTAAATAAATACAAGATTATTTTGTCACTCTTGTTCCTGTCACTGTTTTTATTCAAAGAACAATACGTCGTACAAAAATATAATTATTATGTAAATTGTTTCAGTGCTTTTGACTTGTGATTAACGAATGACACGTACTTAATAAAAATTTATTACAAAAATAATGAGAACTTATTCTTTCAATATTTACTTGAGCGCATTTAAAAATAACAAATTAGACATTTAAAAACCTATCTGTTTAATAATATTAAATTTTGTTTATATTATGTAGTGTTTAAGAGCATCAAAACATTTTAACGACAGAAAAGTTTGCAAAGAAAGCTAATAACATTTGTTTCATGATTATGAAAGGTATCCAGAACTTCTAAGATTTCATTCTTATAATTTACGAGTTCATTTACCCAGGTCACCGTACACACCGTCTGCCGACACTCGTGTTCCCGAGGGAAGTCCAGGAGCTCAAATAGTATATGAACGAACAGACTAACATAGCACACTGTGACATAAAAACATTATAAATTACCTCTACATATAATATAATAGTAAGACTTAAGTAAACCTTTTATTTCTAAGACGCTCCTTACTGTCCTAGTTAGATTCAATTTACTTTACATCCGGCCATGTTGTTTTCAATTGTATAATATCCGAGGTCAAGACAGATAGATCAAGCGATGCTAGAGTAATATTCATACGACTTTAATCTTTTATATCTTGGAGAGCCATCGCTACCTAAATTATATTTATGTCAATGCAAAATAAGTAGCTTAACAGTTGATTTGACCTTTTATACATTATATACTTTAATAAAATTATGTACATAGATTGTGTATGTATTATACAAAATAATAAAATAAAATAAAGAATAATATTTTAAAAGAATTATTTATTTAATAACAACATTTCTGTTCATGATACAAGATGACTCATTTAATCTAATATTTCTTACAAAACAAATTCTAATTTTATCTAGTCTTAGAAACAAGATTAGAATTGACTTTATTTAAAAATAATGTTGAATATATTAATTTACTAAATTTACACAAAACTGAAAACAATTTTAAATTAATAACTATCAACTACCTCAATTTAAACTTATCGTGAGATGAAATGTGAATATAACAGAAACGAAAGATTTAAACACACTTTGAAAAATTACGATCGATTGATCTATCGCAGCAACGCGCGTTACGAACGAAAAAAGAGTTTTGATGTCATCTGACAACTGCTTATATGTCGTTCGAGTCTCTCCTACCCTCACATATTCCTTTTTTTTTTTTTGATGAAGCAGGGAGACTCTTTTTGCGAGCCGTCTAACCGGCCTTGGTGGGGCCGGAGACGATGTGTGAGACTCAGCCTGGGCAGGTCCCTACTCACTAAAACCACTGCGAAAGCCATCGGCCGCTATGTTGATGCACCCCGGATCTGTCAGCGACAGGGCACACCAGCGACTGGCCGATCCTGGCAAAGACCGGACTTACTCCCTCGGAGAGAGGGGGCGATTCTGGCACCCTCACATATTCCTACACCAGTGTTTCTTACACAACAAACTCTTTATAATGCACAAATCTCATCATCTCAAAACATCAATACACTAAGGAATAGATAATATGTACGTGCCATCATTCTGTCTTGAACAAAACTGTAATAATAATTATAAAACATATCCATTGACCTTTTATCTATAGATAGATGGGTTTTGGGATGATTTAGGCAAAATAATATATTAGATTTTTGTAACTAAAGGATTTCATACATCACCAAAAGTTATCGAATATCAGCAAGAGATTTTCGGTTTTAGAGACAAAAGCTAAAACATTTAATTTTATTCCTTTATATTATTATTTACTAGTTTTACATTTGGTAAAAAATATGAGATCTTGATACTTACTCAAAATTACCTATTATATTTATGCTTGTAGCTTCAACTCAACTCTTCACGACATGTCTGTCATGATATTATTATATCACGAATAGGTTCGACATAACGAGTTTTTTAATTTATTTATTTTTTATACAATAGCAATGAAATATCAATTTCCAGGTTTTATTCGTCAACGTGTTACAAACTGACAGAGTTAATGAGTGACCGGTGCCTATTTAACAAAGAAATAACAATTAAAAAGTAAAGAGAGGTTAAACTAATATGCTTATATATTTATTTTTCTTTGTAACCAACTGTCCCTCGTTTTCCGTTTATCGTCCAAGCAACTGAACATAATTTTGATAGTTACAATTACGTCGAATGCAGTTTCCAGCAGCATTTGGTGTTTGTTTTATGAAAGTCCTTCATTGGAAAAAATATATATATATTTAAAAAACTATCGAATGTCGATTAACCGCACTAATTGCTGTGATGAACTACTGGCATATGCAAATAGTCGAACGTATCAAAAAAGTTATTCTGTACACATTATATTTTAGCGGACAATGCAACGCGTTGATTAAAAATATTTCAAAATATTTTTTTTATAATAAATAGATTTTAACAAAGCCGTAGAGATTTTATGATTTGAGTCAATTGTATGAAAACATCAGTTAAACAACAATTTTACTAAAAATATATATATATTGAAACAAAATTGATGTTACCAATAATTCACTATCCCCAGTGTCGCAACCAATATACTAACTTAAGGGAAGTCTATACTGAGCTCGGCCGTCATCTCCGTACAAGATCTGGCGTCTTAAAGTCTTTCACACTGAAAGTATCCAGCCTGAGCTTTAGTTGAGAGCAGGCTGGGCTACCGTTATATCGTATATTCAGTATTAACCGAGTCTAAGGAAAGCTACAATTGCTATCGATTTCGGAACAATCATTACCTACCTTTAAGGAAAGATTCGTGATACTCACAGCATTTAGGATATTAAACCTGAAAATCTAAAATGTGAAATACTTGTTGATAATAAATTGACGGAGTCGTAGACTGGGATTTGGGTCTGACATATGGGATATAATTAACCTACATGTGGGAAAATTTAATATTCTTATTACTCAAGCTATTTCCAGAACAGTGACACTTGTCCTATGAAAACACGATAGTAGACAATTTATATCGTACAAAAGAAAATAATTTCATAAATGAAATTTATTTTTACCAAAACAATAAGAAAAATAAAATTTTCAGAATTTTTTTAGTAATTAGTTTGCTATATTTATATTATGTATGCATTTATTAGTTATTGAATAACTCACAAATCGTTTTAGTAAATATATTTCAAAAATAAGACCATTTTTATATCGTAAATGTAAAAGTTTGTGTGGATTTATGTATGTTTGGATGTTAGTTTCTCTTTCACGCAAAAACTACGAAATGTATTTTGATAGAACTTTAATAAGCAAAAGGATCACATCCATCTCATACCTATGACAAATCATCCTAAATTGAAAAAAAATATAATTAATAATTTATAATAAGGATCGTAAAATTAATTTCACTTGGAGAATTATTTCAAACTGAATTCACAGATAATTTATTTCACTAATTACTCGAGAGTTGCTCAACGTTTTGTTTTATTTAATTATTTTAAAACTCATTATGGAGTTTGGTATAACATGAAAAATTCAAAATATCTTTATCGTAGATATACTACGGAAAACATTCGTTGATTATTATCCAAATTAGGTTACATTTGGCAAAAGTTTTCCTCAACACACTTGTTTATAATCTCATAGTTTAGTTAAAGGGTTTATTTTCAAACAATGATTGATAGCGGGCCCAACATTAATTAGGACTATCTTGTACTAGAGGGAACTACTTAAAAACTACGAGTTTTTGATGATGGCTTTTTTAAACCTTGTTAATAAATCCCATACCATTAATATAAAAGAACATTACAAGATTCATAGCACTTAAATTTATTACATTACCATTCTTTATCCGAGACGCTACTTCTGATATAACTTGATTTTAAAATTGAAATTAGCTTATATTTAATAATTTTATAAGAGATTATGTAACACTTATTAACTTATATTTCATCACTTAGATACTGTTGAATAATAAATAACTTGCTAAAGTTTGAATTAAGGTTTCATAGGCGGTAGATCCAAGTAACAGCCAGACTGTATCTCGTACTAGGGGTGGCTCGACCGGGGAAATGATACCCTTTCTCAGAAGATCAACGTGCAGTAGCGTTTAGCGCTGTTTTTCATCCGATGAGATAGAGAGCTGGGTTCTTAATCCATATCCTTTTATGTCCCCAAATGTCTATCATCACAGGCTCTCTGTCAGGTATAATTTAACTTGATCCCGAATGGTGTATATACGGCATATACCAGAATCCCTGATATTTAAGATCATACTCTTTCCTTGCTAAAACTTCTGATGTATTCTCGCCAGTACTACTATAAGGTTTCAATCAATCATCTTCAGGTTCTTTTGATTTTTATCTGACATACATCGAGACATCTTTAGTGCTTACAATGTATAGACTCTTATGGCGCTATTAGTCAGTGGATTGGGAAGCGTGGCGACAATTTTACATATCTCTTTAGTGGAAGCAGCTATGCTTTTCGTCGGACACTATTCTGCTTGAAATATAATTCAAGCAGAATAGTGTCATTCTCAGCACTGTTGTCGATATTGGTGGCAAAACGTAACGCTGGTTTTGTAAGTAATGTGCCAGAGGATCAGCTTCAAAAAACTTAAATATCAAGCCTAGGTTGCTGAATCAGCTTGGAAAGATTCAAAGGCGACTTTCGCAAAAAAAAATATTACATTCTTCCTTCAGAACCTGCAAAAAAACTTTGCCAGAATAAATCACGCAAATGTTTACAGAATTGGCAGGAAAGTACTGAACTGTCCTACGGGAAGGTACTCATTTTAGTTTCTTTTCAAAGCTGTAGAAGGAAACTTATATGAACCCTCTTTGCAACCCTCACATCCACCTGAAGGTTCAAAGAGCGAGAAACGTCGGGTAGAACAAATTGTCGACAATCCTATAGTTACTAGCTTTTAGTAAACAACTGCGTTAAAACTACCCCTTGACTAAAGACAGCACGATAGGGTTCACAATCACAACACCAAACACTTTTATTATAAAAGTAAATCTTGCTACACTAAATGAGAAAATGATTTAATTCATTTATAACAATTTTATAGCTATAACATGAGCACACAATATAATATTAAATTTAATTTAATGTGAAGCTGCTTCTGTGAACATTAAGTGATGTTTATATTCTTTGTTAAATTATCAGTTTAAATTGACATATAATAGTTTACTGCTTCAATACTTGATACTACAGACTAGAAATAGATTTTTTTTTTTAGTAACCTCCACAGTTTAAATTGAATTTTTTATATTAAAAATGTTATTTCCTGTAAAGTGAAAATCTATTTCAATGAACTGCAACGTTTTGTGTCAAGTTAATTGAAGTTTTCTTGTTCACTTTAACCTTATTTTTAAAAGTATGGCGACAAGAAACAAAGACGTGTAGCACAAAACGAAATAAAAGTAAAAAGAGAACGATATTAATTCGAAAACTCAATTCTCTTTCATTCTTTGCCATCGAGAAGAGTTTGCAAATAATTTATTAATGCACATAATATTTTCTTTTATTAGTAATTGATTGATACTTTCACAAGAGTTTTAAGAATTATGATCTAAAAAAATATCTTTTACACCTTTATATATTTCATTTGGAAACTATTTAATTATGTAACAAGTCCAAGTTCCACGACCCGGTGTATGTTATATAATAGAGGTGAGACGTACAGGTCTATGAGGAAATATTTAGAGATAAAGTGACGTCATCGTACATCACAGGCACCCAACTTATCGCCGGCTTGGAATACCTTCCTTTGCTATTGTAACCGTTGGATGTGTAAGTCGCGTTGGAATAAACACTTTCATGGGAGGTAATAAAACTTAAATTACTTTTTTTTACAACAATATAAATAGTAAAATAATTGCTTTAAAATAATTCCTTCTTAGAATTAAGGAAAAAATTTTATATAATTCTTATGATTGTTCTTTATTTTTAAATACAAGAAAAAAGTATTTCCGAATAAAAAAAATCTCTCTCTTCTAACATGTCTTCTCATATACTAGAATTTATAGAGAATAGCGTTACAAGACGTTTTTAAACAAACCTATGCCATAATGAATTGTGGGACTTCCGGGAAAACGAAGACTGGAGCGCAGTTGAACCAAAACGAGGTCTAACAGACACATTGAAGAAAATTTTTTTGTTTATCCCTAAAATTACATTTACACTGAAGACTCCGGTACTGGGAAAGAAGTGGAGACCACGTATCCCGTGTCTTAGACTATTAAGGAATAACACGCCAGGTTGGTATATTTGATAACATAAATATATTCAATTATTTTATATTAGAAAAATAATTCAACTTTTTTATTCAAATAATCCGATACTTTTTATTATAACGTCTATTGACGAGAGTTAGTAATGACTCCAAAAAGGCTATCTATAAAGACTGAATACAGAGTTAAGAAGATATAAATTTTAAATATTCCAACTGTTTGTGAGAAACATCTAAATATTTATAATAAATTTTCCATTAATGTCGGTGTGTGGAATGTTAATATTGTTTTTTTCTTTCTCAATGACAGTTCGAAATACTCTTAAAGTGTATTCGAAAGTGTTTGCAACGAAAAATTGTTCAATATTAAAGCAACATAAAAGTTAGGAATGAAACGAAGGTCGGAAACCAAATAAAGGTATTCGCTAATAAACAAAGGTCAACGTGCGTTGGATACATTAAAATTTTATGTACGCTTTTATATTATATGTAGAGGTAATTGTTTGTAATGTTTTTATGTCCCAGTGTGTTCTGTTAGTCTGTTCGTCGAAATATTATTAGTAGCTCCTTGAATTCCCTCGGGAACACGAGTGTCGGCAGATAGTGTGTACAGCGAGCGACCCGGGTAAATGAACTCTTAAATTATAAGAATGAAATCGTGTTCGTCATAAAATACGTTCTGTTGGTTTGGAAAATATTTAACGCTGCTATTTTTATTTTCAAAAGCGTTCTCATAGACATTTATTTATTTGAAGCTTCAATTACTTTGTTGCAATATATCGCACGCGTATGTCTGAATCAAAACAACTCAAAAACGGTATTTGGAAGAAACAGAACAAACTTGGTATTTTGTTTTTATTAGGATATACTTGTTTATACTATATTAAACAGTTTTGCAAAAACAAACCAGCCTAAGGCTTAATAAACTGTTTTGTTCATGAGTTTAACATTTATCATAGAACACGTTACTTAAATTATTCTTCAAATAAAATTGTCGTTATCGTGTTATTAAGTCACTATACATAAATTAACGATCGGAAGTGTGATTATTATTTAAAAAAGAAATTTTACATAATAAGATCGTTAAAAATTAATAAGTCCTATTCTGTTAGGTTTCCTGTATATAATAATACAAAATTTTTCATGCTGCCTTCAGTCGTAGCACACATACTTTGTTGGTTATTTAAAAACCAACAGAAAAAATATTTGAACTAAGTTAAGGGTTTTCGATGTTTAAAATAAACTCGTTAAGTTTAAGAGCTAAGTAACCGTCGACTATCAGATGCTAGCGATGACTCAAAATCTTAAGGTTTTAAATTCAGATCCAGCCGTGTGGTATAAAAGCATTGTGTTTATTAATATCAACCCTTGATGAGACATTATAATACCTTACAGAGGCTACCTTTTTTTAAAGCAATTTTCCTCACTCGACGAGAAATTATAAAATAATTTCAGAGTTGTTCGAGAGTGAATTCCCAGATAATTAATATTACTAATTGCTTGAGAATTACTTGGCGCCTTGTTTTGTTCGATTGTTTTGGTCGGAACTTGAGATTTTAAGTTTTATGGAATTTGTTGGAGTGAAATAAATTTCCTTTTATACCTAGTTTTGCCAGCGGCTTTGCTTAATAATACACATTGAGTCTTATACAACATTTAATTTAAATAGGCTCAGAGTTCATAACAAATAAATAAAGACCTCACTCCTTTTTTGCTCATTAAACTTCTATTAATATATTTTGTACAGTAAATTTTTACATTTATCAATAAAAAAAAATTTATACTCGTTTCGTATTGTAAAGATATGTAAATAATATTTAAATTTTGATCAGTTTTGATGTTTCTTTTTCATTATATCTTTTTTTTCTTAGTTATAATGATTTTCATTCTTATCGCCTCTTGACCTCTTACTTGCAATATTTAAATAAAATCGGTTATTAACACAAATGTTATTAATTTATGTAAAAAAAATAAATAAGGAATGAACAGTATTTTTTAGTACATAAAAACAACTTATAGATTTTGAATTCATTTTGCATGATACATTTAACATTGAAGAACATACAGACAGACATTAAATGTATAAACATATTTTTGTTTTAGATACAACTTCGGGTTAACGTGTAGCGGAGACGACGCGAGTTATAAAACAAACTTATATGTGTAGTGGTTCTTGCGAGTGGAATTGAGAAAAATGTGATAATATCGTTAGAAACGGAGCCTCGAGACAACAACGAAACTAGTAAATAAACAGGATACGGTTTACTGAGGTCATGAGAAGTAAAGCCTCGTCCTCTCACATGGACTCCAGCAGTTTACAACTTGCTATGGACACTCTAAAAACGGTTTTCATTTAAATTCGGGGACGGTTACTTCAGATAATGTGTTACAAATACAAGAGAACTCTTTTAGCTAAAATTATTAATAATATAACTTTAAAGGATTTTGATTATCGTATATATATATATACAAGTGTCAGTGACTTATATAATAGTGAAATGACATTGTATGTTATAATGAACTGACCGAAGTTACCGGTGACATCTAGTATAACAATAGTTGAAAAACTGCATAATTATAATGTGATCTGAACGAAATATGCCTGCTTGGTTATCTTTGGATATTATTTAAATACACTCATATATACTCGTATATATAAATACACTCTGTATACATCGTACATTCTAATCCTCTGTTTCTATGTATAGTAATGAAAATAAAACAAAGCGCTGCATGACGGCACGAGGGTCGTGAAACAAAACAACTCGTCTGCGACTGTTATAGTTCGAACATCGCATTGTTTACAGATAACACAATCTAGTTACAAGGGAACGATACTTATATTGATACTCGTATTTTTATGCAGACTCGACATACTCCTAGCCACTGCGATACCGCTATGATACTTTGTAAAGCGCACTTTTATATTGTTATATTTATTTGTAACAAGCTCTGTCAATATCAGTTTTTGAAATTGACAATTTACCAATAAAAATATAAAAAAATACGTCTAATAAAATATAGCGTGATTTGTTTAAGTATTAAAAAAAAATCGAAGAACTTGAACGCAATAGTTCCGTTAAGATTTTTAGGACAGAAGTTGTTTGAGTATTATTTCAATTGATATAATTACATTAATTTATCAAAAACAATGCTTTTTGAATTTTGCTTAATGTAACGCACCTATAAGGACACACAGACATTTAAATTGCACAAACATGTATATTACCAGCAGGATATTACGATTTAAAACATATGTTGTGATCATAAAAATAAAATTCCAGCCATTATACACTTAGGTAATGTGTCACAAGAAATATTCATTCGCTAGTACTTGTATAAACAAAATGAAAATACCTTTAGTAATATATAAATTCGAAAGCAAGTAAGCCTGTCTGTCTGTTTGTCTGCTACCTTTTGACGCCCAAACCGTTGAACGGATTTTGATGAATTATGGTATAGAGATGGATGGACCCTGGGAAAGGACATCATAGGCTACCTTTAACCCGATCCCGGATCTCGTCTCCGATCCGAAGACTATACGGGTGGAACCATGAATTGCAGTTCAGATTCAGTGGCCGTAACGGCAGAGAACAACTCTGCCGTTACGGACGCGGACGGAGTCACGGACAAAAGCTAGTAATAAATATTTATTGAATTAATTAACATGAGTTAATGGTGAACCATAAGAATGTTTTCCATTCACTAACATTCAACCGTTGGAATTATAATAACTTCATAATTATTTCAGTTCACCAATTATAAAAATAACTGAATGAAATTCCATACAAACGACAGTATGGCGCCCTTATCGCGGTTTTAATGGGTGACGCCTTTTACTCGTTTTGCCAATAAAAAATAAATTTATTTCAGCGAGTTGCATTTCTTTGTGAATCGTGGCAGCGTTCCTAATAGCTGTTTGACGACCGAAGAAGACATTTAATATCTGACGTAAAAATACAATAAAACGAGACGAATCGTTGGATTTAAAATATAAATTTACCTCCCGACGCCTATTTCAATGTAAGCGAATTTAATTATCAAAAATAAAATTCACTGTACAATGTCACAACACCACGCTCTGAACTACAATATTTTGAGAAGCAATTAAATAAAATTATTTATTAAATTAAAAAAGAATAGAGTTACAGGAAAACGTATGAGTTTATTTCAGCGATGAGATTCCGTGTTCAGTGTAAGGCTGTACAAAGCCAACGGAAACTTTCCCTTGAGTGTGGCTTCGTCAAAGTTTTTGTACAGCTCATGTAATGAAGATGACTAATCTTCGTCTGAATGAAATCAAAAGAAAAATGAGCTGCCATAACAATGAAGAACTTTTAATTTCATTAAAAATAAGGTTCACATGTCATTATTAATCGCAAGGCTTTACAGTAATACAAAAATAACATTTTTTATTTCGTAATTTTGCTATCATAAAAATTAAATTAAATAAAACATTGGTAAAGAAACAAAAAACTATAAATTTATACATTTCAAGTTAAAATACTAATACTCGAGCATTCGAAGACGTGCCGTTGGAGAGAGGATTGCTTTTAAACGAGTGGTAACGTATTAATTAATGTCCTTGACGAGATGAATCTTCGGATAACTCATGTTGCTAATTGGTTGTAAATGACGAAGCATTTTATCACAGACATGATTCCAATTAAATCAATTATGGAAATGTAATTTCATTCGATTAATAGTTTTTCTCTTAAAATAAAAGTATTTAATTTTATTTTTATGCGACGAAAGTGTTTCGTATACATTTTTAAAAGTATTTATCACACAGAGAGCTGTCCTATGCGCTGCCGATTATTTTATTTAAATTACAAAAGTTGACGCGACATACTTAAAACCTTTTTTGCGTATCAGCTTTTGGAATAATTTTTTCACGTACAAAATAAATAATTAATACGATTCCAACAATGAATGAACTTGTTTGTGATTTTACTTTTAAATACTTTAATTGCTAAAAACAAATTTTATTTGTAATATTCAAAATTTTTAATTCTCTTTCCAAGATAAGCGACTTTAAGCGTCAGCTACAATCACGTAAACATCATAACAGCTTAGAAGAGACAATGGACTTGGATATTTCTAAAACAAAATCCTGTACATGAAAACAGTTGCAAATATAAACGAATGTATCTTTAATAATAGTACGCATTCGGGAAAATAGCAGCAGCAGTGAACCGCACGGTTTGAAAAACGAAATAAAAGAAAAATTTACTTTAATTTAAACAAAGTTTTATTTGCTCGAGGAGGAAAACAAAGCGGCCAAAATTCAGTTTCCATATTTGGCTTATTTGATCAGTTGAACAGGTTTTTGTTTGAAACTTGCATTTCGTGCGCTTCGGTTACTGAGATAACAAAAACACACTCTCGATCCGCTTTGCATTTGATGGCCATTACTTGCCAAGTTACCATTGTTAGGGACTTCTGTTTTGTTTACATAACTTCCGTTCCGTGTTTTTATTATATTATACCTTTGGCTTTCGATAAAACGGCTTTTCGATTTGATGCTTTGTAAATGAAGTAAAGTATTTTCAATATTTGTGTGTAATTTTATAATTTGATTTTTATGGGAATATTTACCTAACGACCTTTTGATCTTAAGTTATAAATCGGTTGCTATTATCACACGTGTGAGAAGAAATTTCTTTCCTAAGTCATGATGGCTCAAAAATTTTCTTGATGTTAAAAAGTTCTCCCGAATAAAGGAGAGTCATTTATTCCATTGAGTCTTTTGACATTTTGCTTAAAGTAAAGAAGCCCGTGTGTATGGTTTTGTCAGAATTTCCTTTGTGTATCCTTTTAAGGAAAATTATAAAACTCAGTAACGCTTGTTAGTTCATGAATGACACTTAATAAATATTCATAGTTCGGTTCGTAATAAGTCAGTTTTTTCCTCCACTTCGATTAATGTATATTTAAAATCGGGTCAGAAAACTATCTACAATTAATCAATATGATTTTATGCCAACATACATCTATCATATATCTAATAAAGTTTTTGAAAAAAACGTTACAGTATTATTATTATTTCGTATAAATTATTCCGAGCCGTTAAGAAAAATAAATAATAGTGTGAAAGGTTGTAATAAGGTCAAAGTTCTTTAATATAACACAAAATTACCTCACTAGAATTTAGCAGTTTCACTGCCAGCAGATGATGTCTCTTAGACGATTTTTTTTTGTTTTTATATTTCTTAATAGAAGTATTTATAAAATTACGTCACACCGTCTTAAGACCAATTGGTTGTCAGGTTAACAGCAAATCTTGTCTTAAAAACTATTCTATTGATATTATTCTTATTTTCAATGTATCTTATTTGCTTCATGATATTTTCCACGTATTTTAAAAATTTTATACAAATCAAATAATCTTTTAGTGGATGAAATTTAATGTAATTAACCGCACGCTGTTAAAATTAATGAACACCAATCGAGTGGTTAGCTGTGAATTCATTTAATATTCAAACCACTTCCTGGTTACGGTTATTGGTTACGGTTCTAAAAACTACGAATTGGCTCTTCAAATTATATTCCGTGAGATACGTCTGATGATTTCATTACAATCTTTACATCAGTGACTTTAAACTCTTATCGTGTCAACTTCATGATATCTTTACTCTTCGCTAGTTCCGTTTCAATTTCAAACGTTTCCATCAGAAACTTGAGCCTCGCTTGTGATTCACTGCGACCTTATATTATAAAACTTGAGGTTTTCATTTCTAATAACTTCTCCGACTCTATTCATGATTGTACACTTTAGGACAATACACACTGTGTGATAAACGGGAATATTACCGAATGTTTGATAATAAATGATGAAATCCAATTGTTACGGAGGTTCGGTAGGAGAGTATAATTAAAATCATAATATATTTGATTTATTATTTCTTCACGAAAACTATGAAACTCAGCTTAATTTTAAATATTTGCACTTCAAGTGTTCTCTTATAACGTATAATATATATTTATATAAATGCGATAATTTTAAGCGGCTGTTTAATATTTTAAAATGTTACAATTCTAGTTCTGTAAGTAATAAATATGTACTTAAAATGATATAATTTTATAATACCTCACAGACTTCATTTCCATGGCATCACATTTCTGGTATGACGTAAGATATTTCCTTTTTGTTTGCACATATTTATTAAAATGTAAACTTTAGACGTCAAACAGCTATTAGGAACGCTGCCATGTCTCGGGGAGAAGCTCGATTCGTTTTAATAAATTCATTTTTTATTGGCAAAGGAGTTTGAGACGATTAAACCGCGAATATAGCACATTGATGTTTAGACAATATTTGAAACTGGTTAAGAATCAGAACTGTTACCAGTACAATGTCCATTACTGGCATTTGTTGAGGAGGCATGGATCAGAAATAAGAAATCCCTTCTTATTGGTTATTTAATAACTTTTATTATTTACCATCTTGAGGACAATAACTTAAAGACATCTCGAATTATGTTTGAATCATTTTTTTATATTCAACTTAATAATTTTTATTCTTACTTATTATTTCTTAACTTATCATTATAAACACGCCGTATCTTTTAACTTAAGCACACATTATTTCTGGTCCCGAGCCAAGCGTCGTGCGAACGTCGCGACATAATTTTTTTGAAACCCGATTTGGTTTACAACGAAACAAATAAATTGAGTTATTTCCTCAGTTTGTTTTGTTTTATTATGAAAACATATTTTCATTAAATAAATAATTATTGTGATGATTTTTCTGAGGAAAATGGTTTTAGTTTTCTTTCCTTCGGTCTCTTTTATTAAAATCAACATCGAGATGGGTTCTGTAAATGCTGTATTAAGTCATTCAGTTTGTTTTATTTGTGGTCAAGTTTATTTGTATTACATCATTAATTAAAATGAAAAACTTCTTATCTATCATTTAATGTTTGAACCGTGCGAACATCCCTTGGGGTCTATAGAGACCCAAAAAACAAAAATGTTGATATCTTTTAAAACGGCCTAATTAATCCATCGAAAAGTCCAGGAGTTAAAGCTTTACGACTATGACGAACGGCACACACATACTGATTAAACAGTTGCATCGCTGGCGCAGCGGACGATCAGCTGTACAATGTGGCGGGGTGTAACAAACCCCTTGTATTTAAGAATGTTACGTTTCAGAGAAGCGGTGTAACCTTAATGTAAATTAAATATTGCCAAATAAATCCATAGGTATTTTATATTTGAATTTACCTAGTATAATTTGATATTGGCCTCAATTGAAGAGCACTTGCGCAACCAGACAGATATGCCACGAGCTAAAAATAGATTCTTTTAAACACATAAGTTTCTTGCCCAAACAGATTTGAAACTGCCAAAAAGGATGACAAGATACAAAACAATACATTTGCAATAGGACAAAGTATCGTAAGACCTAGTTGGGTTGTGAGCGATGCAAAGTACTTGTACGTATTAAGCACGACTAATGTTTTTTCGCAAAACTTGAACCAACTAAGATCTCAAGAAGACTAATGGTTTTAGTTCAGTTTTCTCAGATTAATAACTATAAGAGTTTTTTAGTTAAGTTTAATATAATATAAAGCTGAACTTGACAATAAAAACTTTAAAATAATAAAATCCGCGTAGTAAATCCGAATAACACAAGTTTCATTTAAATGAATACTCGCGAAAATCTTAGATCTCATTATGTAAACTTAACAAAATTGTGTCATTTTAGAACGGATTACCCATCTTTGAAAACGTTAGAACTCTTCGTTATATTTGTCGTAATAATTGCCTCTTCTAGTGGTCAAATAATAATAATAACATAATATATGACAAGATGGTGTTCAAAAAGCCCCGCGTAGTGCAGGACTCTACTTTTTTCAAAAAATAAATTCAAAACGTAGTTCTCCTTATATTCTTTTTTATTTTTATATATTGTGTTTGTTTCGCAAGCGCAACCGGGGAATAAGTTTAAAGTACCACAATAGTGTTAAGTACTAATGCTGACTCTGAGCCATCGGTGGGAATGGGAGATGGATTTAAACATATATTCCGTCTTGAGTCAATCGTTTCGCTGCCACCAAACATTATTTGTTTCCAAATATTTAATAAAATAATGATAGTACAATTATAAACCGCGTTGTTCCCCGCCTTTGCAAAAAGATGACGTCATCACATAACTATAGAATATTGAAGCTCCTCGTAGTAACGAAACCTGTTAGTGTAGATTGAACTGGTGACTATATTTAAACAGGATTATAAATCAAAGAGTGTTTTGTAGTTTAGTGTAGTTAGTGTAGTGTAGTTTCATATTTCACCTAGTTTCCAATCTTATGACAAAATTTTGTGAATTTCATAGAACACTATTAGTCTCACTTCTATGATTGTTATTCTAAGATACAAAAAGTCATATCGCCTGACAACTCTTTTTATAATAAAGTTATCCATATATTAATTCTGGTAAAATTTCAAAATCTCATTTCTTACAAAGGAAAATTTTATTTTATAAGAAAATAACATCAAATTATTTACGACGTCAAAATATATTTTTTCCCTCAAATCTCATTTATAATATTTTCATATTTCAGTAAATAATTCAGCATTTAACTTTGTTATTTATTAACTGACGATAAAAAGTCATTCTTGTGTCCGTTTTTATGAATTTGTTAATTGAATCATTGAAACGTATTTAATGAAGTTCGAAGAAAATTATGGCGTCGTATGAAAAAAATGTTTATAAAAGTATGAAATACAAAAAGCAGTTTGTATGAAGATAGTTTAAGATTGATAAATGTTTTCATTTCATAGTTTAGATCTTATTGAAACTTCTATCACAAAGAACATCTGAAACACGTTCTTACAAGCTCCTGACAGTTCGTTGTAGTCTTAATAGCTTTGCGAGTACTTTCTGTATGAGATGTTATTAAATTTTTTTCTATTTTCTTTTTATTTACACATTTGCCACAGTATTTATTACACGAGAAGTAATATACAATAGCAGTAGGAAATGTATCACTATTATCAGAATTTAAATTTTTTGTTGACAAAAAACAAATTCAATAACGTTTTCACACGTCTTTCAGTTTTAATTTAGTCCTGAGATAGCCGCAAATATCTCAACCCGTCACCGGCGTGCGAATCGGCAATTTTATCAAAAAATCCAATTTCCGCCTTCGCCTGTCACGTACAGTCAGCAGAAAAGTTGGAAAAAAACTGCACAGCGAGCTTGAAATTTATAACTTTTTGAACGTTTGCTACGTACAAACAAAAAAAATAGGGTTTAAAATAGTCTGACAGAAATATGTTTACAGAAAAATATTCAAGTAAAACTGATATTTATAAAATGAATACAACTTTTTCCAATATTGAGAGACCAAAGATATTTGATTGAAAATTATAAATAGTTGATTGAATTCCATGGCTCATTTTAATTAACAAAATTACGTTTGTCATCACAACCAACAAAATAAAAATCAATGTTTCAAGCGATTTCATAATTTAAATTCCAAATATAATATAACTTTGTCTGCCGGATGTACTCGGCTAATCGATGTATTAAGGCAGTATCGGCTTGTCACCGGACCGTCGTCACGTTGCCATGACGTTCCTTTACCGATTGTAGAACTCGTTACTTCACTCAACAGATAACGAAACAGAAACCTCACATGAAAGTGTTTTACGATATTTGATAAAACACGAACAGATACCTTACTGCAATACATCGATAGTTTTGACGGTTTCATAAAGTTATTCTCTTCAACATTATTCACGTTCCTGTTTTTTTATTAGTTTTAATACTATTCACAATAAATATATTACTTTACATACATTTAGCTACAAGAACTCATATGTATGGATTACTAGAGCTTAATATAAAAATTAAGGTTATTAGATCTCAACGAAGACTAACTTTATCAGATTTACTATTATAAAATCTCACGGAGTCCACTCTTACTATGAACTTTAAACATTATTCTAAGTCGTGGTAAATATTTGTACACTTGATATAAATTCCCTAATATTATAACATCAATATGTTCCAGAATAAAAATGGTTTTTAATTTTATGAACAACATAGCCATTTCAATTTGTTTCTGAGCTTTGGTGTGCGAAAATAATTGCGTCATACTGACAATTGATATTGCTACGTTTACAGTCTGTTCTCAATAAGAAATAAATCCATTAACTTGAAAATATCATAAAATAAAACATACTCGCATTATTGAGACACTCCAATAAACTTAAATCAAGATACTTTAATAAATTGAATGCAAACAGTGAGACTTATCATTTCAAATGCAACTCTACGCAATGAGAGGACGGCTCAAAATTCTATTTAATTTAAAGAAATCAGTTTGTCTGTAGAGTTAGAGAAAGCGCAGCTCGTTTGAGGAAAAATCCAAAAAATAAGCGTATTATATCTAATTGGAAGCTTTTGGCTGATCCTTTTTCCGATAATTAGTAATTAATTGTGTTCTGACAATTTAAGGTTTTTTTCGTCGGAACGTTTCATTCCTTTGTCTAATTTTTAATCAGAGCAAGAACATTTTAATGCATAATTATATTTTTAATCTTATACATTAATCTTTATAATATTTATTTATAACAAAGAAATTAAATTTAAAGAGTCTCCTAAATCACGACTCAAACACGGAGACTAGTTAGTTCTAGAGAGCGTTCTCAATAAATTGTGAATTTGATGATAATATCTTAAACATGTAACAGGCTGAGTGAACATCTTTATAGCAAAATAAAAAGTTTGTAGTTTTTATGGAACTGCGCATATTATCCGTGCGATTACTCGCACCGGAAAATCAATAATCAATGGCAGTTCCTACAGCAGACGAAGAACTAGAATAAAGACATGTTCTTTGATGCCATTCGTGGAGACCTTCAGTATTTATCGTACCAAGAAGCCTTCTGACGCTCTCTGAAGCTGTAACAACAATATTTGTGACTTGTGTAGCATGAACACACTTAGGTACATGTGTATGCTCAAGCTAGTCATAATATTTAATGAGAGTGAAGGTTTGTTAATAATTAACCAATAGAAGTCGCTTGTACTCTGCTGCGGTTCCTTTAATAGCTTCATCTCGTAGTTAGTGAACTGAGGTCGTTCGCTTCGATAAAGTTAAAAACTATTTTATATTAATGACGAGAGCCATTAATGTTATAAATTAACAATCAGTAAGAGAAACTTAAGTTTTGGTAACAGGACATACCTAGAGGTACAGATTCTATCTTCGAGGTAAAACAAATAATTTCGAAAGAATAATCGGAGTCCGTTACGCATTGGAAAAAATATGAGATGGCTTCGTAAATCATAGCGCCTATTAAGTTGATTGGAAGATCCGCGTAGTATATCCGAAAATATATTAGTTTCATTTAAATGAATAAAACTCGTGAAAGTCTTAGATCTCATTGATTGGAATATTTGTTCCTCGTGACTCATTCAAAAGTATTTTTATGGCATCAATTTGACAAAAAACTGTATTTAAATGCAGAAAAAGTATATTCATCAAAAACAAATATTAGAACTGAGACTTCGCCTTTACATTATATTATATGATATTATAACTCGCGCAATGACCAACAGATAGTCAAGTATTTATCATTGATTATTTCTTTATAATCTGTGTAAAAAACGAACATTGCTCTTAATATTAGATCTAGGAAAAACTATAAGTGAGCCCCTAAGTATCCAGGTGACATCATAAATCTCAGCGTTCTATATTTCCAATATAAATAACCTTTTCTCTCAGTGTCCGTGGGATCCATAATAACCCCATTATCGAAATCAGACGTGTCACAAACTTGTCTCTCACAAACATCTAAGGCTACATTTATTTCTCGTATAATTGACACAGGCTTTGTCTGAGGGTTCATTGTTATAAATTAAATGAAACTATTATATCCACTTGTTTTAATTTCCAACTAATTTTCTCACAAAGAAGGTTCCATTAAATTTTTAATGATTTGGTTTTGACAAACTCTCAAATTTCTTTTTTGTTACTAAATAAATCTTTCTATAGGGCTTTTAAAAAGTGTAACTATGAACGATACCGATTTTAATAAGAATTCTATATTGTTTGTTTTCTGGTTATATAATATTTAACTTTAACTTACTTTTTATGACACAAAAATTCATATCTATTTCGCACAATGCTCTGCGAGTAATAAATTGGTTGCAAGATGGCTCTGTTTTTCCGAAACTGACACTGGATATTGATACTACGACTGAAACATTCGAATAATGGAAATAACACAGTGAAAAGATATTAGTTCACACATGATGCTGTACTTTTTTCAACTTTAATAGGAATCTGGTTATATAATTGTGTATATGAAAACTATTGAAATAAATCACAAGCATAGTCCACCGTGATTGTTTATCCTATAAAGGCGTTGACTAAATCCAAATATACATGTTACTTACATGTTTATTACTATATAAATACACAACGTTAATCAAAACAATTCATTAAATTTTTCACGTCTCTAGCAAAAGACAACAAAATTTACGTAAAACGTCATTTTATGTAAGCCGTAAGAAATTCACGAAAATTTCAGATAGGGTCAGTAGCGGTATAAAGCTAGATAGTTAAATACTTATTTGTGGAATTCTCTTCTGAATAAATATCACTAAATCAAAACATAACACGCACGTTGCTGAGTCGTATTAACATATTTGGAAAACAGTCGGACTTCTACTCTGAATCAATACGTCTCAGTAGTTTCTTGTATATTTTGATTGAATCTTGAACTCAGACATTTGAAACCAACAGACCTTGAAAAATTCCAAGACGCAGGGCATTATCCAGTTGAGAACGCTTTCGTTTCTTTGTTGTATCTATTTTTTAATTGTTTTATATTTCACGAATAAAATAATGGAGAATAAAATGAAGATGTCAAGAGAAATGTTTTCAATTATTTAAATCATTGAGAGCTGCGAAATATATTACAATTTAATATGAATATGTTGCAATCTTGGAAGTCTCTAACATAGATTGGAACACTTGAGACATCATGTGTTTGGACTCTGTCCAATGTTAATATTATCATAATGTGGACGATATCGCACTGCGGTCGAAATAAAGCATTTCGGTTCAAGCAATGACACATCATACTTTCAGTTGCTAATCGTAAAACACCCACCGAACCCTTTGTATATAAGACAAACGAAGTCAAAGACGAAGAATATTAAATACCAAAACGACTAAATCATAACCTAAATTACAAAGTACAATTAAAACCGTTATAAATAATAGCATCTCAGCAAAATGTAACGTTTATAGGCAATAAATTTGTGAAACAACCATACATTGGACATTTTGTAAATCCGTATGACAAACATGAGAACTTCGAGGGTTTATTACAAATACTTGATAGTTGTGACGACGGTGTGACGGCGGCCGGTACAAGGACTGACGCGCTCGTGTCGGCACAATTTAAATTGAGTAATGTTGATTCACTCGTTATAACTTTAAATTGCCAGCTTCCTTTGTTTAAAATGATCGGAATTAATAATATTTGCTCTGATATTTTTTGATTCTTTCGGAACTTTTGGATTATAAGGATATCCGAGAGTAAAATAGTTGTGAGAAGTGAATCACGCCTATATTACCAATTTTTAATTGGTTAAATTGACTGTATCAATTTTTTTTTTTTTAAATAATAAAATCCGCGTAGTAAATCCGAAAAATACTAGTTTCATTTAAATGAATACTCGCGAAAATCTTAGATCTCATTACAATTTAACCAATGCTGGATGTGAAGGGAACAATTTTGTTAAGCTTATTCCAACGAGTTTTTATATATATATTTGTTAAAATGCCTTGGTCTTCTTTTCAAAAGGTTGAGATTTAATCTATTTAACTTTTCTTCTAACCCTTATAAACTCCAGCAGCTGTATCTTAATGTTCCTGAGACACAAATCCATTAGAAGTACCGAGAACACTGAGGATTTCTTTATAACATTATTTAAAGGTTATAATCTGAAGCTAAATGATTTTTTCGTTCTTAGGATGGCAATAGAAGTTCATTTTCTATGTGAAATCGTGAATATTGTTTGTCCTCACAGCGAGGCCATGGCAGCGCGGAGTCAGCAACGTCAGATGTTATATGTTATTTTATCTCCGTGTGTTTGATATTGGCATTATTGGCACTAACCTGGTGATGTTTGTTAATTATTTATATATTTTTACGTAACTAAACACGTAATACTAAAATAAAAATGCATTTTTTTCTTACATTATGTCAGGAAACAAAAAATCCATATATTATAAATACGTAATTACCTAATGAAAGCAAATTTATTAATTTCTAAAAAATCAGTTTTAAAAGCAGGTTGTATTTTTTATTTCTATCCGTTGAGAGTCATTTATTTTCATTCATTACGCGAAAGAGACAGAAAATGTACGCCGCAAATTAGTATTTCAGTTTTTAAGGTTTCCGAGCGAGTGAGAAACAAAATAATAATATTTATAATAACTAATTCAGTTTCAGAGCAGTTATTTATTAAGGTGGAAACACCCTTTCATAAAAAATGTTGGAGCCGAACAAAAATGAGGTTTTCTCCGTGATGTTTAGATCAATCAGACATAAATAATAATCTGACAGCACAATTTTTCCAAATAGTAATGTTGCTCTAAGTCAAAGTCTTTGGAGTAAAATCAAATTTATATGTAGTACAGAAATATAACGTCCGAATTCAAGAGATATTAAATGTTTGCTTTGAAGCAGATAAAAACAAACATTCAGATAATTGTAATAAATAAATTGTAACTGTAAGTACTGTCATTGAACAAAATACATTTCAGCTTATCATGATCTCCAAATTATTCAAATCGATGCCAAGCTAAGAACTCAAGAATGAATGAGGGTTGTAACAGTTATTATAAAGGTTATACGGTTATATCGTTATCAGGATAATGCCGCCATAACGGATACTGCAGACCGCGGCGCAGGGGAAGGGTTAATTCATTGTCTGCCTTAATAATTTGCTATTTAGGTTGGCGATGGGAGTTTATAAGAGTATTTTGAACATGATTTTTTCGATACTATATAATATATTATCGTTAAAAGCTCATTTTGTTGTGAAATAGACAGTTTCTGAATAAATATAACTCTTAGACCACTTCTATGCAAAATTTTGTGACAACTGGCTTTACATCTAATGTAAGTATAAACAATATTAAGTTTCTGAATTATGAAAAACTAACAGATAGATAAATATTTAGACAAAATATATTTAAGTTTCGCTACAAATATACTAAGTAGTTCACTATGTCTTCCGTCTGTCACGATATATAAAACCAAAACATATGTTGTGAAACGCAGTCGCACAAAGGAAAATAATAAATTCAATTATTCAGAGTTCACTCAAAATTTGAACATCAATTGATCTAATTAAGGCAAGAAGTCCGACCAGACGATTTCCAAGTCTAATTGTCTGGAGACTTGTCATAATTGAGTAGAATTTTTATAAAGCTCCGCGTGCCTCTGGAATCAATAAATATAATATTAATGTTTCCAATCCAGATAACTTTTGCCATAACTTTAAACATCGAAATCTTGTTAACTCAAATTCAACGTAAACCTTTTTTTTCCAAACTCTTTGATTTCTATTTCTGATTATGAGCAGACTAATCCTTCCATTAAGCGCTGTCATATCAAATCAGACCAGAATATATTTATTTATTTATCAAGGTGAAGATTGTCCAGTCGGCGATAGATTTAAAACAACGAAAGGGAGAGCACCATTGAGGAAAGTCGCTATGTACGAGTAGTGTTGTTTATCCTTAAGTAATATGTTGAGATGCCAAAAAGATTTATGGATAGTCTGATGGATGGGGCGGCCGCGACTTTGTTGTTGTGTTACTATAATTGAACGATAAGAGATTCTTGTACACAGACATCAGCTCTGAAAAGGGAAACGTGTATACTACACTCACGTCTCACATGTTGAACGAGGCGAGATTATTAAAAATAGCGTTACGTTACAAGAAAAGAGACTTAAAGATCGTTTTATATTACGATATACGAGTATATTCACCGTCGGAATGAAGTCATTTAATTAAAACGATTATTTGCTTCAATCTCCCGGGAAATGATCCCGCACTAATTAATACGTTCTAATCGAAAATAATTAACGATTAATTGGGAAAAATATCACATTAACGCCAATAACGGAAATTTAAGCTTTACGTTTGTGTATTAAAGACGATTTTGCTGTATTAGATTTCTATAATTGAGGGTTCTCAATAAATCGGCGAGGGGTTAATTTGTTGACTTGTGGAAAATCGAGATATTTTAGTAATTAAGCGATTCATCGATGTACCCTTATATCGTAACGGTTTATTTGATTGGTGCTCTGTAATCAACTACCCGTCATTGTAAATAGTTAGATTTGTTCAGTAACATTTACTTCTAGTCTCATGATACTCGTCATTACCATATTTTAAAGGTCATATCATTAATTCTGAGTCTTTTCCTGTTGTTTTAGTTCTCTCTGTTGAAAGTAATTCTGTAATTGTTGTTCTACTTATCGTCGTGACGTCCTCCGCGACTCAACTCCCAAGTGATATATGAATGTACCGAAACTCAGCCGTCGCTTGATGATTTCTCTAAAGCTCGTGATTTGCTAATCGTTCCGTCTAAGTCTTCACTTCATTTGCTAAGAGCTCCGACTAATCCACCTCTCTGTTGAGACGTTGTTTATGTCTGATATTTGTATTGTATTAATTAATTACTTTACGCTTCGTGTTTTGCATTTGTTTCAACTGTTTTCTTATATTTGTTTTAAGTAAAAGAGTTTTTTTATATAAGTACCTAGTACTAGATTTCTCTGTAGTATTAATCAGGGACCATAATTGATTCATTATTTGAAATTCAATAGCAGAATATGTGTAATTATGTTTGACATTTAGTGATGCTGCGCGTACGGAACGCGTATTGAGGAATCTTCACAAATTGACGTATTATTTGTGTGAGTCAGAGTTATGATAATATGTAGGATGTTTATTTTAATATATATATATATTATACATTTTCTATGACAAACATATTCTTGTACACTTTGTGTGCTTAAAGGAGGTACAAAGTTTTCGTTTCTCATATTAATATCGTATGTCAATATTTTTATATTATTCACATTATTAGTAGTAATATTTGGTTACTATATGCTAATGAAAAATGACAGCGCTTTAATAATTTAACTAACGACAAAACAGTAGCGCTTTATTAACAACAGAATATAAAAAAAATATTTGCTACTAGTCAATAAAATGTTGCCATGTCATCGTTTATTCGTCACCTTAATATTTAAACGAGCAACATTTCACAAACTAAACCAACACAATAGGTGTATAAATGCTTAATTCGTGTAATTTATATCTATCGCAGTTTCATTTGCGCTCAGCAAATCGTCCATCACACTGGAAGCTGTACTAATTGCATCTTCATCTCAGTTAAGACGCTATTTACTCTGTTAAATAAAGATTAACAACTATTATTAATTATACTTTTCAGGCGACATTTTTGTTACGGAGCCTGATGTTTGTTATTATATGAAGCGAACTCATTACTGCGCGTTTATTTCACATACAATTTTATATTTTAATACGAATAATTTTTATAATTTGTAGCAAAGCCACTGCAACTCACTGATTTTAAATATTGGATTGTTAGGTACACATATCCTAGCTTAAAATTTAGAGGCAAACAAATATATCTATTATGACCTTCACAGTTATTAAACATCAAACATTTTAACTCAAGTTTAAGTTCTTAGAAATGGGCATTTCTTTCGATATGTTGGCGTCATTAAAATGAAAGAATTCAAAGACGGAAAAAACAAGTGCGGTGATGTTGAAAGCCATTCATAAATAATCATAAAAACCTCAAGATGTTTACCTGAAAGCTGAGAGATAATTAAATACAAATACGTCACAATAAAACGGGCCCTAACACAACAGATGAAATCTGTTTTCGTAGTCGAATTCCTTGATACTCGAGATCTCTTCAAACAGAGCCTCCCCTCTCTTGTGAAGTGTCCTTCAACTCACTCGTGATACGACAATTCATTTAATTTATTCGACAAATAAACGAAATTGAGATATGATTTGTTACTGTGTTTTTGTAAATATTTACTGAAGCACGCGAGTGGTACGTAACTTTAATTATAACAACTTAAAAAATAGCGAGCTACTCTCGATGTAAGTATCAATAACCGTTATAAAATATAATTCGCTTCGTTTTGTTTTATTGCTGAATAGAACATTTTTAATAATAAAGTTACAAGTCTTGTTGCCTTTTGCAATATTTTTGTGTAAAAGTGTTCACTTTTTAATTTAAGCAACGTCTCTGTGTTCTCGTACCTAATGAGTTCGTTGTGTATTAGTTATGCGCCGCGGGTTGTCCTGTGATGAACGCGGGTTCATTATTCACGCTAAACACCTTCATTATCGTTTTTGCCTAATTAAACAACTGACAGAAATATTGTATTTTAAACTTTAATTATTCTATTCATTAAAGTTTTCATAGCTGGAATATATTTTAGTAAATTTCTAACAAAAAATTTGATGTGAGATTTAATAAAATTATTTAAAATATTGTATCATAAGTAATAGCACACTAGGGACGCTCTGATATCAATTTCTGACACCACTGTCACACCCTTGTCTTTATGTGTAATTATTTTCTCGATTATGGTTTCGCTAACGGATGATCGAAAAATTATCTTATTTATTACCTACGTATTATTTATCGCGTTAACTTACATAACATTACATCTTCATATTAATTTATAACGTAATTCAATGATTCAAGTGCCCCTTTGATGATCTATAACTAAATTGTTTACAATAATGATCACTATCTCATTATAAAGCAGTTTCGAGTCATCGCTTTGACACAAGTTAATATTAATTAGCACTTAGCTGTTCCTCCGACGCGCTAAATCGATTAACGCCCTCACAGTATTAACCTGTAATTATTGTAATTATGCAAATATCAGGACGTCATCTGGGAACACGGCCAGTGATCAATTATAGACATGTTGAACGAGAATCTTGTTCGAGTTTCTTATGATTATGTTAATGTTAAGGGTTTTGACGTAGGTTGATGCTGGAGCGAGTGGAACGAGCGGCCGTTAGGAATTTTCAACCCTTGTAATAAAAAAAGCTTTTTATGGAGTCCGTATAGAGCAATCCCGTCTCATGTCAATTTGAAACGTTCATTGTAATACAGGTGTCAAAACTCATTGCGGAATTTGTGGAACTAAAAACATATTTAGAGTGATACGAATATACTCCAGTGTTATTAAAAGAAGTTTTTTTATGAACGAGAATGTTCGTTAACTTCATTCTCAACATGTGAACCTCGGTCCCGAGCCGCTCGGAACCGTCCGGCATATAATATTTATACTCTTATATCGTCACGGCTTGTGTCGTAAGTCTGAAAATTAATTATTTGTCAACTCCATTTGCACGAGGGTTCATATTCAAGCTGGAAGCATTGTGTCTGTGCTAAATCACTCTCAATATTCCGTATTGACAGTTCTTAAATGTATATATTATTTAATAAAGCCTTCGCTCTTCGCAGCCTCCATCCTGATTCCGCTATAATACAAAGTATTATAAAGCCGAACTATTTCCCACGCTACTACTCTTGTTATACTATCTTTATACAATTTTAAGGGATTTCAGTAAACTTAGTACGATGAAAATTGACTCTTAACATAATTAGTTATTTAAGAATAAAACTGAACAGTCGGAAAAAAAGGAGATCCGAACTTGTAAGAATTGTAAAATGGTTATAAAGACAAATAGACATTGTAATTTAATTTTATTTTATTTTTAATAATACTAGAAATAATAAATTACCTGTCATTGCCTAAGTTCTGATATCAAAATTGAATAAATATAAGAATACATAAGTAAGTTATTGATGAAAGCCTCTTCATATAAAACATTCCCGGCGTATGTGTGTAAGTGAATTCCCGAACTCTGTTATTGCAATTTCCCACCGTTTCCAGAATTTTGCTTCTAAGTTATTTTCTGTTCCGACAGTTGTTGAGACGTGAATATTGTATTCGTATTTTAACACTATTTTATCTCAGAGTTTATGAGAAAATTTATACATTTATTATGTCAGAAACATTATAAGTGGGGTATTATTTTAAAGAGAAAAATGAAAATTAGTTTGAAGTAAATCAAAATACTGAAGAAAATGTCTTCTTTAATAATTTGCTAATCATTTTTATTTGTCTCAAATCAGCAAATAAAGAAATGTCTCACTATTTGATACTGAGACAAGGTTACTTAGTATATAATACTAATAATTTGGTTTGGTAGAGATAGGTGCTTGGGCGGTGGAGATGAGCGTTTAACACGCGTAAGATAGGGCCCCTTAAACGTACACCTGATCGCAAGTCCCAGGTACTGTAGAAGTTCCTCTCCCTGCAACGCGATGGACCCGGCACCCGCACGGTGAATCCATGGAATGCTGAGAGGTTTCGTCTCATGAACAAAAGTTTAATCAGTATCACTTAAACTATAAATAAGTTTATTTTAGCAAAACGAATCAAAACAAATAAATCTGTGTTCTTGTATGAGCTTCGAAGGTTATAATTGATTTATTATATTTGTTAAAATAAAATAAAGTGAATTCCAAACAGAATTCACCAATAATATATAGTTTCTCTATGACTTATTGTTATAGTATTTGTCTTTGCATTAAAAAGGTTACAACATGAATACAAAGTGTGTTATAGATATAATTGATTACACAATATTTAATACGTATATTACGTTAGTAACCTTCATCACAACAACCAGCTCCAGTACAATGTATCAGGAACTGTTTTAGCTAAAGGATCTCTCACGAGGGTATGACAAGGGTGAGTCGTGTCACAGGCGTCTTATGACTTGTTCTGATACTGTTTCTAGAATGACTATTATTGTAAATTAAAATCACATACAGAGCTCTATATAGCGAGAGTGTAATATATTAATATAAGATTTGTTATACAAGTTCGTGGACTGAAACGTAGTCGAAAGGACACGTTCGTGACGAGGGTGAGTGAATCGGGCGTGTTGTGACTTATTCAGATGTTATGTAACATTTGTGTGAAGAGGATGTGTGTGGTTATATGGAAAAGATTTTTAATATCGAGCCGAGGACATATTCTAATATATAAATCAGAAATTTTATTTAAATAAAGTAGGACTATATTCTATACATTTGTAAGTACTATTGAGTGTGATATTTATTCGAAGATTTCTATGTCTTTGAAAACATTATATCATTAGGTACTTTAATTTTACTTCTACTTCATTAAAAAATTACAATAAATATGATGTAATTAATGCCTTTATTTCAAGACATTAGAGCTAATATAAAAATACGGCTTGTATTTTCTGAATAAAATGTGCACATGAATCTGTATGCTCTTTTATTTACATGAAGCTGTGCGGGTGTCACTTAGCACTTAGCAGTGATCATCCGCATCCGCCTAAATCCAATAAACAGTTTTAATTAATTCCACCAATAAACTGGCGTCTGATTGCGGCGTTCAATGAAACAGAGCGTTTCAACGAATGAGATAACGTTCATACATTTCAATGATCACTAATAATTTGATCGAGCAAACTCGTAAAATTTTAATTAAGCTCAAATCACGGTCACAGATACATTTTCATTTATAAAACGATTTTCATCAATCACACTCATAAAATATTTAACTTTACTAATTGCTTTATTATTATAGATGTCACTTTGTTCGTAAAAAAATAGTTGTATTCATCATAAGTTACGTATGTAAATATGCAGATGACACAAAGTTCATCTCCTCATAAATGAGTTTCGGGGTTAAAGTATTCAGAGTTCACAGTTGTTTCTTTCTTCGGAGCTAATGACGCGTCACTCGGACCGGATTACTTTAATGTCATATAAAAGTTACTTGTAATATTTAAAGATCGTTATTAAAGAAAACTAGACTTTATCTTTATAAGGATTCACTTTAATTTACAATGTAATCATAGAACGCATTGTAATCATAGAACTGAGGTATAAAGCTGGATTTAGTACAGTTTACGAAATATATTTTTTTAAGTAAAAGAACAATCAATGAAAGGGAAATAAAGCGAAACCTTTAACTCGAGGTATTGTTTTCTATAAGGTCCTAGACAAACAGAAGCTTGAGTCGTTTTTATTACAATCGTTATAAACGAACTCTATTTATGTAAGAATAAAGGGACCATAAAGAAAGGTTGTAAAGGAAATTAAAATATAATAAATTATCTTCGGCTCATTTGACGGAAGCCGCGGGGCGCCGCTAGTCACACCCATTGTTATGAACAAAGCCGCTTTATTTAAAAAAATAACTTCACTTTGAATTATGATGTTTTTATAATCAATTGTGTTCGAAAACAACAAGCCTAGTGGAGCCTTTGTCTTCTCGAGGATATCAAAGATTAATGGTCACGGAAGACGTTTGGGGAAACTCACGATTCATAATTATGGTTCGTTTAAAATAAATGTATTTTCATTAAAATTAGTTTTTCTGACATGTATAAACACTTAATATCTGAATCATTTAAGTTTAAGAGGTCGTAATGTAATTGTAAAGATGCAACAAAACGTAGCAGAAAGTTTATCCCAGTCTTAAATATTATAATTTAATTTAATATGGCGTTCTCATTAGTTAATTCAAAACTAATAGTCATCATTTAATTTAAGACTTGTCTATAATAATTAAGACAATTTTTTTAAGACACTTAACGTCCGCTCGTCTATTTAATTGCGACATAATTTCTCACAGAACTTCCTAATTAAACAGCCCAATATTAAAAAAAAAGTGAGGCCACGTCTAAATTAAAATTCTTTTCATAATAAAATGAATTAAATTATTAAAAAAAATAAAACTCACCGTCAAGAAGAAACAGCAGACGGAAAATGAGGTGACAAATCCTTTTCATCTTTATCATTTAATTTACGTCTTCTAATTAACTCGGCGAGTGATTCTCCTCTCAGTGACAAACAAACATACAACGACACAGACACAGGGCACAGTATATGAATATTATAATGGTGATACAAATATTATCATATGTTTTGTAACTCGCGAGTTGTCTACTGACACAAGGCGAGCTTCACACTAGCGACGTGCGACCGCGGCGAGGCGTCCACTCTGACTGGCGTAGAGTCTACGTAGAGGCAGCGTAGACCCTCTACAACGCTGATCGCGCTACGAGAGTTATCCCGCGCATACAATACTGAATACACTGTTATATTTAATAAAGTTTTTAACTTAGCATTGGCGCACGGCTTTACATCATATATTGTTACATTTATTATTAACTTCAATAGTGATTGGGCTCATTTTGAATTCATTTGTTTCATAAAAGGTATTAATATATTTCAATATTAATTTTATTTTTCTACTGGAACTAGAAAGAATAATTCATTAATGTTCACAACTATTATTCTACCTTTATTTATGTTACCTTCTTACTTACTTTTGTTCCGCTTCTTCGATTTATATTTTGTTTTCATGTTTTTAAGATCGCCAAATATATGCATATCTTCTGCCAACACAAGCGCTATCTGGTGACAGAATGTAACATTGTATCTGTGACGTATCAAGATGATTTATAAAGACGTTCTGCAAAGTATTTTAGGTTTAAGTTAAATTAAATTAAATATATATTATATATTAAATAAATTTTAATACTATTTAGTATTTTCCAATAGCTTCTTTATTTATATATTTGTTGTTTGTGGATTGTAAAAGAAAAAAATTACAAGACTTTTATATATTTAGATTTTGAGACTAGAAAAAGTATGAAGACTTTTGAATAATTTATGGAAAAGTGTGACAAATGTCTTATTAACATTTTAAAATAGAAACAAGTATTCTGTTTATATATTTGAAACATTACAGTCAAGTAAATGAAGTTACAATCCGTTGGAGGGTTATAATAATAAATTACAATCGATCGGCTTAGAGAAGATTCTCGTCGAGCCTTCCTATGGAGCCTGACAGTCTCCTCACAGACGCCACACTTGATACTCTTCAACATCCTACACATATTAAGAGTATGTCCGTGTTCGGGATCCCTTTACTCTTAATCTCTCAATAATTGTAATAACAAATTTCAAATGTTCATAGAACTCGAGATTTCTTATTTTTTTAAATATTTTATGAGCATTTAAATTGTTATTAAGACTTACAATAAAGGTAGTATTGATCAGTAACAACGTTAACACTTCATCCACGTCCCGAGTCTTGTGTGACCCCAGCCTAATGAGGAGGTCGAACTCACTGAATATTGCTTTACATTGTAATAATATTTTGAAATGTTTTTTGTCTTGAAACTTCGCTGCTTTTGATGAATAAAATTGTAGTTTTATTATATATAGGAGAATATCTGTTTAAAGACGTGTTGTTCCCTGTTTCTTTATTAAGTTCTAGATACAAAAAAATGTAATATTAAATGCTAAAAATTTCTAAAGAGACTATAAATTATTGAAAAACACGTATATCGTTTATAATAATTATAACGAGTAGGGCTCGAGCAACATATAGTTGTATTTATAAGTACCTGTATTTCAATAACACTTGGAATATAATTTAGCAATAAATAACAACAAATAGCAACTTTATTAAAAGTTGGAAAAACCACATTTTATTTAACAAAATTTTAATAAGTAAAATGAGATTTCATCAAACATTGAAGCCTTTTAAAACATTAAATTAGCTTGTTCAGTAGGTGGCGTGTTTTAGTTGTATAAACAATGTATTTTTACGCGTGGAACGTGCACCATCATAACTCGCCTGTCTTTAATATATTCCTTATAGAACATATTTTTGGTCCAAATTTAATTATATTTGACAAACTTTTTAAAGAAGATTAGTAGTTACAAACATAAAGAAAGATAGAAATATTTATATTTAAAAATTTTAATCTTTTGAGATAATTTTCGATAACTTTTTTTACTACAACATCGCATTGATATAACAACATTGTCTATCGCTCATTAAGTTATTTCAATAATCGTTTTATTCTTCATTTCTAGAAGTGAGAATTTATTAGCTAACACTTAACATAGTTTCGGGTCTTTAACTTTAAGTTTCACGAATCAAACCAATTTTAAACTCGGATCCTGGACAAGTTGTGTGGATTATTGCACATGGATAATTCAAAAGTGTAATGTGATTTTTTCTCAATGGCGTCATTCTATTCCAGCTTGTGAAAGTATATCATCGACGTTTTGTGACATAGCAATAAGATGTATGTTACGTACGCGCTATATATTATAAAATAAATGAAGATCCCCGAGCAAGATCGTTGTATGGATAAAATATCATATAACGAATGAAGCCGCTGACTCCGCGGAACCAACACCAAGCCATGTGAACCAGAAGATTCCTGATACCACACAAGCTATGGAATGGGATTGCTATCCTAACATCGGGGCAATCATGTAGTCTTAGGTATAGGGTATAAGTTTTAATGTGTAATTTTTATTATAAAATACATATAAGTAAGTTTCGTAGTTTTCCTGTGAACCTCCGGTTGCCACCTTATATAATTTGTATGTAAATATAATGTTATGTAATAAAAATGTAACACAAAATTATAAAAGTCTAAAGAGTCAAACATTTAGAACGTTTCCCGATATGATACACAAGATACCTGATATTTGTTATGAAAAAATAAATTTATCGCCCACGAGGAATGGAACTTATCTAAGAACATAAAAGGTTCTGACTAGTGCTTAAGCATATTTCTAGAACCAAAAAAGTTATGTTAAAATATTATAAACAAAAAAAATATAAGTTTTATTTCAATGAATACTCGTGAAAATCTTATATCTCATTATTATAAACAACTTAAAAAAATATGAAAAAAAATATTTATGAACTCTGCTCCGGTTATAGTCATTTTTTTTGAGTGTGTCTTCTGGAAATCATATAGACTATCACATGCTGGATTCGCCAAAAAACCGCAGAACTGAATTGATTTACAAAACAGATTTTACATTATCATAAAATATACTACGTGGCAGGTGTGGTCCCACACTAGCTATTTTATTGAGTGAGTCTGGTGTATGCAATGCCAAAACTTTTTAGCTAATTAATGAGATTAATTAATAATTATTTTCAACGAAATAAAAATAAGCCTTGATGAAGCGATAATTGCCGCATGTCTGTCGACGTTTCATCCGGCGTTCCTCAGGGAGATACTTCTTACGTGTTCATAATGATGTTTACTTTCTCTTTCTTGTTTATGTTTTAATCGCACACGCTCCATGCGTGGAAAATTTTGATAGAAGCTCCTGGTATCAATTTTAATCTCAAAAATTAAACTTAATGAAATTTAATTTAATTATAATAAAACTAATATTTTTGGATTATATTAGCCGTTATTTATTATTTTACAGCTACATAGTCCCGTCGTTTCTTCTCATCTCTCCGTGATCACGGTTGCAGTAAAGGAACCGAAACGTCGGGATTATGTAGTTCATAAGATAATAAAAGACGCGTAGTATCCGAAAAGCTTTGCTTTATTTAAATGAGGACACGTGAAAATCTTAGATTTCAAAATTTTATTTAACCTTAATATTATAACATTTCTTACAAAGCATGTGTGAAGTGGCTTGTTTAATCCAACTGTTTTTTTTATTTTTACTTTCTAATATTGTTATAAAGCGTATCTCGTTTTGGTCCTTTTTTATGTTTCATATGTATCGTGAATAAATCTACGTTCAATTACAAATAAAGTAAAATAAAATTAAGTGACAAACAAAAATATTTTCCTCATCTAATATGTAACGATAACAAATTTAAATTTATTATCAGTTCTATAAGCCAAGTCACGTTAAAACACTTACAACTGCTACGTTATAACATTTACCATCCGGCTTATTCATTCGTGTCTAGTTTCGTAGTAATGAAACATGAGTACATTGAAAATAACTATTCGGCCATCTTGGATATTTGGACATATTGTGTGCAGGGCGACGTCAGACATGTAAATAAATACGATTAATATACCATTTCAGCTAAATCGATAAGGATTTCTGATTCAAGTGAATAAACGTAGTAACATGCATAGCAATACCATAATAAAATATAATTGAAATAGTATTTTTTATTACTACTTATTCCATATTTTAGTAGTACCTAAAACTAAGACATGCATTTAGTTATTGCGCTTAAAAATCCGTCTGGACGCCATTACAGAATAAAAAGTTGTGAATTACATTGAAAGGATGTGCTTTTGTTTCACTGGAGAAAGAATTTTAAGATTTGCAAAGAATTTTAAGGCTGGTGAATATTATTAAATTGATCTCCATCAATCTTGAGTGAAATAAATGATTTTTATATTTTTTAACTAAATAGTTGATAAGCAAAGGCTTTTGTATAATCATAACTATAAACAAAGAAATAAAACTTCTTAATAAATCAATTTGTGTGTTTGTATTCCATTTTTCTTTGTTCAATTTTATTCACCAATATTCAAGCGGAGAAAAGTGAAGGCAAAGGACACTCACTGTCTTTTCTTTAAACGTTTCCTTCGTTTCGTTACACTTCTTTTTATAAATTTTCGGAAAATGGTTTCAATTGCGGACTTATCAAACTTGTAAAGTTTCAATATTAAAGCAATGTTACTTAGTATATCTAAACACCGGTGACTGTTAATACTTTTAGAATTGTAAATATTTGTAGAAGTTCAAAACTCCGGTTGAGTTTTGAACTCCTAAAAAAATTTATTTTGTATGTTACCCGTCATTAGTATAAATACAACAAAACAAATACATTTTCAGCCGTCAAACCTCCTTCAAAGGTAGAATGTTTACGTTTTTACATATTTCTGATTCCCTAAAATCAGCGGTTGGAATACCGTTGCGGTAATTCTTGTAGAAATGACTTTGAGAATGTTTGAGAGTGGAGATTTAGAAGCCTGGTTCTTCTTTACATTTGTTTAATTATCTGTATCATATCGTCTTGACAACATTTTATAACATTTATTTGGTAATTGTTGTTATAATTGTTTAGTATTGGTGAACTTATTCTATAATCAATTTCTTAAACATCGAAGCAATTTAGCTTCTTATTTGTGTTTTTATCATAAAAATTATGTCAATTGACACGTTCGCATATCTGTGACGCTCTAAAAATATTTTCTGTCTAAGTTTTTGAATTCAGTAACTTTTACTTAATACTAATTGTATGTAACACGTATATTATGAGATACCAATCACAGCAAATTAAAAGTTCATTTCAAATTTTAATAAACGTTGTTTTACCATCCACATAGCGTATGAAATAAGTTCACCGGACGGTCATTATTTTTTAAATAAATGTTAAGATTTGTAGAATATCTTTACAAAGGCTGTATTTATTGACTTCATCTTGTATATGTACTTGGTGACTTGAACAAGAAGAAAGAAGGTATAGTTTGTGCTAGCTAACATACAAAAGTTTTGTTTAAAGAGTAGGAAATAGTAAAAACCCAGTGTTTGATGTTAAAATCAACATAATTTTGTTATCAAACTTCAGGAATGCGTTACTCGAGAAGGAACAAGAGACTTTTAAATATATATTTTTCCCGTTGAGAGGCCAAGATACCGACCGCCGGCATAGTTATAACCCCTTAGGCACAATCATGCCGTCAACCGAGTATAATTTTTCACTTCATTGGCTGTTTTGTATAAGTTGTCGAAGCTAGTGGAGGGAGCTCCAATGAAGGTGGCTCCAAATATCCATAAAGAAAATTGCTTGGTACTTCTATTTACAACTGATCCAAACAGATACAAAATTAGAGTGTCACGCCATTCGAAACCTCTGATCAATCTTAATTATATCTGTATCGACATATGAGGTTACCTCCTGTATAATCAGGAGCTTCATCATGGAAGACGAATATGGAACTCAGCAGGTTGGGATGAGATGTAACATTTCTTTACACCTTATACATGGTGGCTGGTTGGTTAAATGAATATGATCAGGCTAAAAAGCACAAGCATTCCTCAAAATTTTCATTTCCAAAAAGAGAGCCTTTAAATAGGTAACCGGGTCCTGCAAAAGAACGTCAAACAACGCTTGTCGTGGTTATCTTATTCATTATGGCGCAAATTTTCTGCTCAACCTTCTGGCAGTAGAGCTCATACGGAAAAGGGGTAAGCAATACTGCTTGCTGCGCTTTCTTTCCAAAATTCTTGTCTTGACAATAGCAATCACAGACCACGTCGCTTACGTGACGTTCTTTTATGTCAGAGATCCACAATAGATTGTTACCATACAGTAACTAAAAAAACTAATACTTGAGCAAATAGTGTTGATAAACAGAGAAAATAATAGGGAAGACAATATACCACCTTGCGGCACCCCAACTTTGATATGTCTCTTAAAATCAACTTTGATAAGTTTTAAAACAATTCATTAAAAACGGACACTTTACGTGCGGCCATACAAGAAACTATGATACCAGCCAATGACTGGTTGAAATGTGTGGACAGAATACAATATACAAGCAAGATGTCAAAGTAAGATATCAAGCGAGATTACAAGGTATTGAGGGCATTATTAAAATCAAGCAACATTAATGCCGTAACTTGTCAATTCTCCGTGCATGCCCTAATATCTTCAAAAATTTTGATCAGTAATCCTGCTGTCATCAGTGGAAGGGAAATTACTAAATAGGTCGTGCTTTGATAGGAATAGGCTTTATAGGGAGTGAATAAGATGCTCAAAGATTTTTGATAAAAAAGGATGAATAGTAGCGGAAAGAGAGTAAAACAACTGGATTTTATTCTTTTATGAAATGAAATAATGTAGACTTCTTTCCAACTCGAAGGAAATTGACACATAGTTATTGAATTGTTGGATATAGAAATGATATTCCCGAGCAGGTAGAGGTCTTGAACAGGTATTATAATTATACGACGAATGGCATCAGAATCAGAACCAGATCGGAGCTTACAGATAAAATATTCTTCTTAACATCAAAAAGAGAACCGCTGATTATTCAAATCAGAATAGTAAAAATCGTTATTAAATTTCTTACTATGGCCTACTCCAAGGGATTCGAGAAAATTCTGCACCCTTGATATGTGTTTTTCCTCAAGTATATAATAATAATTGTGGCGTCGTGGATTATTTCTACATGACATGACAGCAACTTGATCGTCAATGATTTCCAAACCAAACCTTGTCTCTCACAGTAGCATCTATAAATTGAACTACAGTAGGTTTTGGTTAGTCACCTGAAACGTGGCCCAATAGATGGCATGATTTAATATTGGCCAGAGAAAAGTTAGGCACATTAAGATGTGCTTCAACAATATTTGTTTCTTGTATCCTCGGGTATTCCATGAACAAGTATCATTTAGCCTCTTTTCTGCATTCTTTGCCAGGTTACTTCTTTGAAGACAAAGTCCACCTGAGATTATAAAGTATGAGAAGCAGACAGAATAAATGTCCTAAAGGTACTAAATCCCGTTCACAGTAATGTAAATGAAGCAAGCGAGCACGAAGCCTTTAGAATCTGCTGGAACTCATTCATTCTGGTATTGCGTACTTTGGTATACTCTTGGCGATTAAGGACTCTTTAATAGAATCCATAAAGTAAACATAAGAATAGATTTTAAGGAGATGTTTACTGGTAAACACTGGAACTCACTGGCTTATGTAACGGTGAATCAATTATGTACATAAAATAGAATTTAAATATATTTCAAATTTAATTACGACAAAAAACAGTTTGATCGTCTCAGAAGGTCTAGAGAAAGATTTCAAAAGCTATAATGCTGTTTCTCTGAAACTGTACGGGCAAAGAAAAACATACAAACCTGGTTGTGTTATGAGACCAGTAGTTAGCTCTATTCAATCTCCGTGTTACAAACTAACGAAGTTTTTACATCATGTATTGATAACATGTTTATCAGCAAGTTTTGTGTTTTCTAGAAAAATCTCTTTTGAGTTTGTGGAGTTCATTAATAAATTAAAAATACCAGATGATTATATCTTAGTATCCCTGGATCTGGTCTCATTGTTTACGAACATACCAAAGGAACTAGCACGGAATATAATTAGTGATGACTGGCACGATTCTAGAATAATAAAAATTCCGAAGAACATTCTGTTGGAGTCAATACAATTTTGAAATTGAATTTCATCTACACAAGTTAAAAGAAAAAGTTGATAAATGGGAACAGTATCAAGTAGTTTAGAAAGTATCGTGTGAGTGTGGAAAGTTCTACAAAGGAAAAACTAAACAAAAATTAAAGAAAAAACTAAATTAACATAGATATGACTGAAAACCGATCAATATACTTAAAATAAACTCTACTGTGTTATCTGACTACCATTTTAGCACCGAACACAATTTCAAATTTGACATGGCAACCATTTTGGACATTGAAGATAATTGGTTTTAAAGAAACATTAGTGAAATGATTCATATAAAAAGAAATAATCCGATTAACCTAAGAACAGATACAAATAATTTAAGAAGCATTTAGAATGACATTTTAAAAATGACAGCTAGAATTTGAAAAACAAATAGTAACTAGATATCCTAGATGGCGCCGTGGTAGTGCTATAGCAAGGCCATTACCCACTAACTGGGTGGTTAGTATTGCAGCTAATGTCATTGTGATGGTACTATTCTGTGACAGTTGGTAGAAAGTTAAACTGTCATAAAGAATTTTTTTGTTAATTTCACAATGTGTACTAATAATTTATATATTTAAAAAATAATATATTTTAAACTTTGAGCTAGTATGATAAAGGTATGACTGTACTATAAAAACTCTTTTGACATACATATATTGTTGTATACGTAGGTTATATTTTTATGTTTATTTATAGTTGTTGAGGAAGTCTTAATAAAAGGACAAAACGTTCAACTAAAATCAACACGTAGTTTGAAATTATTTGCCCTGAATTCCTGTGATCAGTTTTAGTTATATAAATATATATATATATATGTATGCTAAGTATTATTACATAGACAATAGACGTAACATAGACGATATTTTTTATTCAAACATCATTAATGTGAGCTCTTTTTCTCAACATTCTAGAGACATTCCATCGTTAAACTAATTAAAAATAAAAATGAAGGAAACCACGCAAAAACGCTCGTTAGCCCCTGAGGATTCTGTGAGAACTGGTGGGTTTTGTAAGATTCTTATCTTTGACAGTTATATATTACAACTGAGAATATTCTTATTGTTCCTCTTTATATGAGATTTGTACTAAAAATAAAACAGATTTGTTTATATACCAAAATATTAT
Source organism: Danaus plexippus (assembly GCF_018135715.1). Taxonomy (NCBI): domain Eukaryota; kingdom Metazoa; phylum Arthropoda; class Insecta; order Lepidoptera; family Nymphalidae; genus Danaus; species Danaus plexippus. The sequence goes on along the minus strand of NC_083552.1, from coordinate 84,308 downwards.
AGACGTGTCTGATGACAATTTAATAAGTATAATAAGAAACAATGAATGCGCAATCCTCTTCCTATACCATTAAAAACTTGAGACGTTTTTAAATAAAAGACCGATTGAAATATAAAATGACTTCGTGTTGGTGTGGTGGGTGGCCGTCGCAGTTATAGTCAATATGAGAACCTACTATTTTTTAAGGTCAATAAAGATTTAATACCTAACTCACTTCCAACCAAGTGGCCAATTGCTGCAAAGAGGTTCTCGTATGCTTCGTTTTACAGGTCGAGGTGAGATCGCTGAGTTTTCGGCTTCATCAATCACCTAAACTATCAGCTAAGCACCACACACCAACTCTCCAACTACAAACCGCACTTCAACGACTACTCATGCGTTAACTTTAGTTTTGCCTGAATTTTGTTATAATTTATGCAGAAATATGTGTTATGTATAACTTAATAACTTAGTGATAAAGTTAGAAATACCTAAACGTCATTGTAAGTACATATTTCCATCTTTGTTTGAAATCTTCATTCTGCACCCAACCTAGTGGTGGAGCACTAAATATAGTGCAATATATTTTCCTATACCTTTATTAGCTGTTTACTCTTAATTTACTAATCCCTATATTTATTTGTACTTACAATCTTATACGAACTGTGATGGAAAACATTAATATATGTCGGCGTCAATGATAAATATGTAATAACTAGCAAACCCGGCGAACTCCGTTTCGCCACCAAATGGCTTCGTTTTATGTAACATTTCGTTTGGTGATTAAAAGATGAAGAAAAAAATTTTTTTGTTTTATATTTGAAAAGGAAAAATTTTATTTCATTTCACAACAGTAATGAATTCATTTCGAAAAAAAAATTAAGTGTTATTTCGCCGAAGATCCTTCAGTGTGAAGTTAAGTGCTTCAAGTGATTTCTTATGTGCCATTGTGCACTCATCCCAAACAATGAGCTTTCATTGCGTCAACAATTTTCCCATTGCACTGGATCGGGAAATATTGCATGTTGGAGTCTCAATTGTGTTTAAATTGAGTGGCAACTTAAGCGCAGAATGTGCAGTACGACCGCCATCTAGAAGAGTCGCCGCAATTCCAGATGATGCTAACGCCAAAGCTATGTCACCTGTTGATCGAATAGTGGCCAAAATCAATGAAATGACAAATGTTTTCCCTGTTCCTCCAGATGCGTCCAGGAAGAATAGACCACCAGTATTATTGTCCACCGTTTGCATTAATGTTTCGTATACTGGTTTTTGCTGTTCATTCAGCAACGGCACATTATTTTGAACGAATTCCTGCAATGTATCAACATTGTATTGCAGCTCTCGATTTAATTCTTGGTTGAATGCATCGTGTATTGATCGATTTGGTGCAATCATTCTTACTTCAATCAGTAGCTTGTTTGCAATAGTCAAGCATTGATCCTCAATCAGAATCAATCCTTCATTGTAGATTTCATCGGTTATTTGCATGTCAGGATTATTCGTTTGAATGCGCAAGCGATGCAAGATATCTTCACATATGTCGTCTTTGTATTTGCTCCATAACTGAATTGGTTGTGAAGGCAAACATGTGGTGATGATAATTGCGAACAGCGTTCGTATTTGTTACGCATTTGATGAAACAACTGAATCCGCAAGTGTTAAATCCCAATGAGAATCGTTCTCTAGCAAACCCAATTGTTGACATGCTTCTCGATATGTTTGGCATTGGTGGCCATTCACAGTTTTCAAATGCGCAAATGATTTTGGTCCACGTACATTTACCAACAGCAGTCGCAAATAAAAACATTCATCATTTCTAGGATGAACAGTATACATGCGACCTAGTGCATCAGTGGAAAACACCTGTGGCCAATCTGGAACTGGGGTTCCTTGTTTGCGACGTTGGAATTTCTTTGTTGATTGATTCCAAGTGTAATACTTGGGCATTTCAACGTACATCAGCGTCGCTGCGAATGGATTTGCTTCACACATTGCAAAGAAGCTAGTCAATGTTGTCGATGGTGGTCTCTCAGCTCGTTGTGCTGCATTAGCTTCAGTGAAGTAAACTCTTTGGCCATTTTCCAAATGCACTGCTAAATGTACAACTGTGGGATATCTTTCATGAATTAGAAATGAAAATAATCGCCACAGTGCTTCATTAGTACTGACGTATTTGCCCATTTGGAAGTTGCTGATTTCGTCATTTATTGTAATCAAGGATGTGTTGAAGAAAATGGCTGGAATCGGGATCACTTCCATCGAACAATGGTTTCAGTGGCTGTGGTGGTGTAAGTAATGGATCCAGTTTGACTTTTCCACTTGCGCAGCACAATCCAGCCGTTTCTCTTTTGAACTTTAACGCATTGGAATATCGGCATACAGTCGTCATTGGTCCAATATTTAAATTTTCATCATCACTGTAGTTCGCAGTGGGATCATATTGGAATGCCAAGCGATTGTATGATGTCAATGATCTTCGTGTGCTCACGCGTTGTCTCAATCGGGCATTATCTCTTATTATATTTTGTCTTTCTTCACTTAAGTTCTGTGAATACACTTGTTGCTGACTTGCATGTCTTGTGCGGCGGCCGATGTTCGCACGTCGTCCTCTAGGCATTTTTAACTATGGGCAGAGTGGTGAATTTAACCTCCAATGCACGATCCACATAATTTACACATTTCAACTTACCACCTTAAAGACAAATATCTGCTGTTGAAATTGAATAAAAATGTACACAATACACGTGATTGATTTGATGGTTTCCAATTAAAATGTTAAGAAACGAATAACTTATTATTTTTACTTTTTTTTCACAATTTCACACCGGTTTGTCACATGAAATTAACTGAGAAGAAAACAATAAGTAGCTGTCAAACAATGTGTCACGCACCGACGCCATCTACTTAAAATATTGGTTTGTAGTACATGCTATGTTTCAGAGATGGCGCTGTATTAAAAAATGATTTTCCCGCTTTTCTAATGAATTTTTGCTGAATTTTCTTTGCTATAAACCTCACGGAGCCCGAGACCTTTTCAACAAATGCAAAACCGTGGAAATCTGTTTGTGCGTTCTGGAGTTATAGCGTCAGGAAGGAAAACTCGACTTATTTTTATATTATAGATTAACATAATATTAATTATTACTCAATTGATTTGTTGGTTTCGTTAAATAACTTTTGATTGTAAATAATAATCTTAGTTTTATTAAGAAGTAAAACGACTCGGACTTCATCCACCAATCAGTGAATCAGGTGAGTTGTGAAGGGAGGGGACGGCTCCTATATAAGCAGGGATAATCGTCGATGAGCCAGTGGTGGTTCGGCAGCCGTCCTGTTCACAACTCATAATTGTGGTCAAGGGATCCGCCTGAATCATCTACTTATTTTAATAAGTACTATAAATGAAGGATAATTCTCTCAACCGTGAGACTTCAGAGCCACCTAGCTCGCCCATACTCCAATCGCGAGCCGACATCAGAAGTGGGATGGATCCAGCAGGTCCATCGTCTCACGCAAAAGGAGGAAATGTGCCAAAGAACTCGGATACCCTTCTGGCACTGGCCAGCTTTCTGGAAACATTATCTAAACAACAACAGGCCAGTATGCAAGCAAATGACGATTTCCTTGCAGGTTTACTTTTCAATTTGATTTCAACAACACAAAGGCTAAGGTTAAGTGACATCTATATCGCATCGTTTACCCCAGACGGGAACGTGCCTATAAGGGACTGGTGCTCCATGTTGACCAAGCAAAAAATTACTGGAATATAAGTGACTCTGAAATTTGTACCAAAATAGCTAGATTGTTAGAAGGCTGAGCTAAAACCATTGGGGATACATGGCCTGTCAAGTCATCAGTGTGAAAAGACACGCGAGAAGCTTTAATATAAACATTTGAACCTGAAGCGAGATACTCTAATGACATATTAAAACTAAGGATTTCAGGTTGGACACAGCGCATCCAGTTAAACCCATAAAAAAAGGCGTGGCAGATCTGGAAACGTGTAATAAACAGCGATAAGGAGAAGGATTTGCTGTTGAAGCAGTAATTGGCTGTGTAGATAATGAATACTTGCGGCTTCGTCTTTTGTCAAGTAAATATACAACCATCTACTATAAGACCTCGAGAATTTAGATCAAGTGAACCACCAATAAAGCGTCCCAGATTACGAACAAATCGTGAAGAGTCTGTGGTTTGTTTGAGGTGTGGAAAAGCTGGGCATATTCAGACAAACTGTAACATAATAACTGATATTGTGAGTGATTCTCAACCATTGTTGAGTTCTAGTTTCGACAGAGCGGAAGGATCCAAAACCACGTGCAATTACCGTGGCAAAATTGGGTATGTAGAATCTACATGTTTCGAAAAAGGTTAGTGAAGTTTTAAACAAGGTCGACTTATTGAGGGAACATAGCGGAATGTTGACTCCAATGAATATAAGCGTGGGCAACTTTAACTGCGTGGCATTCTACGACAGCGGTGCTTCCCGGTTTTTGGTAAGACGGTCGCTGGGCTCTTCCTTTCCACGAAAACGAGAGTAATGTCTATTGATGTTCAAGGAGTGGGCAGGGGGAGCGTTCCAATATTGTCGTGTCAACGGGTCAAGACTTTGTGCAATTGTTGAAGATCATGAAACTCTTTGTGACGTTTTAATCTGCACCAGATTTGGTTGTAGGAACAGGACTGACTGTGCTCATTACGGAGGAGGGTGCTGCTGTGGTAAGACATTCTACTATTGATACAGCGTTAATTTTTGAAATACCCTTTCCAGATATTGACACCGATTTGGCCAACGAGGCGGAGATTAGGGAGTTGAAGGGTCTTTTGGCCAAATACTGTACTACATTTGCTACCAAAAGCCAAAGTGGGGACAGGAGGTTGACACATACAACTCAGGGACCCACTTGGAGTGGTTTCAAGACGACCTTATAGGATGGCACCAATGGAGCGAAGGAGGGTTGAAACTATTATTGTAGATTTAATTGCCAGTGGTGTGATCCGTGAAAGTGCTTCTAATTTCGCAAGTCCTGTGGTTCTCGTCAGGAAGGGGAGTGGCGAGGATACGATGTGCACGGGTAACCGTGAACTTAATGTAAACACTATTTCTATCAAGCTTTCATTGCCCCGGATGGACTCTACGAATATACGGGAATGCCTTTTGGATTAACTGGCGCTCCGGAAGTGTTCCAACGGGCAGTTATGACTGCTCTGCGGTTGTTACTGGATAATATTTTGGTCTATATGGATGACGTCTTGATAAAATGTCAGAGGGTTCGCAAGCTCTTGAAGGGGTTTTTTCTGCTTTGACAGAGGTTGGATTTTCAAAAAAAAAACGCGGGAAGGTGTTCCTTCTTTAGAACAGCAATTAATTGTCTCGGTGACCTGATATCAAATGGTGCTGTGCGCCCGGGTCCGAGAGGGGTCGAAGCGCTCTAGAGGTCTCCTGTGCCAGCCCATGTTAGGATGATAAATTCGAAATGACAGCTGAATGTGGAAATACCAGACTTGACGTAGTTCGGCGTCGAACCTCGGCACCAATATTAACCATTTTTAAGGAAGATTGACTAAACGAACTATATACGGATGCAAGCAGTACAGGTCTTGGCGCTATCCTTATTCAAATAAACGAGGGTAAGCAACATCAAATACCATATACGAGTATGAGAATAACGATTCTAGAAAGTCACTACCATGCTTATGAATTAGAAGCTCTTGCAATAGTACACGCCGTAAAACACTTCAGACAGTAGTGAGATCTAAGATTTTCGCGAATATTCATTTAAATGAAACTAGTATTATTCGGATTTACTACCCGGATTTTATTATTTAAAAAACTACATAATCCCGACGTTTCGGTTACTTTGCAGCAACCGTGATCACGGGCATACGAGGTGTGAATGTCTGTCAGTTGGTCCTTGTTATTTATCATCTACCGCCATCGATTTCTTAATTTTCTGGCGTACCGCTCTGGATGCCGGCAGAATGCGCTCACGGTGTCTTGAGGTCCTGCGGTGTGGTTTCGGACATGGGATTTTATATTTTTAAGAACGGGGTCCCAGGTGTTTGATAGATTCCAGCCATCTTCTCTAAATTGGGATTTGGGATTGGAAATTGGGATGTTTTTTAATTTCAATAGCCTCGAATTAATCTCGGTATATACTTGTCTTCCCGAGCGAGGATTTGAGGTTTATCAAAACGAATGTAGTGGCCTGGTTTGTCCATTGTGTGTTCACACACTGCTGACTTCGACGCGCGCCTGTTTTTGATGTCTGAGATGTGTTCCTTAACCCTTGTACCGATGCTCCTCTTCGTCTGTCCAATGTATGACAAGCCACAGTCACAGTCGAGTTTGTATACACCCGCTTGTTGTAAAAGAATGTTACTCTTGATTGGTCTCAAGAATTGGCTCACTTTCTTATGTGGTTTGTAAATAGTTTTAATGGAAACCTTCTTCAAAATGTTGCCTATTCTGTCAGTAACTCCCTTCACATATGGTAGTATCGCAGGTTGTCGTTCAACTGTGGGTGGCTTCAGGTGGTTCTTGCGATGCTGGCGAGGCACGGGCAGGTTGTTGATGGTGAGAGCATGTTTTACATGCTGCAGCTCGGCCTCTAGGTGGTCAGCATCACAAAGGTGTTGGGCTCTCTGTAACAAAGATTTGCCAACGGTAGCTAACTGTATAGGGTGGTGGTGCGAGTTACCGTTGAGGTACCTGTCCGTGTGTGTGGGTTTCCTATAAACAGTATGTCCCAAAGTATTGTCAGGATTCCTAACGACAAGTATATCAAGGAAAGCTAAAGAATTATTTGCCTCCAATTCTATAGTAAACTGAATCTTACTATTGATAGAATTAAGATGGTTCAGAAAAGCAGATGTTTTATTTTTATTTAATATTGTGAAGGTGTCATCTACATACCGTTTATATATTAAAGGTCTTATAGGAGGAGAGCAAAGGGCTCGCACCTCGAAGTCCTCCATGAATATGTCAGCGACAACGGGGGAAACCGGCGAACCCATTGCAACTCCATCTACTTGTATGTAGAATTCATCCTTCCACATGAGGTAGCCAGATGTTAGGCAATGCTTTAATAGTTCTGCATATTCTATAGGCATATTGTTATCCTTTAACTTACCTCTTACAATCTCAATGCAGTCAAGAACAGGTATACTAGTGAATAATGACTGTACATCGAAACTGACCATACTGTCATTGTCGCTCAATTTTAGGTGTTTTAAATCTTTGACAAACTGGTAGGAATCCTTAACGAATGACTTTGTGTGGCCCCGGAGTGGTGATAATATCTTTGAAAGAAATTTTGCCAGTTTATAAGTTGGTGAGTCAATCTGGCTTACTATTGGGCGTAATGGAACATCTTGTTTATGGATTTTAGGTAACCCATACAATTTTGGAGGTTTTGCACACGATGGTACGAGTGATTTGATATCAAGATTAAGTTTTGAACTGTATTTATTTATTAAAAATTTTGTTTCTGTTAAAACTTTAGTTGTCGGGTCTTTGTTAACTTTTTTATAAATAGAATTATCTGAAAGTATTTTGATTATTTTATTATCATAATCACTCGTATCTATTATTACGGTCGCGTTCCCTTTATCTGCACGGAGGACAGTCAGGTCTTCATTGTTGCGAAGTTGTTTGAGTGCAACCGATTCTTGACGAGAGATATTTTGTCGAGGCAATTTGCTCCGGCGCAGAACATACGAAACATCCTGCCGGATTGCTTCAGACTCTTCTCTCGTGACATGATTTTTATGAAGACATTCCTCAACGTTACAGATAATGTCTTCGAACGGTAATTTTGATGGCACTGGTGCAAAATTCAATCCTTTTTTAAGGATCTCAACGGTTTCTTTATCTAAAGTTTGTTTTGACAGATTGACAACAGTTACCGATGTTTGTGTTGCCCGACTTAAATTAATATTATAATTATTGCCATTACTATTACAACTTTTAATTTTTTCCGTTAATTTTTTAAATTTATTAATTTTATTATTTTTCGATTGATTATACGTGAATTGTTCACGTTTATTAATAATATCAAAACATTTTTGCCAATCTGTCTTTGACAAACATTTTTGTATTTCGTAACTCAGAACATCAATTTCAAAATCTAACTGCCGTGCATCCGACCGATGTTGTCTAATAAGATGACAAAGTAACCGTTTACTTGCCTGATGGAGTATCCTGCCGCTATGTTTGATGTCTTTTTTTGGTGATATTTTGACACATGTTGGTATGATGTCGTGATCCCGGCATCTCTTGAGGAAATTCAAGGATGGTAATAGTTTGGCTTTTTTCGTCTTGAGGTACTCCAACCGGCGTATTCTGTTTGCGATTTCCAGTCCGTACTGGTTCACATAGTGAGATCTAAGATTTTCGCGAGTATTCATTTAAATGAAACTAGTATTATTCGGATTTACTACGCGGATTTTATTATTTAAAAAACTACATAATCCCGACGTTTCGGTTACTTTGCAGCAACCGTGATCACGGGCAGACGAGGTGTGAATGTCTGTCAGTTGGTTCTTGTTATTTATCATCTACCGCCATCGATTTCTTAATTTTCTGGCGTACCGCTCTGGATGCCGGCAGAATGCGCTCACTGTGTCTTGAGGTCCTGCGGTGTGGTTTCGGACATGGGATTTTATATTTTTAAGAACGGGGTCCCAGGTGTTTGATAGATTCCAGCCATCTTCTCTAAATTGGGATTTGGGATTGGAAATTGGGATGTTTTTTAATTTCAATAGCCTCGCGAATTAATCTCGGTATATACTTGTCTTCCCGAGCGAGGATTTGAGGTTTATCAAAACGAATGTAGTGGCCTGGTTTGTCCATTGTGTGTTCACACACTGCTGACTTCGACGCGCGCCTGTTTCTCTCAACCGTGAGACTTCAGAGCCACCTAGCTCGCCCATACTCCAATCGCGAGCCGACATATAAAATTATTTATACACACGTAGAAGCATTTTCGCTAATGTTTTAAAATTTAGATTAATTTTGTAAATAAACAACCCATGCGTTATAAGAATTGTCATTTGCACCAACACACTCAGAACAATGTAACTGTAAAGTATTGATTTTATAATTTTATTGTGAAAATAGGCTTTTGTATTTTGCGATATATATAGCGCTGTTTAAAATATACAATTTACATATTATTACAATCAACACTATCCTTAATAGACATGTAACCAAAATACAGATATCTAGCTCTCCCACAGATAAGTAGGTGCTTTGGGCAACTATGTAAGTAAGTCTTAAATCAAGCACTTTAAGATTTAAATACTAGAGGTCATTAACACGAAGCAGAGAAGTTAATTGAGGGCAGGGCAGTAAATGAGAGTTCTCAAAAAGTGTAAAGTGTAATATAAATCCGTGGAAACTTTTTTAACTTCAGATTTATTTATACTATTCATAGTTTTGTTTGAATGAGTCGTTTGTGTATGATATTAGGTTGTTTTGTATGATATTAGGAAGTTGATATTAGGTTCTGTAAAAACAAAAATTCTTAATAAAATAACACGTGTACTTACACTTTTATCTCGTTTCTTGGATATAAATTGACTAAAATTACACAAACATATTTTACCCGATTTTTATCGTCTGGGAACTAAATTCATGAGCGTTCACCTTATCATTATGTTTAATTGTAAAAATATGTCTCAAATCTATATATATATTTAGTTTATATACATAGTATTCTATATTTTTTCTTAATGTTTCGTATCTCAAGGGCATGACCCTGTGTATGGAAAGCAAGTGGAGGTGTCGAGATGAATTAAAACCATACCCGGGTCTATATTCCCTTGAAACTGTGAAAAAATCAAACTTCTAACTTGACGTTAGCGAAAAAAGATACGATGTTTTCGCCGAAAAAGGTATTTTGGCCATTCTCATGAGAATTAAAATATATAGGTTTGACGTATAATTATAAAAGTCGAAATATAATATCATGTGACACTGCATACGCCGTTACATATACATATGATAAGACGCATATAGTGCTGAAAAAGAATCTGAAATAGAACTGAGATCGATATCTAAAGTATATACATATGTATACGAGTACACCAATCCGTACAGGATCTCGGTTGAGAGTGAGAGCTGCTCACCGAGAACTCCGTACAGCCTGGTGGGTATCCGTGTCTCACTAGCCTAGTTCATATTTATATCTTATCATAAAATATTTATACTCCAAATCTTTAATGTAATATTTTCAAAGGGGAAAGTTTGAGTTTCAAATTTATAATTATGATTGAGAGTAGTGTTCCCGAACAGAAAAATCGATTTTTAAGTTGCCTGTAGTTTATAAAACTACTCAAGAGTTTTTTATCTTTTACAATGTCGGAGTAAACCGGGTTATGAGATTTAATCGCCCTGGGTATGTATATAACCTTTCGCCTTCACTGAAGTAATTATATATATCATACAACATCTTTAAATAAACATTCTTCTCCGTGCTCATAATTCAAACTAAGATCGAGAGTAACAAGCAAATAAATTTGGTAATAAGGAATTAAAAAGGGATCAAAGGTTCGTGTGTTCGTTACAGCGGAGGTTGAGGGACGAGCTTGTTTTCCTTCTTAAGTGATGTTTGCGAGATACCGTTTATAATTTTCCCCACGTCTAAGGACTGTTCGCTGTGTAATCAGAAGTCGCTGAATGTTCTGTGTGATCAAAGAACATTCTGATATATTAAGTTCCTAACAATTCATTCACGGGTTTTTTGATGTATTTTAAATCTATTTTAGTTATTAGGTACATCGAATGATGAAGTTTACTGAGTTTGGTAATAAACAACACATTTATATTTTAGTTCGTTAAATGAAATACAAATCATTCTACTATCGTCTACAACTATTTCCTAATAAAATAAATACGTTAGAACTATCTAGTAACTTATAAATTTGTCGCTCGGTGACATTAAAGTGAGATTAATGATTGCAGAAGGTCTTTTAACAGAACCGAACTCGTGTTTATAGACTTCCGATCAAGCTACTTTGTAATCAATAAAAGGTTTAGGATATTTTCTTTACTTTTTCATCAATATCATTATAAATCAAAAATAATTGTCAATATATAGTATTATAGTTGATATGTAAAACATTAACTTTACATAACATATGACAATGCTAAAGATGCAAGTGCGTTTAAAAAATAAAAAAGGAATTCTTGGTATAAATATGTGTGGTTTTCTTAAGAACTTTGCTTTTCAAACTACTTTGATTAAGTACAAGAGACATTATTGACCGAAGTGAAGCATTGATTTAACTTACACGATATCCACATCACTTGAGAGAACCACAGAGATTCCTTTGTGCTATATATTCAACATAACAGTGCTACTTGATCCTAAGTTAAGGATAATACCATCAGTGTTTCGTATTATGATATGTCAACAACAATTGTTACCCTTTTATTAATGGTAGAGACGAAGATCGGCTGAATGTAATAAAAATATAAATTAACTTACACATTTATATTACACTGGAGGAACTCAGACATACTCTAACTTCACATGTCCAAGTTTTCAAACCATAGTGTTGTTTCTTAAGAGTCAACAACAAGCTTCAGGACACGCAAATATATAATTTTCGTAACTTTATATATAAGTGGTTCCGTCAGGAATCTTCTAAGAACTCATGCACTACTCCCTCAAACTATCAAAGTCAGATTAATGACGTTGAAAACACAAAAGTGTTCGAAGCGTTACTAACAATGGTGCGACACACACCATGCCCCCATTAATTATTATGATTTATGTCCTTTCACACTTACAACTACTTTTACTCGCCGTGTATCAATATTTATGCTCTTCAATTTGCATATCTTATATTTGGTATAGAACTTGTTTTTGATGATAATAAGAATGTAGAGTTTTCTTAAATCATTTCATATAAGTCCTTCACTCAACAAATATTCGTGATCGGATTAATAAAAACATAAAAATATACGTAATATGTATATAATGATAGTAACTATTAATTAGAACACAAATCCAAAATACCGTCTTCAAATAACAAAGCATCATCCATATATTAATGATCGTATGTCTGTCTGACTCTCTGACAGATGGTAATCGAGCGGTCGCGATTGTTGCGGTGTGTGTTGCATCTGATCATGAGACATCAACCATTAATTATTTCCGTACACTGATGGTTAAATTCGGAAATATTCGTACAAATACATATGTACATCAAACATCGGTGTAGTTGTAGTGATCCCGATGTTTACAGCACAGTACTCAGCAGGAAAGATAAGAACACTACCTCCCATAAACTTCCGCCGCGGTCACAATCCTAAAACCCTCCTTGAATTCCACACTCTGCCCCACTGGACCCGTGTCGTGAATCCAAGGAATGCTATCTAATTTGTGTGTATATTGACGCTCACAATAATAAACCAACGAACTCGATTTTCTCTATACTGAAGTAAATATCTTAGTTTATATTTTAGAGGAATGTTTATTTTATTACAATAAAACACTATTTAAAATCTTGAAAGTACGTAATAACATCACAATGTGCATAATGAGATCTAAGATTTTCGCGAGTTTTATTCATTTAAATCACAATGTGCATTTCACTGCAGTAGGTCAAGCCGACGAAAATTTAATAAAACATATATTTAGGAAAGGAACATTAAAGTTTAGTAGGTTTTTACAGATTCACTTGTTCAAAATGTTGTGAATACTAGCCATTGCATTATTATTATAATATCTCAAAACTGATTGTTTTGTACTTCATTGAAATACTTTGTAATTGACTGAACAAATATTTATTGTCTAAGAAGGAGACATTGCTTGTCTCTGTATTAAGAACTACGCCTGTTAATGTATAAGTCATTCAAAGGAAAAACTATTTTAAATGTAAACATAGAAAAACTTGTTATAAATATCTCTGTTATGTTTAATCAAAAAGTATATATATATATTTAATCAAAAAGTATATATATATATATATATATATATATATATATATATATATATAAAGTTCAAAGATACAGCCACTAATAACATAAAAGTTTGATTTGAAAAATAACTAAATTTAAATGTGGTTATTTCGGCGCACGTTCCACGAGTAAAAAATTCATTGTTTGTACAAAGACTGCGGCGTACATTGTACGTGCCGCTTTAATTTATGAGATTATTATACCTAGACCTTTTAGCCGTACCTTTAAAAGGGTTTTAAGAGGTGTTATAGAAATGGAAATACGAAAAAATCATGTTACTTCGAGCCAGGACACTTCTCACAGTATGTTATGTCCTTAAATATTATAAGGATTTCTGTATTAAAATAAGTAATATTCGGAACAGTCACTAATTATTTATCGAATATTGAATATCTCTCTCTTTCTCTCTCTCTCTCTCTCAGTATTACCGCGGTGACGTTAATGAAGGTTGACATAATATTCTGTTCAAGTCGGTTCTCATTTCGTCTTGACGCTGGTCGCTCCGCGCTTATGAGCCTACACGACTCCTGTTATTAACAAGAAGCTTTTCAAAAAGAAATGATTTCGATTTCGATGATATATTTAATATAATATAGCAATCCTATTAATGTTAAGTTAAATCCTTTAAGTTATCTCGGCCGGATCATATAAGATTTGCATCTCACCACAAGTAATGCTAAAAATTAATTAAAAATTATTTAATTTTCTGAAATATTTATGATGATTTCCGATGTATTAAACTATTAAATTAATTCATATTGTATTATAAAATACTCGTTCTCTGAGATGACGTGTGAATGTTTGTTAAAAGTACAAAATATTTTATTGAAATTTTTATATCACTTTTAACACCAACTTTTAGATTTAGGAAAATTTGTAATTAAGCTTTAACTCCAAGCTGGAAAAATGTATATAAAAGAGAATATCAGTTAATTCAAGTAAAACTCTGCCATCTCTCAGTGAATATGAAACACTTATCGCGCCATCTCTTGTGTTTACTGGAAACCAGGCCAGGCGCGTGTCGGACGCGAGTTATGTATTACTTAAACACGATCACATAGACCGAGGGTCCACATCCGGTCTCTGACAACCACCTGTTTCTATTAAATATTTGAATACTAAGTTTCAAAATGTCAAAAGATTGCGTTAAAACTTATAAGTTAGCTTTTATAATGATGCCCTCATAACACGTTCACGTCAAAATTAGAAGACTTCGGAGCGTTAATTGCAATTTTTATGTCTTTATTAGAAACTGGTGCGAAAAGTCTTTAGCTGGACTAAAAAGTGACTGGATTTTAATAAAAATATTTTCGCGGAAAAATACATATTACTTAATAAAATTATTATGATTTCAATTTTATTCTTTTTTAATTATAAAGCATGTTAGTGAAGTACACATTTAGTTTCAAATATTGTTTCTCGTAACACACGCCGCCCTAGACGACGTTTGTTTTGTAAAGTAACAACAGCGAGAGTAAACCAACATCTTCTACTTAATGTGAACATTCTCTGGCTAACCGAGTCTTTTTCATGTCATCTTCGATCGTCTCCGAGACAAAAGAAACATTAATTCTCTTCGCATTGTAATCGATTAAACCTAAATGAAGATGTATGCTACAAGTTTATACGTACAATTTTTAAAACACTTTTATACTGCTGTAAAAGTTTATTTTTAAGTATATATATATAATAAATTGCAGACACAATCAAACACTTATTAAAATTATTACAATATGAACTTTCTGGGATTAACGCACAATGTTAATGATTGTGTAACAGTTACAAAAGTATAGCTACGAAAATAATTGGTATTGATTGTAGAGACGTATTAATAATTTTGTTAAAACTCTTTAAAGACTTTTGATTTACAGAAATGAAAATTATCATCATCATCAGCCTATCGGAAGCCCACTGCTGAGCATAGGCCTCTTCTCACATGGAGAAGGTTTGAGCATTAATCGCCACGCTTGCTCAAGACGGGTTGGCGATTTCAAACTTATAATTTGAAATTATAAGTCCAGGTTTCCTCACGATGTTTTCCTTCACCGTCCCGTCAATGGCGTCTAAATACTGTTAGAAAGTACATATGACTATGAAAAATCACATTGGTACTTGCCAGGTTTCGAACCTGGCGAACCCGCGCCCTCACACATGAGAGGCGGTCCTTTAACCTCCAGGCCACCACGACTTCTTTGACTTTCACGACTTTCATGAAAATTATAAATTTCCTTAATTTTCTATAAAATTCCTATGGGACCGCACACACATTGTGACCCATCAAACAAAAAAATAAACGTTGAATGATATTTTGTCTCAATGATCGTGTGACAAAAAGTAGAAGTCTAAGAAATTGCTATATGATTCATAAAGAAGCAACAAACTGACACAACAGAAATTATATATATGTAATTATGTACCTACAATAAATTTTAAAAAGCCAACAGCAAGTACAGACATTCGTGATTACATAAATTATAAAAACAGTAGCCAGTTGAAAATCCATTTATCTAAATGCAGCTTCTTGATTATTACGACAGACAGACCAAATAATTTAAATTTTTTTTCATATTTTATAGCTGAAAGAAACTAAATAAGTTTTTCTTATATAAGATAATTATTTCGCATTCACTACCAATGTGCGCAAAACATCATTGATTATGTTCATTTTCACGTAAACCGCTTTTTGTATAAAGGAACAACATACAACAACAAATTTTATGGCATGTTTATTCTAATTCTAATAAAGAAAAACTGCTGAGTTTTGTAATTGTACTGAATAAATAAAAACAAGAGGCCTTGATTGAAATCCGAAAACTTTAAAAGATTGTGTGTTAATTTAATAACAAAGTGGAACAACCGCCAGCGCTCATCACTCAGTCAGATGACAATGAAGGACGATACAGATATATTAAACTTAACATTAACATTAATTCAAATATAAAAGAAAAATAGTATCAATTGAATGTTGGTGGCAATTTATTAAATTGCACCATTTATCAATTGCATCAGTAGTGGCAGTAAAGATGTTAACAACAACACGTGGAACCTTTGTCAGCTAAACACTTCCAACCCTTCTCACTACAAGAATGACTAAAGATAACTTGAGACTATTTCTAAATGACCCATGTTGATAGCTTTGTTTTTTACATCTAAATCTAGACATAACATTTACACATTTTATATGCTATATACCTGATACATATATACAATTTTTTTTTTACTTTAAATGCTAGATTTATTGAAACTTACAAAACTAAAATCATAATTTTAATAAAACAAAGAGTAACTTGAATGTTTCATAAAACCTTCAAACTTTTAGAAGCAGAATAATTAGTGAATCGGTCGTAGTTGGCAAGACTTTAATTAGTTAAATGCATTGATAATTTAATAAGTATTTGAGTAATGTCAGTTTATATTGGGCTGTCAGAAAAGTAATTTGTATTAAACAATTATGATATTTTATATATTGGCCATTCTGATCCAACACTATTCGCCATCTTTCTGGTATTAGCATAATTCCCATTGGATTATTTTTTTGGTTTCTGCTGGGAAAAAACTGTTCCCAGTAAGTATGTCAGAAAAAAGGAAAATGTGACAAAACCGCTGCTTATATCTGTCCATCTTTAAAAAGGGCACTAAAGAAAAAGTACAGCGTAAAATTAATTGAACTTTTTCACACCCGAGCCTTGCCATATCCGATCTCAACCTACATCACGATTATGCTCGTAAAGTGTGAATTTGGATTAAAAAAATAGAATTATACCCTCTATCGGTAAAAAAACAAAATTTCTTTCCGAACAACCTATTATATTGAAGAATTCTACAGATTAGATTATAGTTCAATCAATATTTTGAAAGTAAATCGTCGAAAATAAAAACTATCTTACGCCCTCGATACTCTCTGGGGAGATGGACCAGTATATGTGACTTGCAAGTGTAACATCTAGAAAAATATTCAAACAATATGGGCACCAACTTAAGATCTAAAACTGGCTTGTCACTGGATCCTGGGGAACGTCATATTATGAAATGTATATTCTTCAAATGCTAACCTCATATATGTCCAACACTCAAGATTTAGTACCATCACATTCAAAGTTAAAGATTCTTAAACTAGGTCTCTTCACGGATATAAAGAACAGAACTTCAAGTTTGTAGGAATTATACGATCTTTGATATTATATTATTAACCGAGCGATCATTGATATTCAACTTCTTATTGAACGCTGACACTGCGGGGGCGTTACTCATCATGGCTTTAAAAAATAAGGGAATAGATTAAAAGTGACATACTTCTACTAAAAATATGATAAAACATAGAATTATAGTGACGTTACCAATAGTAATTTCCGTAAAATTAAAAATAAAGTATTTTAACAACCATTTTCTACTTTGTCTAAATATTACATTTATGTCAGTGACTCCACATGATAAGCAGGAGTTGGTAAACAAAGTGTAAATAGCAATTGCTGGGGAGTCTTCTGTAGGAACAGGATTCTGTTAGTGCGGCAGAAGTGGGATGAGAATATATATTGCTAGTGTTATTTTATGAATTGTGTGTATATAATAAAACAATAGTATATGATTTAATAAAACAAGGAAGACTCGAAGCGTCGAAAATATATTTTTATATGCCTAGAAATTACCTGTTTTTTTAATAACAAAGTCGGTCCTCAACAGTATGTCTATAATATCGCGAGAGGAGATTGAAAGAGTTCGTTTCTTTCTTCCTTTATAAGTGGAGCAGCGCCGGCAGTAAGGCTAGTTTATAGAGTTGAATTCCAAAACAATGTTGATGTTATTTTTGAAGTGAAACTTCTTATGCAACTTCCAACAAGGTTGCATTAAACGTTTGACACTCCTGGGGGAATGGGGGGGGGGAGACGTAGCAAGAAACGCTCGAAAACATGCGGATAATCACTTGTGACTTGTAAGTAATTTTAATAAAGTTGTTCTTAATGAAACACAAAAAAAAATCCTTAAACATCAATTTCTAAACAATCCTGTCTTCATTCCAACCTTACAAAGTTTCACTTCTTTCGCACGGAGGGACTCTACGCAAAATAAATGTTTTATAGATGTTATTTAATAAATTGAAATTGTTTACATGCGTATAGAATGAAGGTCAAATAAGGAAGTCTCAATAGATTACTAAACAATTGTGGGAAAGTGCAGTCGAAAACAAAATCACAAAGCGTCCTTTCTGCTCCCACTTAATTTATTTATTTAGTCCGGTCCAAGCAATCCAATGTTCAGATTTTAAAATTCAATCGAATGCACAGCGCTCTGTCGTTACGATTCCTACTTTTATTTAAATAAGGATATTTTATAAAGAGTAATAAAAAATGTTCTTTGAATTGCAACAGCATAAGTTATTATATCGTCGAAGCCGCATGGAATGTTTCAGTTGCAAGTGAATTGTTTTGATGCAAAGATACATTTATTTATACTATTTTTATATTTTGCAATGTTGTTAAAAATATGTTTTTAGTGATATATTTCCATTATTTATATTCTTCATATTCAAAAGAATAAGTCGTACTGTTCTGGATGAGACATATTTACAGACACATATAAATTGTTGAGAAACAGTGGCGGTCGTCTTATATAGACTCTGAAGTATCCCTTATTGGCAATTATGGGCCGTTTCGGAATCCGTAAAAACCAAAGACATTCAACGATGAATTCAACAAACTCTTTTCAAACGCCATCATAAAACTTTTATAATACAAATGTCTCTACTTGATACAATTAAATCATTTTAATTAATTCTGATTGACTAAATACTTTTGATGAGTGTAAATAAACTAAGGTCGATATATATGAGGCTTTATAATTATCGACAGTAAATAAAAACTCATGAAAAAATCAAAATGTTTTATCAAAAGAAGTATTTTAAAAACATCAAGTTATTGGAGCAAAACGAGCTCACTGACTAATTTTAATTAAAATAAAACGCCCAGCGGATTGTTTTTTAAAAGTTTTTGTACAAATTTTATTTTCAAATATCTGAATGAAAATTATTTAACAAACATCAATGACGTTATTCTGTTATGTTATGTGAAGCTGTTTGGCGATCGATACTTTATATTTATATTTATAATAATAGACCGTGGTAAGGATTTATTATCTTCTGCCAAGTCTTTTCCTTCGTTATTTCTTGATTCAGTAACTTTCAGCAGAGTGGCTTCAGTAATGACATATATCATATCCCTCGTCATGACTTCAAGGAGCTATCGTCTTCATTGCCGACTTCCTTCTAAAACACCTCACGCCTTCGTCCGTCGTTGCAATTGATTAATTTTGAATAATTTTTAGTTATAATTATTATCTGCTAAGAATATATTACATCTCAAATTGAATTCCGTGTCATAGAAGTCAAACTCGTTTGCGATCTTAGGAGTCATAGAAAAAACAAGTTGAGATGAAATTGTGTCGGTAAAAAGATGTAATAAAAAAGTGTGAGACCGCAGAATCACTGTCCCAAAATTTTTAAACAATTATCGATGCTACACTATAAAAGATCTTAGCTCCGACGCAACAAAGGCTTGTTTACTTTGGATGTTTACTGTATAAGAGTGAAAGACGGTGGTCTATTAATCATGAGCTGTTATTTTTCCGGCGATACATCAATATGGGGACTTTAGCGGCAAATTGTATTAAATTTACTGATTTATGTGACACCGATGTTGTTTGGCGATTGTTTGGGAGATTTTAGAATTCTGCAAACAGCGGACTTTGTAAATCGTATAATATTTTTTTATGGAAGCTGGAGTATGACAACATTTCTATCGTCTTATTTATTGTATGTCTATTATGAACGTTTTAAATAAACGTCGTTCCTTTGTTTGAAGTTCCAAACTTCTTTGAAGTTAATAGAAATTTGGGCGGAAAGTTAAATTGTTTTAATTATTGAGTCAACTTTTTTGACCTAATTTGTTTATATTTACTACAGCCGAGAGCGTTTGTTTCTTATTCATTTATTTTAAAGGCGATACATAATTGTCAAACATTAGAAATCACAAAACGATAACAGCTTTCATAGAAATAGTTTCTTGAACATTTTGTTCAATAACAAAAAAATAATGATTTAATTAAAATGTAATTCCATAGTAAAAAATCAAATTATTATAAAAAAATGTTGAACCTAGTTTATTTACATTCATGTATTTATATTTTACTTAAAATTACATTTTCTGTCTGCCTCCGAAATCTCAAAGGCATTAGCTGATCAAACGGCTACTTGATTACATATCTACTCTCCCGAGGACTTTTAATTAAATGAAAATATATGATTTCAATAAGATATAGATATATTTATATATTTATAAAAGATAAAAATTACCCATCGCCAGAAATAAACTCGTTAATATTTGTATTTTAATAATTTAGTAATTTAAGGACTTGGTTTTTCGTTTATTACATAATGAGAGTGAATTTGTTAACGCGGAGTGTCTCGCGCGTGTTGGGAGATTCATTACATCTCGGTTAACCTCGTTATAAACAGTAATTTAAATAATTCCCGGATTGATTTTTCTTTTCAAGAGCTTATGAAGACATATGAATTGTTTGTTTGTATATCTTTCAGATTGGCTTCGATGTGGTGTATTGTACTCTGTTCCTTTTCCGGTCCGAGGCTTCTTGGCGATTCAATCAGAATCGTAAACGATTCCACATATACATACAAACTACAATCCTTTAGCCGTCTGAGGGTTAGGATCTTTTATTATCTGTACAATGAGAAATATTCTGCGAAATTATTGAACATAGTACAATCGCTGGAATTACAGTACCGAAGCTTTCGTCTAAGGTTGGATATTTTTCTTATTGACATTGTCCTTGCATAGCGAGCGCTCCTTCCACTCGAGATATTTCATAAGGGCCACATGTCGGGGTGGGTTCAGGTTCGTCTCTAAGTTGCAATATCTTGATGGAACTGAGAACGACGGAAAATGGCCGTCTGCACCTTATATTTACATTATTGAGAAACAATATCTTTGTTAATGTGATTTAGAAAATATTTTTTTTTTTCAGCATGTAACAAAAATAAACATAACAATATGAAGGAATCGCCTAAAAGTGAATTGAAAAGCATATATGCTTGATGCAATGCATAATATTCCAATACTTAATTTTTTTTCCACTATTCCACATAAATTCAAAATACATATGTACATTTTGCTGTACGTATGTATAAACACGTATGGCTTCGCTTCTGAACAAAATGTTTATCGAGAAGACGCATTCAATGATAGTGCTCTTTGGAAGCATGTATAATGCATTGCATGCAAGATTGTGAGTTGAAGATGTTCTAAGCGAGAGAGCTCTTGTATGTAAAAACAGAATCTGGTTTAATACATTACTGAAGTCGACTTTTATTAATGCCATATATATATTTTAAACGATTTCTTGTATTTTAAGATACTTCGTGTAGTTTGGGATGACAGGCAGATTCGGTCGAGAACTTTTAAAGAATTACGAAACCATAGAGAGCTTATTAACTTATGTTTTTACAACAATAAGATAAACTGCGGTGAGGAATATATTATAACTTGTTGAAGTTGAGAAATGACATTTCAAAGACTGCTACAGCATACCATGTCGCACCGAGGCGTGTCATATTTGTGCTTTATACATAAATAAACTAAGAAAACTTAAAAAATCTAACAACCATCAACCTTGTACATAATTTTAAGTAGACAGCAAACAAAAGAGAGATCTTTTACTAATATTTTTTGTTTTTGTATCACCACCAATTAAATTCAAAATCATCATAAATAATACGTATTTGTTCAACATGCTGTATATCAACACACACCGTGCTAGTTAAGAACAAACAGATTGGGTTCCGTTCCTATAACATTGGTAAAGATACTTTCCTCTTTATTAAAACCTGAGAATACGACACGGACACTCTTTTTTTTAATAATTAGTTAAATAAAAATGGACATGTATGTACCTATTTCGAATTTATCTAAAGATTTGCAAACTTTTCATATTTATTATGAAGTTAATGTAATACTTTTCTATAAATCAAACAAACAAACTTGCAGTTTAGTTGTTTTTTATAAGATTTTAAACTCTTGGAACAACTATATATTTCAATCGATACCAGACAAATAGGTCCTCTACACAGCTCGTTATTTTCAGAATGATAATTTTAATTTATTTTTTAATCGAAAAGTGTTAGCTGCCTCTGACGACCAAATTATACATTTTCAGGCTCAATCGGGAACAATGTCACAAAATTTTCATCAAATATTAAAAAAAACTGGGAAGGGTTTAATAGATTTCTTAAAACATTTTACGTAATGACTGTGCTGAGTAACTTCAAATAACAAACATCATGTGAATCCAGTCGACGCAAACAAGCCGGCCGACCCTTGAGAACAAACAGAGTCTCAGTAACGTGGTGTAAATAACCTTGAAGAAAGATTTTTTTAACGTCCACTGTGTCACTAAGCAATATCTGTTATCTTCTGCATAAAAACTCTTTGAGACGTTAGTGTTCTTAAGTAAAAAATGAGACTTTATAGAAATATGTAAGTCTTTATAAATCGTAAAAAAAAATATTATTTCATTACGATTTCCAGATTTCTTCCAACAGATATTTGCTGTATTTTTTAAACCCCAAAGTACGCAACATAACAGAAAAGTTCCATCAAAAAATTAGGAAGGAACTTTTATATTTTCCTCCGCAACTAGCAAAGTGAGATTAATGATGTCTAAAGTGTACCGTTCAATATAAACCCCATTGTGTCGCGTCACTGACGTTATCAATACCTCTGACTAGTCACGTTCCGACGAAAGTCATTCAAATTCATAATATTTAAAAGCCTTTTATGATAGGAGACATTCTTACTTAATGTCTTTTTATTTATTTCGCTTTCTATGTTTTAAGTGGTTCATGTCATTAATTGTAGAATTTAGTAAAATAATAGTCTAACACAGTACTGTTAAAATATGCCACCGTATTAGATTTGTAAATCTACATTTTAGGTATACTGATGAATTTGCAAAATATTGAGAATATAATATATGTATTATTAATATTCACTTCATTATTTGTTATTTAAAACATTTTTGACAAATTTCTACCAGAAAAATAATAATAATTAGTAGCTCTATCTGTTTATCTAATTCACTGTTTTCATCATCATGCCAAGAAAAATTTGTTTTAACACTTTTTAAGTATGTCCGAGTAAAATCAATGCTATAATTTAAGTTAATTTTACCTTAACTTGTGTCTTCATACTACACAAGGAGCGTTTTAACAAACAGATATGTTTTGTTTCACAGGGCCAGGTTTCCTCTCCGCGGCGTCAAGAACTCCTTACATGATATTTCATGCATAACCCGTTAATATTTTGAAATAAGCTCATCAGTTCTCTTTTCTAAAATTGTAACTTTTTGAGAGTTTATTCTTGTATCGCTTTCTTGAGATTATATAATTGTCATTCGGTCGAAACTGAACAGTCGTAATTTAAATAATTATAATAATATTCCAAGAAGTGATAATTCAGTTATAGTTAAGTTTATGAAGCTGGCGTAACGCTCATACAAAACGATTATACAAAATAGTAATTGTAGTTATAAAATAATTACACAAAAATTAATTCATACAGCTTTTAACCCAAACACAAGTGTTAATGTATTACATAGCCATGTCTAGAACATCGAACATGTATGCTTTATAAGGATACAAGAACTTTAAAAAGCACGCTAGGTGCGGCGACCGACATCAAGGTTTGTCGACAACAAATATAAACATGTCAATATAAAAGACATTTCCGTTCTCAATACAATCAATCTACTAGTGAGTAATTAACCAATCAATCTACTAGTGAATAATTACTAGTAAGCAATCAACTAGTGAGTACTGAAAAAAAATATGTTTAAAACTTTAGAAATAAAAAAAAAGTATTTTGAAAAATGTAAGGTGTGGAGTGTCGGCTATAACCTCTGTAACAGGAGTCGTGCCCAAATTTTTGTGTTTGTTATGCGATAATTGTATTTAATCTATCAAAATTCTCTTTTCTGCTGGTAGAGAATACCTTGATTTTTTTTTTATTTCGCTTAGTATCTTCAGGCACTTTCATCTGTTTCATCATCATCCTTTCAACATTTCTAATGAACTGGTTATCAATTCGTGATCTATTAATCCTACAAGACTATTTCCTTCCCTAAAAGTCTCAAGTCTTTCTTAATTGTATTTCCTGTATTTACGTATATTTCTCACTTCTTCGCTTACCTGAAAGCCTGAAAGAATCTGTTAAAATATTAATAAGACATGTCTAATTTACTTCAGCCTTCAGTGTGTTCTCGAGATTACTCTCGAGTTCATCTCCAATTTTTACCTTATACTTACGATTAATAAAAATTTTTCGCTCTGCCTCTGTCGTCGCTTCCCTTGAAAATTGTTAAGGCTTCCAAACTAAACAATCTATTACTAAACTTAATCTGTTCGTTATTACTATAGCCATTATTTTTTTTTCCAAAGTCCAATTTCCCAATCGCAATTTCAGGTAAATAACAATTGAAAGTAACACCAAGTGTCTAAAGTATCCTGAATATTTCTTCAAATACTCCAATGACCATTTTTGAACAAATGGAATCACGTACTCATAACTTGATTCTTCTCCCAATGTCCAATACGGAGTCTTATTTCATGATTATTCTTTAAATCTGTGAAATATACTCTGAAATTATTTGCTGTAATTAATTAATGATATTTGGAGAGGAAGCTCTTATTATTTCTGTTTTTCACTAACAAATATAAAAGTATAGTTGTGACGTCTTGTAGATAACCCCATTTAGTCATCTAACCTAACCTCACTTGACATTCGATTGAGATTCATTTTATATACTAATTATTTAATTCTCACAAATAGTATTTATAGGTATATTATATTTATATATGGAAATGTTTATATGAATATATAAACATATATACATATATACATATGTCGGCGCAACGACATTTAAAAAACCATTATAAAGGGTAGTTGTTTCATATGTATAGTTGTTTCATATGTATTTCACTTTAGAGGGTAGATGTGACATAAACAATGTCAAGGTGTTAGTAATAACTTTAACAAAATTATTTGTTTTATAGATCGTCGTACGATTTGTATTGAAGGAAAGTAAATGGCAATTCGTATCGTGATTTGTAATATGTAAAGATAAGTTATTTTGTGAGTTTTAGTAAAACACAAACTTAAACAGTAACCATTTTGTAACCAATGTTATTCAATTATGATTTCTTTAAATTTTAAATGGCAATATAAAGTTTAGTTGGTTTAATAACAGATTACGAAAACTTTTGTAATGATTACTGTTTATTTGAATCACTACGAATAATCTTTGTAAGTTATTATTTAAAATTAAGAGTAAATGTAATGACTCCACGAAAACCATTTATATTCGGAGACATCTGTGGCGAGGACACAGTGGTGTGAGAGCTATCCAGGAGAAATTACTAAGTGTTAGTTAAAGTTGAAAATAAAGTGGTGTGAGTAAGTGAGAGTGCTTTATTGGTGAAAATGGATAACCTGATAGGTGGAAATAGTGTTATGTGACGATAACATCGCTGACGTCACAGCTCCTAATAATCAACTTGGTCATGGCTCTTCGACACATATATATATATATTTGAGAATTTATGAAAATCAATGAAATAAAACCGAAAAATACAACAAGAAAATAACAAAAAAATATATCAGTACGGTCGTGGCTCAGTAAGTTAGTTGCTAGAATTAAAGATAACACTAGCTAGTGCATTTCTCACATAAACACACAAAAACATTGATTTTTATTTATAGAATATAACACATTATATGTTTTGTTTTATTTAAAACATTTCCATATATTTCTTGTTTGTTATTTCCCATTATTCCACCTTTAATCATAAATATTCACACGTCACCAAGATGAATTATAAATTTAAATTCCTATTTCTTTGTTTTATATAATTTGTTAGCGATACGTTATTCTAAACATTATTTTTATAATGTTAAAGTTCGTTATTGTTTGTATCCAATTTGTTTAATAGCGAGAGTGTACGTAAAAGACAAACATATTTACCAACTCGTTTTATCTGCTTATGTTATATGAGTATGATCGTAATTGCGTGACCTTGTTTCACGTAGCTTTATAAAAACCTCCGAATCCGTAAAAAAACAAGTTAAATGAATTTCAGGTATAACCTGGCTGGTGGGGGGTCGGAAAATAATAGACTACAATAGGTAAAAGCGGAATTTTGGTGACAATAGGAAATCTTGATAAAAAATATATAATTGAAGCCACGCAATCAGTTTTATACTCAATATTTTGTGGTTTTTGTTAGAAAAGTGCTTACAGAAAACCGACAGCGAGGCTGCAAACGCTTTTATCTCTAGAATAAAAGATTAGCTAAGATACATTAATAAAGTCATTGCACTCGAAACAAATAAATTATTATACAAAATGTATCCATGTCGGACATAAAAATATTTTATTTTATAACAAAGGATTACTTTCAATTAACAAACCTACATAGAATTGTTGATTACTTTTTTTAGTCATAGAAGTTATAAGGTCTCAAAATTAAGTCATAATTAAAATATAATAAATACTTTTAAAATATTTCATTTAATAAAGAAAATTGTTACAATACCTGACAAAAATGTATCACCCTCGCTATTGATTATACACATCTTTTAAAAACAATTGCGTAATAAATTTCTTGCCCATCCCGGAAACGCGCCGGTGACAGAATATATTACGACGATTGAAGATTGTTTCAGATC
This sequence comes from Danaus plexippus, assembly GCF_018135715.1. Lineage (NCBI taxonomy): Eukaryota > Metazoa > Arthropoda > Insecta > Lepidoptera > Nymphalidae > Danaus > Danaus plexippus. Next base: position 57,569 of record NC_083552.1, on the reverse strand, counting down.
GATTGTAATAATACTGAGAATATTACAAATTTGGCGCGATTTAACGAACCTTATACAGAACACATACAAACTTATATATTTGTGACATTCATAATATATACCTAACCATATTTTTTACTTTTTGCACTAGTTAAGGAACATATTTGCATACTAATTTATTAGATGTTATTACATTTCTAAAATCGGTTTAACAACTTCTCATACTTATACTATCTAATCTTTTCCTTACAGACACTATTATACAATTTTATATTATTAAAATATAACACATTTGAGTTGTGAAAATCCATTTTTTTTTCTAACTTGTAACAAAATAATGCTTTTTATTGTTGAGAGCCGACTCTGACCCCAAAATATATAAACTAATTAGTGCTATAAATTTCAACTTCCTGATACATCAAAATAAATTTAAATATAAATTTTCCATATGATATTATAATAGCTTAAAGCTGGAAAATTAGTAAGCTAAATATTTTTTACAAGGTAGAGGACTTAAAGAAAATATTACAATAGCCCCTTTAAAAAATCAGTTCCATTATGTGACAGTGTGGTTCCTATCAACTTTGACATTTTATTTAAATATAAATATGAAGCCAACAAAGTAAAATATATATATATATATTATACAGTTATTATGACAACTATGTGATTATTTCACTCATTACATTATTAAGTTATTATCTCTTGTTTCCTTCGATAGGGTTGACTTTGAAACATCAATTTGTGAAAGCAATAGCAGCGATTCTGTTCTGTCATCGTGTTACTTACCGCCTGAGGCATGTTAAACATAACTATTGATACATATTCATGATGCAAATAAAAAGCAAATGGCAAAAAAACCTTTAAACTTGATTAAAGAACTAAACCCAATAATAACACGGCCGTCACATAAAATGAATTTTAGACAGTTTTTTCAATTAATTGATAAATACTTTAACATTATTGTCAAACATTTTTGTTAATTCACAAAATCCTTTATAGCGTCAATCATTGACCGTTTGAAATATCTGCTCTCCTGGTTTTGCATTCGTCCACTTTGGGAATAGCAGCTGAACTAAACTACATTACAAAATTCTCTTGGAGTCAATTATTGTGGTCACTTTGATGTGCGCAGCTAGTTATGATAGTTGCAGATGATAACGATGCCTAGAACGAAATATTGCAGGAACTACTACATCATATACTAACTTATATTTGTGGTACAGCGTCGACTCGTAAACATCGAAGGATAAATGTCAAGAATTTTGAAGTTTACAAGAAGCCAGTGACGAATTATGAAAGAGAATGAAAGAGGACCGTGCTGGAGTTGAAGAGATGGTCTTATGAAGTAGAGAGACATGTCTGTCATGGAGACTGATGATTGTTGGGAATTTTTCCAAAGATTTTATTTTTATTTTCAGTAAAAGGTAAAAGAAAATCACGCACTCAACGGCACAATTTCTTTGTTAAAACCGAGTTTATTTACAAAAACAGCTTAATTGTGTTTTGTAATCTGACGAAGGTAAACGATCTTTTTAGGATCTTTAATGACTACAAAAACTCATGTGCCTCGCCAAACGAGTTACACAACAAATACAATATGTTATGTAAGCTTTTATTCCAGTACGAAACCAATTAGTTACTTTAACAATTTTTATTCAAAGGGGTTTGTAAAACATACGACTTATTAGTCCGATGTATTCGTTTGTCATCTGATATGATGTATATTCGTATTCATCTGCGGGTAAATAATTTATAAGTAAAATAATCTATTTCAAATAAATTAATTAAGTAAAACTATATTTTTTTTAAATGATTTTAATTACACTATCATTAATTGTTGACAAAATCTACAACAAACAAAACAAAGATTAATATCCACAAATTCCTTTTATGATAACCTTTAATAACAGATCACTCATTGGCTCTGTGTGACAAAATTCATTAGGCTTATGTTTGTTCGTTAAGTGACACCAAAAGACGGCTGATTAAAAAACTTCGTCAATGTATCTCTCAGTTTTTAAAGGAAGATATCTTCAGAACTAACTTTCGTAATAAAGACTTTTCAGAAGAAGTTCAGCTTTCCCTCGTCATTAAAATATCCACGCCTTACTCTGTGTCACTCATGAGTCATGCACTGTGTGCAAGTCATACAGATTGCAGTTTTAATTTAGAGGTATCCTAAAGTTTAACAAGCTATATACCATTTATAAAACTCAGAAATAATTATATATAATTGTATTGGGATGTTTTTAAAAACAGATATGTTTAACCGCTTAATGATGATCGTGTAACTAATATTAAAGAGAGAATGATGGGTGAACACGAAATATAAGGTAGGCGACCAGAGCAACGATTAATTAATTACGTTTCAAGCAACATCGCTTATAGTAAAGTCACAAGGAACTTTATAATATTATATTATGTAACCGACACTCCATGTCAGGAGGTGTTACGTGGACTGGAACATAAAAAAGCTTACAACAATTTGTATTGAGGATGCAAACTCGACACAAGTATAGTTTCCTACTTGAAATCTTTATTTTAAATCACTCACTGAAAAGAAATTGTGTGTCGATCAAAGATGCAAGGATTTTCAAGGGAGATGCGGGCGTATTTACACCAATCAGAAGCCTAATTTATTACTCCCTTTGAAATCATTACATCTCATATTCAAATTAGACAATTTATCTATATCATCACTTTTCTTAATACCTTACTTTTTACAATTCAGTGTTTGCTGAAATATTTAAATGTAACCGAAACAGAGCGTTTGCCAAATGTTTGAATCCTATTATTCCTCGCCGGTGGGCGGATTAGTAAACATAATACAGTTTAAAATATAATAACGATAAAGATAAATCTATTTCACATACAAAAACCAAACACAACAAAACCAAAACCAACTCAAATAATATTACATGTACATATAATTAAATATATTACATACTAGCCGTATACGCGACTTTGTCCGCGTGGTATAGTGACTTTGGGCATCATTATATTAATAGATCTTTGAGGATTTTTTGGATTATATAATCACTCATTTTGGTACAAAAAATCCATAATGGTTACGGCCAAAGTAAAGCTTAAAGCTCAAGGCTTGCAGGTTACTTTGAATACCAACACGAAACAGAAAAAACAGAGCCGCACATATCTTTTCGTATATATCTTCCACATAAATACAGGAATTCGTTATATATATAAAATACGAAATGTTCATGATTATTTGTAAAATTACAAAAAAGGCAAACGAATATGGTCACAAAGTTACTCCTTCTGACATTTTCGTCTTGTAGGTGCTATACGAATTTATCTTTAACTTAATTGACTCTAAGCTTGTCTGGGAGCGCTCGCCCACACACGATAAGGTCACCGCGTTTCTCTATTTTATTATTGTAATTATTGTATTTAGTTTTCTTTTCTTCTTCTTGTTATTTATTTTTATATCTATAATAAATCTTGTGGACTATGATCGATGACCTGACTTTAGATGGCAAATACTCTCGCTTCGCTTCACAGCCCGCAACCTCAGCATGATTTTCCAACGAAAGTTTTCAAAATAAGTAACTTCGTAAAATTGACAAATTTAAATAAGTTAAAACTGCATATCCATGTGCAATCCTCAAAGACATAGCCTACGTCTCGTGTGAATAAGTTATTATCATTGTACCCGCAGCAGGCTTCATTCTGGATCTGGACTACGAGAAGTCTTGATACCTAATGAAGATATGATTTCATTATTTACACTGCACACGGCTTTAAACGGCTCCAATTACAAGGTCAGATATAAATTTTTAATAAAACTGGTAATTTTAAATTGTTCAAAATATAAAAAAACACGATTACAATGATTTTATCTCTCTGGTGATATCCTGAATATTATACCAACTTGCTTTATTAATAATCATTAACCACAAATTCTCAAAAAATTAATCGGTTCAAGCCTCCGTAGAAATGACTGTGAAAATATGGAAAAAAATTCTAAAATTAACGACTTTATTGTCACTACTGTTCTCTTTTGTTATTGATGTTTTAAGTGCTGGCATGAAAATGAAGAGGAAAGAACAGAAGAAGAAAAAAATTTAGCTAGTGCGAGTCGGACTCGCCCATGAAGGGTTCCGTAGCAGCAAGTAGATGACATAATATAGAAGTTATTGTAGTGAGTTGTAACTTTGATCGATGTTTTATAAAAAAAATAAATTGGTTTTACATAGTGTTTGTATGAATGACAAAGTTGTATGTGCGTTTTTTGAACATGTTTTATTTCTTAAAAACTAATAATGATATCTCGTTCAAACCAATTATCGTCGATAGTTTCAATTAAAATCTACAACATTTATTTTTTTTAGTTTTCTCACTCTCTTATTTTAAAAGTTAGAGGGGGGGGACACTAATTTTTCCATTTTGGAAGCGTCTATCTTTCAAATAATTGATTTTGACGAACAATGGTTTTAGGAACTTTAATATCTTTTTGAAAGCCCTATCTATAGACATCCATCACGTATAGGTAAGCTGAAATTTTTTTTTTTAATCAGTTCCATGTATGGAGTGCCCCTTTTAATTTTTAAATTTATTTATTTATATTCAATGTTCAAATAGCGGTTACCAGAATACATCAAACTACAAAGTTTCAACTATGTAGGCAAAACAGTTTCGGAAATAAATGGCTGTGACGTACGGACGGACAGACAGACATGACGTGTTTTGCCATTTGGCTACGGAACCCTAAAAAGGGAACTTTTAGCTCCCGGCGCTTCTTTTATTAAACAATAGGCAGCTGAAACCTTTTCGTGGAGATCCAATGTATATACTACGTGGAAGTTATCACTCATTAAAATCAAATTATTTGACGAAATATTTGTATTACAAAATTGGTAATACAAATAACTAACTTATAATTTGTTATAAAAATAATTTATTCTAGAAATTATATTTTAACATAAATGTTTTTTTATAAATTGAACTGTAACTATATAAGAGAGCGACACCTGTCCAGAGGAGCGACAGTATTTTAGCAAATGAAATAAATTATATAACGTTTACAAATTACGAATTCTCTATTTTGTGAATTGAAATATTGATTAGAGCTCATCAATCACCAGCCAATATGAGTAGTTCAATTTAAAAGGTCTTTTCTCAATAGGAATGTATCATATCCGTCACTGTCTTGGGAACATTGGCGCCGCATTTATTAGGGAATTTGTTGGAATATTTTGATAAAAGACTTCGAAGTTAGGTTGGAATTTTGCTCGGTCATTTGTATCTTCTTATGTAAAAAGAATTTTATGAATAAATTTGAGATAATAAAGTCCTGAATCGGCTACAAAAGGTTACCTTTTACAACTTAGTAAGCATGCAAAACAAAGAATAGGTACAGTTTTTCGTATTACTAAATATACATATATAGTTAGTTGTTTATATAAAATAATAATTAACGGAAGGTGACATTCAAATATATATTTTTTTAATAAATAAATTAATCATCACTCATAACACATTAAAGGTTAGACTACAACTATAGTGATACAAGTAAATATTGAATTAATTTGACAATTGATGTAATGTCTAGGTCTTTAAGAGATTCATGCATGCATCTACAGTGCTAGAGTAAGAGATTGTTTGCATATAGACGAAAAGAAGAAAATACTGGTGACTTTTAAAAAAATGGAATACCAGTATTAAGATCAGCTCAACAAAAGGAACAATCATACAATCAGAACTTCTGCCCTCGTTTGTGTAGGTAGGATAGAAACCAGTTAATACCGGTATGAGATATAATTAGTCTGACTAGATCTCATTATATAATAAAACTGCTCAGAAATTCCAACCAAATATCAGAAATGTCAATGTCTGATAACGTTACTGAAGTCTGATGAGACAAAGACTGTAAGCAGTTTGTTGTCTAAAGCACATCTGATGTTTTCAGTAACTTTAAGCAGAGCTGTGTTAGTGTTACATGCTGTGCGGAAACATACTCGGAAAGACCTCAGGAAAGAGTTACGATTGGGATATTTATAGACTTGATGAAATACATTTTTTAAATACATATTTATATGTTTTTATTAAGTATCCATATGTTCTGTGTTATCTTCGTGAAAGTAAGTTTTTCAGATAATCTACACGTTTTTATTATTTTCATTCTACATGTTCTCGACAAATTGTGATGCCCAAATGCAAGAACAAGACGAGACTTGGCCAGTCTTGGTGTTGGTCTTGCAGCAAGAGTCTTGCATGTCTTGCAATTATCTATTAACCTGTCACTATTTATTGAACTTTACTTTAGATACATATTGGAACAGTGCCACAGAGTGGGTACATTTTGAGCTTGAATTAGTATAGGCGTGATAAAGACCAACCAAATTAATAATTGTCTAAACATTTCATGAGAAATTCAAAAAATCAACTGACACCGGTTGGGGTTTGATCCCAAGCGATCAGTGTAGATGCTCTAACTAACCAACTGAGCTATTAATTGTGTCCCGCGAGAGTCGGTCTGTTTCTTAATAAACGTTTACATTTAATTTGGCGGACAGAATTATGTAATACACTGCCGATGAGCACAAAATATGGAAGCAACTGCTTAGTAAATCGTTTAGCCACTACCTATAATGACTTATTTTCTCACTTAGACATATTCAATATGAAGAAACCAGAATTTAAAAAGTCTTTAAAAAAAACTACATCTTAATTTATTATTAAAATACAGAAATGCATACACCCAGACCTACAGACGCACACACACACGCACACGCACACCCCCACACACACTTACACATTGGCACACACGAGCACACAAACACAACGAACAGCCGTGCTTATTAGTATTGTGATCCGAGATTAATTGATACTTAAGTTACGTTTATATATACACTTTCACTGTAACTGTGTAACCCTGTATTGGTCTTAGTATTGTTTAGTTATGTTTTATAACGTCATTATTAGAAACACTTTTGGATTACCAAAATAAATAATTTTCAATGTACTAAAACATGGTTTAAACATGTAGAAAACAATTTAATGACATAAACTTGACTTTATTTTAAAGTACTCGATTGTATTTTACATGTAAATGAATAATGAGATCTAAGACTTTCGCGAGTTTTATTGATTTAAATGAAACTAATATTTTTCGGATATACTACGCGAGCTTTATTTTTTGTTAAAACTACAAACTCCCGACGTTTCGGTTACTTTTCAGCACCCGTGATTAAGGGCAGACGAGATGAGATGACATTTATCTTAGTATTTTTTTTATATTGGCCCAAAGCATGTTTGTTTACTATTCTATGAGGGTTTCTGTGTTGACATCCGAAATTCACCTTGAGCCCAGCACTCATCCCTTTAGCCTTTTAGTCCTGTTCTCGCACCTTTCTGTTGGCAGTACTGTCCTCTAATATGAATTTGGCAGAAGAAAACTTGCACATTTAAAAAAAATTGTCAATTTTAACTTTATTGTAGCATCGTCTTTCAAAACGAACAATCAAAAGCAATCTAATTTTGAAACAACGTATTAGTGGTGATCATTATAAAAGTGTTTAAGTGCTCGTGTCGAAAAGGGTTTAATATTTACATAATTGCCTCTCTTGCAAAGTAATGGAAGTGAAAAAGTAATTATTCTTCACCATCAAGAACCTTCACCTCATCTAGTAGAGTGACAATGAAGGTTCCTTAAGTAATTCTATCCCGATCAGGTATAAAAGTTTACTAAATGATCTCAAAAAGTTGTAGGTAACTTACAATTTCAATATATGTCTTGGCAAGAGACTTTTTAACTTCCAAATATGTTGCAGTTAACACAAAGTATGATAGATTTAAAAATATTAGAAAAAAACGACATAACACCCAGTTTACTATCAACATTCTTTTCGACCTAATTATAACAAGTAGTTTGACTTATGTATGACCTATCATCGGCGCCTCGTCTATTTACATGCGTGATAAGAGGCAGCTCTCTTTGTATCACCTGTACCGGCAGAAACCACAGAGGTTGTCGGGCCAATGGACGGAAGATCAGAAACATATAAACTACCACAAACTATATACCGTACTAGAAGCTATTGTCCACGAAAAGAGTCAATTACACAATACCAACATTATTCTATTGACGGACTATTGAACAGTGCTACCATATAAATAAAGAAGGAATTACCAGGGCGAATACCTTTTTGAATTAGACTCAACGGTTACTTTTGTTAATGGACGCCCAGAGTATTCACTTAACGGCCCATTACTTTCCAATCTGATACAACAAGGATGTTGACGCACTATCCCGGATGAAAGCGTATCCGAAATGGCATCTGTAACCCGAAGCCACCAGGAGGATTTTTACGGAATTCGGGATATCATACATAGAATAGCCTATTTGAATCGAGGTTGGTTTATGTAGTAAAACAAAAAGTAACAGTGGCTCTGATGCTGATGAAAGCTTTCAGCCAGCGTTGTAACGATGACTTTGTTTGGATATTTCCATCTCCAAAGTATCGCACTTCAACAGGACAAATGGATACTTCATTATTATAGCTCCGAAATAGCAAAAAGTCTTTTAGGAAGTAGATCTAATGCGTCGACCTCTGCAAGGGTCTTACCAAACTCCGAAATTTTCTTCAGTACTAGTGGACACTTTGACGGGAATTCACCCAGCGAAACTTCGAGAGCTTTATTTGGAAACATAACTGATTTAAGGTGGAAGTTGGTTTGGCATACAGGACCCTCCTCGTGCACAAATGTGTTATTTTAACTTTTACTAATGTTTTCTTAAATATTGATGTTGCATTAAACATATTCTGAAAGCTAATTTTGTAGTCAAGAAGAAAAGTTCCAAATCACCTATTTGAGACCCTAAAATTGTTTTACAATATTTGCGGTAGACGGAAACAATTTATATCAGGTATTACGGTGAACAGCAATTCTCCTGCTTTTATTGTCAGATCATTTATTGACCAAAGTAACGCCTTTATACATTTAAATGAATAAAGCTCGCAAAAATCTTAGATCTCATTAACGCCTTTATAATTTGGCCACGATTTGGATCTTATACTGGTAGCTACTACTATTACAAGAAATCTGAGTGGAAATTTTCACAAATCTCTTAATTGTATTTACGAAGTTTGCCGATTAGTGGATCTATCCAAAGGTTACCGCAGTTGAACAATAAATTTAAATGAATTATTTATGACCGCAAGAGAAATACCTCAGGCGGCATCGAAAATAGTAACAGGAGGTTGGATCAAGTCTCTGCTTAAAAAAGCTGGCAGCGAAGCGTCTCCCGGATCTGTGATACCTGCTGTAGCTTCCCATAATTAGATAGAATGCTTTTCAATACACAAAATGTTAGAAACTGGAAAGTGGAGGCAAGAGCTTATGTACCTTTAGATGATACTCTAAAAGAGTTAAATTAAATCAATAAATAAATCGAATTGTAACTAAAATAAATTACTGTATGAAATAATTGATTTTTTATATTGGACACATTATAACGTCATAATATTTATGACGAGATAACAAACACATCACCCAAGATGGATTCCGGAAGTCAACATGGAAACAATAATAGAGAGTTTTAAGTAACAATAGAACTTACCTATTATTTTTCCTTAAGACATCCAGAATCCAGGTAATTTCTAGCTGACTCATCTCAAGTAAAGTATATAATGAAGTAAAAATTATCGTTTAAAAAAAATAAATAGAGGGCAGCACTTGAACCCGAAGGGAGCGAAGATTGGACTAAAGGCTAAAAAGATAAGTGCTTGATGCATTCCGGATATGTTAAGGAAACATGATAGGTAAGTATGCAGTTAGTTGCTGTTGCTGATGTTGTTAGTTAAAACTCTTTATTATATCCATCGTATAATGAAATGTAAGGAGCTGTCATTATTTTGATTTACATTAATGAAACTCTCTTGGCCGACTTTTGTTTTTTAATCTTAAATTGAATTGATTACAAAATTTAGCTTTGTTATTAAGTTTGATTTGGATGTTTGGATTGTTAAAAATATATATTTACTTTTATTGAAAAAACATTGTCACTAATAATAACAAGTCTTGGATTTGTTTAAGTTATTTTAAATTTAAATTGAAACAAGAGATTTTTAAGCGGTAATTACGAAGACTCTTTGCTTTAATATTTTTCCGAACTCATCATTATGGCAGACAATTCACCTTAAGAAATGCAAAAAATTAAAGCCGGTGACAGTTTGGATAATTGTATCCTGCGGACACTCACTGTTTTACTTGAGACTGAGTTCAGTCTAGAATTTATTCATTGTGAAGATTTAATGATAAAGATTCAAATTAAAATCTCTGTCAATTGACATTTCATATCCTAAAAGTGTAACGTTCTCTGTAGAAATTTAAATTAATAATATATTTTTATTTTCTTAACACTCCAAATAAATTAAAACACCGAGTTGCATTTTTGTTTCAAAGTTAAAAATATACTAACCCTGTGAAAGCAACATTGGTTTCTTAAATATAAAAAAAATTACGAACCTGGAACAGTAGCGGTGGTATGCAGTTGCATCTTTTTGGCTTATCCACAGACCTTAGTTAACTGGCACAGCAACCATAGTTATAATATTGTAACAAGCTAAGATTTAATGAGCAATATCAACACGGTATTTAACAAAAAACACAAATATTTTCTTTATTATGTTGAAGCTCCTCTCCCTGCAACCCGATGGACCCGGCACCCGCACGGTGAATCCATTGCATGCTAAGAGGTTTTGTCTCATTTAAAACGACTGCTCGGAGAGTCGGGTTGACGCTGGAAAGATAGCTGATGCTGGAAAGACAGATGGCCCTGGAAAGACAGATGACCGCTGGAAAGACAGCCGAGGGCAACGGCCTAACAAGCCCAGCCCGGGATTTACGAAGCTAAAAGTCCTAAAAAGGAAAAAACCCCTAGGACAGTCCGAAAGAGGGGCGAAAGATCTGTCCACCGTTCGATGTAAACGGCGAAAACGGCGCGAATACGGATTTGAAATGCCCTACGTGCGGGAAAAATTACAAGAGACGAGCCTGGTACATTAAACATCTAAAAACACATAATGGTGTTGAAGCACGACAATCGTCGGTAAGTTCTTCAACTTTCACTTCGGATAGAGTTGACCCTCATGTATCCCATGGTGAACCATTAACTGGAAACTACCAGGAGTCCATTGACATCCGGACACGTCTTAGCATTCCAAACATGAAACAATCGACTGGGAAAGTTCACGACGACAATAAGCGGTCCTGTTAGAGCATCCGGACTCGAAGCAGGAATTAAACTCGCGAGTAGAAACTTTTCAAAATACTATTTACGACTACTTTAACGAGCAATATCCACCTCGAAATCATTACACTCGCCAAAATAAAGACAATTCTTTCAAGATATAAATGAGGAGGAAAAAACGGGAATTAATAAAAAATCTACGTTTAGCCAAAGCCCTAGGCAACAATCACCTTAGTCATCAACTAGCTAGGGCGGTAAAATCAGTTCTAAAATTAATTCAAGGAATATCAGTGCAAACAGCAGAATATCGCGATAAAAAAAGTGTAACAATAAAAGTGTAAGACTCTATAAGGATCCCAACGAACTAAAACCTGGAATTCCTCGTATCGATTTCCACGGCATTCCACCAATGCTAGATGAAATATGTATTCAGATAAAGAAAAAATCGTCTAAATCTGCACCGGGACCCGATGGTATCCCATTTATAGTCTAAAAAAAAACTCCATCGGTTCGTAAACATCTCATAAATATATAAAATCTGGTCAAGGAAGCAAATCCCGGAGTGCTTCGGGAAAGAAATTTTTGTCCTCATTCAAAAAAAAAGATCGAGTCACAGATCCGAAAGATATAAGACCGATAGCCTTAACAAATACTATCCAAAATCTTTTTCTCACTTCTACAAACGAGAATGACGCGATTCATGCTCAGCAACAGGTATTTTAGGCCAAATTACCAGAAAGGGTATTTACCTGGAACTTATGGATGCCTAGAACACAACACTTTGCTGTCGGAGAGTTTTAAACATGCTAGAAAAAGCGAGAGGCAAATTACAGTTTGTTGGATAGACTTAGAGAACGCGTTCGGGTCGATACAACACGAATTGATGCTATTTGCTCTAAGATGGTATAACTTTCCACCCCTAATTAGTGATATGATCGCGTCGTATTACTCAAAATTATAGTTTTCTATAACAACTAAAAAAGCCCATTCAAAAACTTTTAGTTACAAAGTAGGACTATTTCAAGGTTGCTGTTTATCTCCAATTGTATTTAATATTGTAATTAACATCTTAGTAGATAAATTAATCAGCAACGAGACAAAATGGGGGTATCGGTTCATGTTTAATAATAATACATTTTAGCCTTCGCCGACGATCTCGCAATACTGACACGTAACCCCAAATACTGTCACGTACTATTAGATGAAGTGGATAAATTCTGTGAGTGGACCGATGGATAAAGGACAAAACCAAGTAAATGTCACTGTCTGTGTCTCGGTAGGTGGAATACAAGATACACCTCATACGATCGGGGATTAACGTTAGGCGATCAATGCTTTTCTACGGTTACAGAAAATGCACCATTTAAATTTTTCGGTCGGAAGATTGATAATATAGGTCGTACGCCATCTTTAGAAGGTATAGTAGATAGCTTGTTAAACGATCTCAACAAGGTAGATAGCCAAATGATCAGTAACGTTAAAAAAGCTTGGATCTACGATATTTACCTAACTCACGTTTAAATTGACCTTTCCTCGTCTATGATTTTAATAAAACCCCTTTGTCAAAGTTAGATGCAGGCGTCATAAAGATGTTGAAGTTGCGGCTCGGGCTCGTGCTAACGGCTGAAGCATCGGATTTATTCAGGGATCGCAATAGTTTTGGGATGAGTCTATAAAGGCCTTCGGAGCTCTATAAACACCTGAGAGTTTCCAAGGGATATATCCTGGGGAAATCCCATGATGACGTCGTTACATCGCTCCCAAAAGACAAAGATGCCCCAGAGCTAGAGTCAAGGCTTCAATTCCACTAGCAGTTTATGATAGGAGCACAAAGTAACAGAGTAGGGTTAGGATCAAGTAAGAAAGTCTAAGATACGGATATATTGAAGTCTTTTATTCGGCAAGACGAGAATGATAAATATAAGATCCATGCAATGAGTTTAGAAATGCAGAACGAGTGGTTAGACATAGGAGATTTTTGCATCTCAGTAGCACTAAAATGGCGCACCTTAATCCATGATGCACAGATTAAGCGATATCGCGACATATGTCGCGAGCAGCTCGAAAAAGTTGATTTTACCTAATCCTTTAAAACTTGTGCAGGCGGAATGTGTCGTGATGTCGATCATAAGCATCTATTGGATGATTTGTACTCACAAATTGTTGCTACTCTTACCGGAGCAGCTGAACTTACATATGAGGGCCCTTTTAATAGTAAAAAACGCGTAATCGGCTGGAATAAACATGTACGTGAGGCATATGAGAATGCACATAGTAAGTTCCGTGATTGGTTGCTTATGAACAAACCAAGGCATGGCCAGGCTTCGGACGACATGCGTGAGAGTAGAAAGATTTTTAAAAGTAAATTAAAATGGTGTCAAAAACATGAAGATGAAATTAGAATGGACATTATTGCCTCACACAGGTCGTCTCCAAGTTTTGTTAAATTTTGGAAAGCAACAAACAAATTAAATGTGAGGACTGGTCGACCTGCGACCATAGGGGGTTACAGTGAGCCAGGAGGGATTGCCACTACGTTCAGAAGTCAATTTCAAATAACTTATCCCTTGGGCCAATGAATGATGCTGAGACCATTACGGACACACCTTTGAGTTTTTCTGCTGCTCAGGTAGCAGAGACTATTAAAAGAATGAACAGAGGTAATTCGCCTGGTCATGGTGGTCTCAGCATTGAACATCTAAGACATGCGGGGGTTTATCTACATAGAGTATTGGCGATGTTTTACTCCTTGTGCTTAAAACATTCTTACCTTCCAGCCGATATGATGAGAACGGTGGTGATCCCTCTGGTTAAAAATAAAACTGGAGATGTTTCTGATCAATCTAATTATAGGCCCATATCACTAGCCACGGTACTTGCTAAGGTATTGGACAGTCTGATAGACCAACATTTGAATAAATATTTGAATATACACGACGCGCAATTTGGATTTAGACCTGAACTCTCAACAGAAAATGCAGTTTTGTGTTTAAAACAGACTGTCAAATATTACACGAGCAGGGGTACACCGGTGTATGCCTGCTTTTTGGACCAGAAATCAAAAGCTTTTGATTTAGTTTCTTATGATTTTTTATGGACGAAACTTAGAGAAGCGGGTTTACAGCCGGAAGTTCTTTTTTTATTTGAAGTATTGGTAACTAAACCAGAACAACCTTGTAAAGTGGGGTGAAACAATGTCAGACTCATATCGATTGGAATGTGGAGTGAGGCAGGGGGGAATAACCTCGCCTAAGCTGTTCAACCTTTACGTAAACGAACTAATAGTGGGACTTAGCAGCAAACCAGTCGGATGCTGGATAGACGGCGTGTGTGTCAATAACCTTAGTTACGCAGACGACATGGTTCTGCTGGGTCCTACGGCTGGTTCTATTAGGTGTCTCTTAAAGATTTATGAGAAATATGCATTAAAACATGGCCTTACGTACAATGTCAATAAAAGTGAGTACATGGTCTTTGGGAACCGTGGAAGGGTAATTGACTATGAACCGGTTTTAAAACTAAATGAGAAACAGTTAAGTCAGGTTAAAGTATTTAAATATCTTGGTCATTACATTTCCGAAGATCTCAGAGACCACGCAGATATTGAACGTGAACGAAGGGCACTTGCCGCCAAATGTAATATGCTTGCCCACAGGTTTGCTCGATGTAGTAAAGAGGTGAAAATAACTTTGTTTAAGTCGTATTGCCAAACATTTTATACGTGTGCCCTGTGGAACTGTTACAGCAAGAAAGCACTAGACGAACTGAGAGTGCAATATAATAATGGATTCAGAGTTTTGTTGGGACTTGGACGCTTCTGTAGCGCGTCCACCATGTTCGCTGAGGCGGGTACAGGTGACTTCTTATCTATAATAAGAAAAAGAACCGCACCTCTTCTTAACAGAATGCGATCAAGTCCAAACAGGATTTTGAAAATGTTCAGTGTTAAGCTGGCCGAACCTGCGCTTCAGCACTTTGTCAACGTGCTGGTGAGACAGGGTAGGCTAAGCAAATAATCTTTTTTTTTTTTCTTCCTTTCTTATTATATATTTTTTTTGTCTTATTATCATTATTTATTATACTAACATAGTTGTAAGGGAACTTCTTTTTTTTTGTAACTAACAAATGGACTGTAAATTGTCTGAAATAAACAAATTATTATTATTATGTTAGTCTTTAGTCAAAAACAAAAAAACCACAAACGAGCAATCAGTAGGTTTTGTGAGAGAGGGCATTAGGGCTATAAAATCAAATGTCAAGCCTTACTCCATCCTTAAAGCGGGTACGGTTTGGACTATAATGATGGATACGTATGAAAAACAATACAAAATCCCCGAGGATATTTGTACGTCGGCCTCCAGACCAGACATATTTATGTATTCTCGAATTTTAAAGCGCGATGGTATGATAGAACTTACGGTTCCTTGGGAAACCAACATCCCCAAAGACCATACCATCAAGGTCAACAAATATTACGAGCTCACTAACGAACTCACTCGAAATAGGTTCGTCGTGGATTTATACGCGGTAGAAGTGGGGGCGAGAGGTATAACAGCTAAATCCCTCTACAACCTACTCAAAGACTTGGGCCTGTCCAGAACTCTCATCAATTCATTTTTGGGACGTACTTCGAAGGCAGCCCTCGTAGGTTCTTTTCAAATTTGGTTAGGTAGGGAGAGGAGTTTGGACAGTGGAGGTGAGCGTTTAACGCGCGTTAGTTAGGGGCCCCTTAAATCTACACCTGGGTCGCAATTCCCAGGCACTGTTGAAGCTCCTCTTCCTGCAACGCAATGGACAAGGCACATAAGAACTCTCCTCTATAAATGTGTGGTTTGCATCAGTAAATTTGCACAGATTCCTTTTTTTGTCACACGAACCACGTACGTAAACTTCCAAGACTTAGGTACTGTACCAGCCATTAGAGAGAGGTGGTGCGTGTTATCAAAACAGATGACAGATCGGTCGGACATGTTTTTAGCACTATGGCAGGAATACTGTCCGGACCACCAGCTTTATTCACGTCAAGACTACGCTTAGTTCTCAGTATTTGTATGTTGGTAGTAAATAAACCGTAGTCAGGTCAACAAGTTGGTATGGAATCGCTGTTTTTAAAACATAACTTTCTACTGCAGTGTTGCTTTCTCCGTTAGTATGTGATATAATGTACTAGATGAGGTAGTGAGGACTTGCAGAAGTTTGTCTCGACCACTTTGACTAGGGACCAGAAAACTACTGATAGTAGGTTGAGAAGAGAATTTTGCGCCATAATTGTTATTAAGATCAAGGTGAGCGTTATTTAACGCTCTCTTTCAAGATTTAGCATCTTGGTTAAAAGCTCTCTTGTGGGAAATAACATTTTACCGTTTTTATGGTGTTTTACAGCCGGAGTTTACGGTTTTAGTCTGACATTTTCATCTTGACTCGTGAGAGAAATATGTTGATATAGACTTAACCAGACAGTATACAGAGGTTTCCAATGTGGGTGAGACGTCGATGGTATATCAGTTTAGCTGCGCAGCGTTCTTAGCAGAAGATCCATGTAATTGACTGTTTGGGCACCTACATACGACTGGTATACTCCATGATAAAAAACTCATGCATCTATATCGTGCCGCTCTAAAACGACAATCCTGTCAAGGGTACGCCAGTCACTTTACTAGCTTTGATTCTATCCAATGAACTGTATATGTACTCGTATACGAGTATGTGTGTTTCCTTTAGATTTGTGAGAATCGTATTATGATATATTGTTTTCTTTCTAATCTTTACATTATAACTGATGATATGAATAAAAATATATATAACAACAATGATTTATGGAGCAACCATCCAGTTGCTGCTATTTATGTGACACATTTGATATCTAAACATATTACTAAATTTATTATTCAATATAAAAGTATAAATTATTCATCCATGTATTTGGATTTTTTATGAATATTAAAATTTTTAAGCATGTCACTTAATATAACATTGGTCCATAAAAGTGGAAGAGAAATGTCGGAAGTTTTATTTTAAACGGTATTTTGTATTTTTTTATGAAAAAACTGCGGAAGAAATCTAAGTACAAACATAATGACCATCATAACTCAGGTCGACGACTGCTTGTGAGAAAAAAAACTTTTTTATTGGGATATTTTTGTAAAGTCGTATTTTACGAAAACTCTTAAAATCGACGAACTAACTAACTAACCTAACCTAAGACATGAAGAATAATTGTCTTTTTAAATTGAACATTAAATTTAGACGCTAACCCGAAACGAATAAAGTACATTAAGATTTGAAAGTGTTGCATCAGTACTTATTTTACTTAATTAAATAAGTATACATAATTAACTAGTATAATATTTTGTGTTATAAAAATAAGTAATGAAAATCAATAAGTCAGAGTAGTAATACATTGAAAAAGTTTTACAATGTAATCAATTGCTGTAAATTAAAAAACCAAGTCCAAGAGAGTAAATTCAAATACGGATAAGTTTTAATCTAGTTTTATTTTTATTGGATTCACATTAAGAAAATTTCATAAACCAATTAGATATTAAGGTATACAAAATACATTTTATAAAACTGTGTTGCGATTTTGTCTGAAATCGAAAGCTCAAAGGCATAAGGCAATCAACCAAAGGTTATATCATTACACAGCTTGTCTCTCAAGAGGTTTCTTAATTATTTTTAAAAAAATCCTATAAGTATGATCAAATCGGGTAGGCTCGTATCTTACGGGACGGATCTGGAATAAGTTTAAGATTAGTCTACATAAAAACTCAAATCCAAGTTAAGAAACGAAGATTGAATCGGTTTAATAAACAAATACTTAATTTATATATATCTAAAGAAAATAAAAACTAACTTAATTAGAGATCCAGGGATCGTACAGTGCCAAAGTAATTTCTTTTTATTAACCTTTATATATTAATATTTCCAGAACAGACAGTTGGTCTTTATCGGCGTCTAAACAAATTGGCCAAATTTCAAAAGTGTATGTATGTATGCTTTCATGTTTGTGCACGCAAATGTCCAGAACTACAAGTCTCATTTCAGTAATTCTTTTTTGTTTGTACTAGGTATTGTTCAACTTAGGGAGTACTGCAAGTTTTATTAAAATCGGTTCAGTAGTTTTTAATAAAGGGAATTTTCGGGAAGCATTTTGTTATGCCATTATAAATTCCAATCAATCAGTGTTAGGTCATAACGTCATCGCAACAGTTCTTGGTACGCACGAGGATTACGCGTTTGTTTTTACAGATTATTGGGATCTAGTTTATCGGTTGCGATTAATTATTAGGAACCTTTATGGACTTAACTAGTTTACACTACAACTTTAGTTAAAAAATAATAAATAAAAAAAACCGACTTCAAAATTATAATAAATAACTTATCTATGCAGGTATGTTTATAACGAATATGACAGAAGCAAAAAGTAAAAGCGCACACCTCCTGTGCTAAATAAACTTATTTTTATATACCAAGTCAGTATTTATTGAGTTTCTGGTGCCCGGAGACAAACGATAAAAGGGAACTAATTAACAAAAAACTAAAAAAGGGTGCCCGGTTAATAGGTACCAGAAACACCATTAGAATATTACCTATAGTTACCTATAACAACATATTAACTCCAGACTCATATTTAACGACGTAAGAAAACGCAAAAAATCATGACGTCACAGCACTCAGTCCCACGCACGTACTCGTTTCATAGAAAACTAGTTCTTTTTTGACAATTCGAAAAAAGTATTGAATATGTCTAGTTGTCATTTGTCAAGTACCCAATTCATTAGGCACTCTTACTTTCCCATAAAAAGTGGCAGGCAGCAACTCCACAAAACACTTAGTTGGTATGTCAAAGTGACTTTATTTAAGACATAAGTTATCCTTTTTATTTTTTACTTTTTACGTCTTTTTATATTCCTTCTAAACAAACCTACATAGGAAAGTTATTTACATACAATTCTGAAGTTCGTTTTATATATATTTTTTAATACTTAAGTATATAGGCATTATACGATTATTTATATTAAAATAATTTATTTCTATTTATATTTCGATTATTAGTTAAACAAAGAAAATGTCAACTTTAAATAAATAAATTGTTGAATGAAATTCTTTATGAATACGCTTTAATTAAACTTTAGATATTTAATTTCAATATGCAATAAATCCCTCAGAGCGCTAGACGAGAACTTACTGCTCTGTTTCTCGCTTCTTTCAAGTGAGTGCCCGATACCCAGTTTCTCTAGAGTCTAGAGTCTAGACTGTAAATCAAAGGACATTCCGACCAACAAGATGTTTGCCTTGTAAGTAGTAGTTGCGAAAATTCCTTATGCATCGTTGCCTAATCTTTACAAGTAATACATTAAAGTCGAATAATTTTTATTGTGTCAACTGGGCCAAAATTAAATTGTCTATTCTATTAAAAAATATATATATCGGCGCAAGCAGCTTCAATGACGGATGCAACATGGAAATAACTGGCATCAATTATTATAACACCTTATTGGTCGTCGTTACTAATGTTAAAAGTAAAACGAAATCAAAGAGAATAGAACTATGTTTGAATTCTGGTTTAAATATGACGTCTGGACGCACGACAGGAGACTGCAGAGTTCAGCGAGTGCGGAGCATAAAGAACCTTCGAGAAATACAAGAACATTTAGAAGAATTGAAGTTTTAAAATATCTGGAACATACTGAAACAAGTGACATTAGAGACGTCAGCGAGGCTGGCGTCCTGTCTTTAAAATAATGAATTTATAATAAAATCCGATATCAGAAGTGGGATCGCTCCTGTGATCAGTTACTGCCGGTCTTAGTGTATTTGTTAATCCTGATCCAGCTCAAAATAATAATCATCGGGAGAACTTGCGTAATGAAGAACGCTCCTCAGTCTTTCATGCAAATGATGTCAACAATGCAGAGCGTGACCGAACGTTTGCTACTAGAAAAAACAAGGGATACGATTAAAATTACTAACAAGATCATATTAATTTTATCATCTTTTGATCCCGGTGATAGTGTGTGTGTTCGGGATTGATTCAAACGCATCTTTACGGCTGTAAATACGTACCAAATCAGTAACTACGACATTCGAATTAAAGTCTTTTAAAGGAGCGAGCTAGAAAGTGTGCAGACGATTGGTTAGTTGCAACATCTACACAAGAGGCATTACGTGAGACCATAGCTAACATTTGTTATGATCCTTTGAGCTAACCTCGTGTCCATGATGTATTCTCAAGAGAACCATGAGATTCTGTAGGGAAGGCTTGTGGTACCGTGACAAGACAAGTCTACACCACAGATGTGGAGAGCGTACCTCTGAACTAATCGCGTGTTACTCTTGAGCTAACCACAGGTCCTTGCTGTATCCTTAAGAATACCATGAGATGACGTAGGGTGGCCTTGGGAAGACTTGAGTAGAAAGGTACTCACTCGATCTATAAGAACTTGCATGATTTTAATATCAAACTACTAAGACCATTGCTTTATTTAAATACGACAATAGACATACTCTTCACAGTAATATTTGCACCATGTCTGGTTAACACACGGCAGTGCCTCTACAAAAACGATGCTGTAATTCAAACGAAAGCATACTCGACTCCAAAATCCTGATAAAATACATCTATTGCGAATATGACTAATTTCTGTTCCTTTTCTGCTAACCGTGGTCATGCGTTTGAATCGTGTTTCCGACGGGAATAAGGAGATCACGCCGAATTTTAATTAAATACCAACTGGTAAATGTACTCTTAAATAAAATGCAAGATCGCAGTGGTGCGTTATACAAGAATCAATTGCAAATGATATCTCTGGGTGTAGAAAACAAATCGTAATCTATTTGCGTGGATTGAGATCGGACCTTACTATTTCAATGAATAGTTAAATAGTTATTAATGTAGAAATAATTTTCTATAGTTCCAGGTTTTGAAACGACTACTGATATATTAACCGGAGCAGATTAATTACGTGATAAGAATACATGTGGAAAATTTAGTATCCTTGCCGATGTTTTGCACATACGAACAAGTCAATTATGCTTTGACAGTTTAGATTACAATTCAACAATCAGTCCGTTTAAATCGAAGTAATGCATCAACACATTCAAAACAGGATGGTCAAGGCGGAGAGAAGATACAAAGCTAGGTTTTTGAGAGACCGTGGAAGACTTCGAAATGTGGCACATGACCAGCTACGAATGTGGCACATGACCAGCTACGATGAGACTTCACAGCATCTGAGGGACGAGACAGAATTACTAAGCAAGCAGTTAGGTGGACGGTTCGCCTACCTAATAGTTATCCGGTGAGCGTATTTCATTTTGTTCAAATTGCTTCATTCAAACGCATTACCATTAATCATTGCTAGTAATGTGATTGTCTAACACTTAGTTTGAGATATATTACTATAAAAGATGCATTTGGCGTGCGGATCCGAACCATAACGATAAAAAAAAAAATAAAATAAAAAATAAAAAATAATATTGTAGACGGGTGGAGACGTCTTACGACAAACAAATAAAGAAAGAAAAAAAAAAACAAAAAAAAAAAAAAAAAAAGAATGTTGTAGACGGGTGGAGACGTCTTACGAAAAAAAAAAAAATTAAAAAAAAAATATTGTAGACGGGTGGACACGTCTTACGACAAACAAATAAAAAAAAAATAAAATAAAAAACAAAAAAAAAAAAAAATGTGTTGTAGGCGGATGGAGACGTCCTATGACATATGTTATGAATGTTCGTGTGACGCCCCAAAGCCATAAGTAGATTAAACAATATGACCTGATATTATGATTTCGTCTCACGATGAGTCGTAATAAACAACGTAACCCATACGACCACAACAAATTTGTTAACCGCAACTATAACAATATAATGTTATCTAGGTTTACTGTGGAAGTACCTAGACTACATAAGTATCTCTCTGTTATCACAGAAAACAATGCAGAGCACGCATCAGTATAACCGTATCGGCATGACTTCGGATGATGAAGCATCAATTCTTGAACCTGGCCCATCTACTCTACAAGACCTGCAACGGGTAAGAGAACATAATGAAAGCTAAGCAAGAGAGAACACATCACCAGGCAGGTGCAGAGCACGCACCGCCTGCCAGAATGGCCGTATCGGCGCAAGCAGCTTCAATGACGGATGCAACATGGAAATAACTGGCATCAATTATTATAACACCTTATTGGTCGTCGTTACTAATGTTAAAAGTAAAACGAAATCAAAGAGAATAGAACTATGTTTGAATTCTGGTTTAAATATGACGTCTGGACGCACGACAGGAGACTGCAGAGTTCAGCGAGTGCGGAGCATAAAGAACCTTCGAGAAATACAAGAACATTTAGAAGAATTGAAGTTTTAAAATATCTGGAACTTTCTGAAACAAGTGACATTAGAGACGTCAGCGAGGCTGGCGTCCTGTCTTTAAAATAATGAATTAATAATAAAATCCGATATATATATTTGTAACAAACATTTTTCAAGGTTAATGTCAAAAGTCCATCAATAATGATATTATTGTTGTCAAATTACTTTTTTTACTGTTTTATACTGTTTTTGTACATTTTGACTTTTTATTAATAAAACAAGAAAGTAAGATCGGGACTAGAATATTCTTTAAACATAAAGAATTTATTATTTACAGTACAGCCCTGACGGAATATTATCATCCAATAACTTTCTTCAGCTTGCTCTTAAAATTTGTTCTCTAAGTTGTGTTATTACGTAATAAAAGGTAACTTAAATTTTTCAGAATAGTGAAGTGGTGAATTTAAATATCAAAACGTTATTAATAATTTATATGAATCATTTTAACATAAAGTTACTTTTACGAGAGTGAAAGAGTGAAGTTCTCTTTGTTCGCAAAAATATGAAAGAGTTTCTGTTTTTGACTTAAATCAATTCAACTTTTAAATACTAAAAGTCATATTTATATATTTAATGCTCTAAAAAAATTGTTCATCACCTTTTCTCCTGTATGCAATTTAAAATGACTCATGAGGATTGACGTCAAATCATACGTAATGTTAAGTTCAACTAAGAAGTGGAAATATTTCCTCTAAACGATTCGGAAACAATAATAATATATTAAATATTATGTGCCACTTAAAGTTTAATTTCTGAAGGTGAATGAAAATAAAAATAAATTCACAAAGCTGTAGCTTGATTAGTTAGAGTGGCTTGTTCTTGTTATTGTCCACCCTCCGGGAAATGAAAGTTATTTTGAACAAACATAATGAGGCGTTTGTTGGACTGTTGTTGGAATATAAGAGCGATTTAAACGTCTCAAAGGAACTCTATTTACGTGACGTCACAAGACGATCTCATCCCATAGCCTTTTATAGAACGGTAAGTTTTAATAACACAAATCAGTAATGTCTGATACTTTTTCATTACAAACCAATACATATGTCCATAGAAGCATCTACATTGTTTCAGAGTAAAAAGTAAACTAAAACACAACACGGTTGATTACTTGAGTAACTCAACGCAACGTGAAACATCTTCAATTTACTCTGAAATAAATACTTTCCTTGTTTTCATTGCGACAATACTATATATGTATATAGAATACCCATATACATCAGGAGTATCCTTTAGAAAGCAAATCGTTGACCCTGTGTCTGTGTCTTCACGGTTTATAATAAGCTCAAACATACATTTCCAACAACTTGTTACAATATATTGGATGCCGGAATCTCTCTTATTTAGTATACCTATATTATTCCTATGTCAGAGCATATTTCGCACTATCTTTTAATATTGACTTGTTCGACGGAATGGCGTCCAAAAGTTTGGAATAATTTATATGATGTGTTGTTATGATGCTTCAACTTTAGGTAAACTTTGAGGGTCTATATTTTTGGGGAATGTTTGGGGCGACGCGCGATTATTATGAGTAGTTTTGGTTCGTAATGTTTACGATCAAAAACAAAACCGCGCGTGAATCGTTTCTTTAAACCAGAACATAAACATTTCGGCAATAGAATGAGGTTTGTAAATCAGGGAAAATTTAAAATGTGTACAAAATTTTAAATAATTATTAGTTTTAAACCAAGTATTATAAAACGAAGTAACTTGCCTTCCTCTAAAACATTTATATAGTCCAACTATTGTCTAACCTTCAGCAACTTGTTGAGGGCTATACAATAGTTTCTATTCTGGCAAGTGCAGCGTGTTCAATGTATACTTCGAACTGTTATGTCCTGCTTATGGTCTTGTTAGGAGTCCATTCTTTAGAACTAAATATCACCTTTTATAATCCCACACGGAACTTTTTCTTATAACTGGACATGATATTGAGAAATCAACAGTCATTGACTAATTTATTGCATCATATTAATCAATGTTAGTGTTGTTAATTAGTTATTTTTTACTGTTTACTGACGAAAGTGTTACAATTTTTTGATTTCTCTTGTTTTTACAACATCATTCCTATAAATAATCGATGCAACTTAAAACGTGATCTGAACCGATTCAAGTATCTTAAGATACAAACGAACCTTAAAGAAAAATTTACAATTAGTAGTATTTAAAGAAACGCATTCAAAAGAAAATATATACACTGTTTGTGTATGATACTAGAACCAGTAAAAGCATCTTCATTCGTTTTTATTATTCTATTTGAAACAGTCGTTACAGTTTGAGTATTCCACACCTATGTCAATATTGGCTCTTTCATAATATTATTGCATCCAGCATTTTAAGGCAATAAGGTACCGTAGGAAACCGGAGTGGACAAGACTATTACAAAAGGAGTCACCTACAAACCTCAGCACCTATATAAACCTTAAGACCGGACTTTCATAGAGATTTGCTCTTTATTCTGTTAACACAGCTGATGTCTACTAATTATTCTCTCTCAAACAAAAAAAAAATGAGAAACGGGAAAAAAAGGGTATACATTCTTATGTTATTGATAGTACCGTGAATGCCTTCTATACAGGTCGTGCCAATATCCCTCGTTATGTTAAGAAACTTACTAACAACTTGTGTCTGAATACTCTAGCCAGGGTCTGTACTTGGGGGTCGGGATAACTTGGTTCATTTAACCCCAGCAAAACACAAGTTTAACTCTAAGAAAACAGCAGTTTCTACGATCTCAGAATTCCAGAATATTCATCTAACAAGATCTTAGAGTATTTATCCTTGGTATCGAAATCTCTAGCGACGTTCAATTCCTGAGTAATTTGAAAACATGATCAAGTTGGCCTCCAAGAAACTTAACGTGCTGCATAGGATCGGAAGTTCATCCTGGGACAACTTTTATTTCTTCATAAAGCACAAGTCTGACCCCGTATGGTGTACTGCTCTCATTTTGGGCATTGGGCACCAGTACACTAACTTGGACTTATTGACTCCATTCAAAAAACAGCTGTGATAATTGTCTAAAATGCCGTTCTCATAGGAAGTATTAAACCGTAAAATCTCAAAAAACTCCCTGTCTCCCTATATGTCTTCTACTGACTATATAATGTGTTTATTCTGAGAAACTACTTTGCTTTAATTGCCCACTTTTATCATATCACCCTTGGCCAATGGTAAAGAGTTCAATGTCACACCTTGACTCCCCAATTGTCATGTACAGTGCAGGAAGACAGGAATTTCCTCCAGCTAATTGTGGTGCTATAGAATAAACTCCCAGCTAAGGTTTTTCTAAAGAACTACTGTATGATGTTTTTAAAGAGAGGGGTGAAAGTAAACTTGATGGGTCAAAAAGGCACAAGCGACCCCCAATTCATTGCAAGCGTCCATACGCTACCATCATTCATATAATTAACACAAAAAATATATTCAATATTGAATAGAATCCCCTGACTGACGTCGCTCCCAGGGCATTAACAGCACATTAATTTATATACTTGATATTAATATATTGCATATCTTCAGGGAGTATAAATTTAAACTAATTAAACTCTGTGCAACTAAAAGAGCGAAATTAATATAACGATAATAATAACTTACATGTGATGCCATCTATGAGTCACATGCACGAACTAATATCTATTGTAATTAAATTTCAGTCTTATTGTAACAGGGTTCAATGTCTTATATTATGACTGAAGTAATATTTATTATAGTAGTTTCTATCTGTACGAACCGTAAACAGAGATTAAGTAAATCTTATTTGAAACTAATTTTATTGTTATTATATGAAAATTACAAATATTTACAATCGTCCAACCGATTATTTTAAAGTATCCTATGAATCTCAGCATTATTAGCTCGAGTCCACTGATCCCCTTCATCAAGTTATTGGCTCAATTCATCTCGTAGAACCTGAATGGCTTGAGTTTGTACGACTGTCCTTTCAGTAGGAGCAACTTCTAAGATTTTAAAGATTACGTATCAGTTTCGATATTATACACGAGAGTGTTATCTTCTTTTAATAAAGATATTTTTTTAATTTATCTTTGTATGAACAGATTAAGATTTGTAAAATGTCCTATAAATTTATGTTAAGTTGTCAATACTATAAGCTGGTCATTGTACCTAATTAATATGTAAAATAATTTAGAGACAGAATTGTAATATAAAAATTAAGGAAGTCCGGAGGTCCGGTTGTCGTTGACATCATATTATCTGAGAAGTAGCGTTACTGCCTTTCGAAGGTTGCGTTCTAAGTAAAACATGAATATTTTATGATCAGAGCGAAGCTTAACTTCTTCCAACAAGTTTTTATTACGAAAGTTAGTCTGGAAGATATTTTCGTTTAAAAAACGTAAGATGCGTTGATGAAGTTTTTTAATCAGTCGTCGGTTTATGTTTGACAAACAGACTTAACAAATAGAAATTAAAAAAGGACGTCACTATTGAATATCTCAAACTTTTCTAATAGCGCTTTAGGTCGGGCCTGTTGTGCGTGTTAAATATAATGAGCTTTAGTAATTAGGTCCAGTGAAAGTAATTAAAAATATAGTAATTACCGGAGTAACTAGAAGAAGCAAGATAAATTTATTTCCTCTTTTAATACGATCCTTATTTGTTTCTTTTAGTTGTTTTTTTCAACATCATATATGCATTGAATTATTTCTCCGTACCTCATTCGCTACACACACGCGTTTTTGTCGTCGTTTAGGCCCTAAAAAGGTCGTTTACTCACCTGAGGATAAAATCATTAATCTTTTTTCATAAGTAAACTGTGAGCTGGATGCTCAAATGCAACTAGCCATTTTACCTCACAAAGTTTTAACCGAGTTTGAATGAAAATGTTTTCTCGTAAAATCAGCTTACAGTTATACGTCGACACGGGTTTCAGTTTGAATTCAAAATACATTCTGTATTGTTAGTGGAAGGTTTTACGTGAAACCTTTTACGGGGTTAGTAGAGTATTTTTATTTTTGTCGATGGTTATGATTTTACAATTATGTGAATACTAATTTTCTTTTAAATATTAAAACTATAATTTGGAACGTCGCCGCGTCGTAGACGTTTATTCAAAAATATAGTATACCTGGCAAGTAAGACAAAATGAAAAATACATTGTAATTGTCTTTGTAGATTTTAAAAATAACAGTTCAAATTGATGTATAAAATAAAATAAACAGCTTTTTTTGTTATTTATGAAATAAAAAGGTACCGGTGAATATCTTTGATCGCTCCCAATATTTGTATTTTAAACTATATTATCTTATTTCTATCTAAAAAAAATAATTCGAGAGGATGATTATTATTAGTAATTAATTTGGATTATAATGACAAGGAAACAAACTGTTTTAATTAAGTTGACATACAAGATTAAGCCCTGATCGGCTGCTGGAGCAAGTGTAGAGCGAGCTTCATCCACGACATCGTTATCTTTTGAACCTTTTTCTTTAAATCTTTCGCAAGTTGAAATATTTAATTGACTTACATTAAATCAATGCCATTAATATAAAATTTTTATCTTTGAGACATTTTTATGTTTTCGGGGAACGAATAATGGAGTAAGTTGTTTGTGAGATAATGAACCCGCCTTAACTTTTAATTGTGAAACTGGAATCTCATTTCATCCGCCCCGTTAATTGCTATCACTTATCGAGTTACGGTTCACTTCCACGAGACCAGCCTCCTCCTCCTCCTCCTCCTCCTCCTTACTCATCCGGAATTATGATACAAAATTTTAAGTTTTGGTTTTAAAATACACATTCTGATAATGAATCAAAAATATATCCAATTATTCGGGTTTTTAATTTTCCAACTTGACAACATCTTTTAAAAAAAGGTATGTTAAAAGATCTCTATTCATTAAAACATTTTTATGACACTGTTATAAAGGATTACATTTAGTTATTTCATTACTAACTATTTAATTACCAAAATACGTTTTATTAAACATAGGCTGCAAGTATTTTTTTTTTCTGGAGTAATATGAAAATATTTTACATTATAAATTGTACGCACCACTCATGGGATAGTTCAACACAAGTGTAGATGAGAACGAAATAACATTGCATGTTATTTACAAGCAAAACTATATTAAAATAAATTAGTCGGAGAGCAACAGGAGTACAGACCTGTACCTTAGTAAACTTTACTCAATTTATCATGAATCTGTTTTGAATCACCTCCGGTTATTTGAACAGGATAGATTCTGAAATGGCTACAGTAGCTTAAAACACAACCACAGGCTCAGACAGATTATACAAAAGACCTAAGAGTATAACAAGCTACTATCCGGGGTTTGGAAACTACGAGAAAACCTCTAATACATCGAGGAGCTGAGGGTTTAAAATTTAAGTATATTGTATATACATATATGACGGCGCGCCGATTTTGAATTAGTTTAATAATAAACCTTATGAGTAATTCACTCGATTTGTTTCATAAAAATTATGAGCGGCCAGTTCCGAATGAGGTAGTTGTTGTCACTGAGAGTGAGGACGACCATTATGCTATGGACAGCCGTCAAACGAAGTGCACAAGTCTAACCTGTTGACTCATAATCCATTTTCATCTTATTATTTGAGAGTGTTTTTAAATACAGTTGTAAAGAAATCGAGTAGTAAGATATTGGACAGTACAAGTGTGCTTTTATTTTGAGTTCCAATCGTTACAACGCCCATGATGGATATGAACAGCCAATACCGCCATGAGGCACCATCCTGACGCTCTTATATACATATATATATATAAAGCTCATACATGATATTTAAGTAAAGGTTAGCTGAAGCTGTTGACCGCTGACTGGAAGATGTCTTAAGAAAGAACAAGCAATAACAAAGAAGTCGAGTATGGAGAAGGCCAAGGTTTATGTCATTCAAATGCCATTTGGAGCCCGTTCCGGTTATCATATGAATTGGTGACGTGGTCACTAACTGTGGATCTGATAAAATAAAAAACATTCATGAAGACTAAGACGAAAAAAATCTATATAAATTCATTGCTGTTCGTAAGTCTCGCTAAAACTCGACAACCGCTGTACCGATTTGCCTAATTGTGGTCTTGAAATATTCGTGGTAGTTCCGGGAAGGGTTAGAAGGTGAACAAATATGAAAATGATCAGAAAATAAAAAAAATCGTTTTCTTTTCATGCAACTCCGGTTATGTAGTTTAGAAATCAAGTTGAAAGAAACTTTTAAAATGAATAATTTATTAGAATTTTTATATCTTTTTAACTACATATAAATATTTTTATTTTTTTTATATTGATTGATCAATTTAAAATTTCTGGGCACAACCATAATATTTGACATTTGACAACTATCTTATATATGTCGATCCATCCTCTATGTGTATTGTCGATCGATACCTGAGGCGAATAGTGCATTTTTATATCTTTAAGATTAATTACTTATTTATTAATTACTTATTCGTATTGCTATGTCTGAACTGCATTCTTTATCGAGTGAGAATGAAGTTGATAGGCTTCAAATGTTACAAGCTCGTGCATATTAAAAACAACCACAGCGAGCGCGACGTAATGAAATTGAGCGATTCCAAAATGAAGTGCTCCTGTGACTGTGGAACGAGCTGCAGTCCACTATTATCTTCCAACAGATTACTGTGCTGACAAATCGGTAACAATTGGGTAAATGACAATATTTATACATTATTGTCATTTCTTCAATTGTTACCGATGCGTTAAAATACAGTGGTGAATCCACTGGATTATGCTGTGCTGGACGCAAAGTAAAATTGCCATAATTGGTCACACCACCAGATCCCTCACACTGTTTAATTTCTGGGATTGGTAATGGTTCTAAGCATTTCTTGACCAACATTCAGAAATACAGAATAATATTGTTTCCAGATGACATCACTGGGCGCTACACATATTATACAGGACAATTTCATGCCCACTCTCAAGGTGTAACATTTTAACACCTTGAAACACCCTAATATTTTTTTATAATATTCAAGTTTGTACAAATATATCGTAAATAAATATTTGACAAATGTTTAAAATTACAAATCCAGGGACATATTTACCACTTCCTCGAGTCACTGTTATCCTACCAGTTGAAGATCATACATTTTTTACAAATTTATTTTATAAGCAAATCAAATGTGGAAAGTGATAACTGTTGTGCTCACAATCCTACAGTGAAGAGAACCATCGTTCATGAATTACAAATGTTTTTTTTATCAGAACAACAGTTTAGTAAAGAAGTTCAAAATACATTTACATGTACTTTTGTTTCGAAATCATCTGGAGTTACCAAGGGCTCTATGTTGCCTCTGTTATTATAATAATATTAATAATTATTATTATTTAATATTTTTATAAATGATATCTTTACTTTACTTAACTGTTTGGAACCGCCAGTCCTAAATATTAAAGCGAGAGAAAAGATGCAAAAAGAATATTTTAAAAGTGTATTAAACAAACGGTATGAATGAGAAGCGACGAATAAAAACTGACATTTTATTTTGATACAAGATTTTAAACAATTTCATTAATTTAGAATGTCTATTGAATAAAATACAGTGATATTCTACAGAACTCCTCTAACATCACGTCTTATATAGACTTTTATGTTTCATTTTGTTAAACTGTTATAATTATAGCAAAAAACAGTAAGTTTTGTGTCCTTGACTTGAACAGTATTAACAAAAACTCAAATTACTTGCTTTCCTACTATTCTGTACCGTTTTTATGAAACATTATTTGGTTAACAAACATAAAATTTATTTTTTTGGGAAGTAACTTCCTACGTATTAAGTTTCTGGATCTTACGTTTTTCCAATACGACGTATTTGTGCATCAGAAATGCTTCACGTAACGTATAAATACAAATGCCTGATAATACTGGCTCTGCATTATCTCCATTTCCCTTAGGATAGATAGTATTCAGGAGAGAGCACTCTACCTAATCAACTACATCTTGGTGAAATTACTTCTGTTAATCGATATTATAGACATTGTGACTAACCTTGTTTCGATTGCTTATTGCAATCATCAATGATCACCTAACATATCAAACGACTATTCTTTTAAAATATTTTTTAAATCTCAGTCTTTTAAATTCTTTAAAAATTAATAAATAACTTTTCCACCTTAGCTTTTGGGATCTTTGAATTTTATTAAATTAGTCTAAAAAAAATTTAAATATGGTTAGACTTTAACACTACTCATCAAAATCTTAAATTTACAAACTAAAGTTAGGGTTTGATATGAATTTGAATCAAAACTTGGTCAATCAATACTACATATCGTCATCATCCATATCAATACATATTATAAAACAAAGTCCTCCGCCGCGTCAGTCTGTCTGTCTGTTCGCGATGAACGGGAAAACTACTGCACCGATCATGAAACAGTTATCACCACTCGATAGCGTGATTCTCGAGGAAAAATTTAGTATATAATTTGGTAAGTGTAAGTGTGGTAATACAAAAAGTATTTACTTGTGTCGCCATTAACAATATTTGTTGAAGATGTCGGGAAAACATTAGCAGTCTGAGAGCTTTTAACGAAAACGCTGCATAAAGCCTTTGAGATATAGCAAAATAAAATATGGTGGAGGTGTGTATCTTCTATATGTCTACAGAAAAGTCCGCGGTGGCATATGCCTATACCTTAAGGATAACATACTATATCCATAATGAGATCTAAGACTATGGCGAGTTATATTCATATAAATGTAACTAATATATTTCGGATATACTACGCGGGATTATGTAGTTTTAAAATAATAAAATCCGCGTAGTAATTCCGAAATATATTAGTTTCATTTAAATACTATATCCATTTTACAACTTTTAAAAATTGGCATTCCTAAAGCGTTTATCAGAAAGCTATTTACATAAATACGGTATTAAGTCTTATCAAAAATAAATTACTTCGTTATCAAGCCTACATCAGTATCTATAAAATACTTTTTAAATCATTGAAATCGTGTGTACCATTTGAAAGTTATAAGTTTAATAATTCTCAAAATTAAGTAGGCTATTTTATATTTTTTATGTCATGTTACAGCAAGTCGACCATGGGCTGGCTTGATCGGGGAAGTACCACCTTCTCACAGAAGATCGGCGTGAAGTAGTCTTTAATGGCTGCGTTTCGTCTGATGAGTGAGATTTTCCCACCTTTTCCTACCCCTTCATTTTTCCCTCCCTTTCCCATTTTTCCTCCCCCTCTTCCCTAATCGAGGGTGGCAACCCATCCGCAAATCTATGTTGCGGATGTCCATGGGCGACGGTACTACCTGCATCAGGTAGGCCGTCTGCTCGGTTGCCCCCTCTAGCAAAGAGAAAAAAATATATAATTTCTAATCTAAAATAAAATATGATACATATTATGTAGTAACCCAATATAGTTACGATATATTTTAATCTGCGTGTAGTTTAAGTCCTTCAGTTTATAAAGTAAGCGAAAACTGCATTTAGATATCGGTTACCAAACAGTATTCGTGTGAAAAACAAACGAGTTTAGATGAAAAGGAACGAGAGAGACGGAGTTGATAGACCCTACACGTGTCCTCAAATATTTATGAAACACTCTATGGGATCGGTTTCTGCTTCTGCATAGTACATCGGTTTCTGTATAGTACAAGAGCCGGTTCAAGTAATAACAAATACATACACAGACGTATATTTAAGATATCATCGTCGCCTTTAATGGTAACATTTAAAAATATGAAAACTTATCGTAGCTCTCCTATTTTATGAGAAATGGTGCTGTCGTAAACTTCTACATCTAGAACCCACAAATATCATTCAGAGAATTGAAGAATTTAATTATGTAAATCAAAACATTAACATATTCTAAAACGCATAATTTTAAATCGAGTGTAGCTCCTGTACTATTCCACCGAAATTCCGTGATATATTTCGCGATTAGATTCACGCGCGTACATATCGCTGTTTGTATTGCTCCGATGACAAATGTTTTTAGCAAAATGCTGCGTTCACGAATCTTTCTTGTCATTTATTCAAAGAAAACACGATAGTTCTCATTTAATATTTACTTAGATTCATTATTGGTTTTTAAAAGACTTTTCTTGGGATTTTCCGTTTTCTCTACGTTTGATTGTGTTTTTAATTTAGAACACATCTTGTAGCCTAAGTTCGATTTCTTTCCTCTCTTATTAACTATGTGTTTTCTTGTTTTATAAGATTATGTCACAGAAAATTTATAAATTTTCAAAGTAATTTTCTTTTAAAGAATATAAAAGCAAGTAATTTTTTTTTAAGTGGAGCAATATTTTTTACAAACAAGTTAAATTTAATTTTGATAGAAAGACCAATACGTTTATTGAGCTTGCAATAAATTTGTGTTATTATAAAATAAGTAAACACATTTTCGCTGATACAAGTGTAATGTTAAGTCAACTTCTTTTGGAAAGCTTTAAAATCTTTTAAGATCAGAGTTACGCTTTCATCATAATCATTCTCACAAATCCTCACCGTTAACAGCTTTAGTATCTCAATTACTACAAAGTATATTTTATTTTTTCAAAGTGGTACAGCCTAGCTGTAGTCACGTGCACTAACGTGAACGTAATCCTAGACTTTGCCTAAACAAAACAAAGCCTAGCCGTCTTTCAGTATTTTTTCCCTTTATCCTGTTTTCTTTCACAAGAAATTACCACAAGATCAAATAGGAAATAATAATTAGTGGTAGTTAATTACTTACGTTATAATTCAATATACGATATGAAACCTATACGTACTTCTATTCAACTTAAGCGGACACGACACCGGTCCCTTACTTTATCGAGTATATAAAAATCCACACCAATAAGGTAATAGCCTCGTAAAAGCTTGGTAACAATGACACATTTTTTAAACCATGTATCCGTATTTATCAACTCTTTATTGACGAAACTGACTCAGGTCATATAGGAAAAGTAAAAGGAATCTGCTTCCAATCTATCCGTATTTTTGTGCTACATTATTATGATATAGAAGGCACAAAGAGATGGAGTTAACCTATGACAGTGAGATTTTGGAGTAACGATGCATATTGTTATGTTTTCGGTTTTATCTTACTTTTTTTTTCAATAATATTGCGTTTTTTGGTGTTATTTTCATTGAAATTTCTAATTTAAGTGATCGGTCATAACTTATTCTTTCACTTTATTCTATTGATATACTGACTACACGTAGTTTTACTTTACATTATAAGAATATTTAATAAAATCGTAAACGACTTATTCATAGTATATTCGGAGAAGAATATTCTCGAGATATACGTAGAAGTAGAAGTATATTCTCTAGATATACATAAAAACAAAAGTTAAATTGATTCTTTTCTTTTTATCCAAAATATCCGAGTTCAATATGTACCAGGTAAAAGGCTTGGATAAATATAGATAAATATTATTCTAAGTTTAAATTAGCATCAATGGACCTCTGATATTTGAGATTAGACTGAGAACAAGAATCTACAGTAAGAAATGCTTGGGAAGAATATATGGAAGAACTGGGATGTGGGCCCATCTGAGATCTGAAAGCGACGGACAAAGGCTGAACTTGTGCACCTTCATGTGTAAACTGAAAAAAAATGTCATTCCCTCATATCAAGTGTACTGTCGTCTTAGCAACGGTCACATAAAAAGATTCTGTTATAGTTTATAAATCGTTTAGTATTTCTTAGGGGAGGGGGCACACTGAGGATCAAAATGATGGACAAGATCAGTTGGACACAAAATTGTGAATAGTAAGCGAGAGCCAAGCTGCAGGTCGTAGCCTACAACGACTTGATGAGTGTCAAGGACAGGGCCATGGGAGGCACTGACTCAGCCAACCACGCAATACGTTGATAACCAAGTGATAAATATAGAACCAAAAAAATTAATGGAAGGTTTAATAGTCATCTGGACATGCGTTTTGGCCCCTGCTTTAAGTCATTCTAGAAAAGACAACCGGCATACAGGAATGAACTTGACGAGGAGGATATTGGGATATTTTTAAAAAGTTTACTAATCATGCGGAAAACTACCTATAAGAACAGAACTAATATTTGTGTACATATACTACCAGTAGCCGCAACGTTATAAAATATCAATATATATAGTACACAGAATTAATTAAAGTAATCATGATCATTATTTAACGAAAAACATTTAAAAAATTACTATAAAAACGGCAAATCAGGTTCCTGAAACATTACAGGACAAACTTTAATATCATATGGTCCTGAGTCTACAAGACTGATTTATTGTATCAGAGGCATACTTTAATTGACAAAATTCGTAAATGAGGTGACCTGAGACTGAGGCAACAGCTTTCAGGCATTTTCTGATGACGTGGTACTCGTTTTGTTTGGTGACACAGCTCAGGAGCTACAGAGAAACGCCAACTGAATATGAGAGTATGGTGACATGAACAAATTAAGACTTTCTTCTTTTTTTCCACAAAAAACATGCCATCGCAAAACTTTATCTTAACTACAAATAGAAACGAAACGGTAAATAAGTAAATATTTTAATTATTTAAAGTATGATTGTTGGAAGACAATCGATACAATTAGTGATACCTATTCGATAATGAGTGTTGCATGAAGCGGACGTCATTAACAGTTTTGTCTAAAAGCCAATGTTTTGTCCTTATATTGTTGATGGAAATTAATGGAATAAACTAATTTGGATAAAACATTTTGTGGAATAACAAATCTACTATCATAAGTTTGGTGTTTGATGATTTTGTCTTAAAATTACTTGAGCAATATCAATATTTTTATGGGACCATTTCATAGGTTTGGCTCCCCTTACTTGATTACCTCAAATGGTAAAAAGAAAATCCAAAATCGAATCTTACTCAGTACAATTGTAGAATAAAAAACGTAACAAAAACCAACCAGTAGAATCGAGAATCTGTTATTTAAATTAGGTGAGACGCTATCAGTCGTCCTTTTAAGACACTAACACTATTTAATTAAAAACAACATAAAGTCATACTAGCATCTTACAAGAAATAACTCGACATAAATGTTCAGGTCCTGCCACTTCAATAAATGTCTTTATACTATAATTTTTGTTTGATTTATAATTTAAACCCTATACTTTATTATAAACCGAAATAAATTACTACACAGGGACGTGCACATGGAATTGAGATAGAGTTGGCACAACGTATCACCGTATTTGATTTATCCAAATACAAATCAGCAGCGCGTAGCTCACATGATGTTTTTCAAAAATCGTTAATAAAACCACTAAATACATAATTCATTTTATTCACTTGACTTCAAAACAGTTTTCAGAATACATAAACATATTCATTTATTTATTCATTGTATTCATTGTAGTCCCTTTACTATCAGCGATACAGTTTTGATAACGTCTGAAACGAATCGGGTTGCCAAAAGCTTCAGCTCTCAAACCTCTCAAAAGCTCTCTTCCATTCAACAAGAAGTTAGAAGTGACCTAATGGTATGTAGACTACGCACCGAGCAGTTCTGCTTGCATTCACATGTTGTAGAAGGCGGCGCTAGTAGCGGCCGGTCGTTGATGTTTCGGTTTACTTCGGATAGATGGCACTTTCAATGAAATAATAAATTTCCGTGCACGGTCGTGCTGAGTGACGTGTGTGAGTTAGAGGTATTTGGGAGAATATGACCAGATTGACGCTAAAGTCAAAAGTGATTGAATATCTAAGTATATCGGAGTTTATAAAAACAATAAATTTAACTTTCAGATTTTTTATGTTTTTTCATAAAATATAAGGAAATTTTTTTATTTTAATGTGTGTTAAAAAATTAGATCCGAATGTTTTCCTCGAAAGAAATCCTTACAATTACTCTCATTTACGAACTAATTTAAATAGATTGTGTAATATGTCTTCAAGATGATTTGTAGATTAATTATCGAGGCCCTAATGCAAAAGCTGATGTGATGAATTGAGGTGAATCTAACTTTCTTCATTTGACTGAGATTAGGAAAAAACAAATTAATCTCAAATCACACACATGAATATTTGATTGTTATTTCTTTGTTTTCTTTGTTTCTTACAGCTACAGCCTTTTTGTACGCGCTTTTTATTAGCTTCACGTGTATGTTTGTTTGTATGTAACCGACTTCTTTGGGCGCGATTTTAACCCACTTGAAACGGCCAGATTTCGTTCAAACTTTGTAGATTTATCGAGGACCGATGACAATACACTAATTTGATAAAATTATTCCATTTTTCAATTTGCAAAATATCATTTTTGTTAATTTATATAATTTTTATCTATAGTCGATAAGGTAAGAAACTTAATTAAATTTTTTTATAATTTTTCTCTGGCGCGGATAAGACAGGATTTGATGTTAATTTTAATTTCCAATAATTATTTTTAGCCGATATTTCTAATATTGAAAAATTTGTGAATACTAATGAGCATTTTACAAATGACGCTTTTATAAATAAACCAAACTAAAAAAAGCGTGGGGTGCTTTTTAAGATATTATAGAAATGATAATCACTCTACTCATATCTGTCAAGGAAATATTTATAACTATGGACACCAAGCACCCCACACTTTTTTTAAATAAAATAATATAAATAAAATAAAATATTTTTTTTATTCACAGTATTCTTAATTTAAATTTAATAAAAAATTATTTTCTATTTTATAGTTCGGTTTTTTGGATGTGTTGTCAAAAAAATACAGAAATTTAGTGAAATAAAAAAATGTGTTTGGTAATAGATAAACATTAAACTGTGCTTTTTTTATCCAACGAGTAAGACTTACAGTGGTCTTAAATTTAGTTTTTTTTTTTTTAATTATGACTTTAAAGATCAATAAAGATCAGTTGAGGTAATAAATTAATTATAAAATATGAAGTTCAAAATCACACCAGCCACCGGTAGTGGGTCGGAGATATCAAGACAAGCGCTTCTGATCCAAGAAGATAGAAACCGGAAATAAACATAATTCGTTGAAATTTTGTAACCAAGACTTAGTTATTTATGTTCCTTCGTCATGTTAGATATTTTCAGATTAGACAATATTACGGAAAGTTTGAAATGTTCTAGTAACGGGATTGGTGCGTATAAAAGGGCTGCTGGGTCGGTTTCGAGTCAGTCTTCCGAGAAGCGACGTACAAGCGATATGGACTGCGATCATAATAAAATAAATATTTGTGTGTCTGTTAACTACCGCCTTTACATTGCTAATCCAACTCTAGCTCCTAACAATATCATGGTAGTTACGTTTATTATGTTTTTATAGTTCAACATTAAAATATTCTTCTTATAAGTCGAAAACAGGCTTTTATCTAAAATGGAATATTTTTGCAAATTATTAAATTACTTACTATAACTTTCATTCAAAAAATACATATTATCTCAACAGGACTGCATATTTTTGATTTTTACTAAAATCATAGTCTGTTCTGAAAATAATACTTGTTTTACATTTTTTAATGTCAGTTTTCCTATGATATTTTATGTAGCGAACAATACAAGGCCGGCCTCGAACCAAGAAGCAATCAAATACAAACATTTCTATGTCTCCATTAATATGAATTGTTTTCTAATAATTTTTGTTGTTGCATTGGTTGGTCCTTT
Organism: Danaus plexippus; assembly: GCF_018135715.1. Lineage (NCBI taxonomy): Eukaryota > Metazoa > Arthropoda > Insecta > Lepidoptera > Nymphalidae > Danaus > Danaus plexippus. The sequence goes on along the minus strand of NC_083552.1, from coordinate 18,454 downwards.
CTTATTTTTGGACACATTATATTTTATAAGCGTAGTAATCACTAACAAAAATTTGTATCAGCAATTTTTATTTCGGGTGTGAGCCTTTTTTCTCAATCACAATGATTCGGATGGTAACTATGAATCATGCAAAATATTTGACGACATTACATTGTTATAATACTTATGAAGTTTTGATTAGCATGAGGCATGAGCTACGTGCTAGACAACCACGTGTAACGCACAGAAGAGAAGCATCAAGATCACATACATAGTAGACGAACATGGTTAGGGATCATGATAAAAATATGTTATAAATGTTTGTATTTTATTAAATTAAATTACATATTTATAGGAATGAAGCAAACAAACCACAAGAAGTTATATTGACTCAGATTCGACATGTATTCTATAAGTTTACTTTTCTACCAAGGCTCGTTTTACAATTATATTACCTACAGTCAGACCAGGAGGCAGTTTAGTCAAGAACCAGACGTGTTATTCAATCCTAGTGTATGCCTGCGACTTTGTTCCAATGTCCTTTTAAATGAGTTTTGAAGAAAGTTGATACTGAATACATCCATAAAATATCTATCGTCTGCGACATGAAACTTCGCACAAAATACAAATCTCATGATTTATTTTCTACGAAATCGAAGGGACATTTTAAATAAATTATAACCTGAAGTATATCACACTCTGACGTCTGACTATCCTCAGCGAAGAGGCTCATCGCAATCTGTTTAGTATTGTTCACGTTAAAGAACAAGCGACATCCATACATTCTCTGAAACTTTTACATTTACCACATTACTAAGATTTTCAATATATAAGAAAAATAAATGTTTATTTTAATCCCAATCTATAATATGTACCATGTTAGTAACTATATAAACACATGTCCATACGATCCGTACCCCCAATCGATTCATTTTAATGATAATTTCGATTTGTTCCAGCGGCCAGCAGGATCCGCAGACTACCCTCTCTTGAAATTAAAAAATTGAAAACGCTTAAAGAGCTGGTAAGGTGTCATCACTAGACATAGTAACTGATATTTGTGTGTTATCAACATCTCTCGACACAAACGCCGTGGATATGGACTGGTGAAGACAGAAACAGGAACCGGCTACTCCACAGGTAAAACTTGCACATTATTATCGGACATACTATGTATATTAAATTAGAAATTTTCGTCACTGATCGTAGAGAAAAATAGTTTTAAATAATTTTAATGTAGGTGGTGTAAATAATATTATATAAAGATTACTAAATAAATGTAGAAATAGATATTTGAAAAACGGTTTAACAAAGTTACAAACTCTATGGAAATAAATATCAAAGGTGTTGAAATTGGAAAATCCTAAAACTTCCATAAAATTTTTTCACATAACCTCGAAGCGTATGGAAAACATTCACGTTGTTTATGTTGTGGTTTTGTTCGTTTTTATCTTTTGTATTTGTGTTTCACTACATTTTATGTATACAGATCACCCTATGTCACAAATGCTCCACGAAATATGCTTTTTCTTATGTTTAATACTTTGTTGGAGACCAATAAATGATGATTATTATTATTTATACTTCACTGTATAACAAGTTAATTTCTTAATAAAACAATTTTTTTTTAATTCTAACATTTATTTATTGTTGTATCATAATAGAATTGCCAAAATAGAGACTAATCGTTTTTTTTACCACTAAGGACTAAGTAATTTTGTTGACAGTAACTTAAAATAAGAAACTTTTTAAAATTTAGAATACGGTACCATATTAAATCATTAAACGACTCAAAACTAGAATTCAAAAGAAAAATAAAATAAATCATTTAGTCAATTAAACATTTGTCAGGCACCACGCGTTGAGTTCCAGCCGGATTGATCACCTGGTATTGTTGCGAAGTAGTTTTCGGTACTAAAAAAATTACACGATATAATAGTAAAATAATCATCATCGAAAAAGATATAGGTTTCTAATATTAATGAATAAATGATGTCTATGAATATTATTTTAAATAACAAAGCCTCATCGTACAAGGGCTTTATTATCAAATTATATTTTGATAAAATATAAGAAAGAAACATGTAATGATATAAGAAAACGTAAAAAAATCTGTAAATAACTTGAACACTTCTGAACCGCGCAGTAAGTGCAGGTTGTACTTACAAGTTACTTCCGCTCCAGGGTCTACAGGATCTGTACATCAAGCACTTTATGAAATCGTATCCATACAGTGTGTTGTTGGTCCAGTCGTATTCATTCTGGGCCGACGTCGCCACCAACAACATCGCTAAGAGTAACACGATCTTCATCCTACACACAATACACACGTTATATGTAGGTCTATACATTTATAAAAACATCCTTTAAAGCAATCGATTATTAAAAAGATATCATGTTAAGAATGAAGTGATTTTATTTTTTTATTAATATGTTGTGCTCGTTCAGAATAAAATAGCAGAAGCTACACCGTTACAACTGAATGTAACAACTGACCCACGACCAGTCGACTGAGCCGTCGACAGTTTACTGTAGACCTTGACGAAAAAGCTTTTAAACTGATCCAAAGATACTGAAAAGTAAGTTACATTTAAAAAATATCCGGCTTTTACATCTTTTAATCTTGTTTTTGGAATTTTTCATTTAGGATTTTTAGCGGCCGTAATTGTATTTACATAAATAATAATAAATACTGTTAATACCGTTGATGGTAACACCATTACCACACAATTACCATTAAATAAACACGTACTTAATATTTACTACTTCAGCAAGCTATTTTATTCTAGTTTTAATATGATAATCTTCGGTGTTGTGACCACAGTTATATCAAGACAGCAAACATGCGATGCCGTCTCGTATCGCCAATGAAATAAAATATTTGGAATAAAAATCAAAACAAATCGGAAGAATAACTACTCATTTACACTTATATGTACTATGTTATATTTTGGAAACTTGTGGGGTTCTGAAACCTCTACATATTTAAGAAATAAAATCCAATGAAGTAATCATTATTACAAAATAATAATTAATTTTGTAGTAAAATTGAAGACATTTTTATAAACATATTTGTACATAAAATATTAAAATAAATTTGTTTTGAAAAACAAAACAACTAAACTGCAAAACACTACACAAAGGCTACGCTTTTTCTTTATTTTTAAAACTTACCTTGATTGGATGTTAGAGCCTTGTATTTACAAAGAAACACTAGAATAGAACTAATTGTGTATAATAAACAACAGTTCAAAAGTATTTACAAATTATTTATGGGAATGAACTTTTTATAATAAAACAAGACACTCTACCATCCAACGACTGGCGCCTTGACAATACAATTTATATGACGAGCGATGTGCAAATTTTCAATATTAATAGGACAAATGATAATTATTTTATTTTATGTGTTTGTGAAGGAAGATAAGCTAATGGCATTATATATTGCTTAGTAATGAGCAGTATATAATTAATCAACAATTATTTGAAGTGTTTTGTCGCCTACATGTGCGATAAACCAAGCTCGCAAGACAGCGATAAAAACAAAACATGTTTATAATCGAAAAAGACAGAAAAACTAAAAATATGTGAATTACCAGAAAACAAAAAATAGCAAATAGATTTTTAAAATTAAAGGTTGTTTTCCTGTCGCTGTGGACTTCAAATGGTATCTGTAGAAAACAGTACATTAACTGTAACAATCAAGACTTATAAATCACAACTTATTTCACTGGCTTCAGGGCCTTTAATACGAAAAATATACATTAATTTAAAAAAGCAATAAAATATGGATTTTTTTGTTAAACTGCACTTAACAAAAGAAAACATCTTAAATCTATTTAGGACTATAGTCTAAGTCTTGGATATGCAAATTCTTATAAATTTAACGCTTAAATGACCGAAAAGAAATAGTTTTTTTTTAAGTATATTACAGTTTACACCATATCTTCTTAATATTGTCGCTGTAAAAAATAGGCATAATATAACAGACCTACTCATCACAATATTGAGTAAACAATTTATTTAATATAAAATAAAATAAAATTAGTCTATGCAAACTATTTCCAGAAGTAACGCAAATTGATATTGTTTGCTGAGCATAAACGTTTTGTTAAAATGACAGTTGGCAAATATTTACAACACTTTAACAACGTTATCTTTTACTGGATCACCTCAAAAATGATATTTGATATTAATATGTTTTATACATTTGTGAAACATTTTATACATTTGTGGTTTTGCACGCAGCTTCTGTCCCTCTTGGTTATCATTGCATATGTTGTGTACATATTATTATTTTCTTCTTGTTGTAATCCCTTCAGATATTATGCTTCTCTACATGCCTCACATAGCCCAGTATACTCAGATTCGGTGCTAGAGAGGGCGACACATTTCTATTTTTTGCATTCCCATGATATCACACCATCAGATAACAAATAACACATTCCAGTATATGAACTCCTATCTGTAGAGTTAGAAGCCCAATCAGCGTCTACATAGCCTGTTATTTATGAATTACTTTTTTTAAAATATTAGATTCCATGACTTTTAGTTCGTTTTAGATATATTAACTCTCTTTCCATATTCTCAATATTATTTTTTTTGTGGCAGTTATTAAATTGACTTATAAAAACATATAGAGTAACTAATATCTGGTGTAGGTAATATTGTCAGGTGCATCAAACCGTCAATCAATTACATTATTGGACTATTTACACGAACTTGGCCTTTGTTTACAATTAATTTAACCTTCATTTATGTCTCAGCTGTGTTACAATCATTTCAAATAAATTTATTCAACATTTGATCAATATAAGTTTCCTGACATAACTTATTGATCAATTTTATCTTACATATCCTTTATCTTTATTGAAAGTGACATTCATTCCAAGAAATGGGTTAACTTCACCTAAGTCTTTAATATTAAAGTCACAACATAAATTCTGTTTTAAAATTTTAGTTTCAATTTTATCACTACAAAATATAAAGAAATCGTCTACATAGCAATGGTTTTACATTTGCCTGCTTAAGACCATAAATTCCCTTTTTTAATTTTGAATAACTTATCAACCGAACTACTACTATTATAACAATCTGGCAATTTTATATAAACTCCATAATAGTACCATCTGTTGGTACATCCACGAGTTCCCATGCTTTTTTTTCTGACGACTATTGCTAATCCTGCACTGCCGCTAGCCACGGTGCTTTCTCAGAACTTTCCAAGGCTTTCTGCAATGATATCTCACCAGTGAACATTTTTGTCATTTTTTATATAAGTACTTAGAAATCCATATCTTTTTGCAAGAAACACTCAAAATCTTGACATTATCGAGTGTAATGGAATCTTTGTCTGTTGCATCAGACTCAAAGGTATTGGAGTAGTATGACTCCGTATACTACTTACTAAGCATATATATATCTAGTATATATATGTATGTCAGCTAGTCGTACTCGGGCTATCGAACAGTTGGGAAATAAATATTAAGCAGACAGTATGTTTGTTAATTGAAATATTTAAAATAATACATTGTCATTTATACTAAAAATTACGTAACTATAATTAAGCGTCGGACTTGACCGTTCTGCGCGGGAGTCTCCGCCCAGTCATTAGCGTAGACAAAAGACGGGTCCGCGGCCATTTCGATTAGGGCGGTGTTAACTATTGCTAATGACCAGGCGTAGATATTTGGTTTGTTTTGCACACGGCACGCTCTGATGCAAAATCGTTATCTAATAAAATCTTGTGCTGCGTTTAGACTACCGAACTGCACTTGCTTGGTCGCCACAGTATCTAAAGTAACATTTTCACCAGGTACATGCAGATAACACTATTATCTGTGTTCAAGCTCTCTCATTGCTCGAATGAATCTTCCTGAAGTGTCAATACGTCTTCCCCTACTGGAACCATATTCACATCATCTACACAATCTTCTTGTACATCCAGAACATTCCTTGTCTCTTCCTTCTCCAATACCATGACATATTGTCTGACAGTGATGACATTAGACTTTGGGTTGTAAATCATGTACCCGTTGACATCATTGGAATATAGTTGACTGATCTGTCATCTGATAAGCATCGGCGGCCTCAGAACTTAATGGCAAAAATATAAAAGTACTAGGTAAGGAGTTGTAAAAGTAAAGTAAAGTATTTATTATTTGGTAAATAACACGAAATGATAAGCAAGGGGCTTATAGCTTTGCGATTGGATACAATGGTCGTCCAGTTCAGGTGTGTGTTGACTGGAAGAAGCCCACTCGCAAGCCCTGAGAATGGCGAGATCCAGGCTAAGTCCAGGGAGATGAACAAGTTGAGTGCGAGAGCAAAAGAGGTGGACACTGTCCTGAACCCTCTGATGACCCTGAGGGCAAAATATCTCTGCATAGAGAGCAGCCTCTTCCTCACGTACTTCTTATCGGCCACATGGCCCCAGATTCCGGCAGCGTATGTTATGGTAGGTTGTATAACCTGCAAGTATATTGTGCGAATATTTTCGGGGTGGGCCCCCCATGTGTGTCTGCAAAACAAGGAGAGTCTATAGAAGATTTTGGTGGCACTGAATATTATGTGGTTTATATGTTCTCGAAAGTTGAGTTTTTTTTTTTTCATCCAAAATCACAACAAGAAACTTTATGCTTTTCTGGAAGTGTACGGTGTGGGAGTCCATGGTGAGGTGTATCTGTTTGGCTTTAGGGTCTCAGGAAAGTCCTCCATGTGAGCCCGTAGCTCCTGTCTAACGTCTGTTAATGTCGAGTCGTCGGGATAGAAGTTGTCAAGTAGGGCTCTGGTTGTATCGGCTAGATCTGTGGTGTAGCTGCCGCCGACCTTAAGCGTGACTGGTGGGTGTCGTGGAGCCGATGCTCTGCTAAGTCGGTTGGTCAGAGTCCAGACATTCTCCTTGGTTTATAGTTCTCAAAACTCCTTGGAGTGGGAAGTCGACTCCGCTTTGAGTTCAGCGGCGTATTGCTTTTTGAGGGTGAGTAACTGTTCGGCGAAGGTGCCAAGGCGGTTAGCCGCCTTGGCTGCATGTAGTGTGCGGTGGGTGTGTATGACCTCCCGTTTGCGAGCCTCTAAGGCCTCTGTCCTTGGAGGTTTGCATTTCGCTCCGGGTGACCTGACGGGCGTGGAGTCCCTGCAGGCGGTGTGTATACATTCGATGATGGTGTCGATAAGAGACTCAAGTTGTCCAGTGTCCAGTGCGTGGATGTCTAATTCAGATGTGTCACTGCTCGTGAATTGTGTGAGAATTGAGTCTTTGCCTGTAAGTCTTGTATTTGATGTAATGAAAAGGCAATCTAGTATATATATGTATTGTAATATAATTTACAATTTAATCATTGAGACGAGATTACAGTGCTAAGTTCCGATGGTGACTGTCGACCGAAATATAATAATTTATTTATTTAGTATGTAACATATCAAATATCGGTTTGTTTCTAAGTGCCAATATGGAATGTGATTTTCGCTTACATTAATAACATCATAATATATAAAACGTAGGCGCATCACTTCCCTTCCTTTAAAAAAAATAATAACATATAATATAATGACGTATTATTATAGGAGTAGAAGTAAACAATTTAACAAAATATAATGCAAAATTGAATTACCTACTACGAATATATAAAACAAAAATATTTTACAATAATCTAAATTAAAAAAAAATACCTTTAATGTATTTCATTAATGTATTTCATTATTTAAAGAATTAATGTTATAATAAAAAAAAATATAGAGTACAACAATAAAAAAAGATACATGAATGGGTGTACATTCCTAAATTTAAATTTTTTTCTTTAATTTTTAATTTCTTTATACGGCACAATATACCAACATAAGTTGCACTTCACTGTATTAAGAACATTTATTCATAACATAAATGTAAATTGAACAACACATGTTCAGTTTTTAAGCTACCGAATATGTAGGCACTGCGTGAGGTGGCTGAGGTGGGTCGCGACCGCTACGGCTAGCGCGTAACCCCTGGATTTCGCTTCTCAGGAACTTGGTGTACCCTTGTTTGCAGTATTTCCAACATATCCAACAGGTGAAAATGATGGCAGTCGTGATGATTAGCATGACTATAAGGTTTAATTTGTCATAGGTAATCCCATGAAGTATGTTTGTGTCCGCTTGATTTTGGGAAATGATAATTTCTTCATTGCTTTGTGGTTTTCCCATCTTGATATTTGTCGGATGTTGTCGGTTGTTGTCGGATGGAAGTATGAATAATAATAAAAAGTTTAATAATTAAGACATAAATCTCACTGTCGGCTTGATGAGTCGTCCGTATCGGGTTCGGATCAGGCTGTTATTGTTACCATGCTCCTCGCTGCAGTTGCTATGCTCCCTAGAAGTTGTTGTGAATTCTTCGCCTTTTTTTGGCGGAGCGTATTGTATTTCTGAGTCATTGTGCATTAGAAATGCAGGTTTCAATCGATCGATTGAGATTGTTTTAATATTATCGGATATCATAATTTTAAAATGTTTATCCCCTCTCTCTATGACTATATGGGGCCCAAAGTAAGGGGTTTGTTTGGGATTTTGTGACATGGTCGCAACGTACAAATACGTGAGAACACGATGATAAGGCTGGGTGTAAAAATATATTTCCTTGTCTGTGCGGTCGCTTTGGTACGGCAGCAAGGTTATGATTGTGCATACGCAGATCTTGCAATAGTATTTCGTTATCCGGAAATGCTTGCTTTGACGACTCAAAGAAATCTATTGGTAATTTTAGAGTAGTGCCATAAACCATTTCAACGGCAGAAATGCCTGTATCGTCTCGTAAACATGCTCTGAGGCCGAATAAAGCGGTTGGTAGCTCCTTTACCCAATTTTCGGTATTTCCACGTGACATCTGTGCTATTTTTAGCGTTCTGTGCCACCTTGCTATTGGCTTGTGGATGGTAAGCGGTAGTGCGAATTATCGATATTCCTCAATATTTTGTCAATTTACAAAAAAAGATTTGATTCAAATTGACGACCTTGGTCTGTAGTAATTTTGGCGGGACAACCGAATCTTGTAATCCATTGAGTATATAAAGCGCATGCGACGCTTTCTGCGGTAATATCCTTTAAACATTCAGCCACACGGCCACCCAGTCGCTCTATGTATCATAGTCAATATGTATCTATAACCTTGACAATACTTTAAGGGATCGACAATGTCCACATGTAGATGTTCAAAACGGCTACAAGGTGGAAAAGAGCCGAGGAGAGATATTGTATGGCGTTGAATTTTTGGCAATTAACGAAGGCTTTCGTCCACTCATTAATGTCCGAATTCATAGATTCCCAAAAATATCTATTTGTTATAATTTCGCAATATATTGGTTCACAATTAGGATACACGATGGTTTTAAAATTTACATTTTTAGATTTTAACAAGTATTTCAACTCTTCATCGTTTTTTTGAGCCTTAGATAATTTTGTATAGTCGATTGGCGAAGGCATGTCTATTTCTTCGATTCTTGATAAGGCATCCGCCACGATATTTAGTGAGCCTTGAATGTATTCTATTGATTTACAAAATTGACTTATGAAATCCAGGTCTCCGTAGTCCGTAGTCCGTAGGAGGCTTATGGTCCGTAAAAACGGTCACTTGTTGACCTTCAATCATGTACTTAAAATGTTTACAGCCATATATATGGAGAGTAGTTCCCGGTCATAAACACTTTAACGTTGCTGAGCTTCTCTAAATTTACAGGAAAAGAAGGATAGTGGTTTCCATTTTTGATCAATTTTTTGTTGAAGGACGCGCCTGCGCACATGATGGATGCGTCAGTCATTATAGCTAAAGGAGCTCCGGAAACAGGATACGACAGCAAAACAGCCTCTTTTAAATTATTTTTACACAATTCGAATACTTCTTCGGCCTCTTTGCTCCACTTGATTGGGGTTCTATCGTTGCGTTTTGTACTATGTAAATATGTATTCAAAATTACATGGTATGTAGCGGCATTAGGTAAATGATTTCTGTAAAAGTTAATCATTCCCATGAAGCGGAGCAATTGTAATACTGTTTTTTTCTTGGGATAGTCTGTAATAACCTTGACTCTATTACTCAAAGGTCGTATGCCCTCTTTAGATACGTGGTATCCCAAAAAGTCTATTTCCGCTTTTCCAAAATCGCACTTAGCTAAGTTAATTGAAACGCCGTATTGATGAATGCGTTTGAAAACAGTCGCTAAATGCATTCGATGTTCCGATTCAGAGTTTGAAAAAATAATACTATCATCAATGTAATTAAATATAAAGTCCAGACCTTCAAAAACGACATTTTTCATAAAGCGCTGAAAAGTTTGGGCTGCGTTCCTTAAACCGAAGGTCATTCGTGGGAATTCAAACAGGCCAAACGGAGTTATTAATGCGTTTTTTTTCAATATCGTCCGGCGCAGTCGGAATAAAGTGGTATGCACGATGTAAATCAATTCGGGAAAATATCTTTTTTCCAGACAGTAGGTATGTAAAGTAGGTATGTAAAGTGTATACGAGGTATCGGGAATCTATCTGGCTTCGTGATAGCATTGAGACTGCGATAATCGCCGCAAGGTCGTATTTCTCCATTCTTTTTAGCAACCACATGAAGTGGACTAGCCCAGCAACTCTTCGAAGGTCTACATATGCCTATTTCTTGCATATACTCGAACTCTTTCTTGACTTTCATATATTTGTCTGAGGAAAAGGTCGAGCGCAGGCGAAGACAGGGGGTCCAGTAGTCTCGATGTGATGCATAACGTTACGTTTTGGCACATCCTTGTAGCACATAGGTTTTGTTATATCGGGATAAGCTGACAATAAATCGTAGTATGGGTTGTTGACCTGTATTGTTTTGATAGTGTCTTTTTTACAATTTACCATAGACCCAATAACGTTTAGACTCGTAACAGAATCGATAAGTCTTCGACCGCTGACATCTACTAAGAGTTTGTGGTGATTCAAAAAATCGGCACCAAGGATTGGCTGTTTTACGTCCTCGAGTACAAAATTCCACGCATGAGGTCTTCTTAATTTAAAATTTAACTCTAAGCGTTTAGTTCCATATGTTCATATTTCCCTTCCGTTTGCGGCATACAGTCTGTAGTTGTCACTTTCGCTATGTGTATAGGTTTTTTTTTAACAGCAAGCAAAACAGAAATGTTGGCTTCCGTGTAAACCAAAAAACGTAGGCCACTGTTTAAGTCGGTCACGCACAGGCTGTGGGATGGTAAAAGGGTGCAGACATCCGCCGCTGACTGCACCTTATTTAGTTTTCCTGCTTCTGGGTATTTTGTTAATTCCATGCTCACGGCTCTGAACATATGTTAGTTCTATGGCGAAATTGGGCATGATAATAGCAAAGATCGTGGACGCTCCGCTATTTACGTCGTGTTATATTACAGCCACGCGATTTTGATCGGTGGCAATTGTGAATATTATAAATTCGCTTTTTGTTTTGAAATATTTGCATGTTCTGCAATTCCATTACTTGTAGAGACAACTGAGCCACTTGTGCTTGTAACACGGCAAGGTTATCAGCTAACGTCGACGGTTTGCTACTAACGTCCGCTACTTGAAACAGCCTTGAAGTCTCCATAATTTTTGTCGTAATAATCACGTCGGGGTCACCAATTTGCCTAATAGTCGTGTAGTTGATGTAATGAAAAGGCAATCTAGTATATATATGTATTGTAATATAATTTACAATTTAATCATTGAGACGAGATTACAGTGCTAAGTTCCGATGGTGACTGTCGACCGAAATATAATAATTTATTTATTTAGTAGGTAACATATCAAATATCGGTTTGTTTCTAAGTGCCAATATAGAATGTGATTTTCGCTTACATTAATAACATAAAAATATATTAAACGTAGGCACAACTTTTTGAAGAGGCGCCAATTCGCTTTGTTATTCTTGTAAAGGAAGGTGGTTGTGTTGAGATGTTGAGAAGTCTATGATTTGTTTTGAGAATGCGAGTGTGTATATGTGTATTCGATTGCGTTGTGTTGCGGTGAGGGACAAGCGTCCAGGTTCACCTTCCAGTCTGATACTTGTTCGTAGATTAGTGACGAGACAAGTGTGATGTCGATTATGGAGGAGCGCACATGACCGTGGGTGATAGTTTCGAATGTGGGTGTATTGCCCACATTGCACACCTGAAGATCGTGAATGAGAGAGAGGTCGGTGATATCCCTCCCTCTTGCGTTCATGCGTTCGCTCTCCCAGAGTGGGTGCCAACCATTGAAGTCGCCACCGATGATGCAGCGGGTGTTGGTGTTGTTCTTGAGAAGGTGTTCTAGTATATGTAGTGTAACCGCCTCATCGGCACTGGGCTCGATGTAGACGTAGGCGATGAGTGTCTGTTGGTGTCTATGTAGTGCCCGAACCACACATAGGTTAGGGGTAGAGAATTGGGAGAGCCCGAGGAATGCGGTCTGGGTTTTGGCCAATATGCACGCCTTGACCCTCCTATCGGGTCCGCTAGGGAACTGAAAGATCTCCAGCCCTCTAACGGCCCCGACCTCGATGCCCCCCCCTTTCCCGTGTACGGCTAGGACACCAAGGCTACGTTGTGTTCGCTATTGATAAAATATGTGATGAACTCTTTAAGAGAGTGTATGGATCTGTCTAGGTTACATTGCAAAAAAAAAAAAAATTAGATGTAGATCCATAATCGACTGAATTCAGGGTTCTGGATTTGAATGTGCGTAAGATGGGGCATGTCTGTGACGTAGCTTTGTGTGTGGTGGGGTGATTATTATTAAATCTGACATTGTGTTGGGTACAGTTGAAACACTTAGGAGGGTGCGGAGTGTCCTTGGTTTTACATTGGTCTAGTGTGTGGTTGTCTGATGCACAGTGAGAGCATCGTGTGACTTCAGTCCGGCAGTTTTTTTTTTTTGACATGCCCGAAGCTGAGGCACTTCTGACACTGTAAGAATGGGGAAAAGTCTTCCGCGTGGACCTTCTGGAAGTCCAGGCAGACTCTCCCCATTTTAAGTATGCATTTCCAGATAGCTGGATTAGCCACAAGGACGGCGTTGTAAAGGTGAGTGCTTCTGTTGTTGCCTCTTTTGAAGCGGAAAGTGATGTCGGTGTCGTTGAAGGTATGGAGTTCCGGGTTTTGTCGCAGGAGGGTGCTCACCAGATCCTCAGGTGCCATGTCGGAGCTAACTCCCTTCAGCAAGAGCATTGGTTTTAGTTACCTGGCTGGTTCGGCTGTCACTGGCGCGTCTGATTTGCTACGAAGCTTCGTGAGAGCGTCGTCGCATTGCGCCTGTGTGTCGAACTCTACTCTGATTTTATTGTTCGAGACCGGTGAGACCTTCGCCGGAGCATAAGTGCAATCTCTGAAGGAGATGCTCTTTTTGAAGGCCTCAACGGCCTCCTGTCTACTTTTAGTGGGATGTTTAGTCGCGACTAGGATGGCGGGGCGGGTGACTGGGATGGGTTTGGGCTGGACGGGAGCGGGGGGCGTGCGCCTGAC